>NW_027361684.1:32942500-33542500 GCF_039654945.1 Dendrobates tinctorius | reverse complement strand
CAGGACAAATTGCACAATAACTTTTAGGGTCCTGTTACCCTTGGGAAAATAAAAATTGGGGGTGAAAAGATCATTTTTGTGGAAAAAATAATTTTTTAATTGTACGGCTGTACGTTAATAAAACTTCTGTGAAGCCCTTGTGGGGTCAAAGTTCTCACCACATATCTAGATAAGTTCCTTGGGGGGTCTAGTTCCCAAAATGGGGTCACTTGTTGGGGGTTTCCACGGTTTAGGTACATCAGGGGCTCTCCAAACGTGACATGGCGTCCGATCTGAATTCCAGCCAATTTTGCATTGAAAAAGTCAAATGGCGCTCCTTCCCTTCTGAGCTCTGCCATGCGCCGAAACAGTGGTTCCCCCCACATATCAGGTATCAGCGTACTCGGGACAAACTGCACAATAACTTTTGCAGTCCAATTTCTCCTGTTACCCTTGGTAAAATAAAAAAAATTGAACCTGAGGTATTTTTTTTGTGAAAAAAAAGTTAAATGTTCATTTTTTTTTTTAATATTCAAAAAATTCCTGTGAAGCACCTGAAGGGTTAGTAAACTTCTTGAATGTGGTTTTGAGTACCTTAAGGGGTGCAGTTTTTAGAATGGTGTCCATTTTGGGTATTTTCTATCCTATAGATCCCTGAAAGTGGCTTCAAATGTGATGTGGTCCGTAAAAATAAAATGGTGTTGCAAAAATGAGAAATCGCTGGTCAACTTTTATCCCTTATAACTTCCTAACAAAAAAAAATTTTGGTTCCAAAATTGTGCTGATGTAAAGTAAGCATGTGGGAAATGTTACTTAAGTTTTTTGTGTGCCGTATCTCTGTAATTTAAGGGCATAAAAATTCAAAGTTGGAAAATTGCGAAATTTTAAAAATTTTCGCCAAATTTCCATTTTTTTCACAAATAAACTCAAGTTATATGAAAGAAATTTTACCACTAGCATGAAGTACAATATGTCACGAGAAAACAATGTCAGAATCACTGGGATCCATGGAAGCGTTTCAGAGTTATTACCTCATAAAGGGACAGTGGTCAGAATTGTAAAAATTGGCCTGGTCATGAATGTGCAAACCACCCTTGGGGGTTAAGGGGTTAACCCCCAAGTGCACGGGCACGCAGCGTTCATTACAAAACACTGCCTACCCTGCACAAGATGATGATGTCGTCTGGGTGGGCGGGGTTAGCGCCCAATGCTCTCCTGTCCACATGTCCCGGAAGAGGAGAGATGGATCCTGCATTGCTGCCAGAGTCAGTGATCTCTGCGTGCCCGCTGCTCTGTGCCTCCTCGGGGATCTGTGCCCTCCAGCTATGTGCCCCCCTCGTGATCTCTGTGCCCCCAGCTGTTTCCACACGTGATCTGTGCCCCCCACCTATATATACCCCCTGTGATCTGTGCCCTCCAGCTATGTGCTCCCGTGAGCTGTGCCCCAGCTGTTTCCACATGTGATCTGTGCCCCCACCTATATATGCCCCCTTTGATCTGTGCCCTCCAGCTATCTGTCCCCTGTGATCTGTGCCCCCAGCTGTTTCCACATGTGATCTGTGCCCCCCACCTATATATGCCCCCTTTGATCTGTGCGCTCCAGCTATCCCCCCCCGTGATCTCTGTGCCCCCAGCTGTTTCCACATGTGATCTGTGCCCTCCAGCTATGTGCCCCCGTGATCTCTGTGCCCCCAGCTGTTTCCACATGTGATCTGTGCCCCCCATCTATATATACCCCCTGTGATCTGTGCCCTCCAGCTATGTGCCCCCTGTGATCTGTGCCACCCCAGCTATATGCCCCCGTGATCTCTTTGCCCTCCATCTGTGCCCCCCCAGCTGTTTCCCCATGTGATATTTATGCCCCCTGTGATCTGTGCCCTCCAGCTATATGCCCCCCGTGATCTCTATGCCCCCAGCTATGTGCACCCCTGTGATATATTTGGCTCCCAGCTGTGTCCCCTGTGATCTATGTGCCCCCTGTAATTTTTTTCCTGTGATCTGTGCCACCTAGCTATATGCCCCCCGTGATCTGTGCCCCCAGCTATGTGCACCCCTGTGATATCTGTGGCTCCCAGCTTTGTGCCTCGTTATCTATGTGCCCCCCTGCTATGTACCCCCTGTGATGTTTGTGCTCCCATGTGCCCCCTGTGATCTGTCACCCAAAGCTATGTGCCCCCCATCTATATTGCACCCCTGTGATCTTTGTGTAACCGCTCTGTGATCTGTCCCCCCCGGTGATCTATGAGCCTCCCCGACGATCCCCGTCCCCCCCCAGTGCTATATATCCCCCACAGCTGCTGCATTTACCCCGAAAGTGCTGTATATCCCCCCAAGTACTGTATATCCTACCATCTTTGATATATATATAGCCCCCAGTGATGGAGAAGCAGCTCCAGCCGTCACATTAAGGGTGAGTTACCGTAATTGTTATCCTGAAAATTACCCCAGTATATTTAGTCAATGTACCCACGTTTGCAGAAAATTTCTGCATGAAAACCGGACTCGTTCCCAGAAAACGCGAGTTTTTTTCAGTGCATTTTTCCGTGTTTTCCCGTGTGTTTTTAATGCGTTTTTTCCGCGCATCCCCAGTCTCATAGAAAAAATCTAGAAATGCGGATTTTTCCGCAAAATTAATGAGCATGCTGCATTTTTTACCGCGATGCGTTTTTTTCACGGAAAAGAACGCATCAATATGCACAAAAAGTGCAGAATTAATTAAAATGAATGGGATGCTTTTTTTAAGCGTTTTTGCTGGTAAAAACGCTTAAACGTGAAAAAAACGCTTATGTGGGTACACAGCCTCAAGGTGATCATTTTTGTGTGGCCCTCGAATGATGGTATAAATTTCCAAATGGCCTCCGGATGGAAAAAGGTTCCCCACCCCTGCTCTAGAGGGACAGGGGTTTGCAGCAGGGATGTCGGTAGTGTAGTCACCTCTTTCCAGTAGTGTAAGATAATGGGACATTGCCACCCCTATGAATAAAATCAGCATCTGGCAAGTGACATCGTATACATTCTGATGATTGAAGCCGACCCATCCTAAAAAGTCGCAACGGAGTCAAATACGATTGATTTATTATATATAGTTGTATCATTCTGTTATTAATAGATGGTGATACTCCAATCGGAGATTCCAGAATTTCCTCCTACTCCTCTCTTTGCGTATTAGGGATGAGTCATTCCCACTTCCTCTCAATAGAGCTTATGGCCGATTCTGCCCCTACTGACAGCATGTATGTATACAAAGAGGATATGAGACCCTGGGGGCCCTGCGAATTAAGGATTCCTATCAGAGGTAAAGATGAAATATTACGGTCCACACCCCCATCCCTCATGTGTGACTGAAGAGCCGATCTCAGCTGCAGATAGCGAAAAAATTGAGATCTCGGAATATCATGTGTAACCTGTAATTGTTCAAAAGACTTTAAGATCCAATGGTCATACAAATCTCCCAATGAAGAGACGCCACACTGGGTCCAAAAAACGGCGGATGGGTGATTCAGTAACCCCGGAAAATAGTTATCATTCCACAGGGGCATTTCAGCTATAAAATCTATAAACCCATTTACGTTCTTAATTTGTCTCCCTATTATTCGTGCCAGTCGGAGCAGGGGCAGCAGACGTGGGATACCAGCTTTCTCCGACTCCAGGAAACCTAATGGGCAATCCGCTTGTGCAGCGTGAAGCAGGTGACATTCAGAATTGGGGAGGCAATTACCCGGCATCCATTTACTTAAAGCTTTAGCCTGCCCAGCCAAGTAGTATAGGAAAAAATCTGGCAGCGCCGCCCCGCCTCCCTTCTTTGGTCTTTTTAAAGTGGACAATTTAAGTTGGGGTCTAGTTTTCCCTCATATAAAGGACGTGACCAGGGAATTGAGAGTAACAAAAAAGGACCTGGGCACCACTACAGCACTGTGCTGAAGGGAGTAGCTAAATTTTAGGGAGCAATATCATTTTAATCAGATTAATGCGGTCAGCCACAGACAATGGGAGCCTACTCCAGGCTGCAAATTTAACTTTATCTAGTTCCAGCAGTGGGTGGACATTAAGTTGTAGATCAAGCGTACTATTGTTAGATATGTGGATGCCCAAATATTTAAAACTAGATACAGTAGAAAGCGAGGAGAGAGCCTCCAGCTGAGGCATGGGAAAGGGGTAGCAGGGCAGACTTTTCCCAATTTATATGTAAACCTGAATAGTTACTGAATCTATCTATAAGGGATATCACCTGTGGCAAAGTTTCTTCCACATCATTCAAGAATATCACCATATCATCGGCATATAGCCCTATGGTATCCACCCGACCTGCTATATCTATGCCTTGGATGTTAGGGGAGGATCTTATACGCATTGCCAGTGCCTCAATCGCAAGGGCGAAGAGGGCCGGGGAAAGAGGGCAACCCAGACGCGTTCCCCTGTGTAATGCGAAGGACTCAGATATAGAATTATTTATTATAATAAGGGCCTTAGGTTTCATATATAATACTTTGATCCATGTTATAAATTTATTGCCAAAGCCATACCTTTGCACACATGCAGAGAGGAAAAGCCATTCAAGAGAGTCAAAAGCCTTGGCGGCATCTAACGATGCCAATGCCCATCGGTTGTCTGGCATTAGGGAGCTATATTGGACTATTGACTGGACTCTTCTGATATTAATGGAAGTACTTTTACCAGGCATAAAGCCCGTTTGATCAGGATGTATAAGATTCAATATAATTGAAATTGTTGTGGACTGCGATTACTACCTAAAAAATACAAAAAACCACTATGGAAAAAAAACAAAGTGAATAAACAACAAACAACGCGGGAGCAGAGTCCTGTACTCCCATCACAAAACAAACAAGGGGATACCATCACTGAGCCCAGTGTCCGGTATTGTTGGTAATTTGGAAGCTATCCAGCAAAGCTCCAATCAGCCGATTAATAGAAAAATACCAACTAGCAATAGATACGTTAGGATTCCTTTGCAGCAGACCCTTTGCGAGACCGTAGCCACTCTGCCGCCTCCGCTGGATCTGTGAAAAACAAAGTAGGACCCTCGTGGACCACCCGGAGCCCGGCCGGGTAAATCATCGAGTACATAATATTCCTCTAGATGTCTCTTGACCTCCGTAAACTGCGCCCGTTGTTTCTGAAGTTCCATTGAGAAGTCTGGGAAAATCGAGATCGTGGCATTGTTGAACTTGATAGGACTCTTTTGCCGCGCCAGACGCAGAGCCACGTCTCTATCCCTGCAGTTGAGGAGACGCGCCAGAAAAGGCCTAGGTGGGGCTCCAGGAGGAAGAGGCCTAATAGCGACCCTGCGAGCCCTTTCCACCACAAAGATTGGGGAGAACTCGTCTCCCAAAGTGGTTTTAAGCCAATCTTCTAGGAATTGCTCCAGATGTAGTCCTTCTGAGCGCTCCGGCAGACCAATAATTCGGATGTTAGTCCGACGCATTCTATTCTCCAGGTCTTCCGCTTTTTGCCTCCACGCGTTCATAGAGCCTGCCACTTTCGTTAATTTGGCTTCCATAGGTGTGATGGTTTCTTCTACCTGGGATACCCGCGTCTCCACCTCCGTAATGCGGCCCTTCATGGCTTGCATGTCTTGTCGGAGGCGTCCCACTTCAGTGTGCACGTCCTCTATCTTCCCAGACAGAGACGTCCTGGTTAAGGAGATGGCCTGCATGAGTTGCTCAGACGCTTGCTTAAGGGTTAATTCCTCCTGCTCACTTTCCTCCCCACCCTCAGAGGGGCGGTTCTTACGCTGAGCCTGTGAAGGATTATTTTTAAGTGATCTTGAGCTGTCAGCATGATCTACTCTGGCATATTCCTTCAGCCTTTCAGCCGCCCCAGACCCCTTGGAACAACTCATTGCAGTAGCAGTAGGGCACAACCGAATATCAGAAACAGTGCACTCTAGAGTCCCTTAACCCAAGGATATAGACGGAGAAAGTTTATCAGATGGTGGCTGCAGGGTCCCAGGAGCAGCACAAACCCACAGTCACACAGGGAAGCAATGTCCAGCCCCAAGTAGCAGACAAGTGTCCTTATAGCCCGGAGAGAGATCCTCAGGACCCCACAGGGACAGCAGTCAGAAAGGGATCCAAGTCTCTATAGTAATAGCGCCTGTAGGCAGATGATTATAGCAAAGAGGGGGACGCGGGGCCCAATTTTTCAGGGCACACACCGCTCATCCCTCACAAGTGTTCAGGGTGCCTGCTCACCGTCCTCCAGCGCTACAGCAAGGGGTCCGGCGCCGCGTCTCCACAGTCAGCGCGCGCGCGCCTCCAAGATGGCCGCCGCCCCGTGCAGGCCCCGCCGGCCGCCCCGGTCCTCACCGCCACAAGCCCTCAGGCGTCCAGCCCTGCTCTCCCACGGGGGTCCAGGAGCGTCCCAGAGTCCGGAGGGGTCCGAAAATCCGCAGTTATACCGCGGAGGTAAGGGTCCGCTGGCCGGATATTCTCAGGATGGCAGGAGCTCTTGCTAAGCGCGTCCTCACTCCGTCGCTACATAGCCACGCCCCCTATTAGCACATCTTACCGTTCACAGGAGTTTGTAAGCCCACAGTGTGGATAGTAGGACATTCGTACATCTTCTGGGCGAGGAAAAAGGCCGAACTGTGGCCAGGCGGGCTAACCCTGGGCTTGCCAGGGCTAAAGGTCAATTGGAGAGGAATCAGAGGTCTAAAATGGCAGCAAATGTTCCCGGAGGTGCAGAGCATCGCTATAAAGGCAAAAGGGCCGGTGATATTGGTATTGCATGCCGGTGGTAATGACCTGTGTCCAAGGAAAAGTGCTGAGCTTTGCATGGTAATGGCTACGGACACAGAGCATTTTACGTATCTGTTCCCACACATGGTGTTGGTATGGACGGAGATTGCTCCTTTCCATACCGCTCGCAGAGATAACAAACCAAAGGCCGTTGAAAGATCAAGGAGAAAGGTCAATGCAAGGATGGCTAAGATCGTGAAAAGAGGTTTCGGCGTAGTGTTATGATATTACCAATTGGAAGGAGGCTGCTCAGGACTCTTGAGGCCGGATGGAGTCCATCTAACTGACATTGGGCTTGATAAATTTTTGTCCAGCTTGCAGGATGGGGTTGAACAGGCCCTAAGGCTGATGGGTGGGGGTCGGAGTCCTGTGTAGGTCAATCACAGGATCCTCCGTGGCGGAGATGCCGGGAGGGGCAAGGGTTCGTAACCCTAATTGGCCGGCTCGCATGTCGATCACAGACGGGGCCTGCGGCGATTGAGCCAGTTGCGGAGCGTAAGTTGCCCCTCCCCGCTTGGTGTAATTTAATTAATAAACTGTGACCGACCTGTTCAACCCATCCCTGGCCTCTGTTCGCTTTATTTGGAGGGGTCTAGTGGGAGGGGGAACTGCACCGTCTACACCAAAAACGGGTCTGCGCAGTCTGGCAGGCACCGCACTGACTAAGGATCGTGCCTCTGACTACGTAGCCCCTATAGATTTAGCTAGAGGGTCAGATTACGGTGCCAGAATTCTCCCCTCCCACTATTCCTCCAGGTGATGCTCTATTGGGACCCCGAATGACCAATGGGGAAAAGAGGAAGGGGCCGCCAGCCACACCCACAGGGGTTAAATCCAGGTACCTGGGTCAGTGCTTCCTCTTTCTCCTCGGCTGATCCCTGGTAGCTGTTGTCCCACCCTCCCTTATGTATATATGCCATCATTTGGTGTTGCTTGTACAAATGTTTTCGTTTAAAAAAAAAATATATAATAATAATTCCTTTTATTGTGTTTGTTTTAAGTCACAGCGGAAATGCCGAGAGGGGCAAGGGTTCATAACCCTCATTGGCCGGCTCACATGTCGATCACGGACGGGGCATGCGGCGATTGAGCCAGTTGTGGAGCGCAAGTTGCCCCTCCCTGCATGGTGTAATTTAATTAATAAACTGTGACTGACCTGTACAACCCATCCCTGGCCTCTGGTGGGTTTTATTTGGAGGGGTCTAGCGGGAGGGGGAAATGCACAGTCTACACCACACACAGGTTTGCGCAGTCATGAACTTTACCACCTTTTGCTTGACTGGACTCTTTTGATTAGCTGATCTGTGAAGAGTCAAAGATGCCCTCAGTTACAACGTACTACTACATCTCCAATTGCAGCGGTCACAGACCACTATCTTAGACTATGGAAAGTGACAGGCAAATTGATTCACACAAACATTCCTCCTTAGGCTTGCTCAATGAAAAAATGAAATTGACCTTGCCTCTCTGCCACCTTTGATAAGGTTGCTGAAAATAGGTTTTTTTACTTATCGTAAAATGTGTTTCTCTTGGTCTTCATAATAGTGGCAGTAGACTATCTCACGGCTGTGTCCCCCAACACAGAGCCGTGGGATAGTCTACTGCCACTATTATTGCCATTAAATAAAATACACTCCTTCCCAGTAGACTATACTGTGCCTGCTTTAACCAGAGTTCCTCGGTTTGTGAGAAATCGGTAGAAGGAAAAAAAAGGCAAGAAACATACCTGTACACCCAACAGGGCAACCAAGGGCGGGAGCTGTTTCCCCTAATGAAGACTATGAGAAACAGATTTTTTTTCTCTCAAAGTCAACATTTTATTGATTTTACAACAGAGACAAGTAACAAGTAATTGACCATTTCAGTCAAAGGGTATTAAACCAATACGAAATACATAACTTTAAAATGTAAAATGTTGCGATAAGTGGGAGAGGAGTTATGGACATAACTAATATTATCTATAAATAGATAAATGAATTGGGAATGGGAAGAGAGTAAGAAGAAAAGAAAAAGTCAGAACCAGAGGGGACCGTGAGTCAATGTACAACATACTCAGGGTTGCAGTCAAGAAAATTATCAGTTGACGGGTGAGGGCAACCCCTAATTGACATGGTGAAGTGCATAGCAGGGACTATATAAGGTATCTCTGGATATTCTGACAGGCAGGGGAAATATTTTCCAGTGGAACCATTTGGTGGCGGTTGTAGAAACTTCTTCCTGTGATTGGGCCACCAGTTTCTTCATATCATGAACCTTAGGAATCTCCACAAACCATTCTTCCAAGAAGGGGGAAGGGGGAATCTACTGACTCCTGATGATGTGGGTTTATTATTTTAGCAGCTTGGATGAGGTGTTTTAATAAAGATATTTTGTATGCCAATTTACACATGAAGAACATACAGTATATAGCAATGTTAAGGCCCCGTCACACACAGCGAGATCACTGATTTTGTGATGCAACAGCGATCTCGCCAGCGACATCGCTGTGTGTGACATGCATCAGCGACCGGCCCCCCCACCGGGAATCGCTGATCGTGCAGTAATGTCCTGGGCCATGTTTTGATCGTTGGTCTCCTGCTGGCCAGCATGTATCGCTGCGTGTGGCAGTGGGAGACCATCGATCAGCAAGCTCCCAACGCTGTAAGCAGACACTGGGAGCTGGTATCCAAGGTAAATATCGGGTAACTAAGCGCGTGCGTCACTTAGTTACACGCTGTGTACCTTGGATACCAGCTGCCAGCGCGAGCACGCAGGTATCCAAGGTACACAGCGGGTAACTAAGTGACGCGCGCGCTTAGTTACCCGATATTTACCTTGGATACCAGCTCCCAGTGTCTGCTTACAGCACGCTGGCCAGCGGGAGACCAACGATCAAAAAATGGCCCAGGATGATCCTGCATGATCAGCGATACCCAGCGGGGGGGACGGTCACTGATGCGTGTCACGCACAGCGAGATCGCTGGTGAGATCGCTGTTGCATCACAAAATCAGTGATCTCGCTGTGTGTGACGGGGCGTTTACTTCTGGAGTCTTGGGAATCATTAACCCAGTTATCTCTTTCATAACCTTGAGAACTCCCTCCCAGAAAGTTGCCTACCATATTTGTGACATAGTGCCTTTGTTCTCTCTACAACACCAGCACATATTAGAAACTTCATGAAACCATTTATGCAAGGCAGTAGGAACTCTCCAGTACCATCTAGAAACAATTTTAAAATTTGCTTCCTGTGATTTAGTGGCTATTACCAATTTATGGGATTATAAGAAGCATTTGATAAATTGATCTTTTGTAAATATTTGGTGGAGTTCAGACTCGCAGGCCTTGCAAAATGGAGGAAGAACATTCAAATCTGAGTCCATCAACTACCGCATCTGGAAATACTTGAGACGGCATGCGGGGGACCCGATGGAGCGATACACCACTTTTCAAAAGGGGACAAAGGGCGTACAGAGTCCAAATGTTGATATAACAATGGAATCAAAGTGTTGGATAGGTGTAGGAGCACACCCTCTGGTGCTGCCTGGTAGATGCATAGGGATGTTGTTTTTTTTTTTTTCCAGTTAGGAAGAGATTTGTGGAGATGCCCGGAGGGAACAACAGGTTGTCAGTTATAGGCATTAAAGAGCCATGTTGTTCAATCCGGATGCCCTTCACGCTTGGTGTATAGATAATCTTAAGCGTCTGTCTAAGGCTGGTTTCACATTTGCGTTAAAACAACGCTGCGCCCTGCGTCGTTAAGCCCCGCCCCGAGCCGGCTCCCTGCCCGCCCCATCCGGGATCACCGCCTACTTTCGCATTTGCACGCATGCGATCGGCGCACCCTATCTTTAGCATAGGGTGCGCAGATCATGCGCTGCCAGTGTGAAAGTAGCGTGCTGCGCACTTTTGACGGTGCGCCGTGCGCGCCGAAATGCAACATGCTGCTTTTCGGCGAGCACGGCGCACCGTCAAAAGTGTGCAGCACGCTACTTTCATACTGGCAGCGCATGATCTGCGCACCCTATGCTAAAGATAGGGTGCACCGATCGCAATCGCATGCGTGCAAATGCGAAAGTAGGCAGTGATCCCAGATGGGGCAGGCAGGGAGCCGGCTCGGGGCGGGGCTTTAACGACGCAGGGTGCAGCATTGTTTTAACGCAAATGTGAAACCAGCCTAACACTATATGAAATTGTCATGGTGAATCGGGCTATAGAGGACCACGTCCATGGTAAAGAAGATACTGATGTCCACTGATGTCAACAGATATCCTGTGCAGCACGGACCCAAAGTTTTGATTTGTAACAGCGTAATTAGTCGAGTATTCTCACATGGGCTAATGCTAAATAGTATCCGCGTTAAGCGGGTATACTGACGCCCCCTGCATCTTTTGGGCCAGTTAGAATATTACATTGAATCTTTGGGCGCCCTGTTGACCCACAAACTGACTGAGGACACGCTGTATTTTGATCCAAACAGAAGGTAAATATATTGGTATGCTTTGTAACAAATTTAACAGCCTGGGTAAGACCGTAATAGAATGTTAACCCTTCCAAACCAAGAAAATTCTTTGATTTCAGGAACTGAGAACTTCCTGTAGCCTGGATAAAAATGCTTAAAAGCTAAGAGAATAAATTTGAGAATATTTGTGTGCAGATCTTTGAGCCAGGGTATACTGGGAGAGGTCTGGCATATTCAGACTGGCTTGTTGTAAGTGTTTGCTTTTTCCGAGCCACCTGAAGGCTACACTCTTTGATGGCATAGAAGTGGATGTGGCATATTGCATCTCAGGGACCAGGATCTTCTGGGTCAGATGAATGAAGAGCTTTTATCGATTTCTATTGGCACACGAGGGGTGACCAAAAAGGTAGTTGAAGATAGATTTGAGAACGGAGGGAAAGTCCGGGGTCTTGATTGATTCTGGGAGACCCCTTATATGGAGGTTGTTTCTCCTGTTTCTATTCTCCAAGTCATCTTAAGTTCTGTTACTGTGACTGGAGTTGTAGAAAAATTGTTTTTGACATGCTTTGTAAGGCTTGTAGATTGGAGATGTTAGACTCCTGTGACTGGGAGAACACAGCCACTCTTGTGGTAAGTGTGGAAAGATCAGACCTGAACCGGGCAAACTCTTGACTACATTCGGCCACTACTTGGTTTTCTAGAGCTGAAATGTCATCTTTGGTAGGAATAGATTTCAAGAGTGCCCTTCGGGTCAGCCAGAGATGCTTGTCTATTGTCATCTAATTGAGAGGACAGAAGAGGTAAAGGTCCACCAAAACAAAGCTGATTTTGGAGAGCAAAGTGGAGTTGCATTACAGGCTTATGTGGTAAGGGTATCCCTCCTTTTGAAGAAATAACATGGACTGTTAGCAGTGAAGTCAGAGGAGCTTTTGCATAATCACCGCAGTGGGTTTCTGTGAACCTAATAGAAGTTGTAGAGTAATGTGGGGGGGGGGGGGGCGGCATCCCAAGAGAAGTCTGGGGGACCATCTTGCTGGAGATTGAGGTTGGCACTCCAGTTTCGGAGCATCCCAAATCGTGACCCCTTGTTCCATATTGTGTTCCAATATCTTCATGAAGAAGAAAACTGTAAAACACCTTTGGGAGAAAAGACTGAACCAGCCTCAACACTACTTTATCAAGATGAAGAATAAGGTAAGGGGCGCAACAAGACAGAGCTTCAAGCCTCATGAGCAGCATTGGTCTAAGTGCTTTTCTGGGGTTTTTTTTTTTTTTGTTTTTTTTTTCAGCACTCTGTGTGACATGAGATGACAAGCAATGAAATCAGGGAGCCAGCAATCATACTGGGTAACAACCTAGAGAGGCAGCAGCTCCTTAAGTGCTTTCTCATGCCAGAGCATCTAATGCCTCATTTGCATATGAATGAAAACACTAATTTTTTCAGAAGACTGACTGCCACATCCAGACTAGTGTGAATAGGTGCATACCAGGAGGAGCTACCCCCATATACAATATACAAAGAAACGTTGCACTCTATCATGCTAAAGCATGTCAATGTGGAATATATGTAATTTGAATAGCAACACAGCTTTGGAATATTAGGAAAAAATGTATGAGACTCTTTTGTATATTAGCTTACTGACCAAGCACTCCGCCCTCCACCAGGTGGTGATTTTAATTATAGCAGGTCCCTACTTACCCATAAATGCAGGCATTGCTGACAGAGGTGTTCACATTCACCCACATTACATCTAATGTGGTGTACTTAATTATTTGTACTAAATGTCCAACAGGGGGTCTGTATGTGGGGGAGACAGGGCAAAAGCTTAGAACAAGGATGAATGCTCATTGTCACACAATAAGAGAAAAAAGAATGGATCTACCTGTGGCAAAACATTTTTGTACGTCTGATCACAGCAACATAGATATGAAATTACTGGTATTGAAAGGTAACTTCACATCTCAGAGAGAGAGAAGAGTCTGTGAGTATAAATTTATGACGACCTTTGACACACTCAGTGCTGGAATGAATGTGTCGCATGGATTTATGTCTTTTTACATCAATTAAGGAATTTGCTCCTAAGTCCGTGTGGGGGCATCACAACACATTAGGAGACCCCAATCAGAGGACAATAAAACATCCAGACTCCTTATCTATGAACTGGTCCAATATTTATGTTTCTCCCTCTCCCATAATGATAGTTCTGCTTCACGTCACTTGTCTCATCTATTGCATTTTTTCTATGCTGTATTGTGCATAAATATGTGACTCTTCAGATTTTGTATTAGTCTATGCCTGATGAAGAGACCTGAGTAGTCTCGAAAGCTTGCAATGTGTTACCATCTTTTCGGTTAGCCATTAAAAGGTATCAACTACTGAGGACTCTCAATTCTGAATATTTTTCACATTCACCCAGGAATTCAGACATCAGCCTTTGAGAGGTATTCACACAGTGTAGGTTCCCATCAGATTTGAGACCCCCGTGACGTTGGCTGGTGGGCAGATAATATGTGGCCAAATTTTATGCTAAGCGTCTCATATATTTTTTCCTAATATTCCAACGCTGTATTGCTATTCAAATTACATATATTCCACATTAACATGCTTTAGCATGATAGAGTGCAATCTTTCTTTGTATAACTAATCTTTTCAGAACGCAGCAACAAACAGAAGATATAAAGGCCTTGATAAAGTATTCATGTGCAAAAGAGTCGTTGGTTGCTTTGGATCCTATACTTCCTTGTGCCTCCTATCCATGAATAAAGGAAACTGAATGGATGTTTGATGAGTGCCATGGATTATATTTGAAACTTGATAAAACTACAATTGTCCCACACACAAAAAAAATGCCCTCATGGCCATATCAAAGATAAAACAAGAAATGTAATGTTTCTTAGAAGAAGGGGAGGGAAAATCGAATAGTCAAAATAATGTATGCCCTTTATAATAGATTAGGCAGAGTCCTCACCAGCTATCCTCTATACGTACAAGATATGGTACTACCAAAATAGTAACTGGCACACCAGATACCGCACTGTTTGGCAAAAAGGAATATAATTATTTAAAATTATTTTTTATTGCACATTATAAATATGAAATGTTACAAATAAAAAAAAAATCCTATAAAATCCATTGACACATACAGTTGTGGCCAAAAGTATTGACACCCCTGCAATTCTGTCAGATAATACTCAGTTTCTTCCTGAAAATGATTGCAAACACAAATTCTTTGATATTATTATCTTCATTTAATTTGTCTTAAATGAAAAAAAACACAAAAGAGAATGAAGCAAAAAGCAAAACATTGATCATTTCACACAAAACTCCAAAAATGGGCCAGACAAAAGTTTTGGCACCCTCAGCCTAATACTTGGTTGCACAACCTTTAGCCAAAATAACTGCGACCAACCGCTTCCGGTAACCATCAATGAGTTTCTTACAATGCTCTGCTTGAATTTTAGACCATTCTTCTTTGGCAAACTGCTCCAGGTCCCTGATATTTGAAGGGTGCCTTCTCCAAACTGCCATTTTAGATCTCTCCACAGGTGTTCTATGGGATTCAGGTCTGGACTCATTGCTGGCCACCTTAGAAGTCTCCAGTGCTTTCTCTCAAACCATTTTCTAGTGCTGTGAAGTGTGTTTTGGGTCATTGTCCTGCTGGAAGACCCATGACCTCTGAGGGAGACCCAGCTTTCTCACACTGGGCCCTACATTATGCTGCAAAATTTGTTGGTAGTCTTCAGACTTCATAATGCCATGCACACGGTCAAGCAGTCCAGTGCCAGAGGCAGCAAAGCAACCCCAAAACATCAGGGAAACTCCGCCATGTTTGACTGTAGGGACCGTGTTCTTTTCTTTGAATGCCTCTTTTTTTTTCTCCTGTAAACTCTATATTGATGCCTTTGCCCAAAAAGCTCTACTTTTGTCTCATCTGACCAGAGAACATTCTTCCAAAATGTTTTAGGCTTTTTCAGGTAAGTTTTGGCAAACTCCAGCCTGGCTTTTTTATGTCTCGGGGTAAGAAGTGGGGTCTTCCTGGGTCTCTTACCATACAGTCCCTTTTCATTCAGACGCCGAAGGATAGTACGAGTTGACACTGTTGTACCCTTGGACTGCAGGGCAGCTTGAACTTGTTTGGATGTTAGTTGAGGTTCTTTATCCAACATCCGCACAATCTTGCGTTGAAATCTCTTGTCAATTTTTCTTTTCCGTCCACATCTATGGAGGTTAGCCACAGTGTCATGGGCTTTAAACTTCTTGATGACACTGCACACGGTAGACACAGGAACATTCAGGTCTTTGGAGATGGACTTGTAGCCTTGAGATTGCTCATGCTTCCTCACAATTTGGTTTCTCAAGTCCTCAGACAGTTCTTTGGTCTTCTTTCTTTTCTCCATGCTCAATGTGGTACACACAAGGACACAGGACAGAGGTTGAGTCAACTTTAATCCATGTCAACTGGCTGCAAGTGTGATTTAGTTATTGCCAACACCTGTTAAGTGCCACAGGTAAGTTACAGGTGTTGTTAATTGCACAAATTAGAGAAGCATCACATGATTTTTCGAACAGTGCCAATACTTTTGTCCACCCTCTTTTTTATGTTTGGTGTGGAATTATATCCAATTTGGCTTTAGGACAATTATTTTTGTGTTTTTAAATTTAAGACAAATTAAATGAAGATAATAATACCAAAGAATTTGTGTTTGCAATCATTTTCAGGAAGAAACTGAGTATTATCTGACAGAATTGCAGGGGTGTCAATACTTTTGGCCACAACTGTAAAACGAATTCATAATTCATTCCACTACTCAGACAACCTCTTAAAACTACTATAATGTAAAATAAAATTTTAAATATGTGTGTATATATATATATATATATATATATATATATATATATATATATATATATATATATTGTGAGGTAGTGCTGTCATTTAAGTAGGGGATCACTCGCTTGGCAGCCACAAAATCAGATCCGGCACAGGTTTTCCATAAACCAGTATAGTCCATGCGGTTTATTAAATATCATAAACCATGGCCAGCAATATATAAACGGCATAGCGTCCATGACAGAGCTTCACTCTGTTAGCAATGTCCAATACACAGGCTTTTCAACCTCAGTTATATCTCACCCTGTCAGGGTTCTCTCATGGCTGCTTCTCCATACCGCAGACATTCATTCCCTCCAGGAAACTCTCAGGCACTTGCAGCCATTACTCACAGCGTCCACACGTGCTGTCAGGCAGGAAGCCCCCATCTCAGCGGGACCTTCCACACTGGACCAACCAGGTCCCAGCATTCACCACCTGTGACCTACCCTGGCCTCATTATATGGTTCATAGCCACACCCACCGGGTCACATGACTGACCTCATCACAGGTCCTTCAAGCATTTACACACTTTACAACAGTGCTTTAAACACACCCCCTGGGTGGGTTTGTAGGTAACTGGCCCACCCATCTCTCTAGTTACCTGGAGACTTCTCCCTTACACATTGAAACAACACCTCAGCAATATCATTGCTGAACAACACATAAGTCTCCATCTCAAAACCACCCACTTTGGGATACATAACGGCCATTCCGTATTCTGCCATTCATCCTTTCTCCTGGGACATCCACACGGCGCCCCCTAGCGGACTCAGTGGTTACTACACCACAATATATGTATATATATATTCATACCTCCCACACCACTACTATTTGATGGAGTTTTTTTTTTTAACTGATTTTATTAATTTAACAAGGAATAGGGGTACAAAGAATTACAGTATGTTCATGACATTAAACCATAATCCCTCTTTTTCCCTTATCCCACCCCTCTCCCCTTCCTGCAAATGTCATCATTTAAAAAGATTCCTTAAATTGGTGCGTATCCTCCAATGCTTTGTAGCAAGCACCATCTGGTGCTCTCGAATTGTTTCCCAAGTCTGTTCCTAGACTCTGTATCCAGGAGGGAATAAGAAATGACCATCTGGTGAAAAACTTCTGTTAACCTTTCTTTGTTAGCCAAGGTTTCCAACCAGTCCATTTTAAACAGAAAATGAATTTTTGTCAATATTAATGATTTTGACGGAACATTTGAATTTACCCATTGATGTAATATACTTTTTCTTAATGCTGAGGCCCAAATCACTAACATGGCCTTGGTGTGCTTTGGTAATACTCTTGGGGTCTCCTCTAGAATATTAAAAATACCCCATTGTGGGGTAAGAGGGAACTCAAAACCACTCAATTGTTGTAACTCAGAGTGAATATCTCGCCATAACTTTTGAATTTTAGGACAACCCCACATACGATGGTAGATGTCAGTATTATGTAAACCACATTTAACACATTGATAAGAATTTGTAGGAGACATTCTGGATTGGACATACGGGGTAATATAAGCTCTATGTAGTAATAATATGGCCATATCGGTATAACTATTATATGGAATAACTTTCCTTTTGTGTCTCAGTAGCTTCTAATATATCTCCAACCTCCAACCCCTCCATATCCTTTATCCATCTCGCTGGACCCGAGGTTTTAGGCTGTGTGCCCACGTTGCATTTTTTAAGCGTTTCTGCAGCGTTTGTGCCGGCTCAGATGCTGCAGAATCGCTTAAAAGAAGCTTCAAATTAATTTGCATGCGTTTTTGGCTTTTTGTGCCAATGCACGCGTTTTTAAACGCTCAGGAATCGCTTAGCGGCTAAAAACGCAGCATGCTCATTAATTTCCAAATTGCTGAGCGTTTTTAACCATCCCCAATGTTCCCAGAAAACGCGCAGAAAAAAACGTCTTTTGTGCAAGAACCGCGCGGAAAAAAGACGCGCGTTTTCTGGGAAGGGGATCAGTTTCCTGAGCGTTTAAAAACGCTAACGTGGGCACATAGCCTTAGCATCCCAAGACCATTCCTTCCGCAGAGTGGAATATATGGTGCTAGTTGACACCAAATGAGACCTACCCGTTCTGAGAAGTGTCCAATTTATCGCCTGTTCTCTTTCTCTGTCTGCTAGCCACAAACCTAGAACCAGACTACGTGCCTGCAGGAATAAGAACGGTCGTCCTTCAAATACAGGATAACGGGACACAGCCTCGTCAAAAGTGATTGTAGAGAAACTATGGTCTAATAAATCCACCGCAAAAACACACTTCTGTTGTGCCATAATTTCATAGATTTTAGGCGGTTTACCTTTCAAAAATAGTGGGTTACCTAGAAAAGGCTGGAATGGTGACATTCTACCTCACAAATTACACAATTTCATCCCTCTTATCCAGGACAAAATAGTTTGCCAAAGTATTGGATGATCTCTAATTTCATCAGGGAGTTCTTCATTAGTCAGACGTAACAAAGCCATTAAAGATATATGTGGATAAATCTGCCCCTCTAGATGAGTATTGGCGAAGTGGGATGTTCCCCGCATCCATGATGGAGTCTTTGCGCATAAAAAGTAGATGTGACACTTACATGTGTTACCCGGACAAAATAAAACTTTGCCCTTTGGACTGAATGATGTAAAGAATAACCCTGTCATACTCTCCTACCGGCACCAACCTGGGCATGGCGCAGGCCGCTTTATAATCGACACAGAGACATGAAGCAGTGATGTCACCACTCCATGAGCCGTCGGGTTCCACCAAGTCATTTTTGACCACGGCATCATCAGATGCCTTAAAACTGAGCACTGAACCCCCTTTAAGTACTCCCCAATGACCAAGACGTCATGATGGATCAATTTACTTTGCAGTGCTAAGGCGAATGTCACATAACTGGGTCTGCATTGTGGCCGGGTGCAGGAGCTGCATGTCTCTACAATCATTGTCATCCTAAACTGGATGAAAATTGTACCTGCTTCAACCGTTGTTCCACGCAAACCTTAGGGGGTCTATGTACAGACTGACCGCCAGCACAATATGACTGATCGGTAGACCTTTACCCATTGGTGGTCCCTTAATAGCCTGCATTATTAGGTAAACGATGCGCACTGAGCAATCTGTAGTAGACCGTTCAGTGCACATAAGGACAACACGATATACAGCAGAGAACAATGATCAGTGATCAAATTGAAAATTAGACAAGAACCACAGTAAAAAAAAAAAAAAAAAAAAAAAGTGTTAGGCCGGGGTCACACTAGAGAGGAATACGGACGAGTGAGAGGCGTTAAAAGCACGCATTACACACGGACCAATTATTCTCTATGGGGTAGCTCCCAACAGCTGTATATTTCTCGTCCGTATTCTACGGTCTGTGCCAATCGCAGCATGCTGCGATTGTCAGCGTACTACGCCTGTAGTACGCCAATGCAAGTCTATGGGTGCGCAAAAAATGCGGATTACACACGGACCACACGTGTGACTTGCGAGAAATACGCAGGTCTTTTGGTTGGTGACAGGAAATGGGCCAATCCATCATCAGGAAGCCTAGACATGCAAATGAGCTCAAAAAGCGCTCCAGACATCCAGGAAGTACGCCTTCACGGAGTATAGCAGCGTCATGGCGCCATATTTCCTCAATGTGGAGATGCTTATTGTATTAGTGCAGGAGCGGCCAGAACTCTGGGACCAACGTGATGCCCATTATGCCAACCGGGCAAGAAGGGAGGCGTCATGGAGGCGCATATGTCGCCAGATGTTCCATGATTTTGGTGATCGGCCACGTGAGGAGCATCAGAAACTGAGTAAGTACAACCCAAAAACTGTTTAACCCCTTCATGACCCAGCCTATTTTGACCTTAATGACCTGGCCATTTTTGGCAATATTGACCAGTGTCCCTTTATGAGGTAATAACTCAGGAACACTTCAACGGATCCTAGTGATTCTGAGAATGTTTTTTTCGTGACATATTTGGCTTCATGTTAGTGGTAAACTTAGGTCAATAATGTTTTCATTTATTTGTGAAAAAAACGGAAATTTGGCGAAAATTTTGAAAATTTCACAATTTTCACATTTTTAATTTTTATTCCGTTAAACCAGAGAGTTATGTGACACAAAATAGTTAATAAATAACATTTCCCACATGTCTACTTTACATCAGCACAATTTTGGAAACAAAAATTTTTTTTGTTGGGAAGTTATAAGGGTTAAAAGTTGACCAGCGATTTCTCATTTTTACAACAAAATTTACAAAACCATTTTTTTTAGGGACCACCTCACATTTGAAGTCACTTTGAGGGGTCTATATGGCAGAAAATACCCCAAAGTGACACCATTCTAAAAACTGCACCCCTCAAGCTACTCAAAACTACACTCACTGGCCACTTTATTAGGTACACCTGTCCAACTGTGTGTTAAGACTTAATTTCTAATCAGCCAATCACATGGCGGCAACTCAGTGCATTTAGGCATGTAGACATGGTCAAGACAATCTCCTGCAGTTCAAACCGAGCATCAGTATGGGGAAGAAAGGTGATTTGAGTGCCTTTGAACGTGGCATGATTGTTGGTGCCAGAAGGGCTGGTCTGAGAATTTCAGAAACTGCTGATCTACTGGGATTTTCACGCACAACCATCTCTAGGGTTTACAGAGAATGGTCCGAAAAAGAAAAAAAATCCAGTGAGCGGCAGTTCTGTGGCCGGAAATGCCATGTTGATGCCAGAGGTCAGAGGAGAATGGGCAGACTGGTTCGAGCTGATAGAAAGGCAACAGTGACTCAAATTGCCACCCGTTACAACCAAGGTAGGCAGAAGAGCATCTCTGAATGCACAGTGCGTCGAACTTTGAGGCAGATGGGCTACAGCAGCAGAAGACCACACTGGGTACCACTCCTCTCAGCTAAGAACAGGAAACTGAGGCTACAATTTGCACAAGCTCATCGAAATTGGACAGTAGAAGATTGGAAAAATGTTGCCTGGTCTGATGAGTCTCGATTTCTGCTGCGACATTCGGATGGTAGGGTCAGAATTTGGCGTAAACAACATGAAAGCATGGATCCATCCTGCCTTGTATCAACGGTTCAGGCTGGTGGTGGTGGTGTCATGGTGTGGGGAATTTTTTCTGGGCACTCTTTGGGCCCCTTGGTACCAATTGAGCATCGTTGCAACGCCACAGCCTACCTGAGTATTGTTGCTGACCATGTCCATCCCTTTATGACCACAATGTACCCAACATCTGATGGCTACTTTCAGCAGGATAATGCGCCATGTCATAAAGCTCGAATCATCTCAGATTGGTTTCTTGAACATGACAATGAGTTTACTGTACTCAAATGGCCTCCTCAGTCACCAGATCTCAATCCAATAGAGCATCTTTGGGATGTGGTGGAACGGGAGATTCGCATCAGGGATGTGCAGCCGACAAATCTGCGCCAACTGTGTGATGCCATCATGTCAATATGGTCCAAAATCTCTGAGGAATGCTTCCAGCACCTTGTTGAATCTCTGCCACGAAGAATTGAGGCAGTTCTGAAGGCAAAAGGGGGTCCAACCCCTTACTAGCATGGTGTACCTAATAAAGTGGCCAGTGAGTGTATATTCAAGAAGATTATTAACCCTTCAGGTGCTTCACAGCAACTAAAGCAATGTGGAAGGAAAAAATGAACATTTTAATTTTTCCAATAAAAAATTTCTTTTAGCATCAATTTTTTCATTTTCACATGGGCAACAGGATAAAATGGATCCTAAAATTTGTTGGGCAATTTCTCCTGAGTACACCGATACCTCATATGTGGTCATAAACCACTGTTTGGGCGCACGGCAGGGCTCAGAAGGGAAGGAGTGTCATTTGACTTTTTGAATGGAAAATATGCTGGAATATTTAGCGGTTGCCATGTCGCGTTTGGAGAGTCCCTGTGCGCCTAAACATTGGAGCTCCCCCACAAGTGACCACATTTTGGAAACTAGACTCTCCAAGGAACTTATTTAGATGCATAGTGAGCACTTTGAACCACCAGGTGCTTCACAAATTGATCCATAAAAAAAAGGACTTTTTTTTCACAAAAATTTTCTTTTAGCCTCAGTTTTTTCATTTTCACATGGGCAATGGGATAAAATGGATCCTAAAATTTGTTGGGCAATTTCTCCTGAGTGCACAGATACCTCATATGTGGTCATAAACCACTGTTTGGGCACACGGCAGGGTCCTGAAGGGAAGGAGCACCATTTGACTTTTTGAATGGAAAATTAGCTCCAATCGTTAGTGGACACCATGTCGTGTTTGGAGAGCCCCTGTGTGCCTAAACATTAGAGCTCCCCCACGTGACCCCATTTTGGAAACTAGACCACCCAAGGAACTTTTCTCGATGTGTGGTGAGGACTTTGAACCCACAAGTGCTTCACAGAAGTTTATGACGCAGAAAAGTGAAAATAAAAAAATAATTTTTTTTCCTCAAAAATGATTTTTTAACCCGCTATTTTTTATTTTCACAAGGCTAACAGGAGAAATTAGACCACAAAAGTTGTTGTGTAATTTGTCCTGAGTACACCGATACCCCATATGTCAGGGGAAACCACTGTTTGGGCGCATGGGAGAGCTCAGAAGGGAAGGAGCGCAATTTTGGAATGCAGACTGATGGGATGTTCTGCGAGCATCATGTTGGGTTTGCAGAGCCCCTGATGTGCCTAAACAGTAGAAACCCCCCACAAGTGACCCCATTTTGGAAACTAGACCCCCCAAGGAGCTTATCTAGATGTGTAGTGAGCACTTTGAACCCCCGAGTGCTTCACAGAAGTTTATAAACGCAGAGCCATGAAAATAAAAAATCATTTTTTTTCCTCAAAAATGATTTTTTAGCCCGCTATTTTTTATTTTCACAAGGGTAACAGGATAAATTGGACCCCTAAAGTTGCTGTTCAGTTTGTCCTGAGTACGGTGGCACCCCATATGTGGGAGGGAACCACTGTTTGGGCGCACGGCAGGGCTCAGAAGGGAAGGAGCGCCATTTGACTTTTTGAATGGAAAATTAGCTCCAATCGTTAGCGGACACCATGTCGTGTTTGGAGAGGCCCTGTCTGCCTACACTTTGGAGCTCCCCCACATATCACCCCATTTTGGAAACTAGACCCCCTAAGGAAGTTATCTAGATGCATAGTGAGCACTTTGAACCCCCAGGTGCTTTACAGAAGTGTATAACGCAGAGCTGTGAAAATAAAAATATTTTTTTTCCTCAAAAAATGATTTTTTTAGCCCGCTATTTTTTATTTTCACAAGGTTAACAGGATAAATTCGACCCCAAATGTTGTTGTCCAGTTTGTCCTGAGTACGCTGGTACCCCATATGTGGGGGGGACCACTGTTTGGGCACACGTCGGGGCTCGGAAGGGAAGTAGTGACGTTTTGAAATACCGACTTAATGGAATGGTCTGCGGGCGTCATGTTACTTTTGCAGAGCCCCTGATGTGCCTAAACAGTGGAAACCCCCCACAAATGACCCCATTTTGGAAACTAGACCACCCAAGGAACTTAACTAGATATGTGGTGAGCATTTTGAACCCCCAAGTGCTTCACAGAAGTTTATAACGCAGAACCGTGAAAATAAAAAATCTTTTTTTTTTCCTCAAAAAATGATTTTGTAGCCCGCTATTTTTTATTTTCACAAGGTTAACAGGATAAATTCGACCCCAAAAGTTGTTGTCCAGTTTGTCCTGAGTACGCTGGTACCCCATATGTGGGGGGGACCACTGTTTGGGCACACATCGGGGCTCGGAAGGGAAGTAGTGACGTTTTGAAATACCGACTTGATGGAATGGTCTGCGGGCGTCATGTTACGTTTGCAGAGCCCCTGATGTGCCTAAACAGTGGAAACCCCCCACAAGTGACCCCATTTTGGAAACTAGACCCCCCAAGGAACTTATCTAGATGTTTGATGAGCACTTTGAACCCCCAAGTGCTTCACCGAAGTTTATAACTCAGAGCCGTGAAAACAAAAAAAATCAATTTTTTTCACAAAAATCATTTTTTTAGCCCCCAATTTTTTATTTTCCCAAGGGTAACAGGAGAAATTAGACTCCCAAAGTTGTTTTGCAATTTTTCCTGAGTACGCTGATACCCCATATGTGGGGGTAATCCACTGTTTGGGCACATGTCGGGGCTCGGAATGGAAAGAGTGCTGTTTGACATTTTGAACGCAAAATTGGCTGGAATAAATCGTGGCGCCATGTCGCGCTCGGAGACCCCGTGATGTGCCTAAACAGTGGAAACCCCTCAATTCTATCTCCAACCCTAACCCCAACACACCCCTAACCCAACCCTAATAATAACCCTAACCACAGCCCTAACGCCAACACACCCCTAACCCTAATCCCAACTCTAACCCTAACTACAAGCCTAACCCTAACCCTAATTCCAGCCCTAACCCTAATTCCAGCCCTAACCCTAATTCCAGCCCTAACCCTAATTCCAGCCCTAACCCTAATTCCAGCCCTAACCCTAATTCCAGCCCTAACCCTAATTCCAGCCCTAACCCTAATTCCAGCCCTAACCCTAATTCCAGCCCTAACCCTAATTCCAGCCCTAACCCTAATTCCAGCCCTAACCCTAATTCCAGCCCTAACCCTAATTCCAGCCCTAACCCTAATTCCAGCCCTAACCCTAATTCCAGCCCTAACCCTAATTCCAGCCCTAACCCTAATTCCAGCCCTAACCCTAATTCCAGCCCTAACCCTAATTCCAGCCCTAACCCTAATTCCAGCCCTAACCCTAATTCCAGCCCTAACCCTAATTCCAGCCCTAACCCTAATTCCAGCCCTAACCCTAATTCCAGCCCTAACCCTAATTTTAACCCTAACCCTAATTCTAGCCCTAACCCTATTTCTAACCCTAACCATATCTGTAACCCTTATTCCAACCCTAACCCTAATTCCAACTCTAACCCTAGTTCGAACCCTAAATGGAAAAAAAATATTTTTTTTATTTTATTATTTGCGCCTGGCTATGGGGGTGATAAAAGGGGGGTGTATTTACTTTTTTTTTTCATTTTGATCACTGTGAGAGTGTATCACAGTGATCAAAATGAAAAATGAACAGGCAACCGGCAAATTCATGGGCGCCTCCATCTTGGACAATGGCAGGCGAACTGCGCATGCGCCCGCCATTTTGCAAGATGGCGGCGCCCATGATCCGGACACCGGGAGCCACGGCGGGACACCAGGAGCACGATCGAAGGTCCTGGGGGGATCGGAAGGTGGGAGGGAGCGATAGACAGGGGAGGGGGAGCAGATGATGACGGCGGCGAACGATCGCCGCCGTCCATCGGTGGCGGGGGCCGATCGGCCCTGCCAGTCGGTGTGTGGGGGGGTCAGGGGTCGGTGTCCAGCCATGTCCGATGCTATTGCAGCATCGGCCATGGCTGGATTGTAATATTTCACCAAATTTCATTGGTGAAATATTACAAATCGCTCTGATTGGCTGTTTCACTTTTAACAGCCAATCAGAGCGATCGTAGGCACGTGGGGGCTAAGCCACGCCCCCAGGGATTAACTGTAGAGTGTCCTTTGTGTGCGGGTCGGGTGACCTTTCAGTGACCCCGGTCACCCGACCCGCAGGGGGGCTATTTATAGCATGACGCCTACGTAGGCGTCATAGGTCGTTTGGGCACGACTTTTCATGACGCCTACGTAGGCGTCATGGGTCGTGAAGGGGTTAAAAATACCTCACATCAAAAGATGCATATAGAATCGGCCATCCCCCCTTCCTGTGCTTGTACTTTTTTCCTCATGAGACGGGTAGATTTTGATGTGACCCATGGTTTTACACTGCCATCATTTGGCACAGGCCACAATCTCCTCATCCTCCTAGCCAACCAAGTTATTAAGTGTAGTTACTTGATACATGAACTATTGTGACCCTGTGT
Source organism: Dendrobates tinctorius (assembly GCF_039654945.1). Taxonomy (NCBI): domain Eukaryota; kingdom Metazoa; phylum Chordata; class Amphibia; order Anura; family Dendrobatidae; genus Dendrobates; species Dendrobates tinctorius. Next base: position 33,516,555 of record NW_027361684.1, on the reverse strand, counting down.
ATCTGGGCTGGATGGGCCAATTAGATATGCCTCCCTGGGTAGAAAGCACACCCCAGAAGGCCACATGCCTAGGCTACTGGTAGCAAATTTGACATATCAAATAAGTGAAATTGATAATATTTCCTGTCACATTGCAGTGGAAGGTGTGATGAGACGGTGACGCAGCATCCGCGACCAATACAGGCAGGAGCGTCAGCAGCGGTCCAGGAGTGGTGATACGGGCCACATAAAGAGGAAATACATCTATTATGACCGCCTCTCATTCCTCGCCCCTATTATAGATCTGAGACCTTAAGTAGATACCTCACACCACGTTACACAGATACTTTACAGGGCCAAAAATATTTATTTATTTTTGGCTCTGTTCTATTTCATAACAAAACTCAGTCCAACCTTACGGATAGAGGAACGGGCTCAGATACAGAGCCCATCATTGATCCTGTAGGGGATGAGGTGGCTGGCCCATCTTCTCCCCCTACAAGAAGCATGGGTGAAGAATCCTCTCAAGAGAACCCAATGCCTGCGACACAAACCCCACCACCAGGACCGTCTGCTGCTGCACAATCAGCCATACTGGAGAAGCAGGGCAACATGAGCAGCAGCCCAACTGCCCAGATCTGGGGCTCCCCACATCCTGCTGGACCATCCCGGCGAGGACGAAGAAGGTGCCAGATCCCTGCCCAAGATACCCGGACCAATGTGGACACAGGGGTCCTCAACTATCTGGCTATAGTGAATACAGATGATGGCAAGGAGGCATACTCACGTAGCCTGGCCCTTTATCTTCGTGCCCTTTCCCGTGAGGTGAGGCTCCGTATTCGAGGATGTTTTCAGACCCTGCTTGATGCAAGCACACCCCCCCAATACCCCATATGAGTTGTTTGAATATCTGGAGAGGTGGCAGCTTTCACCCAGAAATCTGATGCGCCTTAGACCACGCACACAGATGTGCTTGCTCAAGCAGGCTCTGAGGATCCTCAAATACGTGGGCCTACACCTCACCCCCTTCCTCCCCCTACCCAACCTTTACAACACCAGACATATGTCTGCCTCTAGCCAACCCCACCAATATGGCCACTTTTTCCCACCCAGTGTTGGAGGCTGGTCCCAACCTGGTTGGGGACGACATGGCTATATTGGTGGGTATGAGACACGGGCCTACCCAAGCCAACAAGATGCCCCTGTTCCGTATCACTCTGGCCAGTACCAAGCCCAATCCCAGGAGGCAGTACAATACCCACATCATGGGCAACAGTATGCTCCCACACAGGGCGATGCTGGGCAAAGTAGTCAGCAGCAACCACAGGCTGGTCTTCCGCCTTCTCCTTCCCCAAATTACCAAAATTTATAATGTAGCCATTTTGGTATTGCATTATGTTGTATTTTTGTTTTTGTATGTGTGAAAAATTGTTTGTGAAAAAAATGTTCACATCTGCAAAAAGGCCAATTTGCCACATTGCCACAGTTCTTATATGGCAATAATATGTTTTGATTTAAAAAAACAACAACAAAAAAAAAGAGTCAAGTAAACATTTGTCTACTACATTTTACGTCTCTGTCTCTATTCTAAAAACAGTGTCAGCAAACTAACACGCTTACCAATGCAATTAAACAGTCATAGAATCAGAAGGGGTAGAAATGTATACATTTAGACACACATAACCACAAAATTATAACATAGATACAGCATGCTCTTGCCAAGACGTTTCCCCCTCAGGTGACATAAAGTAATTTGTGAAAACATCACGCACTTTGAGGCCAGAGAGCGGTCTACATTGAGGGTTGATGGGTGGTCTTGCCCTACGCACATTGGCCAACCCACGCACAACACCACCAGAGGAGGAACAATCATGTATCCTGGTGAAGTTATGAAGAACCACACAGGCTTTAACTACTTCATTAACATTTTGCTCACTCAGCTGAATGGCAGACTGGAGTACCCGCCATTTGGCACAAAGAATGCCAAAGGAACACTCCACCAGTCGCCAAGCACGTGATAGGCGCAAGTTAAAAATTCTGCGCCTGTGGTCAAGGTTGCGTCGGGGATATGGCCTCATGACATTGCGCGTTAACTGAAAAGCCTCATCTGCCACAAGGACATAAGGGACAGATTCTTGAGTGGAGCCTGGTAGCTGGCGAGGTGGTGGTAGATCCAACTAGTTGGTGCGTAGCCGCCGAGCCATAATGGAAGTATATAAGACTCGAGAGTCTCCCGTCCTTCCATAGGCCCCAATGTCAACAATTATAAACTTGTATTGAGGGTCACCAGAGCCAACAATACAACAGAAAAGTATTGTTTATAATTGAGGAATTGGGAGCCAGAGTTTGGTGGCTTACGCACCTGGATATGTTTGCCATCAAGGGCACCAATACAATTAGGAAAGTGGCAGTCCTCCTCAATGTCCCTTGATATCCTCAACCAGTCTTCCATCCTGGGCTCGGGCATGACGAGTTGATGTAGTCTTGACCATATTTGACTACATGTCGACCTGACTATGCCAGAAATGGCAGATCTTCCAATCAGAAACTCATGGTGGAGGGCGGCATAAGACAGGCCAGTGGACAGGAAGCTGAAGAACAACATAAAAGGAACCTTTTAGAATGCACAAATTAAACAAAAAACAGGTACATACATACCAAACTTGTTATGAATTCACATCTAATAACACACACATTTTGTTGCACAATGACTAAGTGATATTCAGTACATCTTACACATAACATTCTGGTCTGTAAGTTTCAACATATCTGGAATAAGATGAGGGGATTAAAATTAGTCCATGAAGCAATAAATACATACTTTGGGCAACACATCATCAACATAGAGAATGTGGTTGTGTAGTACATACCGTAATGTGAGTAGAAGTCGCTCCTCTGCAGATATAGCTTTGCGCATCCTTGTGTCCTGAAAGGTTATCACAGGGCGCACTGTCTCCAAGAGTCGATCAAATGTTGCAAGGCTCATGCGACAGTATTGGTAGAATTTAGCCGGATGCTCCCGCAGAGAAGAATAGAGGCAGTGAAAATGACCTTGTGAGTCGTTGCCTCAAAAGTGGATGTACCCACATGCGTCTCCTCCTCCGCGGATCCACTATCACTGGGTATGGGTGACCAAAGCGGCATGACAAAAGCCAGTTGAAGAGAACCTGCTCAGTTGTGTTGAAAGTCAGACCCTCTGCCATGTTGCACATACAACAGCAACACACCTAGTGAAGGCAAGGTCACAAATGAACAGAATGGAGGCAGCCACCTGTTCCTGAGGCAATAAATAGGGTGCAGGCTAATTATTTAAATAGTTAGCAGGCCTCAAAACCGTTAAATGTCCATTTTGCAAGCCTGCGAGAAAATCTCGTAATACGGATTCCATACGGATGCTGACATGCGCAAAATACGTGACCACACCTTGCTTACGGATGACATACGGAGCACTATTTAGGGGTCATTCATCCGTATTGCGCATGTAAACTACGGACCGTATTTTGCATCGGTTAGTGTGACCCCGGCCTTAAGTGAAAAAAAGGTCACATAAAACATGTAAAAAAAAGTTTAAAAAAATGCGAAAAGCGCACACACACCACGAAAATACGTCTCGACATTCAAAATGCAGAGTTTCTGATAAAAGAAAAATAAAAAAAAGTGCACATAATTAGTATCGCTCGACCCGCTCTATAAAACTGGCATGATATTTATTCTGTTTGGCGAATGCTGTAAAAAAAAAAATTAAAATAACGCCAAAAATGTCACTTTTTCGTTATACTGACACATAAAAGTGAATAAAAATCGATCAAAAAGTCATACGTAAAAAAAATGGTAAAAAAGAAAACGCCACACAGTCCATCAAAAAAAAAACAAGCCCTAATATGACTCATTCGGCAAAAAAAAAAAAAAATTGGAACTAAAATAAGCAAAAAATTACCGTAAATGTTAATTTTTTTACTTCCACATTTGCTTTATTTCTTGTGAAGCACCTGAAGGGTTAATAAACTTGTTGAATGTGGTTTTGAGCACCTTGAGGGGTGCCGTTTTTAGAATGGTGTCACTTTTGGGCATTTTCTGTCCTATAGGCCCCTCAAAGTGACTTCTATTGTGAGGTGAAATTTTTTGGGAAAAATGAGAAATCGCTGGTCAAATTTTAACCGTTGTAACTCCCTAACGAAAAAAAAATTTGTTTCAAAAATTGTGCTGATGTAAAGTCGACATGTGGGAAATATTATATTAACTATTTTTTGTGTGACGTGACTCTGATTTAAGGGCATTAGAATTAAAAGATTGAAAATTGCCAAATTTTTGACAAATTTACATTTTTTTCACAAGTAAACGCAAGTCATAGCGAAGAAATGTTACCACTGTCATGAAGTACAATATGTCACGAGAAAACAATCTTAGAATCAGTGGGATCCGTTGAAGCGTTCCAGAGTTATTACCTCATAAAGTATAAAATTTGGCTTGGTCATTAAGGTCAACATTAAGGTCAAAATTGTCTCGGTCACTAAGGGGTTAATCCTGTTGCTAAGACGATTGTGTTTACAGTTGGAGGGAGACACCTAGTGGTAATGAGAAGGAAGGCGCCGATTTCCTGGTGACTTCTGTGTCCACTAAAAGAATCAGGTAAGAACCAAGAAAATTAGTGGAGTTTATAGGAATCATCCTGTGTAAATTCTCAGTTGGTTATATGCTGTGAGATCATGTAATAGTCGCAGCCGCAGTTTGGAATAAATGTGGTTTGACTCATTATGTTATAAATATACGGTATGTATTAGTAACACTACTGTGCATAATGTCACATTTCCAGTTTCTTTTCAGCTTTGTTTTAGATATAGATCACTACAGAGTAGAAGCTGCTGGCTGAAAATCTTTCAATGTAACGATTAAAAAACGATCAAAGTTATTATTTTTTTAATGAGGTGTGAGTTGTTGTTCATGCAATTTCCTAACCATATACAGCTAGGTCCATATATATTTGGACACAGACAACATTTTTCTAATTTTGGTTCTAGACATTACTACTAGAGTTGAGCGAAACGGGTCGAAAAATTTCAAAAGTCGCCGACTTTTGGCAAAGTCGGGTTTCATGAAACAAAACCCGAGCCTAGGATGAGGTCGGCCACGAGGTCGGCGACTTAAGCGCCAAAGTCGCGTTTCAAAAGTTTGTTTTGCGCTCTTTTTCAGCCAATCAGGATCCACGGACACTGTGGGCAACATGATGACATAGGCAGGGGTCACCACCATCTTTCAGAAGGGCATGCAAGTGATTGGCTTGCTTTGGTGGGCGTCACAGGGGGTATAAAAGGGCGTGCACGCCGACCGCCATGTTGCTCATGCTGATCTCAGAATAGGGAGAGCTGCTGTTGATTTTGTAGGGAGAGCGTTAGGCAGGGAAGAAGACACCAAAAACTGCTTCTGCTGCTAGCGATTTTGCTTGTACAACACACCAGTCACTGTGTGTGCAGTGCAAGTGGAGGCTATATTTTGCTGGATTAGCGGTGTTGGTTGGTAGGCTGCCTTCTAAGGCTTCCTGACGGCTGCATTGCTGTTTACCCACTGCTCTGCAAACTGCATTTTTAAAAGCAATCCCAATTTTTTTTTTGTCCTGGTGAGGTACTGAGCGTGCATTTTTTCACACCATACAGCGATGCACACTCCTCACACAGTACCGTGTAACGGCTGTTATCACAGCCACAGTGAAGCTATCTGTGCGTCACTCTGTAAGGATAAGTCAAGGACATGTTCCGTTCTTACAGACCTGCACCTTCTAGTTTTGTCTAGTTTTCAAACAGTTAAATATATTTGCTGTTTGATCACATTCAAAACTATAGAGAGACAGCGTGTGTCAGTCCGTATACTTAAAAAACACGGGGCACTTAAAAAACACGGGGCTTGACAATTTTACGTACACCGGACAGCCGTGTACGTGCACACTCCTCTCTCAGTACCGTGTAGCGGCTGTTATCACGGCCACAGTCGAGGACATGTTCCGTTATTACAGACCTGCACCTTCTAGTTTTGTCTAGTTTTCAAACAGTTAAATATCTTTGCTGTTTGATCACATTCAAAAGTATAGAGAGACAGCGTGTGTCAGTCCGTATACTTAAAAAACACGGAGCTTGACAATTTTACGTACACCGGACAGCCGTGTACGTGCACGCTCCTCTCTCAGTACCGTGTAACGGCTGTTAACACGGCCACAGTGAAGCAATCTGTGTGTCGCTCTGTAAGGATAAGTCGAGGACATGTTCCGTTCTTACAGACCTGCACCTTCTAGTTTTGTCTAGTTTTCAAACAGTTAAATATATTTGCTGTTTGATCACATTCAAAACTATAGAGAGACAGCGTGTGTCAGTCCGTATACTTAAAAAACACGGAGCTTGACAATTTTACGCACACCGGACAGCCGTGTACGTGCACGCTCCTCTCTCAGTACCGTGTAACGGCTGTTATCACGGCCACAGTGAAGCTATCTGTGTGTCGCTCTGTAAGGATAAGTTGAGGACTTGTTCCGTTCTTACAGACCTAAATTCTAGGGAGATTCCTATTCTGCCCAATTCTATATACACCTTGTAGTTTGTCATACACTAGCCAATTTCTGCCTGTGACATAGCGCTGTGATATTCACTGGGCCTCACACAATCCAAAAGTGTCCAGTGTCCACAAGTGTGTGCTGAAATTCAAAATCTCCGTTATCCTCTAGTCACATTTTTCACACCTGTGACATCAAGCATGTGACATAGTGCTGTGATATTCAGTGGGCCTCACACAATCCAAAAGTGTCCAGTGTCCACGAGTGTGTGCAGAAATTCAAAATCTCCGTTATCCTCTAGTGACATTTTTCACACCTGCGACATCGAGCCTGTGACATAGCGCTGTGATATTCAGTGGGCCTCATACAATCCAAAAGTGTCCAGTGTCCACACAAGTGTGTGCAGAAATTCAAAATCTCCGTTATCCTCTAGTGACATTTTTCACACCTGTGACATCGAGCCTGTGACATAGCGCTGTGATATTCAGTGGGCCTCACACAATCCAAAAGTGTCCAGTGTCCACAAGTGTGTGCAGAAATTCAAAATCTCTGTTATCCTCTAGTGACATTTTTCACACCTGCGACATCGAGCCTGTGACATAGCGAAGTGATATTCTGTGGGCCTCACACAATCCAAAAGTGTCCAGTGTCCACAAGTGTGTGCAGAAATTCAAAATCTCCGTTATCCTCTAGTGACATTTTTCACACCTGCGACATCGAGCCTGTGACATAGCGCTGTGATATTCAGTGGGCCTCACACAATCCAAAAGTGTCCAGTGTCCACAAGTGTGTGCAGAAATTCAAAATCTCCGTTATCCTCTAGTGACATTTTTCACACCTGCGACATCGAGCCTGTGACATAGCGCTGTGATATTCAGTGGGCCTCACACAATCCAAAAGTGTCCAGTGTCCACAAGTGTGTGCAGAAATTCAAAATCTCCGTTATCCTCTAGTGACAATTTTCACACCTGCGACATCGAGCCTGTGACATAGCGCTGTGATATTCAGTGGGCCTCACACAATCCAAAAGTGTCCGGTGTCCACAAGTGTGTGCAGAAATTCAAAATCCCCATTATCCTCTAGTGACATTTTTCACACCTGCGACATCGAGCCTGTGACATAGCGCTGTCATATTCAGTGGGTCTCACACAATCCAAAAGTGTCCAGTGTCCACAAGTGTGTGCAGAAATTCAAAATCTCCATTATCCTCTAGTGACATTTTTCACACCTGCGACATCGAGCCTGTGACATAGCGCTGTGATATTCAGTGGGCCTCACACAATCCAAATGTGTCCAGTGTCCACAAGTGTGTGCAGAAATTCAAAATCTCCGTTATCCTCTAGTGACATTTTTCACACCTGCGACATCGAGCCTGTGACATAGCGCTGTGATATTCAGTGGGCCTCACACAATCCAAAAGTGTCCAGTGTCCACAAGTGTGTGCAGAAATTCAAAATCTCCGTTATCCTCTAGTGACATTTTTCATACCTGCGACATCGAGCCTGTGACATAGCGCTGTGATATTCAGTGGGCCTCACACAATCCAAAAGTGTCCAGTGTCCACAAGTGTGTGCAGAAATTCAAAATCTCCGTTATCCTCTAGTGACATTTTTCACACCTGCGACATCGAGCCTGTGACATAGCGCTGTGATATTCAGTGGGCCTCACACAATCCAAAAGTGTCCAGTGTCCACAAGTGTGTGCAGAAATTCAAAATCTCCATTATCCTCTAGTGACATTTTTCACACCTGCGACATCGAGCCTGTGACATAGCGCTGTGATATTCAGTGGGCCTCACACAATCCAAAAGTTTCCAGAGTCAACAAGTGTGTGCAGAAATTCAAAATCTCCGTTATCCTCTAGTGACATTTTTCACACCTGCGACATCGAGCCTGTGACATAGCGCTGTGATATTCAGTGGGCCTCACACAATCCAAAAGTGTCCAGTGTCCACAAGTGTGTGCAGAAATTCAAAATCTCCCCTGTCCTATAGACACCTTGTACCTTGTTTTACATTACTATATAGTTTGTTGGATTTTGTCTACATTTCTACCAAAAATGAGGAAGGCTGGTGGAAGAGGCCGTGGAATTGGGCGGGGGATGGCAGCTGGTAATGATGGTGTTGGTGGTGGATCTGATGGTAGTGGCAAAAGCAAAATAGGACCGAATGCAGGAGGTGTTGAGCCTGCGTCATCGTCTGGCTCCACAAGGCCTCGAAGGCTTAGTTTTCTAGGAGTTGGCAAACCGCTTTTAAAGCCAGAGCTTCAGGAACAAGTTTTGGCTTACATTGCTGACTCGGCCTCCAGCTCTATCGCCTCCTCTTCTGAAGTTGTAAAAAATAAAAGCACTGAGTCGTCATTGGAGGCTCATGTTCATGAACCACACCTTTCCTTGTGTCCTTCACCCCAACCAAGATTGAAGGATGACGCAGGCCATACTACTGATTACTCCATGGAGCTGTTTTCACATACCATGCCTGGATTATCAAGTGAAATGGTGAATTACCCAGGCCAAGATGAATCTGACATGGAGTGCACTGATGCACAGCCACTGATAGATGATTCTGCTGGTACATTCACTCAGAGCACTACATTGTCCTTGCAGTGTACAGAGCCAGATTCTGACCCTGATGAGACTCAGGTGCCCCTTCCCGCATACTATACCACCATGCACGGTGACACAGAGGAAGGTGCACATGACATTGAAGAGGAGGTGATGGATGACCCAGTTGTTGACCCAGATTGGCATCCATTGGGGGAAGAGGGTGCTGCTTCCAATAGCTCAGATGAGGAGGAGGAGTATCCACAGCAAACATCGACATCGCAACAGCTGATATCTGGCAGGCCCGGAGCACTCCAAAGACAGGTTCCAAAAATCAAGAGTTGCTGGACAGCTTGTCCAGAGGGTCAAAATATCACAGCGTGCTAGGCCGCAAAATGTCTGCCAAAGTAGGAAGAGTGCAGTGTGGCACTTTTTTGAACAAAATCCTCATGATCAGGCCAAGGTTATCTGTAAGAAGTGCGCAAAGACCTTTAGCCGAGGGAAAAATCTGAAAAATTTGAATACCAGTTGCATGCTTAGACATTTAACCAGCATGCACTTTCAAGCGTGGACACAACACCAAACCTCAAGTACCACATGTGCAACTGATCACAAAGAAGGTAGTCAGCAACGCTACATTGTTTCCCCCACTGTAAGCCCACCAGTTAGCACAGCAGCAAATGTTGAGGTGTCGTTGCAAGGCCACAGCAGTCAGGGAATCCCACTGTTATATCAACGAAAGACTGAATCTAGGCCATCAGAAAGAACACCAACTCCATCACCATCATCAACCCTCTCTCAGTCCGCCCTGTCCACCGCTACTTCCACCATATGCAGCTCTCAAGTCCAGCTCACCCTCCCAGACACTATGAGTAGGTCAAGAAAGTACTCAGTCTCTCATCCGCGTACACTGGGTTTGAACGCCCACATTGCCAAACTAATCTCGTTAGAGATGATGCCCTATCGGTTGGTGGAAAGCGCAGCTTTCCGCGAACTCATGGCCTATGCAGTACCACGCTATGACCTACCCAGTCGCCACATCTTCCCTCGCAAAGCCATCCCAGCCCTCCACCATCATGTGAAAGACCGCATTGTCCATGCACTCAAGCAGTCAGTGAGTGGAAAGGTGCACCTCACAACTGATGCATGGTCCAGTCGGCATGGCCAGGGCCGTTACGTGTCCATCACTGCGCACTGGGTTAATGTGGTGGATGCAGGGTCCACAGGGGACAGCGGTGATGGGACAGTGCTGCCTAGCCCACGGTATAGGAAACAGTTGGCTGTAGGCGTTCGACCCTCCTCCTCCTCCTCCAGAAGCGAAAGCTCGTCCACAGAGCGCAGTCGTACGAGCACTCCATTTGCAGCTGCCACTGTTGCACACGAGGTGTCCCCCTATCGAGCAGCTAGTGGAAAGCGTCAGCAGGCTGTGTTGCAGATGATGTGTTTGGGTGACAGACACACCGCCGAGGTGCTGGCCGAGTACTTTCAGCGACAAACTGAGTCATGGCTGGGCAGTGTACATCTTGAGGCAGGCAAGGTAGTTAGTGATAACGGCCGTAATTTTGTGGCAGCCATAGCCCTTTCAAAACTCAGCCACATACCTTGCTTGGCTCACACCTTGAACCTGGTGGTGCAGTGCTTCCTCAATAATTATCCGGAGTTAACAGCCCTGCTCCAGAAGGTGCGAAGACTGTGCGCGCACATCCGCCGGTCGCCTGTACACTCCGTTCGTATGCAGAAGCTGCAGCGATTGCTCCACCTTCCCAACCACCGCCTCATTATCGACATTGCAACAAGGTGGAACTCCACCCTGCACATGGTTGAGTGGCTGTGCGAGCAGAGGCAGGCCATAATGCATTTGTGGGAGGATACATGGCCAGGCACTTTGAGAGCAGACATGGAGTTGACAGGTGTGCAGTGGTCGAAGCTGAAAGACCTCTGTAAAGTCCTTCAGTGTTTTGAGGAATGCACACAGCTGGTAAGCGCAGACGACACCATCCTAAGCATGAGCATCCCACTTATGAAGGGTCGGACTGGGGTGCCTAGGGCCCACCAGGGGAATTGACTCTAGGGGCCCACCCCATGGCTACCATAAATGGTTTTATTATGTGTTCATTTTTTGGCCTCTCCCACTAAAACGTGTGCCTTTTAGCAAGCTGTACAGTGTGCAAAAGAGAACGCTCTCAGCCTCCTATATATCGTACACACTGTACTCTTGGCATCCTATATCACATACAGACCGCACTCTCTGTCTCCTATAACAGATTCTTTCTATTAGAGGCTGAGAGTGTAGTATGTACAGTATATAGGATGCCGATATTGCGGTATGTACGGCATATTGGCCTCGTATATGACATGCAGACTGTCGGCCTCCTATTACGCCCCCTATAAGACAGTGTCGTCCTCCTATTAGGCCCCCTATAAGACATACAGACTGTCAGCCTCCTATTAAGCCTCCTATGAGACATGCTGACTGTTAGTCTCCTATTAGGCCCCCTATAAGACATACAGACTATCGGCCTCCTACTAGGCCCCCTATAAAACATACTGAGTGTCAGCCTCCTGTTAGGCCCCCTATAAGACATACTGAGTGTTGGCCTCCTATTAGGCCCCCTATAAGACTTACAGACTGTTGGCCTCCTAATAGGCCCCCTATAAGACTTACAAACTGTTGGCCTCCTATTAGGCCCCCTATAAGACTTACAGACTGTTGGCCTCCTATTAGGCCCCCTATAAGACATACTGAGTGTCGGCCTCCTATTAGGCCCCCTATAAGACATAAAGAGTGTTGCCTCTGTACAGACCGCACTCTCTGCCTATGTACGGCATACAGGAGGATGATAGTGCGGTCTGTACGGTCAGTATACTGGCCTCATATGACATATTAGGCCATATAAGAGTGTGGTGCGTGTGTATCTTATCTAGGAGGCACTGACAGAGACTGTGATCTGTGATGCTGCATCATGTCATGTGTATGACCAGGGCCAGATTTGGGATTTGGATGTTTCGCCCCCAGCAGTTTGCCCCCAGCAGTTCGCCCCCGGATGTTTGCCCCCAGCAGTTCGCCCCCGGATGTTTGCCCCCAGCAGTTCGCCCCCGGATATTTCGCCCCCAGCAGTTGGCCCCCGGATGTTTCACCCCTGGATTTTTCGCCCCCAGCAGTTCACCCCGGATATTTCGCCCCCAGATTTTTAACCACTGGCAGTTCACCCCTGGATTTTTCACCCCAGCAGTTCACCCCCGGATGTGTGTACCCTGTTTTGCCATGTTTTGCCTATATTGCGAAATATCCGGGGGCGAACTGCTGGGGTGAAAAATCCAGGGGCGAAACATCCGGGGCGAACTGCTGGGGGGTGAAACACCCAGGGGCAAACTGCTGGGGGCGAAAAATCCGGGGGCGAACTGCTGGGGGCGAAATGGGCAGGGGGGGGATGTACCTGGGGCGAACTGCTGGGGGCAAATTGCTGGGGGCGAACTGCTGGGGACGAAACTTCCTAAAACCGCCAGATTTAGGCAAAGTGGGGCCCTAGCCCAATTTTAAAATGGGGCCCCAAATGCTAACATATTGCACATCACACAGAAGCATTTCGGTTGTAGTTACATGCGCTGAGTTCAGGACGCTGAATCAGTGTGGTCGACAATATTGAAGTCGTTCAACACTTGTTTCCCGGCCTCTTTCCACCGTCTGAGAAAGAATGATGGGGACAGAACAATCACTAATGGATTAATCTGTCCCCATACAGTATCATGTTATCAGCAGCACATCTACAGTTTCCATATAATATAATGTCCCCTTAGTCCTCCATATAATATATTCTGCCCCATAGTCCTCCATATAGTATAATACACTCCTCAGTCCTTCATATATTAAAATACACTGCTCAGTCCTCCATATAGTTTAATACACTCCTCATAGTGCTCCATATAGTATAATAGACCGCCAGTCATCCATGTAGTACAATTCACTTCCCATAGTATAATGCACCCCATAGTTCTTCATATAGTATAATGTATTCCCCATAGTCCTCGATACAGTATAATGCAGCCCACATATAACATAATGCAGCCACACCATAGAACATAATGCAGCCACCCCACAGAGTATAATGCAGCCCTGCCATACAATATAATGTAACCCTCATAGAATATAATGCAGCCCCCCTCTTATAGTATAATGCAGCCACCCCTTAGAGCATAATGTAGCCACCCCACAGAATACAATGTAACCCCGCATAGAATATAATGCAGCCCCCCTCGTATAGTATAATGCAGCCCCTCCATAGAATATATGGCAGCCCCTTATATAGTGTAATGTAGCCCCTCCATAGAGTACAATGTAGCCCTCCTCATATAGTATAATGCAGCCCCAATAGAATATAATGTAGCCTCCTCATGAAGCATAATAATGCCCCCCTACAATATAATCTAGCCCCCCATAAAATATAATGCAGCCCCCCGTAGAATACAATGTAGCCTCCTCATATAGTATAATGTAACCCCTTCATAGAATGATGCGATCACCACCATAGAATATAGTAAAGATAATACAGCCCCCCCATAGAATATAATGTAGCCCCGAATAGAATATAATACAGCCCACCTCCCCATAGAATATAATGTAGCCCCCCATATTATATAACACAGCCTACCCCATAGAATATAATGTATAATGTACCCCCCATGGTATATAACATAGCCTCATAGTATATAACACAGCTCCACATGGTATATAGCACAGCCCCACATGGTATATAGCACAGCACCATGGCATACAGCACAGCCCCCCATTGGTATACAGCACAGCCCCTCATTGGTATACAGCACAGCGCCATGGTATACAGCACAGCCCACATGGTATTAAGCACAGCCCCACATGGTATAAAGCACAGACCCCCATTGGTAAACAGCACAGCCCCCCATTGGTATACAGCACAGCCCCACATGTTATAAAGCACAGGCCCACATGGTATAAAGCACGGCCCCACATGGTATATATCACATCATCACATGGTTTACAGCACAGCCCCCCATTGGTATACAGCACAGCCCCCCATTGGTATACAGCACAGCTCCACATGGTATAAAGCACAGGCCCACATGATATAAAGCACAGCATCACATGGTATGCAGCACAGCAGCACATGGTATACAGCACCATGGTATACAGCACAGCCCCACATGATATACAGCACAGGCCTCTTCCTCCTCCGGACCCCTCTGGCCTCCTCTTCCTCCTCCGGACCCCTCTGGCCTCCTCTTCCTCCTCCGGACCCCTCTGGCCTCCTCTTCCTCCTCCGGACCCCTCTGGCCTCCTCTTCCTCCTCCGGACCCCTCTGGCCTCCTCTTCCTCCTCCGGACCCCTATGGCCTCCTCTTCCTCCTCCGGACCCCTCTGGCCTCCTCCGGACCCCTCTTCCCTCCTCCGGACCCCTCTGGCCTCCTCTTCCCTCCTCCGGACCCCTCTGGCCTCCTCTTCCTCCTCCGGACCCCTCTTCCCTCCTCTTCCTGCTCTGGACCCCTCTTCCCTCCTCTTCCTGCTCCAGACCCCTCTGGCCTCCTCTTCCTCCTCTGGACCCCTCTGGCCTCCTCTTCCTCCTCTGTACCCCTCTGGCCTCCTCTTCCTCTTCCCTCCTCTTCCTCCTCCAGACCCCTCTGGACTCCTCTTACTCCTCTGGACCCCTCTGGCCTCCTCTTCCTCCTCCGGACCCCTCTTCCCTCCTCTTCCTGCTCCAGACCCCTCTGGCCTCCTCTTCCTCCTCTGGACCCCTCTGGCCTCCTCTTCCTCCTCTGTACCCCTCTGGCCTCCTCTTCCTCTTCCCTCCTCTTCCTCCTCCAGACCCCTCTGGCCTCCTCTTACTCCTCTGGACCCCTCTGGCCTCCTCTTCCTCCTCTGGACCCCTCTGGCCTCCTCTTCCTCTTCCGGACCCCTCTGGCCTCTTCCGCACCCCTCTTCTGGACCCCTCTGGCCTCCTCCGGACCCCTCTTCCCTCCTCCTGACCTCTCTGGCCTCCTCTTCCTCCTCCGGACCCCTCTTCCCTCCTCTTCCTCCTCTGGACCCCTCTGGCTTCCTCTTCCTCCTCTGGACCCCTCTGGCCTCCTCTTCCTCTTCCCTCCTCTTCCTCCTCCAGACCCCTCTGGCCTCCTCTTCCTCCTCTGGACCCCTCTGGCCTCCTCTTCCTCCTCTGGACCCCTCTGGCCTCCTCTTCCTCCTACGGACCCCTCTGGCCTCCTCCGGACCCCTCTTCCCTCCTCCTGACCCCTCTGGCCTCCTCTTCCTCCTCCGGACCCCACTTCCCTCCTCTTCCTCCTCTGGACCCCTCTGGCCTCCTCTTCCTCCTCTGGACCCCTCTGGCCTCCTCTTCCTCTTCCCTCCTCTTCCTCCTCCAGACCCCTCTGGCCTCCTCTTCCTCCTCTGGACCCCTCTGGCCTCCTCTTCCTCCTCTGGACCCCTCTGGCCTCTTCCTCCTCCGGACCCCTCTGGCCTCCTCTTTCTCCTCTGGACCCCTCTGGCCTCCTCTTCCTCCTCCGGACCCCTCTGGCCTCCTATTTCTCCTCCAGACCCCTCTTCCCTCCTCTTCCTCCTCCGGACCCCTCTGGCCTCTACCATGGAGACTTTGTTTCCCCTCCTCTCCAGGGACACAGACCACCCGTCACCCACTCACTCTAGACTCTACTCACCGGACCTGCGCAGAGTAGGAGCGGGAGCAGCAGCAGGGAGAGCGGAGCTCAGCGGCGTCCTCTTCTCGCACACGCTGGCTGCTATGCTATTAGTCAGCCAGCTACAGAGCCAGAAAGCAGAGCGCGTGGCGTTTCACCGCCCATCAAGAACAGCGCTGATGTCACGTGGCAAGGTCCTGGGGCTGGGTGAATCATCAGAGAGACCCAGAGCCAGCAAGGGGGTCGCCCGACGCCGCATCTGCGCCTCAGACGGGGGTATGCTGGGCCCGCGCCGCCTCGCGCTATGGTATGTGCACGCGCGCGTCCCTTCAAATCATGGGACACGCTTTTAAAGGGCCCACACACTTAAAGGGGCAGCATTTTTAAAGGGCCCCCAGCGACCCTCGGGGCCCACCGTGCATTTACTCGGTACCTCGCCAGGCCAGACCGAGCCTGCACTTATGCGTCTGCTCATGCAAACTTTGACGCACCTTAAGGAGCAGGCGTCTGCAGCCAATGTTGACGAGGAGCAAGAGGTGGAGGGAATCCTTGATGACATTCAGCCATTGTCTGCTCAGGGACCTCTCCTGGACGAGGTGGAGGAAGAAGTGGAGGAGAAGGATGATGATGAGGATGATTATTTAGGGGAGGAGGATGCATCTCGTGGGGCAAGTGAAAATGTTAGCGTGGCAAGGTCTGGTACAGGGTTTGTGCGTGACTGGAGGGATGTGGATTTGCCAGAAAGTGCTCCTCCACCCAGCACTCACAGTGCATCATTGATACCGGGAACATTGGCCCACATGTCAGATTATGCCTTGCAGATCCTAAAAAGGGACCCACGCATTGCCAAAATGATGAACGATGACGACTACTGGTTGGCCAGCATCCTGGATCCACGCTATAAAGGCAAAATACAAAACATCATGCCACAGGAGAACCTTGACCTAATATTGGCTACTAAACAAGCACCTCTGGTTAACCGGTTGGTTGAGGCATTCCCAGCACACAGCAGCGGTGATGGTTCTCACACGAGCCGTACGGGCCGGGGGCAGCTTGGCAGAGGTGTTCGTGGTGCACACAGCAGAAGTGGCGTTGGAGACAGGGGTTTCATGACAATGTTGTGGACTGATTTTTCACGGACCGCTCACACGACTGGTAATACTGCATCGATGGAAAGTGACAGGAGTCAGCAGTTGTCAACTATGGTTAACAACTACTTTTCCTCCCATATCGATGTTCTCCCGCACAGGTCATTCCCCTTTGACTATTGGGCCGCTAAACTGGACACCTGACCTGAATTGGCACAATATGCCTTACAGGAGCTCGCTTGCCCAGCTGCAAGTGTGCTATCGGAAAGAGTCTTCAGTGCAGCTGGATCAATCCTGACAGAAAAAAGGACCCGTCTGTCAACCCAAAATGTGGATGATCTAACTTTCATTAAAATGAACCATTCATGGGTTTCCAAGGATTTTGTCCCACCTTCCCTTGATGACACATAGGTTGCCAGAAAAATGGCTTGCTTTGGTCCTCCTCCTATTCCGCAAACTTGACCTATTTCGCCTTTTGCAGCAGCTGAATGACCCACATCTACATATGCCACTTTGTAAACCTCCCTAAGTGGGCGGCCCCCCCATGGCCGGGGTCACCACCTAGCGCACAAAACCGTGCGAGTGCCGTTGCCCTGGACAGGTGGGTAGGCCGACTCTTGGGCGCGGGCACTGGCATAGGGTCCCTCATAGTGCAATCAAGTGTCTCTGACAGTGGTGGTGGTGCACACCCGCCGTCAGACACACCGCCGTACTATGAGGGGCCCAGTGTCAGCACCGACGCCCACGAGTGTGCCCCCCTTGCTTGGGCAGGGCCCCAGCATTTGCAATGTTTACCTCTCCCTGCTCCTCCGCTGTGTATTCTGGGCTGTCAAATCCTTCACTGGGACTGCCACTACAAATTGATTGAACTGAAAGATGATGGTTAAGATGTAGCTATGCCCTGTCCTGCTGGCCGGGCTCTAGCTCCAGATGATCAGTGGCTTCCATTTCTTATGGACGTCGACTCACAATTACATGCAGTGGTGGTTTATCATCAGCTTTCACAGTTTTCCTACTCACAAACGTGTGACATTCCGGCGCACATTTCAAAATGTGCCCTCTCATGCCAATCAAATAGAAACGCCTATGGCCTGTGGCTTCTGTCTTTTGCACTCCAAAGTTACGTGACAGATCATGATAGCCAGTGAGCACCATGTTTACATCGCTCCCTGTGATAAAAATTGGATTGAGATGAGTAACAGTGATGGAATCAACGGAAGTGCGATACAGCAAGACTTTATTCACAAAAAAATGTTTTCACTGTCTCAACACACAAATTAATTGAGGGTCAGCATCGCCTATGAGAATTGTGACGGAAGTTTTTCCCGTGAATAATAATTCCTAGATTTCTGCAATCAATAGCCTTTATGTCACTAATTGTATGCATCTCATTTCCTATTGCGGAGAGGCTGGACTGTATTACTGAGACAGAAATATATATGAAGATTTAAAAATAACACCAAAAGTATATAGTTGTGTACGCCTCAAATGCAATTCCTTTTTTCCACTTTTTAGATTGCTGTGTAATCCATACTGAGAACACGGAGATTTTACATGTTTAAACTATGCTATATATACCTGCAATCCAGTGATAAAGTACCCTTTCTCAACTTTGTACAATCTGGTCAAATCCATACTGGGCCTGAGAACATCTGAGTCTGCCTCCTGATCTATAGACATATATTTTTAATGTGTAAACTAGGCTACATATATGTGTTATCCGGTGAAACTGTACCCTTTATCAACTTTCTACAATGTTGTTGAATCCATACTGGGCCTGAGAACGGCTGCCGAGCTGTTAAGCAAGCTACAGCACCTGTGGTTTGGACACGTAATTTTTTCAGGAATGACGGTTAGGCCTAACTCCGGAATTGCGGTTGACTTACTGGGAAATCATCATTCGCGGGGAATAATCTGAATCCCAGATCCCCATCACTAACGGAGTTCAGCAGGTTATCTGCACCTGTAAGCGACAAAAGCTGGTCCTTTCAGTGCAGCGTGCATGCAGCCCCGGACATGTACTGGAATGCTAGACCTGTTATTGCTCGATCTCACGTGCCACAGCCTCGCGTATCCCTCTAGTAAGCTTGACGCGTACCGCGGGGCCATGCCGGAGTCTCGGTCGTTAACGGAATAAAGCTGAGAAATCGCTAGCACAACTACAAACGGACATACCACACCACACACAGAATCGACAAAGATTGCAATCTGTCCATCTTTTCTGTAGCTTGTATGGTAGTGGTTTCCCGGGTGCAGTCCAATTAAGCCACAAGCTCCACTCCTGGTGGTGCCCTTTTGGACATTCCTTTAAGGTTCAGCTTTGCAATCATACTGGCCCCGGAATCCAAAAACTTTGCCTTCATGGACACTGTTTGGCGGTTCGTGGGAATAACGCCGCCCGATCAGCAGTCGGCATATGGGTCGCCCTCCCAGGGCTGTGGGGTACTCGGTACCGGGCCGGTGTCAGTGGGATGTGTCACAGCAGCGGTGACCCAGACGGTGGCCCTGGGCGCCCATGTAAATGGCGTGGTATAATGGTAAAGAGTTTATATAGATAGTTTGACGCCACCTGTGGTGGTCGGCAACATAGATGTTAGGCCGACGCTGCATGCAGATCCTCTGGGACTGATGGTGTTGTGCAGCAAAGATGGTGAAGCTCCCCACAGGTGGAGCTGGAGTCCCAGGGAAGTGTAGATGTAGTGATGGGGGAAAGGCACAGGCGGTGTAGGTGCTGGTACCCAGATGTAGCGGTGCTGGAATAACTGTAGGACACCAGAGCGTGCAGTTCCAAAGCTTTACTCACAGTCTGCAGGTTACACAGATGCCTGCCTCCGTGCTGTGTCCTCCGGGTCAGGACCTCTGCCAACCTCCGGGACCAGAATGGAAAGCTCCCTTCCAACACTCCGCCAACATGTACCTTCCTGAACGTCTCCTTTCTAACGCTTGTGGGGGAAGCACTCACAGGACCGTGGTTCACTGAAATGCCTCCTGTCTAACAGATGTTCCTCAGACTTTACTTGTATGGCAGACAGCTGTAGCCTTTTCCTTCTGCCTCGCACACGTCGATGCTGGGGCCTCCGAGCCTTAGTTGGGTACAGAGCATTTATAGCTGCTTCTTCCCCCGGTTTCTGCTGCAGGAACGTCAGTGTCCCTACAAACTCGGAGACCGGAATCCGGACCATGCGCTCCAGCTAGGAGTGAGCCTTAACTCTGCTCATCCTCCAGCTCCCCTTCCAGGGGCGTATCTAAGGGGGGGCAGCCGGCGGGGGGGGGGGAATCCGGGCCGCAATGCAGCGGTCCGCAGTGTCCTCCCTGGCGGCTGCGTTCTGCCGCCCCCCCTGGCCTGAGAGTCGGCGGTTCTCTGTATCAGCTGTCAAGCTGACAGCTGGCGCAGAGAGGGTGCGCGTGCCGGCTCCCAGGGAACAATCGTACTGGTGTCTGTACAGACGCCAGTACAATTGCAGCTCTGACCGCCGGGCCAGAGCAACGTCAGCAGCGTGACCTGTCATGTGATCACGCTGCTGACGTCACTCCCCGGCGCCCAGAGTGCTCAGTGAACGCTCAGCGCTGGTGGTAAGTGTGCTCCAATGTGGAGCTGAAGAAATCACCGAAGATGGGGGGTGTTAATGTGTGGCGATGGGGTTAATGTGTAGTTGGGTTAATGAGTGGGGATGGGGTTAATGCGTGGGGGGGTTAATGAGTGGAGATGAGGTTAATGTGGGGATGGGGATTAATGTGTGTGGGGGGTTAAAGAGTGGGGATGGGGGTTAATGTGTGGGGATGGGGGTTAATGAGTGGGGGGTTAATGAGTGGGGATGGGGGTTACTGTGTGGGGGGGTTAAAGAGTGGGGATGGGGGTTACTGTGTGGGGGGGTTAAAGAGTGGGGATGGGGTTAATGTGTGGGGGGTTAATGAGTGGCGATGGGGGTTAATGTGTGGGGGGTTAATGAGTGGGGATGGGGGTTATTGAGGGGGGTTAATGAGTGGGGATGGGGGTTATTGAGTGGGGATGGAATTAATTTGTGGAGGGTTAATGAGTGGGGATGGAATTAATGTCTGGGGGGTTAATGAGTGGGGATGGGGGTTAATGTGTGCAGGATTTGGAGTGGGGGGGTACATAATGTGTTGGGGGATTTGGGAGTATGGACGGGGGGGTTAATGAGTGAGGATGGAATTAATGAGTGGGGATGGGGGTTATTGTTTGGGGGGTTAATGAGTAGGGATGGGGTTAATATGTGGGGGATTTGGAGTGGTGGGTACATAATGTGTAGGGGGGATTTGGGAGTGGGGATGGGGGTTATTGTTTGGGGGGTTAATATGTGGGGGATTTGGAGTGGGGGGTACATAATGTGTGGGGGGATTTGGGAGTGGGGATGTGGGGTTATTTAATGTGTGGGGGATTTGGAGTGGGGATGGGGTTAATGTGTGGGATTTGGAGTGGGGGGTGCATAATATGTTGGGGGGATTTGGGAGTGGGGATGAGGGGTTATTTAATGTGTGTGAGGGATTTGGAGTGTGGATGGGGGTTACTTAATGTGTGTGAGGGATTTGGAGTGTGGATGGGGGGTATTTAATGTGTCTGAGGGATTTGGAGTGTGGATGGGGGGTTATTTAATGTATGTGAGGGATTTGGAGTGGGGATGAGGGGGATTTAATGTGTGTGGGGAGATTTGAGGACACAGAGTATGTATGAGCAAACAGTATGGGGGTTGGGTGCAGACAGTATGGGGAGCGAACGGGTTAATGTATGTGGACACAGTATGGGGAGTCAGGCGTATGTGTGAGCAGACAGTATAGAGAGTGAGGGGGTAAATATATGATGAGACAGTAGGGTGAACAGAGGGATGTTAGAGGAGGGAGGGGAATAGTGTGAGGCGACAGTATATTGCAGACATTTTTATTCAGGAGCATTATAATGACACTTCTATCTTTAAGGGCATCGTGTGGAGATTTGCTGCAGAAGACCGGAGAAGATGAAAGTCTGCAGAGACGAGATGTGGGTGAGAAAACTCATCATGGGGTTTGGACAAGAAGAAGAAAAGGAGAACGACTCCAGAGACGACGTCATCTATAAGGTACCTGGATGTAAATGTTATTTGTGCTACTGACTTATTCTCATGTTTTTATTTGTTAGGAACATTAAAGGGGTTATCCAGGTTTGTACGGAGTCTGCAGTCATTCTATGTGACTGCAGACTTCTGAATTCTCACAGTGCTCACTGAACACTGTCAGGATTCTCTCGTGCCGGTAATTTACGTACATGTGGTCACGTGCTGACTAGATGTGTGTAGCCTCACTCAATGAAAATGAACGGAGCGAGGCCGGGCACATCTAATCGGAATGTGGCCAGTAGTATATAAATCACATACTTGTGCTGACATGACTGTACATCGGCAAGCGAGAATCCTAAAAGTGTGCAGTGCATTAGTTGTGAGAATTCAGAAGCTGCAATGTCAGGATTCAGCACTGCAGGTTCATCAGTGTCATCACACGGACACTTCACTCATATGCGATTTTCATACTTGACAACGAGCTTCTCTTCCTGCTTACAGTTTTTCACTGAACATTGAGAGCATTAGGGAGAGAAGCTCGTGGGTACATGGCTAAGAGTGCAAGTCGCATATGTACTGGGGGGGGGGGGGGCGCCGAGCCAAATTCTTGCCCCGGGTGCCAGGAAGCCTGGATACGCCTCTATCCCCTTTTCACGTCCACACACTTCCCCTTCCCTGCACAGAGTGCCCTAACTTACCTCCTCCAGACCACGGAGAGCAGCTCCTCAGCAGTCAGGTTCAGAGGTCTCCCTGCTGGCCTGGAGTGGGAAATGTGTTGTGTGTTGGTTTCACTGCTAGAGAGATCCTTCGTTGCTCCCAAGCTTGACAACACACTCCCTAGGAGGAAGGCAATGCCACAGTGGCGACCGTACTCTTGGGAACGCTACAAGTGCACTGAGACCCAGCCACTGCTGGATGATGCTGCTGGTACATTGACCCAGACCACTACATTCCCCTCGCACTCTACACAGCCAGAATCTGACCCAGATGAAACTCAGGTTCCCCTTCCCGCATACTATACCACCTTACACGGTGACAAAGAGGAAGGTGCAGATGAAAGTGCAGGTTCCTTGAGCAGGTGGGGGGGCATACTCATGGGCGATGGCACAGGGCATCGCATAGTACGCAAAAGTGTCTCTGCCGGTGGGAGGGCCTAAACAGCCAAGTGCAGTGAGATGGAAGATGGGGACGACAAGGAGTTCAGAGTAGTGCAGGGATTCCCTAGCAAGGAGACTTATGTAATTGTTTTCAATGTTGGGACAGCAATTTTTGGGGAGCACTATACTCTGGTGAATGATATATGGGGCCCACCATACACTGGAGCATTCCAAAGGTGGACATCAGACACTGGAGCAGCATTTACAGGGCCCATTATACACTAGAGCAGTAGAAATGGGGCCCATTATATATGGAGCATTATTTGGGCCCATAAGACAGTGGAGCTTCATCCATTGGGACCAACATATACTGTAGCATTATGTGGAGCTCATCATATACGGTTTGAAACAATATATGGGAATAATGATTCCGTATGGAGAAATATATGGGCCTCATTACTCTGTATAGCGCACTAAGCGCTGGCCATAATACTGTATGGAGTTATATACTGTCCATTTTTGGAGGTATTGGAGAATTTAAAATGGATATCAGTCATGAGATGTAAGAAGTGAAGTATTTTTCATTGTACTATACTGCTATTTCTCTGCCGTATCGGAGCATCATGAGTTGTGGTATGTGTTAAAGGGGCGCTCTTTGGCCCTGGGCCCACGAAAACCTGGAGCCAGCCCTCCCCCCCCCCCCACAACTGTAGCCAAATAACCCCCATTTTTCAGTGCGTAACTAGTATTATGAAGTTAATTAAGGTTGACAAGCTTCAGTAACAAGAATTTATGCTTTTGGCATTCAAATGGGCAGTGTTGGTGTGTTTCCTGTCCTCCTCTCACTGCCGACTTTAATTCTCCATTGACTTACATTGGGTTTCGTGTTTCGGGACGACTCCGACTTTTCCTTATAGTTGGCCGATTTTGCTCGACCCGACTTTTGGAAAAGTCGGGTTTCATGAAACGAAACTCGACCCTAAAAAACCAAAAGTCGCTCAACACTAATTACCACAATGAATTTTAAACAAAACAATTCAGATGCAGTTGAAGTTCAGACTTTCAGCTTTCATTTGAGGGTATCCACATTAAAATTGGATGAAGGGTTTAAGAGTTTCAGCTCCTTAACATGTGCCACCCTGTTTTTAAAGGGACCAAAAGTAATTGGACAGATTAAATAATTGTAAATAAAATGTTCATTTCTAGTACTTGGTTGAAAACCCTTTGTTGGCAATGACTGCCTAAAGTCTTGAACTCATGGACATCACCAGACACTGTGTTTCCTCCTTTTTGATGCTCTGCCAGGCTTTTTTCAGTTTATTATTTTTACCTAACTAAGGGGTTGTTAAAAGGGGGTTTGATTTACTATTTTTTTTTAATTTTGATCACTGAGGGTCTATCACAGTGACCAAAATGAACCAATAAGAAAAATTTCCTATAGTTGCCAGGTGCCAGCCGGCAGATCTCGGCGGGTACACTGCGCATGTGCCTGCCGTTTTCTACCCAGAAGAAGACGCTGGTGGCAGGGGGAATTCACAGAGGGGATGCACGGGCAATGGAGGTATGGGGCGGAATCGGGGGATCCCATTTCTATCTCTTCTGATGTGCGATCACATCAAAGGACAGGGAAATTAAATGGGAAATCAGACTTTTTATTTGTGGACGCTGTTATTCCGTTAATAATGTCATCCTGGTGGCCTGTACCTTTCCCAATCTTCCACCTTCCGCGTCAGCTATCGCTGTGATTGGCTGATCAATTCTGACTAGACAATCACAGAGAAGTCACAATAAAGTTGAAAAAATACATGTGAGACAGCACCAATCACAACAGTCACAATGGATGGGGGTGATCATGATGTTACCTTGGCTGATTAATCGTTTTGGTGTTGATTGACTGAACAATAGTTACTGACCAATCAGTGCCAAAAGGGTTCATCTAAAATAGCGATCACCTCTCTGCACGCCATGTTTACCTCAGAGTTGCCGTGCAGAGCGATTGCAGACCCCCTCTGTGTTACCTCAATGTAAGAAAATCATTGGTGACCAGTGCGATCCTCCTGCGATCTGTGCTGTCTGTGTCTCTGTGTCCTGGGTGACCAATCTGTGATCATAGCAGCATCAGTTCCTAAATCCCTGTTCCAGCTCCCCCCACACCCTAATTGTATTTTTTGGCGCACTTCTTTGATGCTTTTTCCATGTGCACAGCATCCTGCGCTGAGCATTCGTGATCTTCCCTTGGTCGCAGTCAGAGTAATGGAAGTCGCAGTGTAAGTGATGTCTAGTGTTGAGCGATACCGTTCGATACCCAAAAATATCGTATCGGATGGTATCGCCCGATACGAAAAAAATATCGGGTATCGCCGATTCCGATACCGGAAGTCCCATTCAAGGCAATGGGACTTCCGGTATCGGAATTAAAAAAAGCCCTTTATTTCCTTGTTGGCTAATTCTACATAATTGAAAACAAATAAGAATCATGTAGAATGTATTGTGGGAGGTGGAGGAGACATTAAAAGCATAGTGGTTTATTCAAATCACATGGCATAGCATTAATTCCAATTTTTTTTTTCAGTACGTTCGGAGTTAAAAAGATATTGACTATGTTAACCTTTTTTATATTTTGTCAGATATGTATGTTTCACAACTTCCATGCTCTTCACCTTCTTTTGTACTTCTCCCACACTTTCTCCTTCATGATCCGCAGCAGTAGCATTTTTTTCATCAACTTTTTCTTCACCTTATTCATCTTCTTCTTCTTCATCTTCTTCCCATTAATTTTTTTTTCCATTCTTCATATTCTTCTTATTCAGCTATTATCAATTTTAATATGCTATTTCTTCATCTTCTTCCTATTCTTCTTTGTCTTCATTTTCTTATGGTGACAGGCATTCCTGTAGTACTTATCTATAAAAGTTATAAGATTACACCTTACGTTCTGCCTGTCACTAAAGATTTACAACAGGATTTGTCCGCGTTCAGTTTGGCCTGCAGCAGCAGGCATTTTCCAGGGGCACCACGAGGAGGAACGGACTCACCCCCATTTACTGCTTAGTCTTCTTCTGCTTATAATTTTGATTTCTTCTATTCTGATTTTTAGTCTTATGCTTAATGTTCTTCTGCTTTCTGTTCTTCTGCTTTTGCTTCTTCTGCTTCTTGTTCTTCTGTCTTTTGTTCTATATCTTGGTGGTTGTCTTCATGTTCTTTGTCCTCTTGGTCTTATTATTTAGGGTCATATTTCTGGTCTTCTTTGGTGTGGTCTTCAGGGTCGTCGTCATCAGGGTCGTCGTCATGGAGATCAATAAGGATTACCAAAGACAATTTCAAAAAGCTTGATCTTGGAAATGTAGCAGAAGGTACAAGAAGGCTGAGAAACTGGCGAGAACCAGCAGACAGTGCTGGCACCCGGATGGGTAGCAGAAGGAACAAGAGCCAATGGCACTACCGAGGACCAACTGACGGTGCTGGACCACGGTTACTAAGCAGAAGGTACCTGTGCTAAAAAGCACTACCAAGGACCAGCTGACGGTGCTGGACCTCGGATACCGAGATGGAGGCACCTAGGCCAAAGGCTGTGGCGAGAACCAGCAGACAGTGCTGGCACCCGGATGGGTAGCAGAAGGAACAAGAGCCAATGGCACTTCTGAGGACCAACTGACGGTGCTGGACCACGGTTACTAAGCAGAAGGTACCTGTGCTAAAAAGCACTACCAAGGAACAGCTGACGGTGCTGGACCTCGGATACCGAGATGGAGGCACCTAGGCTAAAGGCTGTGGCGAGAACCAGCAGACAGTGCTGGCACCCGGATGGGTAGCAGAAGGAACAAGAGCCACTGGCACTACCGAGGACCAACTGACGGTGCTGGACCAGGGTTACTAAGCAGAAGGTACCTGTGCTAAAAAGCACTACCAAGGACCAGCTGACGGTGCTGGACTTCGGATACCGAGATGGAGGCACCTAGGCCAAAGGCTCTGGCGAGAACCAACAGACAGTGCTGGAACCCGGGTGGGTAGCAGAAGGTACCCACTCAAAGCAAAGTAGCCAGGCCGCAAGCCGGCCGCAGTTACCGAAACCCACAGTCCTACAGGGGGTCCATGTCCCATTGGCACTACGGATCCAGCCTTCAGTGCCAGTTCCCGCAGCCCACATAGGAGTCACCTAAACTGCAGGCACCGTAGAGCCGGCTAACCCGGCCGCAAGACGACAGGACAACGGATTGGTGGCATAGTGACCTTGACACTACCCGGAAACAGCAGGCGTGCTGAAAACAGGCTGGGCAACAGGGAGTACCCGTGCCAAAGACACTGCCGAGAACCAGCTGACGGTGCTGGAACCCAGATGGGTAGCAAAAGCTACAAGAGCCAATGGCACTACCGAGGAACAGCTGACGGTGCTGGACCACGGTTACTAGGCAGGAGGTACCTGTGCTAGAAAGCAGTACCAAGGACCAGCTGACGGTGCTGGACCTCGGATACCGAGATGGAGGCACCTAGGCCAAAGGCTCTGGCGAGAACCAACAGACAGTGCTGGAACCCAGGTGGGTAGCAGAAGGTACCCATTCAAAGCAAAGTAGCCAGGCCGCAAGCCGGCCGCAGTTACCGAAACCCACAGTCCTACAGGGGGTCCATGTCCCATTGGCACTACGGATCCAGCCTTCAGTGCCAGTTCCCGCAGCCCACATAGGAGTCACCTAAACTGCAGGCACCGTAGAGTCGGCTAACCCGGCCGCAAGACGACAGGACAACGGATTGGTGGCATAGTGACCTTGACACTACCCGGAAACAGCAGGCGTGCTGGAACCAGGCTGGGCAACAGGGAGTACCCGTGCCAAAGACACTGCCGAGAACCAGCTGACGGTGCTGGAACCCAGATGGGTAGCAAAAGCTACAAGAGCCAATGGCACTACCGAGGAACAGCTGACGGTGCTGGACCACGGTTACTAGGCAGGAGGTACCTGTGCTAGAAAGCACTACCAAGGACCAGCTGACGGTGCTGGACCTCGGATACCGAGATGGAGGCACCTAGGCCAAAGGCTCTGGCGAGAACCAGCAGACAGTGCTGGAACCCGGGTGGGTAGCAGAAGGTACCCATTCAAAGCAAAGTAGCCAGGCCGCAAGCCGGCCGCAGTTACCGAAACCCACAGTCCTACAGGGGGTCCATGTCCCATTGGCACTACGGATCCAGCCTTCAGTGCCAGTTCCCGCAGCCCACATAGGAGTCACCTAAACTGCAGGCACCGTAGAGTCGGCTAACCCGGCCGCAAGACGACAGGACAACGGATTGGTGGCAGAGTGACCTTGACACTACCCGGAAACAGCAGGCGTGCTGGAACCAGGCTGGGCAACAGGGAGTCCCCGTGCCAAAGACACTGCCGAGCACCAACTGGCGTTGTTGGAGCCCAGGGACAATCATGGTGTAGGCCGAGGCCTACTTGGTGGTAGTTTTAGATTGTTTGTAGGCCACAACAGACTGTCAACGTGCTCCAATTAGGCATCTGTCTCCACTCTGTTTCCAGGATTTCACGTGACCACCAACACCGCCAGTTTATGCGTACAGCAGCCGTCTGCCCAATCCACACGTGTTCCTGTGTTACTGGGATTCTGTAATGTCAGCAGATCCCCTGATGTGTGTCTGCCACTGTCTCCTGCTCTGTTCACATTCCCACCGCTTGCAGTGGGAAGGTGGACAGCGCAGGAGACAGTGGCGGACACATATTGGGGGATCTGCTGACGTTACAGAACCCCAGTAACACAGGAACACGTGTGGAATGCGTGGACGGCAACTGTGAGCAGGAACTGGCGGTGTTGGAGGTCAGGGGAAATACTAGAGACAGAGTGGAGACAGAGGCCAAATCAGAGAATGTTTAAATCTGAAGTAGTTACAATTTGGAGGCAGCAGCAGTTTGCCCTCCACACAGCAGGGGATCAGCTGACGTTACCGAACCCCACTTTCACATGAACGAGTGTGTTTTTCTGTGTGGACAGCACTTCCGAGCACCAACTGGCGTTGTTGGAGCCCAGGGACAATCATGGTGCAGGCCGAGGCCTACTAGGAGCAAGGTGTAAAGCTGAGGTATTTTGACTTTGGAGGGAGCAGGACACTTTGCCCTCCACACAGCAGGGGATCAGCCGACGTTACCGACCCCCACTTTCACATGAATGAGTGTCTTTTTCTGTGTGGACAGCACTTCCGAGCACCAACTAGCGTTGTGGGAGCCCAGGGAGAACCAGGGTGCAGGCCGAGGCCTACTTGGTGGCAGTTTTAGATTGTTTGTAGGCTACAACAGACTGTCAACGTGCTCCAATTAGGCATCTGTCTCCACTCTGTTTCCAGGATTTCACGTGACCACCAACACCGCCAGTTTATGCGTACAGTAGCCGTCTGCCCAATCCACACGTGTTCCTGTGTTACTGGTGCTCTGTAATGTCAGCAGATCCCCTGATGTTTGTCTGCCAATGTCTCCTGCTCTGTCCACATTCCCACCACTTGCAGTGGGAAGGTGGACAGCGCAGGAGACAGTGCCGGACACACATTGGGGGATCAGCTCACGTTACAGAACACCAGGAACACAGGAACAAGTGTGGAATGCGTGGACGGCAACTGTGAGCAGGAACTGGCGGTGTTGGAGGTCAGGGGAAATACTAGAGACAGAGTGGAGACAGAGGCCAAATCAGAGAATGTTTAAATCTGAAGTAGTTACAATTTGGAGGCAGCAGCAGTTTGCCCTCCACACAGCAGGGGATCAGCTGACGTTACCGAACCCCACTTGCACATGAACGAGTGTGTTTTTCTGTGTGGACAGCACTTCCGAGCACCAACTGGCGGTGTCTGAGCCCAGGGAAAATCAGGTAGTAGGCCGAGGCCTACTTGGAGCCAGGTGTAAATCTGAGGTTGTTTGACTGTGGAGGGAGCAGGACACTTTGCCATACACACAGCAGGGGATCAGCTGACGTTACCGAACCCCACTTACACATGAGCGAGTGTTTTGTCTGTGCGGACAGCACTTCTGAGCACCAACTGGCGGTGTCGGAGCCCAGGGAAAATCAGGTAGTAGGCCGAGGCCTACTTGGAGCCAGGTGTAAATCTGAGGTTGTTTGACTGTGGAGGGAGCAGGACACTTTGCCATACACAGAGCAGGGGATCAGCTGACGTTACCGAACCCCACTTACACATGAGCGACTGTTTTGTCTGTGCGGACAGCACTTCTGAGCACCAACTGGCGGTGTCGGAGCCCAGGGAAAATCAGGTAGTAGGCCGAGGTCTACTTGGTGGCAGTTTGCGATTGTTTCTAGACTACTACTAACTGTCAACGTACTCCAATTAGGCCTCTGTCTTCACTCTGTTTCGAGTATTTCCTCTGGCTTCCAACCACGCCAGTTGCTGCTCTGAAATGCCGTCTGCACAACACACACTTGTTCCTGTGTTACTGGGGTTCTGTAACAGCAGCTTCTCCCTAGAGGTGAGTCAGGCAATGTCTCCTGCTCTGTCCACATTTCCACTACAAGTAGTGGGAATGTAGACAAAGCAGGAGACATTGCCGTGCTCAACTCTGGAGATGAGCAGATGTTACAGGACCCAGGTACCACAGGAACAAGTGTGGATTGTGCAGACGGCACTTGAGAGCAGAAACAGGCGGTGTTGTAGGCCGGAGGAAATACTCAAAACAGAGTGGAGACAGAGGGCAAATCAGAGAACATATTAAATCAGAGGTAGTCAGAAGTTGTAGGCAGCAGGATAGTTTGCCGTACACACAGCAGGGGATCAGCTGACGTTACCGAACCCCACTTACACATGAGCGAGTGTTTTGTCTGTGTGGACAGCACTTCTGAGCACCAACTGGCGGTGTCGGAGCCCAGGGAAAATCAGGTAGTAGGCCGAGGCCTACTTGGAGCCAGGTGTAAATCTGAGGTTGTTTGACTGTGGAGGGAGCAGGACACTTTGCCATACACACAGCAGGGGATCAGCTGACGTTACCGAACCCCACTTACACATGAGCGAGTGTTTTGTCTGTGTGGACAGCACTTCTGAGCAACAACGGGCGTTGCTGTAGCCCAGGAAATAAAGTTCAGGTCATAGAAACATGAACACAACAGGAGACCTGGATCCTGTTGCCAGCCAATTATTTATTCTGGAAGAGGACTGGCAAATTCAGGTGAGATCGAGGCCTTGTTCATTTTAACAAAAGTAAGCCGGTCAACATTATCGGCGGATAGTCGCGTGCGACGGTCTGTTACCACACCACCTGCAGCACTAAAGACACGTTCCGATAATACACTGGCAGCAGGGCAAGCCAGCACCTCCAATGCATACTGGCTAAGCTCTGGCCATGTATCCAGCTTAGAGACCCAATACTTGAACGGGGAAGAGCCGTCTGGGAGAACACTAACAGGGCACGACAAGTAGTCTGTCACCATCTGACGGAAACGTTGCCTCCTGCTGACTGGAGCCGTCTGTGATGGTGTAGCCGTTTGTGGCGGTCCCACAAAACTTTTCCACATTTGGGCCATACTGGCCTTGCCTTGTCCTGCGGCACTGCCTCTGCTACCTCTTTGTGCAGAGCTTCCTCCACTGCCTCTACCCACATGGCTGCTTTGAAAAGCACTACCAGCAACACTTGTGGGGGGAATGGAGAACATGACGGCCTGCACAAGTGTTTCTTGGTACTCCCGCATTTTTCGCTCCCGGTTCAACTGTGGTATGAGGCTTTGTAAGTTGTCCCGGTAGCGAGGATCTAGGAGGGTGTACACCCAATAATCAGCCGTGTGGAGAATGTTGGCGATGCGGCGGTCATTTAACAAGCACTGCAGCATGAAATCAACCATGTGCTGCAGACTGCCAACTGGACCGGAAACGCTGTCCCCAGCTTGAGGCAGCATCTCTGCCTGCTCAGCATCACCCCACCCTCGCTGTACACACTGACTACTAGAGCCTTGTGTACCTCCCTCCTCTGGAGAGATGTGTTCCTCCTCCTCCATTGACTCCTCGTCATCCTCCTCACTAAGTGTCCCCTGCCTGGGCCTTTGTGTGGAAGCACGTTGTGCAGACTTGCCAGAAGCAGATGGCATTTCTGACTGCTCATCCTCGACCTCTTCAAAAACCTCCTCACTTAGTGCTTGTAAGGTTTTTTGAAGCAGACAGATGAGGGGGACAGTCATGCTGATTAGTGCATCATCTGCACTGGCCATCCGCGTGGAGTCATCGAAGGCACGCAAAACTTGGCAGATGTCCCTCATAGTGGCCCACTCAGTGGTGGTGAAGTGTGTCCGGCGCACAGTGCGACTTGTTTGCGCCTGATGCAGCTGGTACTCCATTACTGCTGCCTGCTGCTCACACAACCGCTCCAACATATGTAATGTTGAATTCCACCTGGTGGGGAGGTCACATATGATGCGATGTTCTGGCAGGCGGAATCGGCGTTGCAGAGATGCAATGCGTGATCTTGCCATGCTGGAACGCCACAAGTTCCCCTAGGCGAACCTTGTGCAGCAGTGCATCAAGATCCGGATAGTCCGTCAGAAAGCTCTGCACGACCAAATTGAGCATGTGTGCCAGACATGGTATGTGAGTGAGGTTGCCTAGGCCCAGAGCTGCCACTAGATTTCGGCCATTGTCACTCACTACCAAACCTGGCTGGAGATTCGCTGGCACAAACCACACATCGCTCTCCTGCTTGATGGCATTCCAGAGCTCCTGTGCTGTGTGGCTCCGATTCCCCAAAGAAATTAATTTAAGGACGGCCTGTTGACGTTTGGCCACACCTGTGCTCATATCTGGCCTAACAGGCTCACGCAGTGCTGATTCCGAGGAACTAGAGTAGGAGGAGGACTCAATATGTACAGACTGCATTCCTGCAATCCTTGGAGTTGGCAGAATACGTACAGAGCCACTCTCCAGATCTGTACCCGGCTCCACAACATTGACCCAATGGGCAGTGAGGGAAAGGTATCGTCCCTGTCCATGGCTACTGGTCCACGCATCGGTGGTCAGGTGGACCTTGCTACTGACGGCATTTAGTAGCGCATTTTTAATTTTTCCCTCCACATGCTTTTGCAGGGCAGGGACAGCTTGCCTACAGAAATAAAAGCGGCTGGGCACATTTGTATTGTGGAACTGCCAATGACATAATGTTCCGGAAGGTGTCAGTCTCCACCAGCCTGAATGACAGCATCTCAAGGGCCAGTAGTTTGGCAATGCCGGCATTCAGAGCCAGTGCTCGGGGATGGTTTGCCGAGTATGGCCGCTTTTTCTCCCATGCCTGTGCTACCGATTGCTGGTGAGTGGCCTGGGAGTGTGCTGATGACTGCGAATGTGGTTCAGTGGGTGGAATTTCACTGGGTCTCTGGACAACAGTGGCAGTGGTTCTTCCATGGCGTTCCAGTGAGGAAGGCGAACCAGCTGTGTGTGAGCTGGAGGAAGAGGCCCCAACACGAGCTGAAGAGGTGGTAGGTGCTGCTGAAGGTTGGCCTACACCTTCAGTGTGTCTGTGTAACTCCACCTCGTGCTTGGTACGCACATGTTTCCACATATTTGTGGTATTGAGGTTGGTCACATTTTTCCCTCGTTTCACTTTCTGATGACACAGCTTGCATTTGACAAAGCAAATGTCATCTGCAACTGTGTCAAAAAAAGACCATGCACTGCAAGTCCTGGGAGCGCCCGTTTTGTGTTTTGGAAGAGGATTGCTCCTCACGGGGGCCAAAGTGGAGGCTACAGGCAACCAAGTCTGCCCCCGCCCTCTCCCTCCTCTTTTGGCCGTTCGGGGAATCTCTTCCTCAGAGCTGCTCCCACCACCTTCCTGTGGCTGACGCCATGATGGGTCAAGGACCTCATCATCTCCACTCCCCTCTTCAAGCACCGGCTGGTCCTGGGTTGTCTCGCCAGCACCGTACGCACCAGAAATTGGCAACTGAGTCTCATCATCATCAGATGAGCACTGAGGTGTGCTGACAATAGGCACTGGCCCACCCGCCTCTTCAGATTCAGAGGGACAAAGCAGTTGCGCATCACTGCATACTCCCTCTTCTTCACGCTCTAGAATGCTGCTTGGCTGGCCACCTCTTTCCAAGCCAACAGATTCTGAGAACAGAAGTAAAGATTGAGATGGCTCCTGTCCAGGGCTCTCAGACTGCCTGGGCAATTTGGCAGGTGGTGAAGAGACAGATGGTTGCTCTTCAGTGCTCTGGCCTTGGGAGGATGCGGAAGTCATTGAAGTGGATGCGTTAGCTGCCATCCATCCGACAACGGCTTCAATTTGTTCGTCACGCAGCAGTGGGGTACCGCGAGGTCCTACAAAGCTGCGCATGAAGGACTGTTGCCTGGTAAAAGTGGGGGATGCCGGGTCACTAGTGGCCGCAGCAGACACCGAATCCCCACGTCCTCTCCCTGCTGAATCCCCCCGTCCTCTCCCTGCTGAAACTCCACGGCCACGACCACGTGCCTTACTCCCTGCCTTCTTCATCTTGGTAGACTGATAAAGATAGGCAGAAAAGTAAAAAAGGGGTGGCTTAGTGTTCTTATTCCTGAACACCTGCTAACCAGTATAAGAAACACTAATTTGGCTAAGAGTGTGTGTACTACACTTTAATATGATCTAATGTGGCCTAGACAACTGTAAAGTGGAGTGTTTGGTGAACTTTATTTCCTTTTTTTTTTGGGGGGGGGAAAGGAAAGGATGTGACCAAAGTTTGAAAGCTATAGTATCACAAACTTTTTGGAGCGATTACAATGCAGGAAGCTAACCTACAATGCAATTGATGAGGCTCCAAAAAATAGGGTGATACTAGCCTGGCTGGCCCTGAAGGGCACAAGCCAGCAAAAAGGCTCCTCTATCTAATCCTATATAGTGTTTGCAACCAACCAATGACAATGGATGCGGTTGGAAGCACACTAATATAGGAGCAAAAATCTGGCTAAATTAGCTGCAAAAAAAGGACTATGTATGAGGCAGTGACGCACGCTGAGCAGACTACAGCTAGCGGTGGCTGTAGAACACACTGCAACGTGAGCTGCACTCACACACAGAGAGACCTATCAGACAGCCAAAAACAGTGCAGAGAAATGGGCTATAGCACTGAAAGGCTGCTGAAAGGCTCCGCTGTCCACTCCTTTAGTGTTTGCAACCAACGTATATGGATACGTATGGAAGCACACTATACAGGAGAAAAAAAAAGCAGCAATAAAAGAAAAATGTGTATGAGGCAGAGACACACACTGGGCGGCCTACAAGCAGACGTGCCTGCAGGACACACTACACAGCGTGGGTCTGCACTCACACAGCCCTTGCAGACAGCTGTGAAAACAGCGCTGCTAGGGAAAAGCAAGCTACAGTGGTGGTTTATGTAGCCTGGGTTAAGCACTATATGTTTTGTGGAATCGCTATTTCTAACTGTCCCTCACAGTCTTCAACAGCAGCCTGTCCCTAACTGAATTCACAGCAGAGTGACCAGAAATGGCGGCTGCAGCGCTTTTTATAGTGCATCATGACATCATTTCAGCAGCCAATCACAGCCATGCCAGTAGTTAACATGCCTACATGCCTAACAGGATATGCCCACACTTCTGAGGATCCCCATTGGCTGAATCAAATCGAGCGGGCTCCTAGCATTATGGGAACTTCCGATTCCGGTATTCGATATGAAAAAAGTATCGGAACTAAGTATCGGAATTCCGATACAGCTAATATCGGCCAATACCCGATACTTGCGGTATCGGAATGCTCAACACTAGTGATGTCCGACTTTCTTTTAGAAAATAATAGTAGTTAGTACAGAGTAACTTCACAAGTAGTGAGGTAGCGCATTTGGGGAACGGACGTCGCACTGAAAAAAAATTGTTAGTGCCAGGTAATTTCTTAGCCAGTGCATTAGGGGAGCGTACGTCGCAGTGTTAGTGGCCTCTTTTTTTCTTTTGTAACAAAAAAGAATAGTTAGGGCTGAGTATTTATAGGTAGGGCATTAGTGTATTGAATGTCACTAAGTTTTTATTTTAGTTGTTTTTTTTACAAACTTTTTCTT
Organism: Dendrobates tinctorius; assembly: GCF_039654945.1. NCBI lineage: Eukaryota > Metazoa > Chordata > Amphibia > Anura > Dendrobatidae > Dendrobates > Dendrobates tinctorius. Next base: position 33,480,594 of record NW_027361684.1, on the reverse strand, counting down.
TACATCTACTGATTTTTCTTTTTATTTTTTTTCTTCTTAGTGTTTTTTTTCTAAATTTTTTCCCTTTTTTTCCTCCATCTGTAGCCAGATGTAGAGCTACTCTCTGTTGCATTTGACATACCCGTGACATTGGGCAACTGCTGAGAAAGTGCGAAAGCAGGGCACAAAGCCACAACAACATGCTGGTGGTAAAAAATAAGGTCAAGATGGAAGTCATTATCTTAACCACCATACACCGTGACAACAGCTCCCCTGTCACTGTCCGAGGTATTACAACACAATTCCCAAAGCCGGATTGTATCTTGGATAATAATAAGTACATGGGGGTGTAGATATCTCAAATCAGGTCCTCAAACCATATAGTGCCGTGGCAGGAGTATGGTGTAAAAAATTGACCATGCACATTGTGCAGATGGCACTGTACAATGTGTTTGTGCTGTTTTTATCTGCAGGGAATGCGGAGACCTTCCTTCAGTTTCAGGAGGTAGTCAAAGCCCTAATGTTTGGCACTCAGTAAGGTGAGGTTCCCAGTACTTCGGAAACTGATGGTGCCTGTATCGTACCAGGTCAACATTTTCCTGGAGAGGTTCCCCAAACAGCGAAGAAGGGAATATCAAAAAAAAGATGTAGAGTATGGTCCAAGAGGAAAATTTGAAAAGACACAATTTACCATTGTGAAACCTGGCCTTTACAGGTTTGCTTCAAAGAGTACCACACGTCCATAAAGTCATAAAATTTGGCTTTACCCTGTTGAGTTGACACAACACACTTTTATAACCTGAAGTATTCCACACATTTTACACATACCACCACATTATAAATTCATACACCAGTAAAACCAAAACCATTATAATCATTACTATAACTATGCCTCTAGACAGTGGCGTAACTACAAAGTTAAGGGCCCCGGTGCAAACTTTCAAATGGGCCCCCCCATGCTAAAATACACGCACATCTCCGCTCCGTACACCTCGTACACGCGCGGCTCCGCTCCGTACACCTCGTACACGCGCGGCTCCGCTCCGTACACCTCGTACACGCGCGGCTCCGCTCCGTACACCTCGTACACGCGCGGCTCCGCTCCGTACACCTCGTACACGCGCGGCTCCGCTTCATACACCTCGTACACGCGCGGCTCCGCTCCGTACACCTCGTACACGAGCGGCTCCGCTTCATACACCTCGTACACGCGCGGCTCCGCTTCGTACACGTGCGGCTCCGCTCCGTACACCTCGCACACGCGCGGCTCCGCTCCGTACACCTCGCACACGCGCGGCTCCGCTCCGTCCAAAATTGCACACACGGCTCGGCTACATCCACCCTGTAAGCCCCTACTGACCCAACACATAAACTTTACTTCATCCAGCACCATGACAACCAGTACAGCAGAGTCCCGCAGACACCGAGGCCCCTGATCATGTCATCCCTGACTCCTCCCCTCCTGTCACCTTATCACAGGTCCTGTGCGCACATTAGAGAAAACAGCCTAGCGACGTCGTTTCAGGCTGTGAGGGGCTGTTGTCAGTGCGGTGGGTGTTTGTGGGAGGGCGAGGATGGGGTCGGTAAATGGGGGGACGTGGCGGCTCAGTGCAGTGCGGGAAAAATAGACTCCTGGATGGGATGCGGGTGGGGGGGTCAAAAACAGGACTGTCCCACGAGAATCGGGACGGTTGGGAGATATGCCCCTGACTCCCCCCGGGCCCGGTTGCAGTGGCGACTGCTGTGACCATGGTTGTTACGCCCCTACCTCTAGGTAAATTCCTTGGAGGATCTAGTCTCCAAAATGGGATTACTTATGGGTGGTTTCCACTGTAAAAGGAACATCAAGGGTTCTCCAAACGCGAAATGGCATCCGCTCTCAATTCCAGCCAGTTTTGCATTCAAAAACTCAGAGTGCTCCTTCCTTTCCGAACCCTGCTGGGCGCACTAACAATAGCTTTCCCTCACATATGGGGTATTGGCATATTCAAAAGAAATTGCACAACAGATTTTAGGGTCCATTTTCCCCTGTTACCCTTGTGAAAATGAAAAAAAAAATGGACTAATGTAAATTTTTTGTGAAAAAAAGTACAATGTTCATTTTTGCCTTCCACATTGCATTAGTTCCTGTAAAGCACCTGATGGGTTAATAAACTTCTTGAATGTGGTTTTGAGGACTTTGGGGGGTACAGTTTTTTTTAGAATGGAGTCACTTTTGGTTATTTTCTGTCATACAGACCCCTCAAAGTCACTTCAAATGTGATATGGGCCCTAAAAAAATGGTCTTGGAAATTTTGTTCAAGAAATGAGAAATTGGTGGTCAACTTTTAACACCTGTAACTTCCTAACAAAAAAAAAAAGTTTCAAAAACTGTGCTGATGTAAAGTAGACATGTGGGAAATGTTATTTATTAATTATTTTGTGTGACATACAGTAGGAAAAATAAGTATTTGATACACTGCCGATTTTGCAAGTTTTCCCACCTGCAAAGAATGGACAGGTCTGAAATTTTTATCGTAGGTACACTTTAACTGTGAGAGACAGAATCTAAAAAAAATCACATTGTATGATTTTTAAATAATTAAATTGCATTTTATTGCATAAAAGAAGTATTTGATCACCTACCAACCAGCAAGAATTCTGGCTCTCGCAGACCTGTTAGTTTTTCTTTAAGAAGCCCTCCTACTCTGCACTCATTACCTGTATTAATTTATTGAACCTGTTTGAGCTTGTTACCTGTATAAAATATACCTGCCCACACAATCAATAACATTTCAACCACTCCACTATGGCCAAGCCCAAAGAACTGTCTAAGGACACCAGGAACAAAATTGTAGACCTGCACAAGGCTGAGATGGACTACAGGACAATAGGCAAGCAGCTTGGTGAGAAGGCAACAACTGTTGGCACAATTTTTAGAAAATGGAAGAAACACAAAATGACTGTCAATCTTCCCCGGTCTGGGGATCCATGCAAGGTCTCGTCTTGTGGGCTAAAGATGGTTCTGAGAAAGGTCAGAAATCAGCCCAGAACTACTCGGGAGGACCTGGTCAATGACCTGAACAGAACTGGGACCACAGTCTCAAACATTACCTTAAGTAACACACTTTGCCATCATGGATTAAATCCTGCAGGGCACACAAGGTCCCTCTCCTCTCGTCAGCACGTCCAGCGCTGTTTGCAGGGCCGGTTTTAGGCAAAGTGGGGCCCTAGGCAAAATTTAAAATGGGGCCCCAAATGCTAACATATTGCACATCACACAGAAGCATTTCGGTTGTAGTTACATGCGCTGAGTTCAGGCCGCTGAATGAGTGTGATTAACAATATTGAAGTCGTTCAACACTCGTTTCCCTGCCTCTTTCCACCGTCTGAGAAAGAATGATGGGGACAGAACAATTACTAATGGATCACTAACAGATCACCATACAGTATCATGTTATCAGCAGCACATCTACAGCTTATACCCCATAGTCCTCCATATAATATAATGTGCCCCATAGTCCTCCATATAGTATAATACACTCTTCATAGTAAGCCATATAGTATAATACACTCCTCATAGCCCTCCATATATTAAAATACACTGCTCAGTACTCCATATAGAATAATACACTCCTCACAGTGCTTCATATAGTATAATGCGCCACCATAGTCATCCATGTAATACAATTCACTTCCCATAGTATAACGCACCCCATAGTTCTTCATATAATGTATTCCCCATTGTCCTCGATACAGTATAATGCAGTCCACATATAGTATAATGCAGCCACCCCATAGAGCATAATGCAGCCACCCCACAGAGTATAATGCTGCCCCGCCATACAATATAATGCTACCCCCATAGAATATAATGCACCCCCCCTCTTATAGTATAATGCAGCCACCCCTTAGAGCATAATGCAGCTACTCCACAGAATATAATGTAACCCCCATAGAACATAATGCAGCCCCCTCATATAGTATAATGCAGCCCCTCATAGAGAATATTACAGCCCCCTCATAGAATATAATGCAGCCCCTTATAGTATAATGTAGCCCCTCCAAAGAATGAAGAAAGGAATGTCCAGCTCCACGATGTAGTGAAAACATAAATCCTTTTATTCTCTTTATTCTCTTAGTCCATTCAAAGGTGAGGTTAAAAAGCCAGCATAGAAAAACAAGGCTTGCGTTCTCAATGCGTTTCTGGTAACTTAGCACCCTTAGTCATGATGCCATCATGACTAAGGGTGCGAAGTCACCAGAAACGAGTTGAGAACGCAAGCCTTGTTTTCTTCATTGTTTTAACCAAGCGCTTTGACACAGCGATCTTGTGCTCCGATGTCAGGATGCTGTCTCTGGTGAGCTGGATCTTTTCATTGAATCCCTCCAAAGAATACAATGTAGCCCTCCTCATTTAGTATAATGCAGCCCCAATAGACTATAATGTAGCCCCTTCATAAAGTATAATGAAGCCCCCATACAATATAATCTAGCCGCCATAGAATATAATGCAGCCCCCCATAGAATACAATGTAGCCTCCTCATATAGTATAATGTAGCCCCCTCATAGAGTATTGTGCAATCACCCCCATAGAAAATAATATAATGTAGCCCCAAATAGAATATAATACTGCCCACCTCTCCACAGAATATAATGTAGCCCCTCATATTATATAACACAGCCTCCCCCATAGAATATAATGTAAAATGTACCCCCCATGGTATATAACACAGTCGCATAGTATATAGCCAAGCACCACATGGTATATAGCACAGCCCCACGTGGTATATAGCCCAGACACACATGGTATATAGCCCAGCCCCACATGGTATACAGCCTAGCCTTACATGGAATACAGCCCAGCCGCACATGGTATACAGCCCAGCAGCACCACATGGTATATAGCCCAGCACCACATGGTATACAGTCCAGCACCATATAGCCCAGGCCACATAGCATATAACCCCCCAACCCCGAGAATGGCCCCACAGTCCAGCACACACAATGATATATTAAGAAAAAAAAAACACTCCTCACCTTCTCCTCGTGCCCGCGCTGTTCCCGACTCCTGTCCCCTGCTATGCCTGGCACACAGTGAGAGCACGATGACATCATCGCACACCCGCTGTGTCAGAGGCAGAGCGGGGAATGAAGGGAGAGGGAGTGTCAGCTTACGCTCTCTCCTCCATCATTGATACGCTTCAATTGTGAGAGACAGACTCTTCAAAAAATTCCAGAAAATCACATTGTGATTTTTACATCATTAATTAGCATTTTATTGCATGAAATAAGTATTTGATACAATAAAAAAAAAACAGAACTTAATATTTGGTACAAAAACCATTGTTTGCAATTACAGATGTCAGACGTTTCCTGTAATTCTTGACCAAGTTTGCACACATTGCAGCACGGATGTAGGCCCACTCGACAGTGTATTAAATATTTTTCCCACTGTAACTCTCTGGTTTAAGGGCATAAAAATGAAAAGTTTGAAAACAAACAAATTTTTACCACTATCATGAAGTACAATATGTCACAAAAAAACAGTCTCAGAATCGGTGGGATCCGTTGAAGCGTTCCAGAGTTATTACCACATTAAGTGACAGTGGTCAGAATTGAAAAAAATTGGCCTGGTCAGGAAGAAGAAAACAGGTTTTGGGTTTGAAAGGGTTAAAATCTTTGTAGGGCAGTGAGGTCATATTATGAGGTCCATCAGAAATTGTAATGCCATATTCATCAAAGTCAAGGTAAAACTCAAAAAGGTGGATAAAGAATATATTAATCACAATCATCATTTAAAATGATCTCTGAAGGCGGATTCACATTCAGATCAGTGCCCGGTCCATAGTTCTGAACAGCTCATTTAAATATAAGGAAAATGTGGAATAAGACATCAAATAGCAGATATCAAGTTATCATTTTAATCAGTTTCCTATGACCTGCGTGCCCATGTAGATGGCTTAGGAGTGCAGATCCAACTGACAGATTCCCTTTAATAATACATAAGACACTATAACAGCTATAACCAACCACTCTACTACTGTGCATATAATTATGATCACATGTCCAAAAGAAAAGAGGACCTCAAGCATTATACCCACCACATGGCATATCAGTAGATCACTTGATGCACACTGCCCAGCAGCCCGACGTGTGTTTCACCTGTAGCTTCCTCAAGAGATACCATAATGTTCATAATGTATAAGGGGACAATATGCGCTTATTTATACAGTGGAGTAATAATTAATATATTATAATATTATATAGGCAATGAGGAGGTTGAAACTGCAGAACAATAATGGTACTTTCCTGTGACTGAAAGAGTCCTCCACTGAATCTCTATATGCCCCTGGTTTTCTATAAATAAATTTACACACTTTTTTGTTTTGGATTACACAATGGGATGCATTAGAAGATGTCTGGGGACACGAGATGAAAACATAATTCTCCCTCTGTACAAATCACTCGTCAGACCACACTTGGAGTATTGTGTGCAATTTTGGACACCGGTGCTCAAGAAAGACATTACTGAACTTGAAAGGGTTCAAAGGTGGGCTGCTAAAATGATAAATGGAGTTGGTTCACTACAATACCCAGAAAGGTTATCAAAATTAGGTCTATTTACTCTAGAAAAGAGAAGACTTAGGGGAGACTTAATATATGTGTACAAGTATATCAGAGGGCAATACAGAGATCTCTCCAATGAACGGTTTGTACCAAGGACTGTGACAAGAACAAGGGGGCATTCTCTTCGTTTGGAGGAAAGACAATTTCTGCACCAACATAGAAGAGGGTTCTTCACGGTAAGAGCAGTGAGGCTCTGGAATTCTCTTCCTGAGGAAGTGGTGATGGCCAACTCACTGAATGAATTTAAGAAAGGAATGGATGCTTTTCTTGTGAGTAACAGTATAAAAGGTTACGAATAACAGAATATTATAGGTAGATGGTTGACCCAGCTTAGAGGAAGGAATTTTTTTCCCTATGGAGAAAATTGGCTTCTACTCTGTGGGTTTTTTGCCTTCCCCAGGATCAACAATGCAGCAAAGCTGCACTAAAAATTTGGCTGAACTAGATGGACATAAGGTCTTCCTTCAGCCTTCAAAACTATGTTACTATGTTACTATGTTACACACGTATTGCTTTTTGAGAATATCTATGTGCAAATAGATAATGAGGAAGTTCAAGTTCAATGACTTCCGCATTTCACACTGTGGCAATCGCAATACAAAGAGTTAATGTATGCCATGTATAGAGTTGATAATTACATCCCATATCCTAGCTTATAGAGTGATGTTTCACATAATGTAAGGAATTCTATAGGACATAATATTATATGAAAATTAAATTCTTGTGATCAGTTGAAAACCCTTCTCTTTTGTACAAGGTGATCCATTGTTGCTAGCCGCGTTGACCTTTATTGACAGATTACACATTCCATTACTTGAACACTCTCAGTATGAATCATGCAACAAACAAGCCTTGAGCTGGGGGATGGTATAGAAGAATCGCCACATTTATTATATTTTCTGTCACCATAAATCTTGTCATCAAAGCCTATTTATATAATGGTATCCATCAATTCTGATACCTCAAACATAATTCTGCAGGAAAAGTCATTCCAAAAATCTTCAGTTTAGGGATAATTTATCATTTTTGTGATGTGATCCTCATGAACCAAAGCTGAACAGCAGAATTTTCTTTTCAATAATTGTCATTAAAATAGCGAAAGTATAAAATAGGAAACGATTCTTGATTGTTGATTAGGTGTTATAATGTTTCACTTTTATTTTTGTACTTGTATTGATGGTGGAGCTTATGTTTGATTCAAGGTCATTGTGCGCATAGGTTTAGTTGCTGCCTGCAATGATGCAGGTTGTGGGTTCGATTCCCTGGGAGACCAAATTACAAGAGAAAATGACATTCCCTGGGAGACCAGATCACAAGAGAAAATGACATTTTTGAAACTGGTTTTCATTATTTTTTGTAGTTTTATAGGAACAAAAAAAATCTGACCACGTCATATCGCTAGTCGGGATCGCTGGTACATCGTTAAGTGTGACAGTACCTTAAGATCAGGACTTACAGGGGGTCTTCTGCTCCCTCTACTGTTCTAATCCCAGCAGCATCTCAGAGAAGAGGCTGGGTAAGGAGGCTCACTGCAGGGGACAGCATGGCAGCAGCAGGGGGCTGATATCAGTCCTCTGCTCTGTGTCCCCATCCCCACAGTCGTTTCTGCAGCCTTCTCTATCTGATCTTTGCACTATGTGGCCGACCTCCTCCACGGCTCATCTGAACACCTGAGATCATAAATTAGTATTAGTATGTGTATGTGTATATGTACGTGTGTATGTCTGCACAATATATACACTCACTGGCCACTTTATTAGGTACACCTGTCCAACTGTGTGTTAAGACTTAATTTCTAATCAGCCAATCACATGGCGGCAACTCAGTGCATTTAGGCATGTAGACATGGTCAAGACAATCTCCTGCAGTTCAAACCGAGCATCAGTATGGGGAAGAAAGGTGATTTGAGTGCCTTTGAACGTGGCATGATTGTTGGTGCCAGAAGGGCTGGTCTGAGAATTTCAGAAACTGCTGATCTACTGGGATTTTCACGCACAACCATCTCTAGGGTTTACAGAGAATGGTCCGAAAAAGAAAAAAAATCCAGTGAGCGGCAGTTCTGTGGCCGGAAATGCCATGTTGATGCCAGAGGTCAGAGGAGAATGGGCAGACTGGTTCGAGCTGATAGAAAGGCAACAGTGACTCAAATTGCCACCCGTTACAACCAAGGTAGGCAGAAGAGCATCTCTGAACGCACAGTGCGTCGAACTTTGAGGCAGATGGGCTACAGCAGCAGAAGACCACACTGGGTACCACTCCTCTCAGCTAAGAACAGGAAACTGAGGCTACAATTTGCACAAGCTCATCGAAATTGGACAGTAGAAGATTGGAAAAACGTTGCCTGGTCTGATGAGTCTCGATTTCTGCTGCGACATTCGGATGGTAGGGTCAGAATTTGGCGTAAACAACATGAAAGCATGGATCCATCCTGCCTTGTATCAACGGTTCAGGCTGGTGGTGGTGGTGTCATGGTGTGGGGAATTTTTTCTGGGCACTCTTTGGGCCCCTTGGTACCAATTGAGCATCGTTGCAACGCCACAGCCTACCTGAGTATTGTTGCTGACCATGTCCATCCCTTTATGACCACAATGTACCCAACATCTGATGGCTACTTTCAGCAGGATAATGCGCCATGTCATAAAGCTCGAATCATCTCAGATTGGTTTCTTGAACATGACAATGAGTTTACTGTACTCAAATGGCCTCCTCAGTCACCAGATCTCAATCCAATAGAGCATCTTTGGGATGTGGTGGAACGGGAGATTCGCATCAGGGATGTGCAGCCGACAAATCTGCGCCAACTGTGTGATGCCATCATGTCAATATGGTCCAAAATCTCTGAGGAATGCTTCCAGCACCTTGTTGAATCTCTGCCACGAAGAATTGAGGCAGTTCTGAAGGCAAAAGGGGGTCCAACCCCTTACTAGCATGGTGTACCTAATAAAGTGGCCAGTGAGTGTATATGTATGTGTGTGCGCATCTGTATGCATGTATGTACGGTATATGTATGCGTGTATCTCTGTGTATGTGTGTGCATCTATGTGTGTGTATGTACAATATATGTATGTGTGTGTATCTATGAGTGTGTATGTACAATATATGTATGTGTGTGTATCTATGAGTGTGTGTGTATCTGTGTGTGTATGTATATGTGTGTGTATCTATGTACAGTATATGTGGGTATCTATGTGTGTGTATGGTATGTGTATAATATATGTGTATATAAGTGTGTGTATGTATGGTATATGTATGATGAATGTGTGTGTATATATGTATGGTATGTGTGTGTGTATGTATGTGTAATGGGGGCCAAGGGGGTTGTAGCCGTGGCTAACGGTGGCTGTTCTGTGGCACCCTGGCCCTCTGTCACATAAACACACTGTTCCTTCTGTAGTGCACTTACTTGTATGGAGGGGTCCTCCCTGGACTGCTGGGCCTTTTTTCCTTCAGCAGTACGCAAAGACAATCAGAGTCCAGGTTCAACTTTAAAGGGCATGTCACACTAAGAGATATCGCTAGCAATATCGCTATAACTAGTGACGTTATAGCGATATTGCTAGCGATATCTCTGTGTCTGATACTTACCTCCGACCGCTCCCCCGCTGGTTATCGCTGATCGCGCGAGAACGTTCAGGACTGTTTATCGTCGTCAGCTTCCTGTGGCGCTTCCTGCTGTGAGGACGAGCGACGCGTGGAGCTGGGCGGGAGGACGCAGGATCGCCTGGTGTGACAGGTAAGTAGCGACCCCCGTCCCCAGCGATGTCGCTAGTGAGATCTGCCTATGTGGCAGCTCACTAGCGACCACTTAGCGATGTACCAGCGATCCTGACCGCGTCATATCGCTGGTCGGGATCGCTGGTACATCGCTAAGTGTGACAGTACCTTAACACAACAAGTTTACTCAGCTCGTCCAGTTTAGTCACTGAAACAGCACAAGGTTCTTCACAAAACATCACCATTCAGTTCCCTGTATTGTTCCTCACTTCTCTAGGAATATCGCAGGGTCGTACCGTCGTCTTCGGTACCGCAGCTTCTTGTTTGATCAGCCCAACCCGCTTCAGAAGTCCCTTGTCCATTTCGCCCCGGATGTTTAGGGTTGTTCCCACGAAGTTTGCCGCTACCATATTGATGCTGCCCTGTATTCCTCCACCACCATCAGTCCATAGGCCCTCGACAGCTAAACTAGCTAAACTCCCATTCTGAACATTACGGGACACAACTGTCCTGTCCTGGCTCCCAGCCCCAACTAACTAACTCCAGGAAGCTCCCTAACTTACTCCCTGTTGGCCCCTCCTAACTACCTAAACCCTATTGGCCTAACCTACTCCTATCTTTACTCAATTGTGCCCCCCCAGTGGGCTAAATCTATATCCTACGCTTTACCTACATTTATACAATACAAGAATATATATATATATATATATATATATATATATATATATATATATATATATATACAAGGCTTTGCACAATATAATGACACTATAAGACATATGAGGCAGAAGAACTTGTACAGACATAGGGGAGTGTGCAAGGTGAGCAGGGCATAAACTAGCCTACGTACCCCCTTACATATGTATGGTATGTGTGTGTGTCTGTGTGTGTATGTATGGTATATGTATCTACGGTGTATGTGTGTGTGTATGTATGTACGGTCTATGTACGATGTATGTGCGATCCATCGGATCATGGATAATTTGTTGATCACTGGGTATTCGACCACTGGGCCCATCAGAGATTCTGAGAACAGGGGCCTGCAGTCTAGTCCTGGATAGAGCAGAGTTGTGCATGCTTGGCCTCTACTCTCTTCATTATCTATAGAGCTGCTGAGTGCTGCGCTCGACTATTTCCATCAGTTCCATAGACAATGAATAGAGCAGATACCAGATGATACAGAGAGCAGACATATAATCTACTATATAATCGTCTAATTCTGTCTGTAACGGAAATCCCGCGTCACTGATTGGTCACGCCCGGCCGGCTGCAACCAATCAGAGACAGGCACAGTCCGGCTGCGAATTGGCATGGAATTCGAACGACGCACGCCACCGCTACCGTCGGGAGATCTGCGGCGCTAGCCGCTGATCTCCCGACGGTTGCCGCGGGTCATCTCCTGTCGCACAGAGGTCAGCGGCGACTCTCCTCCAGGCCCTGGTTACCATAAACCTGTAAAAAATAGAATTAAAATAAAAAAATAGTGATATACTCACCTTCCGACGGCCCCCGGACTCTTTCCCTCCTCTCAACACGCACCTGGCATCTTCCGGTCCCAGTAATGGTTTGTGCGAAAGACCGCTGATGATGTCGCGCTCTCGCAAGAGTGGCGTCATCAACCGGTCCTTGGTGCTAAGCATTACTGGGACCAGAAGATGCTGGGAGCGTGGAGAGGAGATCGGGGTCCGTCACAAGGTGAGTATATCTCTCTGTTTGTAACGGAAATCCCGCGTGCAGAGCACTGTGCCCTCCCGATGCGATAGCATTGGGCCTCCTTCTAGTGTTATATATATATATACATGGTCGAGCTCTGCCGGTTCCAGCAGTAATCACATAACCAAGAGGATGCGCTCTGCACACTTGCTGTCATGTGCCAACGAGAGGGCCGGCCATATCTGTAGTGTTCTATTCCCTGACACCTGACACTAGTTGGCACCTGACTGTAAGTATGATTGCAGAACCAAACAGAACCAAATGCTAACATATATATATATATATATATATATATATATATATATATATATATATATATATTGCACATACAGTGTATATACAGTGGGTACGGAAAGTATTCAGACCCCTTTAAATTTTTCACTCTTTGTTTCATTGCAGCCATTTGGTAAATTCAGAAAAGCTTATTATTTTCTCATTAATGTACACTCTGCGCCCCATCTTGACTGAAAGAAAAAGAAAAAACAGAAATGTAGAAATTTTTGTAAATTTATTAAAAAAGAAAAACTGAAATATCACATGGTCATAAGTATTCAGACCTTTTTCTCAGTATTGAGTAGAAGCACCTTTTGACCTAGTACAGTCATGAATCTTCTTGGGAATGATGCAACAAGTTTTTCACACCTGGATCTGGGGATCCTCTGCCATTCTTCCTTGCAGATCCTCTCCAGTTCCGTCAAGTTGGATGGTGAATGTTGGTGGGCAGCCAATTTCATGTCTCTCCAGAGATGCTCAATTTGGTTTAGGTCAAGAATGGTCACAGAGTTGTTCTGAAGCCACTCCTTTGTCATAGTGAGAGGGAGCGCCAGGGTCGTTGTCGTGACTGAGTCTATGTACTTCAACATGCCCTGGTCTCCCGTCACATGAATATAATGTCCCCTTTGCAGCATATCTTTTGCTTCACCTTCTGCACCGTCAGGGTCCCATTGGGCTTGCTGAAGTTTTACTGCTGCTGTCGTTGCATATAAAGAGACAGACCCCATTTCAAACTTAAAATGTAAAACTTTACTTACTTGTTTTCGCAGCACATCCTTTCCAGATACAGCAAGCCCCCACTCATGTCTGTCATCTGTTAATGGAAATATAAGGGGCTTCCACATTACTGATAGTACAAAGGCTCTGGAAAAGCGAGATGGCTCCTCATCCCTCACAAGATATTCAGCAAATTCTGCGCTCCTCCCTTCTAAACCTCACAGTGTACCTAAACCATATATAGAGTACACATGTTTGGCATTTCTGAAGCGATGAGAACCCACCTAACTTACGGGTGAATGTTTCCAGAAGCATGAGCTGGCATAACATACTGGTGACTGCAACGTACTGGTCACTACAACAGCAGTTTGCAATTTTTCTCTGGGCAACATTCATTGCTGCTTGTTTTTGGAAAACACCCATGGAGTCCAAACTATCACTACCCCTGTAGATAAATTCCCAAAGGGGTATAATTTTGAAAATGGGGTCACTTGAGGGGCGATTCTGCTCTTCTAGCAATTATGGGTTCTGTTTATTTGCCTCCTGGAGCACGGCAAATAGCGCTCCGACCCTCCCAAGTCTCTCTGTATGGCTTAACAGTACTTACAGCCACATATGGGGTATTGCAACCTTTAGAGGAAATTGTGGGACAAATTTTGGTGCCATTTTTACCCACTTCTTTTGTGAAAATGTAAAATCCGGGCTAAAGCAATATTTTGGTGGTAAAAATGTAGTTATTTTGTCTTCACTGCCCAATGGTATAAAACTCAGTGACACATCCTTGTGTGTCAATATGATCACTGCACCCTAGATGAATTCGTTGAGAGGAATCGTTTGTAAAATGGGGTCACTTATGGGGTGTTCTGCTGTTCTGGCAACTTAGGGGCTCTCCCAGTGGGTCATGGCACCTGCAAACTATAACAGTAAAATATGTCGCTCCTTGCCTTATGAGCTTTGCACTGTGCCTGAAAAATATTTCCCGATTTACATGTAGGGTATTGGCGCACTCATGAAAAAATGGACCTCAGTTTATTGTACAAAAAAAATTCTTATTCGCGATTAGAAAAATTAAAACTTGGGGCTAAAATAACATTTTAGTGGTAAAAATGTAATTTATTCTTTCTTCACTGCTCAATTTTATAAAATTTTGTGAGGCACATGTGGTGTCAATATGATCACTGCACCACTAGATGAATTCATTGGGGAGTGTAGTTTGTAAAATGAGTTCACATATAGGGAGTTTATGTTGTTCTGGCATCTCAGGGGCTCTGCCAAGCTGACAAGGTACCCTCAAACCATTCCAGCAAAATCTGAACTCCAGTATGGCGCCTCTTCCCTTCTGAGCTTTGCACGGGGCCTCAAAAGCAGTATTCCCCTACATATAGGGTATCGGCGTACTCAGGAGAAATTGCACAACAGATTGTATGGCGCAATTTCTCCTGTTATCCTTGTGAAAATAAAAAAAAAATTGGGGCTAAAATAATAGGTCAGTGATTGGAAACTGTAAATGCTGGTCTGTTATAACATATTGCAGACAAAATCATAGAGGTTCTAAAGGTAAATTTGCACTCAATATGCAGAGCTATGCTGGCAGGAAGCCAGATGAAAGCATCTGCACTTGATGATAAACCAGGAGCGCTCCAACTACAGCAGGACATTTCCAATCTTAGCTGGAGATTAGATAGAGATTGGAGGGGGCATGTTTTGAATGGTAATATATATGTAAAACAGAGTACCTACAGTTATAAGTGACATGAGGAGTAGAGTAGAGCCGTGTATCATTACATACATCTCTACATCTGCAGCTCTCATCTCACAGCACTGTCAGTGTGGGGGTAAAAAGAGTAGAGCAGAGCTTACAGTGTAATGGGATGAGAGCCGCAGATCCAGAGGTGTTTGTAATGATACACAGCCCTGCGGTACTCCATTCCCTCTCTCTTCCTGAGAGAAAGTCCAAACGTTCTTTTTAGGGTTAAGTGTGAAGATCCCACAATTCTGTAGACTTCGGACAGAAATCTTGGGGAGGGTGGAAAATGCCGAGTGCAACAAATATATTTTTTTAACATTTGGCCCATCCATGTGTTATACTGTTGCACCAAATCTAGTGGAGCACATAGAGCAGGAGCCTGAAGAGGATTCTCTCCCCAGTTTGTTTTAATTAATTTCTAGTTTTGGTTAAAAAGATAAAGTGACATACAGAATAATCCTTTAGGTGTATTAGATCCTACTATACATTAAATTCTACATTTTGTACTAACAGAAACTTGCATATCTTCTAGGTCATAAAATGGCCCCTGGAAACAAAGCTAAGACCTTCGCTGCAAGTTCTCTGTCTAGGTATGGAGAATATGACAGAAAAAAGTGTTTGTGACATTGACCCTAAAATCATCTCTTTCAATGGTGGTTCATTATAATAGGCAACTACCATGGTAACTTGGCTCTTGATGGTTGTAATTACCTTGACAAGACAGATAAAGTGAACTCTGTAAAAAGAGAATTCTCCATAATACAATGACATTGGGGGGGAACATTGTAGAAATTACACGATGCATTTGTTGTTACCTAGAGCTGGTAGCATATGATGATGTTTCAGTAAAGGAATGTAATTAGTCATCGGTGACTTCAATAAATGTACCATATTCCTATACTGTATGTGTACTGTTAACATGTTTAGGGATTACCTATTGTCCCTTAGGCTATGGGCCCACGTACCGTTTTAAAACGCACAATGAAAACCGGACTCCTTCCCAGAAATCGCGCTGTTTTTTCAGCGCGATTTCACCGCGATTCTGTTCGCGTTATTGCTGCGATTTTCTCAAGCACTTTCCAAGCGATTTGAAGCATCTCTTGGAAAGTGATTGACAGGTTGGTCACACTCGTCAAACATAATGTTTGACAAGTGTGACCAGCTTTTTACTATTGAGGCCGCCTATGCGGCATCAATAGTAAAAGATAGAATGTTAAAAATGATAAAAAAAATAAAAAATCGGGGTATATTTACCTTTCGACGTCCCGCGCTGCATTCCCGGGCCTCAGCGTTCCCAGCGATGCCTTGCGAGACCTGTGATGAAGTTGGTCTCGCGTTACTATAGCGATCTCGCGAGACTACGTCATCACAGGACCGTGCCGCAAGGCATTACTGGGAACGTTGAGGCCCGGGAATGCAGCGCGGGACGTCGGAAGGTAAATAAACCCCGATTTTTTATTTTTTATTCTTTTTTTACAGGGGTATGGTACCCAGGGCCTGGAGGACAGTCTCCTCTCCTCCACACCGTGGGTACCAACCACACATGAGACGCTTAACTTCGTGCATGGTGGGCATAGCCACATGCGGGAAGTAAGCGATTCTCATGCATTCCTATGGGTGCGGAATCGCGGCAATTCTTTGCGATTCCGCACAAAAGAATGAGCATGCTGCGATTTTTTCCGTGATGCGATTCCGCCGCGGAAAAAAGCGCAGCATTAGCACAGCATGTGCGGAATGCCATAGGAATGCATGGGGGGCGTTCTGTACACGATTTTTAAACGTTTTCGCGCAGAAAATCGCGGCAAAAACGCTTAAAAATCGCATCGTGGGCACACAGCCTCAATCAGTTATTTTGTGGACTAAGGCTGTGTGCCCACGATGCGATTTTTAAGCGTTTTTGCTGCTTCAAATCGCTTGGAAAGTGCTTGAGAAAATCGGGGCAAAATCGCAAACAGAATCGCGGTGAAATCGAGCGGAAAAAAAACGTGCGATTTCTGGGAAGGAGTCCGGTTTTCATTGTGCGTTTTAAAACGCTACGGGGGCCCATAGCCTAAATCAGGAACAAAAAAAAAAAGAACAAACAAAAAAAAGTAGTCTGGTTTTGAAAAATACTCTGAGTTAAGAGGGTCTCCAAGATCTGGACCTTCATCCTCCAACCATGGCAAGTGAGTGGCTACTAAGAGCATTCTATTCTATTTTTGGCAAATTAGTGCATTACATGGAATACTTTACCCTTTAAGAGACTCAAACTCAATTGTTGACTCTATTGCTGTCAGGATTGTCATCTTCTAAAATAGTTGCATATACCAGACTTCCTCCTGCAAAATGGTGAGATTAAATGTCATCCATTACAGTAGAACAGAAATACAAAACTCAAGTTCCGAAACCAAAAAGAAAAAGAAAAGGTTAAAGAAAAGTGCTCATGGGAAAAAAGTCAACGAGCCTGAACCATTGCGTTGCTACAGTCCTCTAGTCTACGATCCAGAGGTAATGATGATATTTTACCTTTCACATAACGCTGCCTGTGATCATATTGATATAAGCATGAATTAATTGAGGGTCTTTGAAAGTTTTAAGAGCTGTCTACCACCAATGTCTGAATAAAGGAAGGGTATCATCAAAAAATATCCTATTGTGTACATTACAGGTAATGGTTTTGTTTTTCAATCTGTATTAAAATAAAGCTGAAAATGTCAAAATTTCTACAGTAGCTATTTTAGATTTATTACAAAGGACTTTTCCGCAGCCTCGTTATCATCACATTCAGAATTACAATGACAGCGTATAATGCAGCCCCCTCAGACTATAATGAAATCCCTTCAGAGTATAATGTAGAACGCCCACACAGTATAATGCAGCCCTTTTATACACACAGGACACTATTCACAATAGGTGATGTATTGGTTCCCCTTCCTTCCCCTCCCTTCACATGAATATTTGCACATGCTCATTAGATGCTTCAAAATAAATGGTAGGGTCTGAGTCAGTCTACATACATGTGGATTCCCTGAAAGACCAAGAACTATTGATCTAAGAATAACCCCAGAGGCAAGAGTTAAAATTGCTATATTTATTTATTTTACATTAAATTCTGATTTAAGTGGTAGATCATTTTCTGATGAAATATTAGCTCTAAATTGGGACCACATCAACCACATATAGGAGAGTTGGCTGCACATGCTTATGGCCCTCTCTAATAATATCTCAGTGAATTGAAGAGACATCTAAGCCGCTGACTTTCTTCGTCTCCACTTGCAGCCACCTCTTTTCAGGTAGAACAATAAAATAGTCATAAAAAAGGATGGATGCTTGATGACTATTGGGTTCCAAAGGTGGTGAAGTCTAAAATACGGTCATTCATTCATTCTGGCCTTGTCCATAACTGATTTAAGAGCAATAGCTCAAAGACTGATATAATCATTTTCAATGGGACTGTATGCCCTGTATATCAGTGGGATTATACTGATTAATTCTCCACAGTATAGACTTTCATTCATTACAATGCAAATTGCCTACAAGAAGTAGAAATGATTTTTAATTTAAGTAAATAGTAAAATAACATACAAAGTTACATCTTCTGGAATCTTAATCTTTACATCTGGTAATTATCCATTCTCAGGTGAGTCTACGAGAACTAATGCAGAAATATCCAAAACAACCAATGACTTATAAGATAAGTGATCTCCAGGAATATGAGAATAACGTAAGTAAAAAAAAAAAAATACAAGTAGTTTAACATCGAGTAATGTTACTTTTTTTTCCCCACATAAAACCCATAAAAAACATGGCCTTGCTGCGATCATACCCTACTTTTGATACACATACCAGTGTAATATGTTCAAGATTTGCCCTAATTTTCATGCTTTAAAGAAATCTTTCCAGAGGCATAACCTACGCAAATGTGTGGTAACTTAAAGTGCCTTAAAAAGTATCCATACCCTGTGAACTTTTCCACATTTTTTTCACATCACACTCACAAACTTAAATGTATTCTATTGGGATTTTATGTGCTATACCAACACAAAGCAGCAAGTATTTCTGAAGTGTAAAGGTAATGATGCATGGTTTTCTAATTATTTTAAAAATGTAAATTGGAAAATTGTGACATGCATTTGTAGTTAGCCCCCTGTTGTCTGATACCCCTAAATAAAATTCTGAGTGACCAATTGCTAACAGAAGTGCCATAATTAGTAAATTGAGCCTATCAGTGTGTAATTTATTCTCAGTATAACTACAGCTGCTCTGTGAAAGCATCAAAGGTTTGTTTGAGAACATTAGGGATCAAACAGAATCAGTGTTGGACTGGCCCACCAGAGAACAGGATAATCCTCCAGTGGGCCCTGGCTTTTCCTTCACGAGAGATCATAGTGCAAACCTTGCAGTTGCTATAGGGCTCTTCAGTGGGGGAGAAAGGTGGGCCCTCAGAATTAAATCCTCCTGTGATCCAAATGTTCTTCAGCCTGACACAGAACAGAATCATGAAACCCAAGTTACACAACAGACAGGTCAGGGATAAAGTTGTGTAGGAAAGTAAAGCAGGGTTAGGTTATAAAAAAAATAGCCCAAGCTCTGAACATCTTATGGAGCACTGTTCAATCCATAATCCAAAAAATGGAAGGCGTATGGCACAACTGTAAACCTACCAAGACATGAATGTCCATCTAAACTGACATCAGAAGCAAGGAGAGCACTAATTAGAAATGCAGAAAAAAGGCCCATGGTTACTCTGGAGAAGCTGCAGAGATCCATAGCTCAGGTTTTCCTGTCCTCGGGAAAACTATTAGGCCACGGTCACACGTTCAGTATTTGTAAACTGTGAGGCAGCCCTTCCTCCCTGTTTCAGATTATAGCCCCGGGATTGTTATTTACCTCTAAGAATGTTACAGCTAGCCATGATCTTGCTCTCTTTCGCTACTTCTCCAGCTTAGGCCTCTTTCACACATCCATCTGTCACCATCAGTCAAAATCCGCCGTTTTGCAAAAAAACGGATCCGCCATTTTTCTTGGCGGATCCGTTTTTTTCCCCATTGACTTGCATTATCGGCGGATCTTGACGGATGGTCATCCGTTGGATCCGTTTTTTTACGGATCCGCCAAAATTTTGGCGTCCGCAGACATGACAGGACGGACAGTGCAACGTTTTTTTGCTGGCCGGATCCACATTTGTACACTGCGCATGCCTGGAAGAATTGCCTCTGGCAGAAATTTAACTCTACATGTCAGGTCTGGCGACTGGAAAAAAATTATCTCTCTCTATCTCTTCCCCCCCCGGGTTCCTTTAAATTTCTGCCTTCCCCGGATCCGTCAAAGCAACGGTCCGATAGCACACGTTGTTTTCAAAACAGTTGCGGATCCGTGTCCCGCTATTTACGCGGATTGCAACTGATGAAAAAACATATGTGTGTAACAGGCCTTAGGGTACTGTCACACTTAGCGATGCACCAGCGATCCCAACCAGCGATATGACACGGTCAGGATCGCTGGTGCATCACTAAGTGGTCGTTAGTGAGCTGCCACACAGGCAGATCTCACCAGCGACATTGCAGGGGTCGGGGGTCACTACTTACCTGTCAGACGAGGCGATGAAGACATCCTCCTGCCCGGCTCCACGCTCGTCGCTTGTCTCTCCACAGGAAGGGCCGCAGGAAGCTGACGACGAGAAACAGTCCTGGACGCTCTCGCGCGATCAGCGATAACCAGCGGGGGAGCGGGTCGTAGGTAAGTATCAGACACAGCGATGTCGCTAGCAATATTGCTATAACGTCACAAGTTATAGCGATATTGCTAGCGATATCGCTTAGTGTGACAGTACCTTCAGGCTACTTGAGAAAGACATTTCAGAGTCTCCTATCTAATGTATGATAGTATTTGAATGCTAATCCTAACACTTGGAAAGATTTATTTCCTGCAGAGTAGTCTCCAAGTTTACAAATACTATACTCTGCTTGTCCCCTTATGTTGTGAGGTCAAGAAACTTTTCAAAGTGCTTTATGATCCATGTAGTGCTGGACATGTGTTTATTTGACCACAACATTTTATTGGGTCCTGGTGTCTCAATTTAGTGTGATTGATTAACGAGAAGAGAGCCAACAAAAAAGAAAAAAAAACAAAACTTAGCCTTAACCTCCTATATATTCAGACCTAGCTAGGGGGAGCATTTATGCAGGGGGCATTTATGCACGTGTAATCGAAGTACATGTATTAAAGTACTATTGGCAGTTATAACATGGCAGTTAGACAGGGCAGGAGACAGGTAAGACATTTATATCCATCTACTCCCTCTACATTTGGAGTACAACAAATATATACCATATGCATTTGTGTAACTTATATCCTGGCCGTTGCATTTACACACATCCACCGCCCTGGCATTAACTCTCTACACTCCATCCATATCGGCCCCTCGCTTCTTTCCTCTCCTATGTATAGCACTCACGCTCTTTTCACGTTGTTAAATTGCACAGATCCAGTCAGTCCCACCATTCAACATCAGAGACGCTCTCACAAATCACTTAACCATCTGCTCACTCTTTCTATCCTCCTTCTCCTAGTCGCAGGAGACATTGCTCCCAATCCTGGTCCCCCATGTTATAGAAAGTCAAACCCCCCAACTGCTACACTTAGAAACCCCTCTAATCTGATTAATATTCCCTGCCTGCCATCTGTCTCTCTTAATTGTGCACTTTGGAATTCTCGCTCAGTGTGTAACAAACTCTCCTTCATCCATGACTTCTTCCTTTCTAATTCTCTTAACCTCCTGGCACTTACTGAAACCTGGATCCAGCAGTCAGACACTACCGCTGCTGCTGCTCTTTCATACGGGGGGCTACACTTCTCTCATACCCCAAGATCAGACAATAGAGCAGGTGGAGGCGTTGGTCTGCTCCTATCATCAAAATGTACCTTTCAGGTTATCCCTCAAGTACCCTCACTTGTCGTCCCTTCTTTTGAGGTCCATGCCGTCAGACTCTACACCCCCCTCTCCATGCGAGTGGCGGTGGTGTATCGTCCTCCCGGCCCCTCCCATCAGTTCCTGGATCATTTTGCCACTTGGCTTCCACATTTTCTCTCCTGTGACATCCCTACCCTCATCATGGGAGATTTCAACATCCCCATTGCTCTTCCCCTCTCACCATCTGCTACTCATCTTTTATCTCTAACCTCCTCATTTGGCCTTTCGCAGCTTACTAATTCTCCAACGCATGAAGACGGAAACTCCCTCGACTTGGTCTTCTCTCGGCTTTGTGCAGTGGATGATTTTGCAAACTCCCCTCTCCCGCTCTCTGACCACAATCTTCTTTCATTCTCTATCAAGAACTGCCAGGCTGCTCAGGTCACCCCCACTGTCCATACTTATAGAAACATACAGGCCATTAACACCCAGAAACTTATGAAGAACTTGCAGTCTTCATTGGCCCCTATCTCCTCCCTCTCATGTCCTGATTCTGCATTGAAGCATTACAATGAAACACTTCAAAGTGCCCTGGATGAATTTGCACCCCCTATAAATGGAACACCACAACGCAGACGGCGACAACCCTGGCACACGGTGCAAACACGTTTCCTGCAGCGGTGCTCCAGGTGCGCCGAACGTCTGTGGAGAAAATCCAATCTACACGAAGATTTCATACATTTTAAGTTTATGCTTAGAACATACAACACTGCCCTTCACCTCTCCAAACAAACCTATTTCAACACCCTCATCACCTCATTGTCAAATAACCCAAAACGTCTCTTTGACACTTTTCATTCTCTACTCAATCCAAGAGTACAGGCCCCAACCACGGAGCTCCGAGCTGACGATCTGGCCAATTACTTCAAAGAAAAAATTGACCAGATTCGACAGGAAATTATCTCCCAATCACCTCATACCACGCACTGTCCTCCCTCCCCCACTGCATCTAGCTCACTCTCTGATTTTGAACCATTCACAGAAGAAGTAAGCAGGCTCCTTGCATCTTCTCGCCCAACTACTTGCACCAGTGACCCATTTCCGTCACATCTCCTCCAGTCCCTTTCCCCTGCCGTCACCCCTCACCTAACTAAAATATTTAACCTCTCTCTCTCTTCTGGTATTTTTCCCTCCTCATTTAAGCATGCCATCATACATCCACTACTTAAAAAACCATCCCTCGACCAAAACTCTGCCGCTAACTATAGACCTGTCTCTAATCTTCCCTTCATCTCTAAACTCCTGGAACGCCTGGTCCACTCCCGTCTTATCCGCTATCTCTCAGAAAACTCTGTTCTCGATCCTCTCCAATCCGGTTTCCGCTCTTTACACTCCACTGAAACTTCCCTCACTAAAGTCTCTAATGATCTGCTAACAGCTAAATCAAATGATCATTACTCCATGCTAATTCCCTTGGATCTCTCTGCAGCATTCGACACTGTGGATCATCAGCTCCTCCTCACTATGCTCCATTCCATTGGCCTCAAGGACACCGTTCTCTCCTGGTTCTCCTCCTATCTCTCTGACCGCTCCTTTACTGTATCTTTTGCCGGTTCCTCCTCCTCTCACCTTCCCCTTACTGTTGGGGTCCCCCAAGGATCGGTTCTAGGCCCCCTCCTCTTCTCCTTGTACACTGCCCCTATTGGTCAAACAATCAGTAGATTTGGGTTCCAGTACCATCTCGATGCTGATGACACCCAATTATACGCTTCTTCTCCTGACATCACGCCAGCCTTTCTAGAGAATACCGGCGATTGTCTAAACGCTGTGTCTAACATCATGTCCTCACTATATCTGAAACTGAACCTGTCAAAAACTGAACTCCTGGTGTTTCCTCCCTCTACTAATGTACCTATACCCGACATTGCTATTTCTGTGGGTGGCTCCACTATTACTCCCCAGCAACAGGCCCGCTGTCTTGGGGTCATACTTGATTCTGAGCTTTCCTTTGCCCCCCACATTCGATCACTGGCTCGCTCTTGTCATCTGCACCTCAAAAACATTTCTAGAATTCGACCTTTTCTTACTTTGGACTCTGCAAAAACTCTTACTGTTTCTCTTATTCATTCTCGTCTCGACTATTGTAACTCTCTTCTAATCGGTCTCCCTCTTACCAAACTCTCCCCTTTCCAATCTGTCTTGAATGCTGCAGCCAGGATCATATTCCTCACCAATCGTTACACCGATGCCTCTACCTTGTGCCAGTCATTACACTGGCTACCCATCCACTCCAGAATTCAGTATAAACTTATTACCCTCACCCAAAAAGCCCTCCATAGCTCAGCACCACCCTACATCTCCTCCCTTGTTTCAGTATACCACCCTACCCGCGCCCTCCATTCTGCTGATGACCTGAGGTTAGTATCCTCAATAGTCAGAACCTCCCACTCCCGTCTCCAAGACTTTACACGTGCGGCGCCAATTCTTTGGAATGCACTTCCCAGGTCAATACGATTAGTCCCCAATCCCCACAATTTTAAGCGTGCCCTGAAAACGCATTTATTCAGACTGGCCTACCGCCTCAACACATTAACCTAATCTATCCCTGTGTGGCACAGCCAAAAGTTTTACCACAACCAGATTTCCCGCATCATGTTCCCACATGCTTTATGCATCCATTAGCCCTCTGTCTGTACTGTCACACACTTAACATTATGGCTGGTCCATACAATCAGGGCAACTGTTACCACCCACCTTTCGTGTCTACCTCTTTCCTCATAGACTGTAAGCTTGCGAGCAGGGCCCTCATTCCTCTTGGTATTTGTTATAATCTACTGTATGTGATTATTGTTATGCTGTAATGTCTATTGTCTGTACAAATCCCCTCTGAAATGTAAAGTGCTGCGGAATATGTCGGCGCTATAGAAATAAAATTTATTATTATTATTATAGGTCCCCTTCTTTCCCTTTTCCCTGACCCCCTGGCATATTGCATACTTTGCCTAATCAATGAGCGATTGCATAACAGTTTAGCTCTCTAATCTGTCTGCTAAATACAAGTTGCAACTAAAGGCCCCGTTACACATAACGATGTCCTAGCGATCCCACCAACGATCCGACATGGATGGGATCCCTGGGACATCGTTAGGCTGATCACTGGTAAGCTGTCACATAGACAGCCCCTCCAGCGATCAGGGCCAGCGAGCAAGCTGGTTTCCAATGTAAACAACGGTTATCCAAGAGCCGCGTGGCTCCTAGATAGTCGCTGTTTACATTGGAAATCAGCGTCCAGCGTCGCTGATCACTGGTCTCTCGCTGTCACACGCAGCGATGCGCACTGGCCAGTGGGAGACCAACGATCAAAAAACGTAACAGGACGATGGAGCGCGATCAGCGATACCCGGCTGGGGGGCCAGTCGCTGATCCAAGTCACACACAGCGATCTCACTGGCGAGATCGCTGTGGCGTCACAAAACCAGCGATTTCGCTTGCGAGATCGCTGTGTGTGACGGAGCCCTAATGCTTCTAATTTCAATTTGTATTCCTTAGAAGTGTCTGTTCGACTCTAGGGAGACATTTTTAGTGTAGACCTCCTCTACCATTTTTCTACTGTTTGATTCTATTCACCCAACCAATACTTTTACCCAGTGGTGTAACTAGAGTCAGGTGTACCCTGTGCAAAATTTGGACCTAGGCCCCCAACTGCATGTTGATCAAGTGTATGGACTCTTGTCACGTTCTTAATCCTTTAAAGACATATATGTTTGCCCCCATGTAATAATGTCCACCATCCTGGGTCCCTTCCTGTAATAATGTCCACCATCCTGGGTCCCTTCCTGTAATAATGTCCCCCATCCTGAGCCCTTCCTGTAATAATGTCCCCCATCCTGAGCCCTTCCTGTAATAATGTCCCACCATCCTGGCCCAATTATTAAATCCAATGTAAATGAAAATATCCTTTTGTTTAATATCCAATACAATTCAATGAGCATTGTGCCAAGGCAAATTTGCCACAATGCCCATTGAAATTTAAAGTATATTAAATAAAAGGTTATTTTTAATTTAGTCTGGATTTTGCTGTCAAATTTTATTTTCTTCGATACTTTGCCTGGACAAGCCAATAGAGCGGCTGATATCCCATTACTATATGAAAAAACTGATGTGCTGAGCAAATATGCATTTTTCCCCCTTGCTTTTTATATAATAATGGCCCCCATCATGAGGCCCTTCTTGTAATAATTTTCCCCATCCTGGGCCGCAAACTGTAATAACGTCCCTCATCCTCAGCCTTTTCTTTAAGAATGTCCCCTATCCTGGCCCCTTTGTTTAATAATGTTCCCCACCATGGCCCCTTTATTTACTAATGTCCCCCATCCTTGAACCATTCCTGTAATAGCGTCTTCAATCCTAGGCTCCTTCATATAATAATGACCTGTATCCTAGCCTCTATCTATAATATTGTTCTCCATACTGCACCTTTTATTTAATAATGACCCCCATATAATGGGCCCTTATTGTAATAATGTGCACCCATCTTGCCCCCTGAGGAAGGAGCTTATCGCTCCGAAACGCGTGTCGGGGTACGAGCGGTCCGCCCGGTCATCCTTGAGCCTCATTAAGGTAACGATTTGGGTCCTTATTTTCTTAGGGCGGGTGATTGCCTGCCGGTGCAATTCGGGCATTGTTTGCTGCACCATCCTCCGTCTTTCCATAGATGTAAGACATGGTTTATATGGCCCGAGGGTAGTATTGTTTATTTGTTAACCCCTCTAGTTACCTTCTTTTGTGATAGTGCACAGATTTATCCTGTGTGATAGTTGATGGGCAGTGTTTCCCTCTTTATGCAAGATATATAATGCTCCTCATATGGAACATTAACACATTAACACAGGAAATATATGCATCTATCTTGGTATATGATGGTTCAGGCTGACTGGGGCGGGTTCTGCTTGTATGAGCACTTATACTATTGCACTTTTTTTTTGTTCCTTGCACAGTTCCCCATTTTTTGTCCTGTCCTATTTATAATTCAATAAAGAGAAGTAATTTTATTATAATGGATCTATGGTCGCAATTTTTACTGTGGTTTTACTGTGGTTTCCACAATTCTTGGTGTATACATCAGCGATTGATTCTATTTTTTTATTTTCCAAACAGAGTGACACCTATGAGGAATGATATATAATATATTTAGGATGCGGCTCTGTACCGTTGCTATTATAAAATAGCGTCTTCAATCCTAGGCTCCTTCATATAATAATGACCTGTATCCTAGCCTCTATCTATAATATTGTTCTCCATACTGCACCTTTTATTTAATAATGACCCCCATATAATGGGCCCTTATTGTAATAATGTGCACCCATCTTGGCCCCATTATTTAATAATGTCACCAAACATGGGTCCCTTCCTATAATAGTCCTTCATTCTGGGCCCTTTCCTATAGTAATGTCCTCCATCTTGGGACCTTTCTTTTATAATATCCCCCACTTTATTTAATGATGACCTCCATCTTGGGCCCCTTTCTAGTGTAATGTCTCCCTTCCTGTGTCCCTTTCTAGTATAATGTTCCCCATCCTGGGCCCCTTGCTGTTATAATGTTCCCATTAGTATAAGTTTAATTTGTAGGTGCCTATATACGATGTGGCCATTAACAGACAAATATAACCTGAAATATAAACAATACATAAAAACACAGAAAAGTGAATAAATAGTAGCGCATGTAAGAAACAGAGTACTTAACTTTTTTTTTTTATCAAAAAAATGTAAAAGCCACCAGCTACAACAAGGTAAACCTAATTAGGATGGTCCATTCTCTAGTAGCTCAACTCGCTAAGTGCAAACAGGCCTCAAAATACAAAGATATAGAGACGCAGTTCTAGATACCCCCTGGCTTGATATAGAATGGCTTGATTTAGAAACCCAGCAATTCAGATTGCTGGTCTCATGGTACGACATTGACTCTTGTTTATTCCCTGATCTGTCACCTGCTATCAGGAAATTGCAAATTTTTTTTAAACAGATTTTTGTGTTAAATATATTATTTTTAAATGTTGTCAATGTTTTGATTTTTTTTTACACAGCACAATGTATTAAAAATAAGAACTTGAGATCTTGCAATTTTCACATTGGCCACTTGGGCTTTTTTAGACTAACTTGCCGTTGTTTCAGGAAACAAGGTTTACATTACACATAATGTGTTTAACAAAATATGCTAAAATTGTTATTTTTAACAAGGCCTGCAAATCATTGTTTTAAAATGAACTTGTCAGCAAGACTGTGCACAGTAACCTACAGACAGTGTCAGGTCGGCGCCGTTATACTGATTAAAATGATACCTGGGTGATGAATTCCGTCTTGTGGTTGTTGGTTAATCTTTATTCTAAGTTTTCAGTTAAGGATATGCTTATGATGCAAGGCTATGGGCGGGGCTTTATGTGGTGCTCTGCTAACATATTCATCTCTGTGGCTTCTGTCAGGTCACTGACCTGCCCCCATTTTACATACTGTATATACTATTGTGTGGTTTAAAAAAAAAAATTAACATTTTTCAAAATGGCGCCAGCAGCGACACCTACACTTCAGCATGATACATGTCTAATATGCTTATCTGTATGTATGCTTAAGTACTATAGTATTGTGGGGAAAAAAATAAAATTATCTTCATCAAAATGGCGGCTGCGCCTGCAAAGTAGCATCTATCGCGTTCCGATACATGCTACTGCACAGGCGTCGCCGGCGTCATCTTGATGGAGCCATTTTTTTTCTCCAGTAAAATGGCACAGGAGGCAGTGCTTGCGCAGTAGCATTTATCGGAACTCAATAGATACTACTGCGCAGGCGCTGCTGCTGCCAACGCCATTTTGCTAAAACTATTTTTTTCCCCCACAATACTATGGGACTAAAGCATAAATGCTTATATGCATATTAGGCATTGTATCATGTTACAGCGCAGGCGCCGCCGCCATTTGATGAATGTTAATTTTTTTTTGTAACCCCACAATATTCTATGCATTATGTAAAATAGGGGGCATATCAGTGACGGATCAGTGACCTGTCATATGCCCATACAGATGCATATGTAAGCAGAGCACTACATAAAGCCCCACCCACAGGCTGCCCCGGAGCACAAGAATCTCATTAAGAGTCACACCAGCATATAACATTGGATGCGATATGCTAATGACCCTCAGCTCCAGCTCTGATGCAACCAGGAGCGAAGTGTCAATGCTATCGTATGACAGAATGAGAGCATAGCTGTGGAGGAGACTGAGAAAGTAATTTCTCCATCTCCTCTGCTGCCGGCATCGTCGAGAATCGCATCGCACTCAAGTGATGTCTGAGTGCAGTGCGATATTTTACTTGCATGAATAGACTTGTATGGGTGCAAGTGAGCAGAGTCTCGCTGCAAATCGAAGCATGCTGCCATTGTTCTCCGATGCCGAAATGGCATGAGAAAATAATTTCAGATCTGAGCTGCCCCACAGTATAACACTGGGCCGAGCGATCCGATGTTTGATCACATAGCACTCAGCCGTTTCATACGGTAGTGTGACTTCGGCCTAACTCAACACTATAAATCCAGATGAAACAACCACCACAAGACAGATTTCATCAACCAAGGTATCATTAGGTATCATCAGTATACTGGCGCCAACCTGACACTGTCTGTAGGTTACTGTGCACAATCTTGCTGACAGGTTCACTTTAAGTATGGTCAAGCCCACCATTGTTGTCCAACATCAGTGGGGCTTATTATTGTTCCTGTACACAATAGACTGTAGAAAAATAACTTGCCATGGGTAGATTTCTAGACAATAGAGTGAATGCAGTGATGTTGGCTCAGGACCAGGCAAAATTGTAACAGGCATCCGAGCGAGTAAAGATTGTGCCTATAAGGCCGGGTCAGACTTGCGAGAAACTCGGACGAGTCTCGGACGTCAATACCCGGCACTGCCTAGAAATACATGCAGCTGAACGCTCGATCCGAGTGTCGGCGGCAGTGCCCGGGTATTGACGTGCGAGACTCGTCCAAGTTTCTCGCAAGTCTGACCCCGGCCTTACAGTTAGGCTTGCTTGCAGGCTGCCCCTTTCCTGTATTTTTTGCTATTAAAGTTGCTTTTTGTTTAAAATAACAATATGCTGAAAGTAACAAGGTCATGGCAGTCTTAAGGCATCCATGTTCTGAGTTGCAAAGATTTGTAATACAACACATTAAAGTCAATAGGCCCAAAATATCAATTTTAAATTAGATTTGTCTTTAAATAGTGACTACGTGAAACATTAGCAGTAATATCCTATCAGAATGTATGTATTATAATGTATATAATAAATTCTAAGTAATAAATCTCATGTCACCCCCCTCTCCCACACAGGTGACCACCTATGGAATAAGCAGGATGGGTGTTTCCAATCATATTAGTCGATTCGAAATACCAATGGATATCAGACAGCTCGAGGGTGAGTGAAGCGGAAATCACGTAAAGTTTACTGACAGATAAAGAAGTGGAAAAGCTAGAGAGAGAGTTCCAAATCTGTATGCCTAACGAATGGTACAACAGATTTTAGTTCTCTGTAAGCATTTATGGGAAGATTTAAATGTTCCTTGACAGAAATTCCCACTTGGGTGCTTTGATTCAATCTACATGTCGTCATCTTAAAAAAGTCCATATATCTTGTTCCTTCATAGTTTACTGTATTTAGGGCCCCATTATGTTGTACACACCTATGGTCTACAGCTACATATGGGCACAGGTATGCAAAAACACATTAAAAAAAAACAGTGAATGTCCAAGTTTTATTTTGATCTTTACACGTGAGTTGTTTGGATGAACAACTCCAATTCCAAAAAGGTTGGGATGCTGTGTGAAATGTAAGAATAAAACAAGAATGCGTTGATTTAGAAATCTCATACCGCCATAGTTCGTTCACAACAGAACATAGAGGACAGATCAGAAGTTGAAAGTTAGACATTTTCCCTTTTTATTTGAAAAAAATTAACTCATTTGGAAACTGATGGCAGCAAGGCATTTCCCCAAAAAATTGGGGCAGGGGCATGTCCACCATTGTGTAGATCCTCTCTTAGTTTACATCACTCTGTAGACACCTGGGAAGTGCGATACAATTGCTAGAGTTTTCGGAGAGGAATGTTGTCCCGTTCTTGTCTGATGGAGGACCCTAGCTGTTCACAGTCCTGGGTCTTCTTTGACAGATTTTTCAATTCATGATGCACCAAATGTTTTGTATTGGTGAAGGGTCTGGACTGGAGGTGGACACATCATCACCTGAACGCTTCCTCAGGGAAGCCATGCTGCTGTGATGGATGCAGTATGTGGTGTAGCATTGTCTTGCTGATATATGCAATTCCATCCCTGAAATTGACATTGTCTTGATAGGAGTGTATGTTGTTTTTAAACCTCTATGAAATGCTCAGCTTTGACAGTGCTACACTATTAAGATGTGCAAGCTGTCCAAGCCATAGGCACTATGCTAAAAAAGAATTCTTTGCAGTCCAGTGCTGTCCTGTCTGTATACTCTCTTTTGCTGTCCTGTCTGTATACTCTCTTTTGCTGTCCTGTCTGTATACTCTCTTTTTCATCCTCTCCTGCCCAGGAGCTGTGGTATGATCAGACCATGTTCCTTTACGTCAGACACAGCCATTACACAGTACACAGCAGGGGCACATTTTTAAGATTATCTCTGCACAGGAACATTTTTTTTAACACATCCAATTGTGCCACTTATTATTGTTACCAGATCTATTCATTAAAATGTAGATTAAAACTAACTTTGTTCGTGGGAAAACCCCTTTAAGAAACCGCTAAAATCCACTGCCAACTGACTCAAGTATCAGATTATAGCTGCTATTAAACTCAGTGGAGCAGTGATGTAAAGAACTACTGATAATGGGATTGTCTGGGATAAATGTCTCTGGTTTGGAATCTCTGAAAATAACAAACTCTCCCATGTTCAGTACTGACAGCAGCATCTGAGTGGTTTAACAGCAAAGATAAGTGCCAGCATCAGTTAGCAGCCATTATAGCAGGGTGTCAGCTATGACACCCTATCCATTAACTGTCAGCAATGGATCAGTTACCGATGTAACTCTGCAGCATACAGTCTGTTTTCTGTGTGTCATCTGTTTTATACTGATCTCCATGGACTTTAAGAGCCAAGTTTGATCTGCAAATTGGATGAGGAGACAACAAGAAATGATCTGAGTCTCATAGATTGGACACACGGATCTATTTTTAATACTGATGTACATGGGTATCCATGAAACGCCATGGTTCAGTGTGCTGGGTGAATTCCATTTTAGGATTTATGAACACATCAGTATTTCATCAGTATTTCTATGCCCAAACCAGGGGCGTCTCCAGAACACAGACCAGGTGTCATTCATTTAGCCATAGTTTTTCTTTGTTAGTTCCAATTCTGGTTTTGGCATACAGGTACTGATGCAAAATACTGACCAAATACCGCCGTCAGTTTTTTTTTTTTATCCAAGAAAACTTGATGAAAGTCAGATGGTAAAAACAGAACCACTGACCAAACTCTGATGACTCTCTGATCAAAACACTGATGAAACTTGGACCATTTATTGCATGCAAGGAAAATCACTGATGAGTGAATGATCTATTAATTCTGTGATGTGAAGTGTTTTTAGTTTAATTTGCTATGTTTTTTTCCCCCCTACCATTAGACATGACTGTCCATGAATATCTGAGAAGCTACTGCAGGGTCTGTAAGCGGAGGCAGATTTACTATAAGAAATTCTTTGATAAATTTGATAAAGATAAAGATGGTCTTCTTTCCATTATGGTACGTTTAATAGTTCTGCATTACTGTGTAAAGGAATTGTCTCACAAAGACCACTCCTTTTTAAATTAGACTCAAGGTCCCAACTCATGGGAGATCAATGTAGGTTTGCTTCCTCTAACATCTGGTAAACAGCAGACACCACTGTAAGAAGTCAAATTGCAGAACCACTAGCCAGAATCTTTGAAAAATGCTGGAGAACAGGAGAGGTCCCAGAAGATTGGAGAAGGGCAAATGTAGTCCCTATCTTCAAAAAAGGAAAAAGACAGAGCCAGGAAATGACAGACCAGTGAGCCTTACTTCTATAGCAGGTAAAATGTTCAAACAAATTATTAACCAGCAAGTACTTGGATAAGAATACAGTAATTAACCAGAGCCAACATGGGTTTGTATCAAACAAGTCATGCCAAACTACCGTATATACTCGAGTATAAGCCACATGAGTATAAGCTGAGGCACCTAATTTTGCCACTGAAAACTGGGTAAGCTTATTGACTCGAGCATAAGCCGGGTATGCATTGTCCCCTCATCCCTGTCATGGTATGCGTGGCTCCCCGTCGCTGTCCTGGTATGCGTGGCTCCCCGTCGCTGTCCTGGTATGCATGGCTCCACCCTCCAGTCCTTGTATGCATGGCTCCTATTAAAAAAACCCAAACATCCTACTCCCCTCCCTGCGCGCCCTGAATCTCGGTGGTTCCAGCTTCCAGCAGCTCTGTCTGTGCCGAGCGATTACATGGCCCCGCTCCACGCCTCAAAGTATCCTTATTGAAAAAAATGACAAGGCTACGGTTAGGTGGATTCATAACGGGCTCAGTGATCGTACTGAAAGAGGGGTGATAAATGGTTGCACATCCAGTTGGAGAAGTGTTTCAAGTGGAGTACCACAAGGCTCTGTCTTTGTCCCAGTGTTGTTCAGCATTTTTATAAATGATCTAAATAATAACAAAACATGTATAATTCCAATAATTTTCTGAGTTTCAAGGGTGCCAACACTTTTCCATGACTCTATTTTCTAATTGTAGAATTTATTCCAATATTGGATACTACGGTCGGTAAGCTTGTCGCTCCATTGGCAATGATATTTCTACTTTCTAAATATATAAACTATACTTGCAAATATCTAAAGCACAGTAAAATAATAGTAGCTATATGCAAAAATATATGCGCCATAATTCTGTAAATACACACAGTTAAAGGAAAGGAGTATTCCTTGTAGTTGTCATTTAAATCAAATACGCCTCACCTTACTTGCTGTCGAGTTCTTTCCGTGAACAGGTTTGGCTTTGGTTGTAAATTTCCCACATTTTCGATAATTAAATAGCATAAAATGTGATATAAACAGAATAACTAGATGGTCTGGAATGCGTCACTTCTGGCCTACTGGGCACTTTCCCATGAGAGGAAAAGTAAATCTGAGATATTTAAGGATACAGTTAAGTTTATTTAAAGCTGGTCTCAAAGATTTGACTATTCTGCTCCAACATAGATGTCTATTTATGCTACGTTCAGCAAACAGATGCATGCCAAAGTATTTCAGAAAGGCAATCCAGCAAGAAATGCTTGTGGGTTATTTTTGTTAAAGGAGAAGAAGATTTTTCGCAAATTGATTGATTTTCTTTACTGGAAAAATATGCTTCACTAGGTGCCCCAGGGGAACAGCACTGAGCCCCTTCTGCCTGTAGTTGTAAGACCACTGGCTGCAGCCATAGGAAACAGGCCCCCATACACATTAGATAAAAGTCTGCCGGACCTGTCGTTTTTGGAGAGAATGGTCATCGATCTCCTGCGGATTGGGGGGGGGGGGGGTCTCTTCTTTGACAGATGATGAAGGATCGGGCTGTTGGAATTTCAATTCTGGAACCTTTTGTTTTTATGGGAGACGATGCTGGTACCAGACCCTTCTCATTGTTAGCCTTGTGGCATGATCTTGGGGTTCATCTAATAAATTGAAAAAAATTATTCACTTTTTCTAGTGGTGGGTGGAAACATTGCTTTTTTTGTTTTATTTTTATTGGATTGGGTTAGTTTTCATGGAGTTTACTGCTATATATGCACATACAGTTGTGATTAAAAGATTACATATCCCGGTAGAATTTTTGGCCTTTTTAACCCCAAAACTTTTTCTCCTCTCATGGTTAGTGGTTGGGTGAAGCCATTTATTGTCAAACTACGGTGTTTTGTCTTTTTAAATCATAATGACAACCCAACATATCCAACTTCCAGACCCCTTTCATGAGTTTTATTATTTTTTTTAATTCTGTGGACGCATGGTTGAAACGCAATGTCTGACTTTCATTTTCATAGATTTTTGATTTATTGTTACTTTTGTCAGATTCAAGTTACCCCAAAAATAGCAATAGTACAGGGTGGTCCAAAAGTAGGTTGACAGTATGTGTAATAGGGTTATGAAGGGGGAGATTTATCAAACATGGTGTAAAGTGAAACTGACTCAGTTGCCCTTAGCAACCAATCAGATTCCACTTTTCATTCTTCACAGACTCTTTGGAAATTGAAAGGTGGAATCTCATTGGTTGCTAAGGGCAACTGAGTCAGTTTCTCAGATCCAGTTTTCACAGATAAATCTCCCCCAAATCTGTTTTCTTTTTCAGTTAACCTAAATAATTTAAATACAGATCAAAGAAAATGGATTCTAAGGCTAGTTTCACACTAGCGCTTTTGAGCGCAGCGACGGCCTGCGCACGGCCGCCGCTAAGTCCCGCCCCCTGCCGCGCCTCCGCCGGTAGCTCCGCCTACCGGCGCATGACGTTGCATGCGTCCTGCGTCCCCTATCTTTATCACTGGGGGCGCAGGCCGTGCGCAATATGCGTTTGGCGGCGCATGCACCTTTTTGACGGTGCGCAGAGCGCAACCAAACTGCAGCAGGTTGCGTTTGGCGCAGGTCGGCGCACCATCAAAACAACGCATGCGCTGCCAAATGCATACTGCGCACGGCCTGTGCCCCCAGTGATAAAGATAGGGGACGCAGGACGCATGCAGCGTCATGCGCCGCTTAGTGGCAGCCGTGCGCAGGCTGTCACTGCGCTCAAAAGCGCTAGTGTGAAACTAGCCTTAGAGTATTGGAAATCTCAAAATGCCGAAACAGAGCAAATTGGGTTGAAACATTTGGTACTCAAGCCCCAAAGAGACAAACCATGTACCGCATTCGTGACAAATTCGATGCCACTGGCTCAATCCTTAATGCTCCAAAAACTGGTTGACCCAAACCTGTACAGAAAATAGAATTGGGAATTTCACGAGCTTCCATCATGCGAATCCTGAAATCTATTGGGTGGAAAGCTTATCGTCCACGTCTAATTCCTGGTTTATTGGAGGATGATCCAGACAGGCAGCTGCAATTTAGATTATGCTTAACGAAATTGAAGAAAATCCAGTAATTTTAGATAACATTATGTGGAGTGATGAAGCTTCTTTCAAATTATCTGGCCATATTAACAGACATAATTGTATTTACTGGTATTAGGAGAACATGCATTTAACATTAGAGCAACAACTAAATGAGCCTGGTGTCAATGTTTGGGGTGGTATTTCAAGTTTTGATGTTTTTGGACCATTTCTTTTGATGGAACAGTCACAGGAGATAAGTATCTCGAAATTCTAATGAATCAAGTTGTTCCCCCGTTACAGCCACAGCCTAATTCAAATTACCTTTATTTCCAACAAAATGGGGCCCCCCCACATTATTCAAAAGTAGTCTGCGAGTATCTTGATGAAACATTTCCTAATAAATAGATTGGCCGGCACGTTCACCAGACTTGACCCCAATGGTTTTCTTCTTTTGGGGAGTACTCAAGGACAAAGTTTATTGTCGAAAACTAAAAAGTGTCAGTGATTTGAAAATTACATAAGAGATGCATTTCAAGAAATTAATACCCAAAGAGACTTGTGCAAAAATGTTTGTCGAAGCGTAAGAGGCAGACTTCAAAGCTGTGCAAATTGTGATGGAAAACAGTTTGAGCGCCTGCGTGATAAAATGTAAGGGCTTTTGTATTATTGTTCAGAATAAAATGTAATTGTCAATGTTATGCTTGTGTTAGTAAATATAATTTTATATATAAATCAAAATAAATATTATTTTCTGTCCACCTACTTTTGGACCACCCTGTATATTACGTCAAGGTGCTGGTACAGACACTTGTCATTTGTATGGCGTCATGAGTGCCTGTGCATATATAGGCAATCAGGCACAGAAAATGTCATACATGCATCAGATCCTATATAGAATAAAAAATAATAAGGGAACCTCAAGGTTCCAGCACACATGGCTGTGTCAGACATAAGAATAAGAGATCGGCTCCATCATGACAGATATCCATGTTTTATGGTATGCACTGTGCGCATATGTTAAGTATTTGCTGCATATTTTTCTGCAGCAAAAACCAGCCAGAGCGATGGCAGAAAAAACACTGCATAAACTATGTGCTTTTCACATTCATTCGGGTGAAAAATGATCAAAAACCTCTGAAAGAGCTGCAGATTAAAAAAAAAATATATATATATATATATATAAAAACACTTTGTTGGTTCAGATCATAGAAATCTTATTCCCTTTGCAGGGGCTGTAAAAAACTGTTCCGTGGTAAAACCACACGTAAATAAGCTCTTATTGTGAAATCCTGCGGTGTTTCATGCTTTGTACATGAAGCTGGAGCCTGAGCGGACTAGTCACGGGGGGCTGGCCCCACCATCTTCCCACCCGACAGGTCTCTCGTCATACTCACATTGGCCCCGACTCATTAAACAGTTATCATCAGAGTTCTAGTGTAAAAACGTTTGAAATTTTTTTGGTGGATTTGCCGTTCTTAGACCCGTCAACTTTTTTTTTTTTAAAGTGGGGCTGCTTCATAGGAAGGGGGTGTAGGAAAGCGCAGCCGTGGTACAGCTTTGCCCCCAACAAATCTGATCTTCATCGAATATCTTAATAAGTGAGAACCGTTGATCCCCATTTTAAATAAAGCATAAATGGTCTGTGATGAGAGCGCTTCATATGTTTAGGGCAGTTTCTATTTATTTTAGGCATTATACCCATTATGTGCATGTAAAAATAAATCTTATTATGAGTTTAGGAAATGGAAAGAGCTTTGAATGACGTTTACTTCAATGAAATTGATCCCGGCCTTATGGAAGAGCTCATGGCTTTGACAAGTGAAGGGAAAGCGTTTGATCCCAAGATCTTCTTCTCCGTGTGTGCACTGTCGGAACGTATGTTTTATTCAAGACTCGTGTAAGTACTTCCAAGTGATGAAATCACGACACCGTCAGTTTTCACATCCTGTAGTTTGGCGGGTGATCAGTTAGGGTATGTGCACACATTGCGGTTTTTGCTGCGGTTCCGCAGTGGATTTGGTCCTGCGGATACGCAGCAGTTTCCATGCAGTGTACAGTACCATGTAAACCTATGGAAAACCAAAACCGCTGTGCACATGCTGCAGAAAATTCCACGCAGACTTGCTGCAGTTTATTTTCCACAGCATGTCACTTTTTTGCGGATCCGCTGCTGCAGTTTACGTTTGGGCCAAAATCTCTCTCATCCGCACAAGATTCCGCATCAATTCCACTGGGAAAAAATATAGGAAAACTGCATGCGTTTTACCCTGCCGTTTCTGCCAAGTGATGTGGATTTTTAGGCAGAAAAAATCTGCAACGTGTGCACACACCCTTATTCTCCAACAACTGATATTTATTGCATGAAGCTTCTAGGCCTCAATAAACAGCACCAGACGTCACATTTAGGCAGGTCACAATCACAATTTGATTCTACTCCATACCAGATTGTTGAGATTATTAATATATTTGCTTCCTGCCAGGGAGAATCCCCTCCATTTACAGCTTGTTTGGCTTGGTGGGCCGTGTTTTCTATGTTCAAACAGCCAAGTTGGACTGTATGTTGTCCAAAGTAGTGTAAAACACCAATGATCCCATTGAGCAGCAATAAATCAGACTTAATCACTGATTATATCTTCATCTTGCTTTTTGACAGTAAACTTCCATTTGTCCATACCTTCTAACATACAGGTGCTTCTCACAAAATTAGAATTCTGCAATACAATACAAAAAGTGAAATATTATATAGTCATTACAGAGTGATCTATTTCTAGTGTTTATTTCTGTGAATGTTGATGACTTTTGGGTTTTCATTGGCTGCAAGCCATAATCGTTATCTCAGTAAGTTAGAATACTTTATGGGTGTGTGCACACACTACGGTTCTGCAGCGGATTTGGCCGCTGCGGATCCGCAGCAGTTTTTACTGCGGTGTACAGTACCATAATATCTTATGGATATTAAAAACCGCAGTGCAGATTTTTCCGCGCGGTTTGCCATCTCCTCCATTGTGGAGATGAAAAACTGCAGGGCTAATCTGCAGGTAAAACCGCAGCTCTTTTGACCTGCAGATTTACCAGCGGATTTTACAAAATCCGCGCAGCCAAATCCGCAGCGTGTGCACATACCCTATAACACCAGCTTGGAAAGTGATTTTAAAATCTGAAATGTTGGCCTACTGAAATGTATGTTCAGTAAATGCACTGAATATTTGGTCTGGGTTTCTTTTGCATCAATGCGGCAAGGCAGGGAGGCGATCAGCCTGTGGCACTGCTGAGGAGTTATGGAAGCCCAGGTTGCTTTGATAGCAGCCTTCAGCTCATCTGCATTGTTGGGTCTGGTGTCTCATCTTCCTCTTGGACAATACCCCATAGATTCTCTACAGGATTTAAGCCCCCTTCACACACAGCAGCGATCTCGCTAGTGGGGTCGCTGCTGAGTCACAAGTTTAGTGACGCAACAGCGATCTCACCAGCGAGATCGCTGTGTGTGACACTGACCAGCAGCCGGCCCCCCTGCCGGTTATCGCTGATCGTCCTGGAATGGCCAGGACATTTTTTTGATCGCTGGTCAGCACGCATCGCTGCGTGTGAAAGACAGGAGACCAGTGATCAGCGCGCTGGTAACTAAGGTAAATGCAGAGTTTCTAAGCACTGGGTGGTGCTTAGAAACCCGATGTGTACCTTAGTTACCAGCGCACTGATGCAGAGTTGGTAACCAAGGTACACATCGGGTTTCTAAGTGACGCACGCCCCTAGGAAACCCAGTGTGTACCTTAGTTATCAGCTCCCTGCATCAGCACCGCTGGTAACTAACGTACACAGATGCCGTGCGCTCGGCGTCGCTGGTGAAGCTGTTTGACAGCTCACCAGCGATCATGTAGCAACTCACCAACGATCCTGACAAGCTATCATTGTCGGGATCGCTGGTGAGTCGCTATGCATGACGGGGCCTTAAGGTCAGATGAGTTTGCTGGCTAATCAAGCACAATGATACTGTTGTTTTTAAACCAGGTATTGGCACCTGTCTACACTGCCAAAAGTACCAAGTCCTGCTGGAGAATGAAGTTTCCATCTCCAAAAAGCTTGTCAGCAGAGGGAAGCATGAAGTGCTCTAAAATTTCCTGGTAGAATGCTGCGCTGACTTTGGTCTTGATAAAACACAGTGGACTTACACCAGATGACA
Source organism: Dendrobates tinctorius (assembly GCF_039654945.1). Taxonomy (NCBI): domain Eukaryota; kingdom Metazoa; phylum Chordata; class Amphibia; order Anura; family Dendrobatidae; genus Dendrobates; species Dendrobates tinctorius. The sequence goes on along the minus strand of NW_027361684.1, from coordinate 33,440,606 downwards.
TGGCTCCTCAAACCATCACTGATGGTGGGAACATCACAACAGACCTCAAGCAGCTTGGATTGTGGCCTCTCCACTCTTCCTCCAGACTCTGGGACCTTGATTTCCAAACAAAATGCAAAATTTACTTTCATCTGAAGACACCTTGGACCACTGTGCAACAGTCCAGTTCTTTTTCTCCTTGGCCCAGGTAAGACGCTTCTGGCGTTGTCTATTGGTCATGAGTGGCTTGGAAGGAATGTGACACTTTAGCCCATGTCCTGGATACGTGTGTGTGGTGGCTCTTGAAGCAATTACTCCAGCTGCAGTCCACTCCTTGTGAATCTCCCCCCAAATTTTTGAATGGATTTTTCTTAATCCTTTCAAGGCTGCGGTTTCCCAGTTGCTTTTGCACCTTTTACTACCACACTTTTTTCTTCCCCTCAGCTTTCCATTAACATGCTTGGATACAGCACTCTGAACAGCCAGCTTCTTTAGTAATGACCTTTTGGGGCTTACCCTCCTTGTGGAGTCTGTCAGTGACTGCCTTCTGGACATCTGTCAAGTCAGCAGTCTTCCCCATGATTGTGGAGCCTACTGAACCAGACTATGGGACCTTTTAAAACACTTAGGATGCCTTTGCAGGTGTATTTTAATTACCTATTATTCTGAGATAATCACTTTTGGGTTTTCATTGGCTGTAAGCCATAATCATCAGCAGTTATAGAAATAAACACTTGAAAGATCACTGTTTGTAATGACTATATAATATGAGTTTCACTTTTTGTATTGAAGAACTTAAACTAAACTTTGATATTCTAATTTTGTGAGAAGCACCTGTATTTCATGGAGCGAGCCAGAGGTCACAACTCCATATAAAATCTATGAAAGCCTTGTTCTGGCTCCCAAAGACTTTCTTACAGAACTTCACAAGATGGCACCATGGGAGTGGAGTTTAAGAGAAAAAGAAAAAAAAAAAAAAAAAAAAAAAACTTCTTAAGTGGTGCTTTAAAGCAGAATATGTAATCAGAAAAGGACTAAGGAGTTTGAATCATGCATCTGTGTTTAATGACTATTCTATTTTTCTTGAACAGCACAGAAGATATGAATGAAATAAACTCTGAAAAACAGTGGGTGGAAACTGCAGATTTCACCACACTCCGTTGGAAATTCAAAGGATGCAGCATTAACAAATCTTTAAAAAGACTGTTCAGTGTCCTGTATCCAGACTTGGGAATCTAAAATGAGGATACATAGATTGTCACACTAGGTTTGAATAATGACAAGATTTTGCCTTTATATTTCAATATACTTGTTTAAGGAAAATTTTATTAGAAGGTGCCAAGGATGGGCCATAGAAGAGAACATTTAAAAACATTTGCAGCCAGTCATAACTACTGTATAGTGGTTGTCGAAAGTCAACCCAAAAACTTAAGAGGCAGTGTCCAGATTTCACCCTAAAGTCTGCAGTCACTGTGCATGATGTAAGGGCCAACAAGATACGCATACACGTGGCAACATTCCAACTAGACACACGTAGCATTGCTCAATACAACTGAATTGACCGAAGTCACACACACATCTAGTTGGAATGATGCTCAGAAGTATGTGCATCGCATAGTTGGTCGGTCACTTGTCTGCCCGATCTCACCACTAGCAGTGGAGAATCATGGCAGTGCACCAAGTGAGAATTCACGAGTGACTGCAAGCTTGTACCAAACTTAGACAACCCATTAAAAAAGATCAATTTATGCTAACCACAGTGCTGAATATCAGCACACTCATGTCGAAAGTTTGATCACCTTTTTGTAGCCATTGTGGAATAAGTTTCTCAATCTAATTTCCAAGCATGATATGGCTTCTCAAAATACAAACAAAAGTACCATATCTGAAATGGCCAATTCTGTTGAAGTTCACAATGATTGCAGCCACCTAGTCAGTAACTAGATTTAAAGCCAAAACAAAATAGTGGGCCAAGTCCATCGTCTCATATATAAAGGTGGTGTCTGAGGCCATGAGCGAATCACGCAACTCTCAATTCCGCAAGGCGTTCACTTGACCGAACCTGGCACCTCTGATCAGAGCACAAGCTAGACCTTGACACACAGTACCACATATGCTTTAGAGATCTGGCAACATGCATTGTTTGAAAGTGCTAAGTCATACAAAGGACGACCCCGAGCAATGGTCTCAGTCTCTGCTTCGGAGATTGGTGTGACTGCAGCTGTAGACTGAACACAATCACTGAGCTCAACTGCTTTGGTGGTTTACCAACAAGCCTAGTGATTGTCTGCAGTGCTGTTGGCATAACCTTATCGTTGCAACCTATACACAACTTCCAAAGCAGCAGCGGCGACGCAACACTGAACCGAGGGCAATTACTAGTGATGAGCGAACGCACTTAGCTAGGTGTTATCCAAGCATGCTCGATAGATATGTCCCGAGTCCCTGCAGCTGCAGATCTCGGCTTTTCGACAGCCACAACCTATGCGTGGATTGCTTAACAGAGGTAATCAATGCACGTGTTGCTGCTGTCGGAACAGCTGCGAAATATGAAGGTGCAAGGACTTGAACATATTTGAGCACGCCGAAGATACTAGATTGTAGCACCCGAGCATGCTCGCGTAACACCTGATCTAAGAATGTTCGCTCATCACTAGTAATTAGGTTTTGATTTTTTGGTAAATCATAGCCATGACAAAATAGTTAAAGTTTAACAGGCAAACCCATTTAAATGTTGAAAACCAAGATTTTAAAGTCACCCCTCCTGTTAATTTTGACAATAGTTTTAGATATTTGCAGCTGTACGTACATTCAATGTGTAACCTAGATGAACCGGTATCTGTGCAGTGTTCAGTGACACATTCAAGGTGTACGGACCAAATCATGTGGCGTTCCAACAAAATAAAAAGGTAAAATGATCGCTTTATACGGATGCCTTTATTTTAATGAAGCCAATTACACTTGGGCAACATTTTCTCTTGCAAAGGAAAAAAACAAAACAAAAAACAAAAAAACACCATTGAGACTAAAAGCTAAACCATTATACTGACCAATAGTACCCCAATGCGACAAACTCAAAACTTCAATAAAATTACAGGTTTTGGCAAATCCTCATGAAACTTTAAATACCCATAAAGCAAGCAGAGTATGTACCTCCAGTTTATGTCTAGCTAATGACACAGTCACACACAAGACGAGTCTTCTGAAGAGTAATGTGGACGTAGACCCAGCTCCTGCAATGGTGGAGGATGGACCATTATAACACTGCAATCTTGTGCAAAAGTGCTAGTGACATCAATGCACCATGTCAGCCTCACAGATGTCACCGTATCATTGGGAGCAACAGCTTCAGACAAAATTGCTGCCTCCATATATTCAGGTGACAGGGCCAATTTAATGGCAATTTTTGGATCCTACTTATGGAGAGAAAGCTGGTCCTTAAAGGCTACTTGGACTACCAATAGAATATCCTTACACAGACAAGAAGAGGTCAAGTGAGTAATATTTGGCATTTTTTTTTTAATTTAGGTTTTGTTTATTTAAGTTTAATGTTAATTCCATGCTGTGTTTCAGTAAGAACAATGACAGATTCTGTATCTGTGGCTCCAGTCAGATATCCAGTAGTACAAATTAGCTTCAAGTTACACATACTGAACGAAAGATAGGTTGAGCAAGAGAAAAAACGAGCGGAGGAGGGAAAGAGGGGGTGGGGTGAAGAGAAAAACAATTTTTTTTTTTTTTTTTAACACGCATGCAGGCTATTCCAACACCGGCTCCAATGCTAACCTGCTCCGAAGAGGGGAGGGGAAAAAAAAAAAAAAAAAAGTGTAAAAAGGAGGCAAGAATGAATAAACACGGATTGTGACGCGATACCAGCACCAGAGTTTTCAGCAACATTTTTTGCACAGTTTGAAAACACTTTTACAGCAAAACCACTACAAGGACATTCTGAAGCGATCTGCGACGTCAAGCTCTAACCACAGTTAAACAATTGAATTAAATTCAGTTTCAAAACATTTAAAAATTAAAAACAAATAGAAAAAAAAAAAAAAAAAAAAAAGGGGGGGGGGGGGGGGGGGGGAGATTAAAAAAAAGAAAATAGAATAGCCACCACACAAATTCTACGGTGCGATTGACTATGGTCTGCCCTAAAGAGTAACTTCTTCATTCTACGGGTTTCTAAGAGGGTATAGTGCTGGATGGCACGGAGACAATCTAATGCTGAAAAAAGCCTCTATGCAGTCCTGTTAGTGTCTTAAAGAACCTAGGATGGCTGGCAGCAGCAAAATCCACAGTCATTCACTCTTGCCTTTAAGAAATCTTAAACTGTGTAAAAATGATACACCCAATTGGGCAGGAACCTAAATCCTGAGAACCAGTGTAAAAGTCAAATTTTGATGGTCCTCAGAGTGAGACGGGATATTTGGAGGGAAGGGGCAGTTGGTTAGAGAGGGTCTCTTCTTGGCTTTTAAGGTCTCACTGAGTTTCATCTTCCACATCCTGCAGTGCTTCTTTATTCTGTTCATCACCTGGAAAAGATTAAAAAGAAAATATATAAAATCGTTGCTTGGCTGGGAAACCAAAGGATTTTCTGATTTATGCCTGGGATGTACAGGCGTTTACTCCCAAAAATCAAAGGAGCATTTTTCTCATTCAAGTGACTGTCAGCCTGATTCCACCACAATGTCATGAAGACACAATCACAATGTTGTAGTAAATGGACTTTAAAGGACCTTTCTTCCATCACGTAAATGGGGGTGTATAAATACAGATGATACATACACCAGGGGCCTTCCCGGCACACAAGACAAGTGTAAAGGCAATGAGAACGCATCATTATATTTCTACGGAATAAACCAATAGTTATTCCACTCATGCCGCCCAAGCATCATGTACGTCTGAGCTCTTCTTACAGAACTATGTGGTCATAAATCAGTTGAGAACAAGCTCACTGAGGATTCTCAGTGTACTCATTCTGCAGCCAGCAATATAGTTCAACAAAGGCAAACTATACCAGGTTTTTATTCTTTTTTTCTTTAAAACAAAACCCAATTGCAAAGTTAAAGTCTAGATAAAAGGCCCAGGCATAAAATTTACACACAGGCCCCAAAGGAGTTCTTATTTACAACTGCACACAGCCATTAAGTATGTTTTTCCCTCATCTCATGAAATAAGGATATACCAACCCAAATTTCACCATTGCATAGGGGCACACCTGGGCCAGCCAGCCCCACAGATCCTCTGTGCAGCAAGTGACCAGGATCACCTCATACTCCCAATCACAAGGCCAGTTGCAGATCCCAACAAGCGATGAGTGTCCTAGCAATATGCCATCACTAGATGGGATTATCCCTATAAATAAGTGATGCAAGAGAGTACTTGGATAGTCTTCTCCCCGCATGCTCGAGAGCTAACAGAGCATCTTTGGAGTGCTCCAATACCATGATTGGGTCCCCACAGCTGCATGTCTTGGGCTGCTCAACAGCTGCAGGGATTGTCTGTCAGGCAATCCCTACAGGCGTTGTGGCTGTCAAATAGCTGCGAGACGTGCAGGCGTGGGGACATATTATTCAAGCACGCTGAAGTCACTCAGCACCCGAGCATGCTCGCCCATCAGAGCACGCTTGCCATCAATATTCATGAGCCCTGGGTAGTGCCTCTCCCACCATGAGCATAGGCAGAAAAGAGCCAGTGCAGAAGAACAGGGTCAGTGGTGATTATAACAAGAACTTATGAATATCAAGGAATACTTAAGGATGGGGAACAGGAGCTCAATGAGAGCACTAGAAAACCTGCAGGGTGAAAAACTAAGCCACAACTACAGCAAGTGACAGCGCCAGATCCCAGGTTTTCCTTCAATTGGAAAAAAACAAACAAACTGCTGAGCGATCGTTTTAAACCACACCTTATAAAGGTAGATCTCAGGCAGACATAAATATCTCCCTGCGATACGATCGTTGTTACACATGCTGACTTTGATTCTAGGAAATCCTTATCTAGGTCCAGACCTTTAAATAAAACTATACTTGTAGAAAACAAAGCTACAGATTACAAATCTCAATCATCTTGGTGCACAACATGCAGTTATTTCTGGCCAGGGTTAGTAGACAAATTCCAACTTAAAGGTTAGTAAATTAAAAAGGGAAACAGTTAAGGTCTAGTGAGAGCTTTATAGAAGTGTAAATGTTATAATCATTGAAAAGAATAAAAAGCCAATCCATCACACAGTTCATGTACCCAGTGTTTGGTTCCACAATACTATGAGCCAGTCTGTTATATAAGGTGACCACACACTGAACGTGTCCAATAAAGGCTCATCTGGCAGAAAGGCACCAGCCAACCATGCACACACCCATCTCAGCAGATGAACTGGTAGACAAACCAATGCTAGAGATCAGGTTTATCTCACAAGATAATAGAAGTTAAGGCACCAAGGGGCCTCGCACAGAAAAGATAGTAGTTTGCTACAATGGCTCAAATGACCATCTGACCGGCAGCTCTGCTCACGGTGCTACACTCACGGCTCTTAGCAAAAACCTGGTGATGGGAATTTTGCTTTTTTAACAAAGTGATTACATTGCAGTTTTCACAGTAGATACTGGGGCTATTTAAAGGGGGTCGCCCTATACTAGGACATCGGCTTTTTGATCTGAATGTTTAAGCCCGTGAAAGAAAAGCTTATACTCCCCCCTCCCATCAATGTTCCAGTACTCACATTCCTGGGGCTATAAACACTGCTCAAAAAAAATAAAGATGCAAATAAAGTCCGTGGAGCCTCATTTAAGAGTCTCAAACACGGGACTAGTCTCCCTGAGGTCAGTGATTGTTTCGTGATGTTGGTCTACTAGGCATTGCTCCCTCCTAGCCAGAATCCTACTCCACACGGATGAAGGGCAACACCCCGAAACAGATGTCTGTGGATGGATACCTGGCCTTGGTATTTCCCTTGTCATATCTGTAAACTCGTAAAGAGCTGGGCCACTTAATATGGTGGTAATGGTGGTTTCCGAAAGGAGCCACTCCTTGGCTGGGTCCTTCCCTGGACGAAGATCTGGCTAGTCCCGTGTTTGAGACTCTTAAATGAGGCTCCACGGACTTTATTTGCATATTTGTATTTCCCAGGGAGCATTGCACCTAGGATTTCACTGATTGAGCGCCTTTGCCGGCTGCCACAGTGTTTTCTTTGACTGGTCTCCCTGAGGTCAGTGATTGTTTAAAAAAAAATAAAGGGAACACTTAAACAACTGAATATATCTCCAAGTTAATCAAACTTCTGTGAAATCAAACTGTCCACTTAGGAAGTAATCAATTTCACATGCCGTTGTGAAAATGGAACAAACAGATGGAAGTTATTGGCAATTATCAAGACACGCTCAATAAAGGAGTGGAGAGGCCTCCAGCCTCTGGACACTACATGGACAGACACAGCAAACCTTGCCACAGCTCGCATTGATGTGCCATCCTGCATAAGCTGCACTACCTGAGCCACTTGTTTGGGTTGTAGAGTCCTTCTCATGCTTCCACGAGTGTGAAAGCACAACCAACATTCAAAAGTGACCAAAACATCAGCCAGAAAGCATTGATACTGAGATGTGGTCTGTTGTCCCCACCTGCAGAACCGCTCCTTTATTGAGGGTGTCTTGATAATTGGCAATAATTTCTGTTGTCTATTCCATTTACACAACAGCATGTGAAACGGATTGTCAGTGCTGCTTTTTAAGTGGACAGTTTGATTATTTTATATATAATATTCATTCAATCTGATTTAAGTAGGTGATTTTCTAATGATCACTTCACTTTTTGTACCAGAGATTTAAAAAAATTAAATTGTACTCTTTAAATGCATGCATTTTAGTTAAAAATAAATTTTGCAGATGGGTTTCAATCAAAATTTTGCAAAAAGAGGCAATAAAAGGTAAAAATCTGTACACAATTTTTAATGATACCCAATTGCCAAAAGTAATAAAAAGTGCTCCTGAATGTGCCCGGTCCATTATCCAACAGGCTGATCACTCCTTCCTCCAACTGCCGTGAAGTTCATAGATGTGGGTACCCCAATATATATTAGATGGTCAGCTGGTTCTGCAAGTTTGTCTGACATTGACAGCACAGACATTTTTCCTGCTCTAGTTAAAAACCCAGCTTCCACCTTTATGACCGATTTCTGCTGCATATTCTTGGACATATGGATGGAGCTGCTCTCAAACAGTTTGGGTCCTTAAAGTTGTGGCAATGTTGGCTAAGTGGGTTCCACATCAGATAAGTGCATGCTCACGTCCTATAATGCTGATGGAGAGTTAGCCCAATCAAAGCAACTTTTGGACATCATATTTCTTAGCATGTACAAGAAACAGCATTAACACAACATTAGAGGCGAGACCATGCCAAAATATTAGTACAATTGAGATCTGCTACTGCGGGGTCCACACGAGTTGAAAAACCATCTAATGCCACACTGAGCAATCAGTTGTAAGGGTTATGATGAATCAAACACCAGCCTGCTAGGTCAGGCAATCATGACAGCAACTTACAAAGAATATTTAGGATAGGGACACTTTGGTTTCCTTTAGGAATCTACACAAGAAAGGGGAGAACAGGATAATGAAGTGAGAGTGATGTTAAAAGCATGAGGGGGAGGAATCCGCCAAGTGATTAATGTAGTAGACACTGCTTTAAATAAAAATAAATCTGAAGTTTTATATAACTCAAGTACATGGGGCCCACAGCCCTTGCTAAAGTATCAGCCAGAGTGGCAACCGTTGCAAGGTTAAGGATAAAAGGACCGTCCATTGCCTACAGCTACTTGTAGAAATAGTCCACTTGAGGTGGGAATCTAATAGGCTACACTTGCAGTAAAGGGTCCTGAAAGCTTCTACTTACCATCACCTTGCATATCTGATGTCCATAGTGTCAGATTATCACGTAACAATTGCATGATAAGCGTGGAGTCCTTGTAACTTTCTTCGCTCAGTGTATCCAGTTCTGCAATAGCATCATCGAATGCTGCTTTTGCCAACCTGAAAGAAGCAGACCGTCGTCATCCAGGAGGTTGCCATTAGGCTACATTACAATAGCCATTTTATCAATTATAAGAGGTCCTAAACAGTTTCTTCTACTTGACACTGGGTTTATGGCATAGTTCTAGACAACTTTCTTCCGGTATACCACAAGCATTAAGATGCAAAGCTATCCTGTAGGGCAGTGGTCCCCAACCTTTTTTGCACCAGGGACCAGCTTCAAGCAAGACCATTCTTCCATGGCCCGGTAGGGCGGGGCTTTAGTCATAAGTGGCAGAGCTATGGAAGGGGTTGTAGGTGTGTGTGTGTAAAATAAATATAATGCGCCCCAAACATGTAATCCCCATATAAAGTATGATGGCCCCACAAAAATACCTCTCTTCATCCACTGCTGCTCCAGTTGGGCTGCGGCTGCAGTGTTACTAGGGCCACGGGTGGGAGAACAGAGTGCACGCTCTCTGCCCACAGACAGAGCTGACAACGCCGTTATAATGGGGTTAGCGCGTTCCCGGCTGCAGCCACACATGCGTCGTAGCATTCAGATGATGAACGCTGTGTGTACGCACGCCCTGCCCTGGTGATAGGCACCTGCAGTGAGCCACCGCAGGGCGTGAGCCACCGCAGAGAACAATGTGTGTGTATAGTGCTGGTCGCCGCCGCCACCGCCGCAAGAAACCCAACGGCTCGGTGGTTGGGGACCCCTGCTTTAGGGGAAGCAATAAGCAACTATGACCCTTCTCAACCAAGACAGATAAAATCACAGGAGCCCAAAATGTAATGTTAATCAAATTACTGCAGCCTTCATTAGAAATGTTCAAACACTTCCCTGCTGCAGAATATATGGCCGTCCTTTATCTAGCCGAGCGCCTTTACATAAATTACAACTCCATCAGAGCTCACGCATCCGACCATTTTCTCCGCTCTCCCACTCCATTTGGTATGTGACAGACGCAGGGAGGGTTTTTTTCCCCCACAGCGTGGAGGGCAGAGATGTATCCAATACAGGGTAGAAAAGATACAGATCAAGAGGAATGTGCATGAACAGAAAATAAGTGCAGGATAGAAGCTGAGCTGATGTAGGAGCTAATAGGGACAGCGGTAGGCTGGATACACAGACTTTACATTCAGCCTGTATTACAGAGAGGGACACTCCCATAAGGAAAATCTCAAATCTGTATGAGGCTGTAAACTGCCTATAATATAAGGGAGTTTTAAAGTGAATGAATAAAAAGTGCATACCAAAATAGTAATTAAATAGGTAAACCACCAACATGTATTTTTATTATAAATGTCAAAATATACCTATAGCCATTAACTCATTAAAATATCCACCTTTGACGCAAAGAATTTCCCTATAACGTACCTGCATGCACGATCAGGGGAATTAAGAATTTCATAATAGAACACAGAGAAATTGAGAGCGAGACCTAAACGAATGGGATGTGTTGGAGGAAGTTCTGTCATTGCGATATCGCTTGCAGCTTTATAGGCTACCAAGCTGTTCTCTGCAGCCTCTTTTCGGTCATTGCCTATGGCAAACTCTGCCAGATATCGGTGGTAGTCTCCTTTCCTAAACAAAAAAACAAACAGGTTATTGTTTTATATGTAAAGACCATCCCCAGACGAGTTATTGTACTCAACGGTTTAGGCCCTTCCCCATCAGGGGTATAACTTAGCCATTCTCTATTAGCAGGAGCAGGGGGCTCAATACCTGCCAACACTGCAGTTACTTACATTTTATAATAAAAAACCTTAGACTCTCCACTGCTTGCAGCTGGAATGAGGTGCTTGTCCAGTACATCCAGAATGTCATTACAGATAGATTTCAGTTCTGTCTCAACCTACAAGACAAAATATTCACATAACGCGTCAGCCATCACGAAACAGGGGCCACTTTCCTGCCGCATCCATTCACATAACAGGTGATTAACTGCTGAAAACGCTGGAGAGTTACTGCTGAACGCCAGATTCTGTGTGCACGACTACAGGCACATCTGTCATTCATTTCCTGTAAGACTATTCCCTTTTCGGTACCCCATTCCTTCCATGCTTAGTCATTCATGATGGGACACCCCCTCTCAAAAACAGTAGCATACACCAGAACCTAGAGCAAGGGCTGCAGCCAGAAAGGGACAAACATACATAATCCTTGTAAGTAATCTAGGGACGGCAAGCAGGATAAAGTAATAAAGACTAAAGTCAGATTAAGATTCACGGTGTGCTGCCAGGTAGGAAGGAGGGTCTTACAGAAGTCAGAAGGGTGTATTTACAGTAGAAGCAAAAAGATTCACGGGACCCCAAGACTCTTCTGGGCCAGGGCAGAATACCCTTTTAGGCTCAGCGTGCCTTAATCAGAGATGTGACACATGGCGTCTGGTTGGGTCTATCAGCAAAGGCACCGGGGATCCCTGCAGGAAGGAGCTTCACAGCGAATCTTTCACAATCTACTAAGTTTCTGCATCTGTGAACCTCTGAAAATCTTCTCTATGCATGCAAATACGATTCTGCAGCAAGCACAGATTTCACAATTAGGAGACGTCTTACCGTTGTCCGATAATCCTTGATCATTTTAAGTTTATCTTCGCCACCTTTGTTCTCTTCCTTCTGTTCAATGCTGCTGATTATCCTCCAGGACGCTCTTCTAGCTCCAATCACATTCTTATATGCAACAGACAGCAAGTTCCTTTCTTCTACCGTCAATTCCACGTCCATCCCGGCCACTTTCTTCATTGACTCAACCATTTCTAGAAGGGCAGGAACAAGATTTCATTAAGAATCAGCAGCTTAACATTCAGTCTTATAGTGTGTGTGTATTCAGATGACCTGCACACATAGAAAACTCTACATTTTCTTACCAACACAATCTTAGGCCACGCTCACATGCCCAGTAATCACTAGTATGAAACTGACCGAATAAAGAAAACTGAATCATTTGTAAATTCATTAGTTTACATTGACTTGAGTGACTAAAAGGTGTTGGCCACAACTTTGGTAACATTTCCTTAGGCTAGGCGCTCATCTGATCGGTGGTGGTGCGATCGCCATCACTCTCGTCGATCAGCTGTTACTGGCGGCAGCTGAAATGTCTCTAATACTGTAAGAAGATAGATAGCAGCGCAGTCTTCTAGTGGCCGGGTACCACAGATCCAGCCGCCTATTCAAATGTATATTGGGTGGATCTATAGTACTGATCCACGGTGACTATAGCTCTGACTGAACAGCAAGGTCTACATAACCGAAAAAAAAAAAAAAAATCTAATTACTGCTTTATGTTAAAGCATCGTTGCCAATGTAAATGAATAGATTCTAAACGGATCCATCTTTACCGAACATGTGAACTCCACCTTAAAAAGGACTGTCCGCTCCTGCGCACTTGACAGATGGGGCATCATTGTGGGCCATGAACCGGCTTTCAGTTTAGCATCTCCCATTCAGAAACAGATTATCTACACTTGTAGCACAAATAATGAATGGCGGCTTCTCTATACTCGCACACAAAGAACGAGCAAGCTGGAGATGAGCAGCTCGCAGCATGGCTGAAACGGATCCCACAGGCAACAAGCACTCTTAGGTATACAGCTTTCCAACATACTGATCCCTGCAGCGAGCGGCCAGTGCCGCATAATGCAGCAGTACGCAAATAATTGTTAGAAGTTGGTACATATTCTTCACAGATTAAGTACCGTACATGGGCACCAACATGAATCTGAAGATTGAGCTAAATTGCAGTTTAACAGTAGGTCAGTACCCACATTTACACGACTTTATATAAAACTTTATACACCGATTATGTCACCTGGAAAACACTTTAGAAACAGCACATGATGAGGCAAGGTGCCGCAACTCGGCCAGCAGCCGACACGTGTGACAGTGACCAATCAAGAGCATTGGGGGCGATTTACGTGTGATCTGTGCTATGTTTGAGCCACGTTGCGCTTTATAGCCATGCTAAACGAGGGTCATGGTCTACCAGAAAGCAGGAGGGGTAGGGGTATGGCCCGTCTTGCGTGCAAAGATTGCCTGAACTTTGTGGACAAAGATATGACAACGAATAATAAATGGTGCAAACCAGGGATGTGGAGTCGGAGCCCATTTTGGTGGAGTTGGTGTCATGGAAATTGAGGAGTCGGAGGTTTGACTTACAGTCTCCACAGGCCTGGTGTAAACATCAGCCAAACTTTCCACCAATTTGCCACATGCAAGCCATCTGGCGGTTGTTTAAAGGGAATGTGTCACCAGGTTTTTGCTACCGCATCCGAGTGCAGCATAATGTTGGGAGAGAGACCCCGATTCCAGCAATCACTTAGTTTGCAGGGTGCAGCAGTTACAGTGGCTTTAGATGTAGCCCACGCGTAGCTTTCTACATACATTGTCTATTGACAGTAATGGGCTAAATAGTGGCAGGGGCACGGTCAGACAACTGCTCACAAGAGCATCAGTCCTGCCAGTAATAATGTCCTGGTGATAAAACTTCATTAAGCGACATTGTTGAAATTTGTGCCTCGCCCCCACCATGTCAGTGCTGGACTCAGGGGACTGAACAAAATAGATTTAAACAAAAAAAAAAACAAAAAAAAAAACAAAAAAAAAAAACACAAATACAAAGTGCAGCCATGGTTTTAATAAAGTTGGGAAAAACCCCTGTATAAAAGTTAGACATTTTTAGCAAAATCTGTCCCATTATATCCAAAACCCATCACATTTACACAATGTGCAGTAGTATGTAAAAAAAATTACATAAAGATGGAAAAAAAAAAAAAAAAAAAAAAAGAAGAAGATGCTGCGTAATAAGAATGCTTTCAAAAACAGAAGCAGTAATATCAACAAAATGTAAAGTGAACGAAGAAATCTAAACCACATCAATATTTGGTGTGACCACCTTTAGGCGGTGTGCCCACATTAGCTTTTAAACACGTGATTCTGCCGCAGAAACGCTTAAAAAAAGCATTCCATGCATTTTTAATAGAAAACGCACGTGTTGTGCCAATGGTGCGTTTTTTACCGCTGCGGAATCACTTAGCGGTAAAAAACGCAGCATGTTCATTAATTTTGCGGAATCGCCCGCGATTCCGCATACCATCAATTATATGGGCAAAACCGCATGGGAAAACGCATGCAAAAACGCTTGACAAACACTTGAAAAAAGGAACGTCAAAAACCGCATGCGTTTTCCCGGGAGCAGGGTGTGCAATTCTGCATGAGAATCGCTACGTGGGCACAAAGCCTTAGCGTTCAAAACAGCATCAATTTTTCTAGGTACACTTGTACAAAGTCAGGGATTTTGTAGGATTATAGCTGGGTGTATGAGCAATCCATTACATCAAGCACAAGATCGTGATCGCCATTTTCATACGTAGGCTTAAAGTTATTAACAGTTGTGCAGAAGGCTTAAAACTGGGTGAGGAACATCCCAACTCTGCTATGAAGGTCAGGTTGTGGAAGACAAGTTTCATTTTCCAAGTCATTCATCATGGCAAAACAAAGTCGTAAGACCAGTTCTCTCCAAGGAAAAGATCTCAAAGCAGACAGGGTTTCAATTACTGTAGTGCTGTCCAAGAAGAACCAAGAAATGGACAACGTTGAGAATGGGAGATGCAGTCGAGGAAGTTCGGTTCTGCAGATGGACACCATCATGATTATTTTCCTTTGAATTTGAAAGATGACCAGCAGTTCAGAACAGGCAGTAACCAGTGGGACCCAGCTCTACGCTACCATTAAGAGAAGTATGGCAAGTAGTCTCCACGGAAGAAATAATGTTAGTCATTACTGACATGACGAGAGCCAGACAGCCAAAACAGCCATGGAAACCATGCCAAGTGACTCAATTATGCACGAAAACTAGGATACAATAAAAAATGGCAGCAGGAGTCAAAATATGAAATAACTGGCTGTAACAGAAGGGAATTGGCTCAATAAACGGCAATGAGAGTCTGCAGGGAACAGTAATGCATAGCTGAAGTTCCTTACAAGTTTAGGGCAGTATTTCAGCAAAATGAGTGGGCGGTTATTAATGCTCCCAATGTCGAGAAATACAGGCAGAAAGGTATCCCATCATACAATACCATCAGGGAGGCAACGGATTAGCACCAAATTTATTGGCAACAGAACAAGGACTCAAAAAATACAACCAAAGTCATTAAGAACCACTTTTAGAGTGAAGAACATCACGTTCAAGAAATTATTTGACCCTGGTCAGGGATTACAAGGAGAAACGTATTTGTGCAGACTCCATCCACAGATCCGTGGTTAGTTCTGAAAGAGGTTTAGAATAATCCTCCCTTTCCACACAGAGTTTCTTCAAAAGCTGGTCTTCAGAGCAGCAACAATTCTTCTAGGTCCACTTGCATGGTGGGCACAACAAATACTGACTATTTTGCAACAGTGTTTATATGTCAAAACCAGAAGCGGAGAAAAACGATAATGAAAAAACTGCAACCTGTTCACCACTCTTGGTTTTGGCATACAAGTACTGATCAAAAATGGTGTGAATCTCTCAAGTAACCACTTGGTGAAGACGTTGATATTTCAGGGACTTAATCTCACATTACATCTCAATCTCTTGGGAAACCGGCCGGCTGAATGCCAGTGACAGCGCTCTAATATTCCATTAGTGTAGGCACTCAGACGTCTGCGACAGCCTGAAGTCCTGCCAAGCACACGCAGTACATGTTGTGATGTCTTCCTCCTCCTAACTGGATTCTAGGATGCCCTTTTAAATATACAGGCAGTGCAATAAGAAGGCTGGTGGGGCACCATGTACGCGGTTGCGTAAGGCTAGGTTAAAGGGTCATTCTCATCTCCACAAGTTAGGGCTCAATTTGCTGGACCCCACTATTCCAAAAAGGAGGCTGGGCAATACTCACAACACAGCATTGTATGTGTACTACAGCTCCAATCACTGATTATAGGACTGGCAGAGATTGCCAAGTACAGCTCCAGTCTAACAGTGCTTTTTAGAGCCCCATTCTCTGGATTATTGGGGGGTTCCAAGGACAGAAACTTTGCTTAGTTAGGAATAATCCTTTAAAAAGTAATCTGACCAGGGTTCTGCTACTCCATCGGTGCAACACGATGTAGGAACAGAGACCATGAATCCAGTCATGTGTCACTTACTGGGCTGCTTGCTGCAGTTTTGATAAATCACTTTTCTGCTGCAGAGCTCTGTATGATCCTGCACACCAGTGATTGACAGCTTTAAGTGTACAGTGTGCATAGGCAGAAAGCTGGCTGTGGTGGTGGGGACAGGGTTATATATAGCTCATTAGGGAGAACTACATGGCAGCAGGTTTACTAGTCCTCTAGTGATAATCTGCTGATAAAACAGATTTTATAATTAAAAAAAAAAAAAACTACAGGAAGCAGCCTAGTAAGTGACACATCTGATAGTCTTGTCACTACATTATGCAGCTCTAGAATTAGGTGCCAAAAACCTGATGACAGACTCCCTTTAATACACTATTGGACATCAATAGCCAAACTGATCGGTCTGGTTTCCATAAGCATCCAGCAGAATTATGAATACAGCTCTGATCTACAGGAAAACATAGCCAAAGGATTTACATTGAGTGATACATACAATAAGGACATCTCTTGATTTGTCACTTTTTCTTGTCAATTTGTGAGGAAAGCTGCACCTACAGGATAAAGTGGCCAACCCTTTAAAAGTACACTTGTCAGACAGAATTGCCCCATCTAAGGCTAGTTTCACACTAGCGTATTTTACATGCAGCGCACGGCGCCGCTAAGTCCCTCTCCATCATCTCCTCCTACTATCGCACACGGCCGCATGTGATCTGCGCACCCTATCTTTAGCATAGGGTGCGCAGACCGTGCGCTAGTAGGATTTTTGTGTGTGCTGCGCACTTTTGAAGGTGCGCCGAGCGCGCCAAAATGCAACATGGTGCGTTCGGCGCACACTGGTGCACCTTCAAGAGTGCGCAGCGCACGCAAAAATCCTACTAGCGGACGGTCTGCGCACCCTATGCTAAAGATAGGGTGCACAGATCGCATGCGGCCGTGTGCGATAGTAGGAGGAGATGACCGGACGGGGCAGGAATGGAGCGGGGCTTAGAGGCGCCGTAAGCTGCATGTAAAATACGCTAGTGTGAAACTAGCCTTGGCAGCAACATTTCTGGCCTATACAAAACAGTACATTTTTAACCAATTTCCCATCTCCCAGACACAAACATGAGGGATTCCTGCTCCTCTCCTGCCTCTAGCACACGTTTAGAAGCGGCAGCCACATGGAGGACATTATACATCAGAACTGAGGTCTGTAGCTGTGAATCCAGCACTGTGCGCAACAAGACGCCAGGAAGGTAAATAAGCAGCTGCACCTTCTCTGCACTTCTCACTCATCTCCTCCCTCCATACACTTTAGGAGGCAGCTAATACCCTATACCGCCCTCCCAATCCAGGGCCGTTCTGGTGATGTCGGTGCCAGGGTTCACATGGAAGCTTATGCTCATCAGCCTCTATGAGGCCACAGCTGGAGAGGAACATCTTATTTTACAAGGGGGACTACATATATAAAGGGTGTCCAGGTAGTGGCCAAGCCCTGAAAGAAAGATGGATTTTATTATGCCTACTTCTATAGCACCACCATATTCCACAGCATGGAGGAGTTGGAGTGATGGGGAAGAGCAGCTCATGTGTGACAAAAGGAGATTATAGCAAAACAAAACTTGATATTCACTTTAAAATTTCACGAGGGGCAAGAACAAAACATTAGAAGCCAGCAGCCACCAGCACACATTATAGCACGAGGCGTTCCCTGAATGTATATTTCTAGCTACAAATCCTCAATATTGCAGGGTAAAATACAATGTAGAAATTGTCAGCAGCGCAGAACTAATGTTATGGGATGAGCAGCGCAATCCCACTAATGCAGGCAATGGGCGAGACATCTCCTGTAATGCCCTCTGAGAGGCAAACAATTACTTCTGTGTAGAAGATGACTGTCTGCATTGTTGCGGTCTCAACAAAATTAAAGGGAATGTGTCAACAGAAAATTAACTGTTTAAAATTGTTTGGTACATTTTAAAAATGTTGGTGACATTTTGACCCCACATCACAATCTGCATTAAAAATGCACACTGGCCATTGGGGCTTTTTTTTTTTAGACTAATTTCCAGTATCAGAAAAACTATGCACATTAGCGCCAATGAACAGACTGAACCTTTAACTATGCAGCATGTGGGGAGGGGCGGCTGTGACATCACCTATTGTGATTGGTGGATCCTATGTTAGCGATGTTACCCGTCATTGGACTCTTACCTATGACAAAAACGGTTTGGGAGAGAAAAAAAAAAAAAAAAAAAAAAAAAAGTGGACAGGAGACATGTCAGCCTGTTTAAACCAGGGAGTGGAGTCAGTAAGTCAAACCTCCAACTCCTCATCTTCCCCAACTCCCAGACTCCACAGCACTGGTCACTACCGAGCATGTACATAAAGTGCAGCACAGATTCATCTCATCTATGACCCCACAGCACTGGTCACTACTGAGCATGGACATAAAGTGCAGCACAGATTCATCTCATCTATGACCCCACAGCACTGGTCACTACTGAGCATGTACATAAAGTGCAGCACAGATTCATCTCATCTATGACCCCACAGCACTGATCACTACTGAGCATGGACATACAGTCATATGTAAAAGTTTGGGCACCCCTATTAATGTTAACCTTTTTTCTTTATAACAATTTTGGTTTTTGCAACAGGTATTTCAGTTTCATATATCTAATAACTGATGGACTCAGTTATATTTCTGGATTCAAATGAGGTTTATTGTACTAACAGAAAATGTGCAATCTGCATTTAAACAATATTTGACCGGTGCAAAAGTATGGGCACCCTTATCATTTTCTTGATTTGAACACTCCTAACTACTTTTTACTGACTTCCTGAAGCACTAAATTGGTTTTGTAACCTCATTGAGCTTTGAACTTCATAGCCAGGTGTATCAAATCATGAGAAAAGGTATTTAAAGTGGCCACTTGCAAGTAGTTCTCCTATTTGATTCTCCTATGAAGAGTGGCATCATGGGCTCCTCAAAACAACTCTCAAATGATCTGAAAACAAAGATTATTCAACATGGCTTTTCAGGGGAAGGATACAAAAAGTTGTCTCAGAGATTTAACCAGTCAGTTTCCACTGTGAGGAACATAGTAAGGAAATGGAAGAACACAGGTACAGTTCTTGTTAAGCCCAGAAGTGGCAGGCCAAGAAAAATATCAGAAAGGCAGAGAAGAATGGTGAGAACAGTCAAGGACAATCCACAGACCACCTCCAAAGACCTGCAGCATCATCTTGCTGCAGATGGTGTCACTGTGCATCGGTCAACAATACAGCGCACTTTGCACAAGGAGAAGCTGTATGGGAGAGTGATGCGAAAGAAGCCGTTTCTGCAAGCACGCCACAAACAGTCGCCTGAGGTATGCAAAAGCACATTTGGACAAGCCAGTTACATTTTGGAAGAAGGTCCTGTGAACTGATGAAACAAAGATTGAGTTGTTTGGTCATACAAAAAGGCGTTATGCATGCGCTGTATTGTTGACCGATGCACAGTGACACCATCTGCAGCAAGATGATGCTGCAGGTCTTTGGAGGTGGTCTGTGGATTGTCCTTGACTGTTCTCACCATTCTTCTTCTCTGCCTTTCTGATATTTTTCTTGGCCTGCCGCTTCTGGGCTTAACAAGAACTGTACCTGTGTTCTTCCATTTCCTTACTATGTTCCTCACAGTGGAAACTGACTGGTTAAATCTCTGAGACAACTTTTTGTATCCTTCCCCTGAAAAGCTATGTTGAATAATCTTTGTTTTCAGATCATTTGAGAGTTGTTTTGAGGAGCCCATGATGCCACTCTTCATAGGAGAATCAAATAGGAGAACTACTTGCAAGTGGCCACTTTAAATACCTTTTCTCATGATTTGATACACCTGGCTATGAAGTTCAAAGCTCAATGAGGTTACAAAACCAATTTAGTGCTTCAGGAAGTCAGTAAAAAGTAGTTAGGAGTGTTCAAATCAAGAAAATGATAAGGGTGCCCATACTTTTGCACCGGTCAAATTTTGTTTAACTGCAGATTGCACATTTTCTGTTAGTACAATAAACCTCATTTGAATCCAGAAATATAACTGAGTCCATCAGTTATTAGATATATGAAACTGAAATACCTGTTGCAAAAACCAAAATTGTTATAAAGAAAAAAGGTTAACATTAATAGGGGTGCCCAAACTTTTACATATGACTGTATAGTGCAGCACAGATTCATCTCATCTACGACTCCACAGCACTGGTCACTACTGAGCCTGTACATAAAGTGCAGCACAGATTCATCTCATCTATGACCCCACAGCATTGGTCACTGCTGAGCATGTACATAAAGTGCAGCACAGATTCATCTCATCTATGACTCCACAGCACTGGTCACTACTGAGCATGGACCAAGTGCAGCACAGATTCATCTCAGCTAAAAGCGGAGATCTTTAGATCAGGAACAAAACAGACGGACATGTCAGAACTATCCCAAATTACAAAAACAGCACATTCTGCATTGTACCACTTGTACCCAGTGTATTATGCATTTGATGATCCGGTCCATTTTATATTAACTCTACAGGCCAATTGCTAAATGAAAACAAAAAATATACACAGCTATAGATTGTGCTAGGAACTAGTGATGAGCGAGTATACTCATTACTCAAGATTTCCAAACATGCTCGAGTGTCCCGAGTATTTTGGCGTGCTCGGAGATTTAGTGTTTGTCGCCGTAGCTGCATGATTTGTGGCTGCCAGACAGCTGAATACATGTGAGGAATGCCTGTTTGTTAGGGAATTCCAACATGTATTGGACGATAGAGATAGAATAGAGATATTTTTTGTTTGTCCCGGACCGGAATGCAGCTGCGGTGCAGCAAAAAAAGTAGTGACATGCTGCAGAAAATAAACCGCAGCGAATCTGCGTGGAATTTTCCGCAGCATGTGCACAGCGGATTTGGTTTTCCATAGGTTTACATGATACTGTAAGCCGCATGGAAACTGCTGCGTATCCGCAGGACCAAAACCGCTGCGGATTCATAGCGAAAACTGCAACGTGCACACACCCTTAAGGTCTTATATCCTCCATGTATAATTCCTTGGAGACACCATGGCTGCAGCCAAATCCAGATGGGCAGAGGGATATGGGATGACATTTTAGATTCACCAGGGAACGCATCGATATATACAGCTCAAAGATCCCAAATATTTCTCATACACAGTATAAAGAGCTCCAAAAGAGGATGGGCCTCAGGACAAGCGATTGTTGCCCATGTTGTAAGGAAGATGGTGCTGACTTGGTCCATATGTTCTGGTCCTGCTCCCATTTGGTTGGGCTGTGGAAGAAGGAGGGTAGATTGATTTTTGAGGTCTTTAAAGATTCAAATTTCTCTTAGCCCAACATACCCTTTAGGGCTATGTGGGAGACATTGGAAAATCATCCCCACTACAACTGGCTATAGCTAAAATACTGTATTTAACCTGAGTCCTTAGCTAAATACTGGTTGGCAAGAACTGCTCCGTCAGTGAAGAGGCTGTGAGCAGCTTAAAGAGAACCTGTCACTGAAAATGCAGACCAACCTGCAGGCACCATGTTATAGAGCACATTGATATATTGTGGCGAGAACAGATTAAGCATCATTTGTGTTTAAATCATTTAACCCTCGGCTCTTTATGGGATTTGGGGTCCAGTAGGCCGTCCCATCAGTGACTGACAGCTTGCATAGTATAAGTATGCATACTGACATAGCTGTCAATCACTGATTGGTCCAGTAGGTGGTCCTAGAATTCCAGAGGTTTAAGTAATAAAAAACACAAGTTATACTGAACAAAAATGTAGAACACCATTTGTTTTTACTCCCAATTTTCATGAGCTGAACTCAAAGATCTAGGACTTTTCCCATGTACACAAAAGGCCTTTTTAGTTCAAATACTATTCGAATCCCTGCCAACACCCTCGCACCTCTCCAGTCCATCCTTAACTCTGTCGCCCGACTAATTCATCTCTCTCCTCGCTACTCCTCCGCAAATTTCTTCACTGGCTCCCATTCCCTCAGTGTATCCTATTCATATTACTAATACTGACCTACAAGCCCATCTATAACCTGTCTCCTCCATATGTCTCTGAACTAATCTCCCGATACCTTCCCTCACGTAATCTCCGATCCTCCAAAGACCTCCTTTTCTCCTCACCCAACCGCCTCCAAGACTTCTCCCGAATAGCCCCTATTCTATGGAATTCTTTGCCCCAACAAATCCAACTATCAACCACATTTGGATCCTTCAGATGGAACCTGAAAACCCACCTCGTCAGGAAAGCATACAGCCTGCAATGACCCCGCTACCACCTCCTCTCTCACCACTACCGGTGATATCACCTCAACCAACACCGGAACTGCTGCAACCCACCAACCTACAGTCTCCTTCCCCACCATCCTGTAGAATGTAAGCCCGAAAGGGCAGGGTCCTCTCTCCCCTCTGTATCAGTCTGTGATTGTTAGTTTGTTTACTGTAAGTGATGTCTGTAATTTGTATGTAACCCCTTCTCATGTACAGCACCATGGAATCAATGGTGCTACATAAATAAATAATAAGTCCAAATCTGTGTTAAGCTAGTTTCACACTAGCGTATGGAGGAGCTGCGGACTTCCTCAGTGAAGCTCCGCCCATTGTCGCGCCTCCACCGTGAAGCTTCGCCTCCGTCGGAACGCGGCCTGCGTACCCTCTCTTTAGCATTGGGTATGCAGGCCGTGCCGATGTATGCAGTCTTTTTGACGGTGCGGCAACCGCACCAAAATGCAATGCATTACGTTCAGCGCAGGTCGCCACACCGTCAAAACGACACATGTGGAGGCATCCGCATACATCAGCACGGCCTGCATACCCAATGCTAAAGATAGGGTACACAGGCAGTGTGCCGATGGAGGCGGAGCTTCACGGAGGAGGCATGGCAGTGGGCAAAGCTTCACTGAGGAAGTCAGCTCCTCCATACGCTAGTGTGAAACTAGCATTAGTGAACACTTTGCTGAGCTAATCCATCCACCTCAGTGTTTCGGTATATCCAGATGCCCATTAGACAGCAGGATTATTGCACAGATGAGCCTTAAGGTGGTCACAATAAAAGGCCACTCTAAAATGTGCTGTTACAGTATTTGATAGGGTCCGGGTGGGAATGGTTGGGTCAGAAAACCAGTATGTGCCTTGTGTGACCACTATTGATGAATGTCTTAAGGGGGTTTTACACATAGCGATATCGCTATAACGTCACTAATTTTGTGACGTTATAGCGATATCGCTATGTGTGATACTTGCCTCCGACCGGCTCCCCCGCTGTCCATCGCTGATCGCGCGAGATCGGGTTGCTCCATTTCTCGTCGTCTGCTTCCTGCTGTGTGAGACGAGCGACGCGTGGAGGCGGGCAGGAGGACATCTTCATCGCTGTGTGTGAAAGGTAAGTATCGTCCGCTGCGTCGCTGCTGCATCGCTGTGACATCTTTCTGTATGAAAGCTCACTAGCGATCATTTAGCGATGCACCAGCGATCCTTTAGCGATGCACCAGCGATCCTGACTGGGTCGGATCGCTCGTGCATCGCTAAATGTAAAAGGGCCTTTACTCGAGCATGCTTCAATGTTATCCGAGTATCTTGGGCGTGCTCGTATAGCATGTTTGAGCCCCTGCGGCTGCATGATTTGCGGCTGTTAAGAGCCTGAACACATGTGGGCGATTCCCTAACAGACGCAAATCATGCAGCCACGCAAGGATTCGAATATACAAGCACTCCCAGAAGCATGGATAACACCCAAACATGCTCAAGTAAGACGTTATCCAAGAACGCTCACTTACCACTAGTGACCACCAGTTGCCTCACGCAGTGTAACATCTCCTTTGCAGAATTAATCAGTTTGTTGATGGCGGCCTGTGGGGTGCTGGTCCACTCACTTTTCAATGGCTTTGCAAAATTGCTCAATACTGGTAGAAACTTGAACAAGCAAGACCATAACATATGGACCAATTTAATTACCCAAAATTCGTCTAACGATAAACAATGTGTTACTTCTCAAAACGATAATTCATCAACTACGTCACCCATGATGTTGACATGGAAACACCAAGAAGCATCTCATAATTTATATAAAATATATAATTATTAACCAATAATTACAATATACACAAAGAGGGATGCATTTAAAAAGAGGGACCCAACAATCCAAGCTGTGCTAAAACTAATATGGGGACAGCATAACTATATCAAAAGCACATACCAAATACCATAAAGGCTATGCAAAAGGACAAGGTTTAGGTGTTTTTTTCGCGTTTCCGCGGCGGTTTTAACCGCGCGATTTTGCCGCGAAAAATAAGCATCCCATGCATTCCTATGGGATTCCGCAATGCTGTACTAATGCTGCGGTTTTTACCGCGGCGGAATCGCTTTGCGGTAAAAACCGCAGCATGCTCATTAATTTGCGGAATCGCGGCGATCCCGCACCCATAGGAATGCAGTGTTCTGCTTACTTTCCGCATGTGGCTGTGCACACCATGCGGAAAGTAAGCAGAACATTTGCGGATGGTACCCACGGTCCGGAGGAGACTGTCCTCCGGGCTTTGGGTACCATATCCCTGTAAAAAAATAGAATTTAAAAATAAAAAAATATTGTTATTCTCACCCTCCGACGTCCCGCGCAGTCTTCCTGCTTCTCTTCACGCTCTCTTTCCCAGTAGTCCTTTGCGAAAATGCCCGCGATGGCGTCCGTTCTCGCGGGATCGCGAAGTCTCGCGGTCATCGCGAATCACCGCGAGACGTCGCGATCCCGCGAGAACTGACGTCATCGCGGGCATTTTCGCAAAGGATTACTGGGAACGGATGCGCGGGACGTCGGAGGGTAAGAATAACACCATTATTTTTTTTTTACATTCTATCTTTTACTATTGATGCCGCATAGGCGGCCTCAGTAGTAAAAAGTTGGTCACACTTGTCAAACACTATGTTTGACGAGTGTGACCAACCTGTCAATCAGTTCTCCAAGCGATGCTACAGATCGCTAGCATTTTGCAAGCTAAATACGCTTGCAAAATGCTAGTTTTTCCGCGGGAAAATCGCAGGAATTTAAAATGCTATTTTCCAGCGGACTGGAATTCCGGAATTCTCGCGGTAATTTCCGCAAGAGTTCCGGTACATGTGCACTTAACCTAAAACCATAGTTATTTTTGCAAAATATGCAGTACCAGTTTTTGGTCCAACCAATTTCCCCTATAAAGCAAGTGTGCCTACATAGTGACAGGAGTAAACCCCCAATGGATACAGGCTGTAAATAAACATGCCCCAAAAAATGGAATAGGGAGAGATTTACCTGACACCAGAAATGCTGCCCGCCGCACAGACAATGGGTGATATAGTTGATGAACATATGGACCAAGTCTGCACCACCTGCCCTACAACATGGGCAACAGTCATTTGACCTGAGGCCCATCCTATGGAGCACTTTTAGAGTTCTTTACACTATGCATTTATTTATATTTTTGCTCAGTAAACATCAAAAAGGGGGCGACTATGGTGAAACTTGGTTCACAGTGGGGGGATTGGATTGAATGTTCAGCGAGGTATCGGAGGTACTGACAAAACATGTCAAATAGTGACCCACCATTTCAGATATGAAACACCTTACTGTATGTATGACCCTCCTGTTTAAATTATTGTACTTAATATAGCAAGATGCGAGCTCAGATAGGTTGGAGGGAAAGATTGGGCATTGTTTTCTTGTCATGAACACTGATACAGGTCTTGGAATTTCTTGTGATTTTATAAAATCTTTTATCAATTTTACAAGTTGTAAAATTTGCTCAATAAATGTTTTTTGATTATTTAAATTACAAAAAAGTCAATATCGGTGGCACTAGACTTTAAGTCCTCTTTCCCTGAAGAGGCAATTTGCATATTTAATTTCCCATAAGAGCATTGCAGGGCTTACAAGCCTCCGCACACTGGCATGCTAGGTGTGTAACTTCCCACAGAGAAATGTTACCCCTCAGTTCCCCTTCATATAATATTCAGCCCTTGCTGCATTTTGTTAAAGAAACACACTGATCAGTATTCCCCCTCCCTGGTGTCCGGCACTGACTGGCGTTAGATCAGCGGCTCGGAGCCAGGAGTTCCGTCCACCCTAGACTGCCCTGGCTGTCGGGGTGACGCAAGCAATGCTATATACTGGGGGTAGCGAGCCTGGGGAGGGCAAGGACAGCGTAGTTCTGTGTTTGCTTTGAAAGTGCAGCTAGGGACAAATTATAAAATGGAACAACCACTTCAAGAATGTAGTAAATCTATCAAGTATCTCGATCCCCCAGAACCCTAGAAAGGCGGTGTTCACCACAAATACCATCACGACCACAGAAAGGTACATGCAGGAAAGTTTGGCAATATCAGGGATATAAAGACAGTATGAAAAGACTAATTGTAGATTTCTGGTTACGCTGTGTAAAAAGGCCATTAAATGACCGCTTTGTATATAGCCGATTGGTGGTGGTTTAGCAGCCATGATCAGCATGTGTAAATGCACCATAATGCAAATCTATATTACCAATGTGTACTAATGTATTTGTGAAGCCAAGGACATGCAACAGTTACTGATCGGTGAGCTAACATGCTAGACCCCACCAGTATTCCAGACTGTGTTCATTCACCAGGCACCTCATTTCTGGGGTCCCAATGATTGAGCCAACTGATCAGATCATAGTATGGAAACAGCCCTTTTAAAACAAACATTTCCAGGAAATACCCCTAGAAATGCTTTGACTGACGTCTAAGGGGTAAAACTGGAAAAAGTACACTTTTGTATAAAGAAAAAAAACAAATCATTAAAATGTAATATAAAGCATATCCAGAAACCAGTGCAGATGAGGTCTTCCTGCAGTTGACAACTTTTAGCCTTAGTTGCCATGTAAAAACCAAATGTAGCCGGTTGTTTTATGACCGATTTAGAAAATTATGACTGAATCAAAGAAAAATTCTTTGAAGATACTCAAGAAAAAACCCAAACCAGCAAACAATCACTGTGTGGGTAGATGTACTATTTATTTAGGAAGCAGACCGACCCCTGTAGGGGGCTACAGGAAACCACTGTGGAGCAGTTGAGTCAGACCAACTCCATCTGGGTCCACCAAGGTGGTGGTGGGGGGGGGGGGGGGGGGGGGAAGCACTTCCTTCTAGTGTGCTACAATAGCAGGACTGTCACTGAGATCTACGGCGGGCCATATGGTTAAAAGGTGGGTGCGAGGCATGGCTCATAGCTGGAGCCTCGGCACAATGCAGAGCCCCACTGACTCATAACACCAAGTGAAGCTCTGCAGGTTACGCCATATTTTGCCTTCAAGAACTGGTAGAAATGTAGAGGGAAATTCAGACCCAAACAGTATGAGGCCTCAAGCGAGACTGAGGTTACTGCTTAGACTATGTTCACAGTACTTGGGAGACTTTTTGGAGTTAATCTGATAGCAAAATAAAAATAAAAAAAAAAAAAAAAAAAAGATGCAGCATGTCACAGAACTCAGGCTATTAAGAATGAAACCCCAACAGACAGCACTGCAAGTCAATAAGGTCCATCACACACGGCGGATCTGGCGGAGCACTGCTGCTTCAGTGTCGATGGGGAACAGTGATGAGGATGTGAAGCGAGCACTCGTCTTATTTAGCAGTCAGACCTGGCGATCTGCTCATCATCCTCCATGCCTGTACCCAATGTAAGGATCACATCAGCATTTCCAACAGGATCAGAGATACGAGACCGATGACGTGCTGATCCGTCACGTGTCCGGTACTAACAGCACCTGAAGGCTCCCGCTGACTTATAACAGGGTCAGAGTGATGAGCCATCCGGCACCATCCAAGAAAGCAGAAACGCTCTTTATGCTAATTACTAAGAGGAGAATAATAAGTGAATTGTTATTCATCAAGTGATCAGTGTCCATAAAACAAACTCACTACCACTGTTCCTCCTACAATGATCTCTGCACATCTGTAATGCAAAGATGGAACACCCACATGAAGCCAGGAGAAGTGCAGAACCAGATGGCCGCCCCTACAGAAGACCCCACCTAACAGCCCGATTTCTGGACACTTCGGCCACGTTCACCATTTGGTCAGTATTTATTTGTAAGCCAAAACTGAACCCCTTAATAGCTTCCCCCAATTCCTAGGGGACAAACAATACCCACTACAGTCAGTGATTGATGGCAGCAATCACATGAAGGACTTATGGTAGTTGGGAAGGAGCGAGGGTGGCTTTTTATACAAAATAGATGACCTGTCGGCTCCCTTGTTCTAGTAAATACTTGTATCCCTCAAAACTATTCCTATGGAACATCTCAACTGCTGTACCCATTGCCCTTATTAGAAGTGTATGAATAAATTGGCAATTGGGTGTCACCATTCTCTTGGTTAGTGGCCATGTACTTTAGTGATACTGTCAGCACCTCTCCC
Organism: Dendrobates tinctorius; assembly: GCF_039654945.1. Classification (NCBI taxonomy): domain Eukaryota; kingdom Metazoa; phylum Chordata; class Amphibia; order Anura; family Dendrobatidae; genus Dendrobates; species Dendrobates tinctorius. The sequence continues at coordinate 33,412,096 of NW_027361684.1, read as the reverse complement.
CCGGTAATTACTAGGTGTCAAATCCCGATACATTCCCATGGAGAATTAACGTAACAAGGAGCAGCACAAAGCAAATTTTCTACAAAGTTTTACAAAATTGCTATTTATGAAATACCCCCGTGTCACATGATAAGAACATGTGCAGTTACTGCCACTTTTATTTTAAATCATTACAAACATGCAGTCTTTCCCTGCAAGTCCAGAAAATTATAAAAACAAAAACACCCCACTACAAATAACAAGAGACAGCACAGACCGTGAACCCACCCTGAGAATAGTGTCTCGATAGTGGCTTTCACCAACAGCTCTGCTGACATCGAGATTCCTCCTACTGTAACCAAGTGGCTTCTAGTATTTAACCCCTATCCGACATCAGGCGTGGAATCGCGATTCACCTGCGGCTATTAACCTGTTAAATGCCACTGTCAAATGCTGACATCAGCATTTAAAAATGTGCTTCCAGCAATCGTGCCGCAAATCCACCCATTGGTAGTGACCCCTGTCGTGATCCATTTCACCGGCGGGTTGGCATGACAATCAGATCTCCTGGAGACCTCTATGGCTGTCACCGCTGGCTTGCAGCGAGTACCACCCAGTGGTCAGCGCTCATAGCAAGTGAGTAGTTCAGTTACATACAGGTGATCTGATCATCGCCTGTATGTAGCAGAGCCAACTAGGTTACGGCTAGAGTTGAGCGACTTTGGTCAGATCGGGTTTCGTGAAACCCGAATGAAACTGGTCCGACTAGGGCAAAAAAAAGTCGGAGTTTCGTCCGAAACCCAACCCCAATGCAAGTCAATGGGGAATAAAAGTCGGCATTGAGTGGATGTCATCCGCTCAATGCCGACTTTTATTTCCCATCGACTTGCAATGGGGTCGGGTTTTGGACGAAACGCAGACTTTTTGCCCTAGTCGGACCAGTTTCATCAGACTCAAATTTTGTTTCATTCGGGTTTCACGAAACCCGATCCGACCAAAGTCGCTCAACTCTAGTTACGGCAGCTACTAGTCTGCCATGGAGACTATTGAAGTAAGCCAAAAGTTTAAAAAAAATTAAAAATTGATCACACATTTGGTATCACCGTGTTCAGAATTGCCCTATCCATTAAAAAACGGATTAGCCCGATTGCTAGACTGCGTAGCGCGAAAAAAGCCAGAATAACTTTTTTTGGTCACCACAGCATTGCATTAAAATGCAATAACGGGCGATCAAAAGCTTATATCTGCACCAAAACGGTATTAAAGACAACAGCTCGGCACGCAAAAAATAAGCTCAACCGAACCCGAAATCATGGAAAATGGAGATGGTACAGGTATTGGAAAGTGGCGCTTTTTTTTTTTTTTTTTTTTTAAACAAAGTTTTGAATTTTTTTCACCACTTAGATAAAAGAGAACCTAGACATGTTTGGGGTCTATGAACTTGTAATGACCTGGAGAATCATAATGGCAGGTCAGTTTTAGCATTTAATAAACAGTTAAAAAAGCCAACACAAAACACAAGTGTGGGATTGCACTTTTAGCAATTTCATGGCACTTGGAATTTTTTTCCGTTTTCTGTTACACGACATGGCAAAACCAATAATGTAGTTCGAAAGTACAACCAATCCTGCAAAAAACAAGCCCTCACATGGCCATACTGACGGAAAATTAAAGTTATGGCTCTGGGAAGAAGGGGAGCAAAAAACAAATGAAAAGACAAATACCTCCGGGGCTCAAACAACTGATCTATGCCCCCCCCGGGGCGGAGTGTTGCCTGGTCTCCGGAGGAGGACGGAGGCAGCTCAGCGAGGACAACAAATACCAGCATACTGTGCAAGCCGACATTACAAACCATTGTAAGTTTATCCATTGCATTTCCAGTTGTCAGGCCACTGATGCTCTAGAATGGGGCCACTTGAAGGCATTTCGCTACAAGATAGGCACATGTCTGGTCTGTGGGCCGCCCAGTCATCACGGGAACATCAAAAGCTCAAAAATCCCACCACCCCATTCTTCCTCACTGGAGAATGAATGGAGCAGGATGGTAATATGCGCATGATCCAGCTGCAGGGACCATCCATGGGCTGACCAGGCCACCTCCACCACCAATGAAGAGGCAATGTACAAGACCTGGCCGCTCCATATGTGCACATAAAACAGAATCCGGGACCGTCTGAATAATTAGCGAGGCCTCTAAACAGATTCACCACAATCTAATCAGATCAATGGTGTCATTTGTAAAAAAAAAAAAAAAAAAAAAAAAAAAAAAAAAACACTTTATAGGGAACCTGCCAAGTTCCAGTAAGACAGGGAAGCAAAGCAGGATAATAAATAGATGAGGGGGAAATGGCAGGATTTTTATTGTGTCCATTGAAAACCCTGGTGTTTGTAGTTACATGAGTCCAGTGGGCGGTGCTGCTGGTGATTGACAGCTATCACTGCATGCAGTCATACAGGGAAGACTAGGCTCACCCACTGGACCCAAGACTTTAATAGACTGCAGGGAATTCAATGAGTAAAATACAAGTTTTATAGAAACTTTCCTACAGCAGTGTATACTGATCTGCGCCGCGCCTCCTGATCGGTCTATTTAAAGAGCTTTTCCCACATCCATCAGCTGCAGCCCGGACTGCTTCATGATCATTAGCCTGAAGGAGGAGACGGACGCCAGGCTCCATGTGTCACCACAGAAGAGCACCAGGGAGAGCGACTGCCGACACCACACGAATGGCGCCAATGTGGGAGCCGAGTATAAGCTTTATTGTTTTATGGGGGCCAAACATTTTGATCAAGAAGAGGTTATCGCAGTAGTGGACAACACATTCAATGTCTATAGGATTACCTTTTAAAGTCTACAGTGTGTTCATTAGTCATCCATGGAATATGTGACGAGTAGCTGATCGCAGAGTCCCCACTGACCATAATAGAAGGGTCCCCATGTCAGCCATTGGAATGGCAAGGTGGTCACAGTGCTGCTCTATGTGCAGTGGTCCACTATCCCCTCAGTCCCAGAGAATGAAGCAGCAGCGTCATGACTGACTGCAGAACCTGTGAGATGGGGGGGGGGGGGGCACAGGACCCTCGGTTCTCTTGACCAATTGTGACAACCCCCCGTCCATGTGCAGGTTGACACCACGATGCTCTACAGCAGGGTCCCCAACTCCAGTCCCCAGGAGACACCAACGGTTCAGGGTTTCCCTAGTATGGCCCAGCCGATGGAATTACTGCCTGTGCAGGTACTGCAATCAGCTGGGCCATACTAAGGAAACCCTGACAACATGAATCATTGGGGGCTCTGGAGTTGGGGAACCCTGCTCTACAGAAACAATCACCAAGTACGAATAGCTGTACAGAAAACTGACAAAAAAAGGTTTCTAAAAAAATAAACAGGAAATGCTGGGGCTTGCCCCACAAGAGGCGGCAGCCAGCGCCCCCGGGGGGGGGGGGGCTCGCCCCACAAGAAGCGGCAGCCAGCGTCCCCGGGGGGGCTCGCCCCACAAGAAGCGGCAGCCAGCGTCCCCGGGGGGGCTCGCCCCACAAGAAGCGGCAGCCAGCGTCCCCGGGGGGGCTCGCCCCACAAGAAGCGGCAGCCAGCGTCCCCGGGGGGGCTCGCCCCACAAGAAGCGGCAGCCAGCGTCCCCGGGGGGGGGGGCTCGCCCCACAAGAAGCGGCAGCCAGCGTCCCCGGGGGGGGGGCTCGCCCCACAAGAAGCGGCAGCCAGCGTCCCCGGGGGGGGGGGCTCGCCCCACAAGAAGCGGCAGCCAGCGTCCCCGGGGGGGGGGCTCGCCCCACAAGAAGCGGCAGCCAGCGTCCCCGGGGGGGGGCTCGCCCCACAAGAAGCGGCAGCCAGCGTCCCGGGGGGGGGGCTCGCCCCACAAGAAGCGGCAGCCAGCGTCCCGGGGGGGGGGCTCGCCCCACAAGAAGCGGCAGCCAGCGTCCCGGGGGGGGGGCTCGCCCCACAAGAAGCGGCAGCCAGCGTCCCCGGGGGGGGGGGGGGGGCTCGCCCCACAAGAAGCGGCAGCCAGCGTCCCCGGGGGGGGGGGGCTCGCCCCACAAGAAGCGGCAGCCAGCGTCCCCGGGGGGGGGGGGGGCTCGCCCCACAAGAAGCGGCAGCCAGCGTCCCCGGGGGGGGGGGGGGGCTCGCCCCACAAGAAGCGGCAGCCAGCGTCCCCGGGGGGGGGGGGGGCTCGCCCCACAAGAAGCGGCAGCCAGCGTCCCCGGGGGGGGGGGGGGGCTCGCCCCACAAGAAGCGGCAGCCAGCGTCCCCGGGGGGGGCTCGCCCCACAAGAAGCGGCAGCCAGCGTCCCCAGGGGGGGCTCGCCCCACAAGAAGCGGCAGCCAGCGTCCCCAGGGGGGGCTCGCCCCACAAGAAGCGGCAGCCAGCGTCCCCAGGGGGGGCTCGCCCCACAAGAAGCGGCAGCCAGCGTCCCCAGGGGGGGCTCGCCCCACAAGAAGCGGCAGCCAGCGTCCCCAGGGGGGGCTCGCCCCACAAGAAGCGGCAGCCAGCGTCCCCAGGGGGGGCTCGCCCCACAAGAAGCGGCAGCCAGCGTCCCCAGGGGGGGCTCGCCCCACAAGAAGCGGCAGCCAGCGTCCCCAGGGGGGGCTCGCCCCACAAGAAGCGGCAGCCAGCGTCCCCAGGGGGGGGCTCGCCCCACAAGAGGCGGCAGCCAGCGTCCCCAGGGGGGGGCTCGCCCCTTCTCCTTCCACGGGCTCATTCTACCCACCCTCCACCAATGGGTGTCAGCTAGTGACCCAGGGTTCACCCCACTACCCCTAACAAGGTGTGGCAGCCAGCATATTCAGGCCACCCTCCCCCAACAAGGTGTGTGCCAATATAGTGATCACCCCCAGCTTCCCGCTACCCCCTCCAGGGGCACAGCCAGAGTCCTCAGGGTGACTGGTGCCATACAGCCCTCTCCTCCTCCATTGCGCGTGGCCCAGGCTATGAATGATCAGTCTGCACTGGAAGCCATGATGACAGACCAGGACGCCCACATCTGCAGCGCCATCCTCTGGCCGTCTCCTCCCGGCGCTGTGGTCACAGGGACTCCTGATAACCGGGAACGGCGGCAGTGTAGACCGATCCGGTGATGACGGCTCCCGGCGCCTCCGCCCAACAATGGAGGCCGCGCCCTGTGCCCGGGACACGTCCGGCGCCATCACGGCCGGTCTGACAACTCCCAGTAATGGCCGCGGCCCGCAGTACGACGTGAGCGCCGCCCCGACAATGAATGAGAGTCCCGGGCAGGAGCCGTGCGGGCCGCGGCAGTGCGGGCGCCGGTGCCCGGGGTGTGTGCGCGGAGCCCCCGCCAGCACGACCTGCCGCCCCCGGTGACGGGAGCCCGCCACCCGCCCCTCCGCCTTCCGGGGCTCGCCCTGCTCGGCGGTCGCCATTTTGCAGTCGTCTCCCTTCCTGCCCGCCGCCCTCCCACCTCGCCCATCTCCCTCCGGCCCCAGCCCCCGCTCCTCCGACCACGGGCGCCTCCGCAGTGTCAGCCCCGCTCCCGCACCCCGGAGCCCTGGGCGCCTCGCCTTTGTCCCGTCCTCTCGTCTCCAGCCCAGCCGCCATTTTGTCGCGTCTCCATTCTCTCCGCCCGCCGACGTATGGGAAAAGCCGCACATTCCTCTCACCGTCATATCGCTCAGCTTGCTCGGCCAGCTTAGCCTGGTACACTAGATCCTCTCGCTCTCCCATGGCTGTAGCTAGCGGGGATTAGAGGTGATCTACTGGGCGGATGGAAGCCGATTGTGTCTCTCTCCGTCTCCCAGCGCTTCTGTCTCTCTGCAGCCGAGCCCGGGAAAGATGGCGGCTCCTTGATCCGGGAACTTCCGCCTGCGCACGCGGACAATCGCTCGGCACTATAGTAACGGCTCCCTAGCAACAGCAGCAGGCGCGGCAGGAGAAGGGCGTGCCCGCTAGCTTCCTGCGTCAGCAAGATAAGGGCGTGGTCTTTAAATGACGCTCCTTATAAGGCAGCAGAGGGGCGGGGCCTGTGCCTCCGTTAAAACTGGGAGTAGTGAGCTGTGTGAGAAAGATGGCGGCGCGCACAGCGAAGGCTGCGGTGTGTGAGGGTTGTGGGCTAATGAGCTGACACCGATCAGCATGATGTTCTGTTGTCACAGGAGAGGGGATCGTGTGCTGGTCGCGGGGGTCTGACCTCTGAGACCCCACAGTCATGAACCAGAGTCTGGCGGAAGTGCGCATGCTCGCCCTCCAGTCCATTCATTCTCTATGGCACTGTCGGACCTGCTGTTCCCTCCTTCCCATGGACCATGAATGGAGCAGAGGACCAGCATGTGCTCCTCCGTCCATACAGGACGGGCTGTGGGGATAGCTTCTTATTGTGGGAGTCCCTCTAATATGATCTCCACTTCTGTAACAGGAGTGATGGGAAGAGGCTAAGTCCTCATACACATGAAGCCGCAGTTGGCCGCGTCCGCCTTACATATTAAGACCCCGCTCAGCCGACCGCTCATGTATTTTCATTGGGCAAAAAGTGAAAGCTGTCCCTCACATCAGATGACTTATTTCCTCAGTACAAAGAGGACTGAGTGTAGGAAGGGACCTGCCATGTCTCCTATCGCTATTACCCTGCAGAGATCTAGTATTTAATCACCCCACGTGTGTGTGCGGAGCAGCCTGCCAATCACAGTGCCAGGGAGTGACAGTGCGTTCACCGAGCAGTGACTAGCCGCTTCTATGTCGTCCCAATGACTGAAAACGAATGGCGGCAGGGCAAATATACCTCCATTTCACCTCTGTGGCCTCTGCTCCAGTAAGGCTACTTTCACACTTGCGTTAGGAGGCGCAGCTCACGGCCGCTGTGCAGCTCCGCCCCCTCCGGTCAGCTCCTCCTATGGGTGCATGATGCATGCGACCTGCGCACCCTATCGTTAGCGTTGGGTACGCACAGAGGCGTATCTAGGCTTTCTGGCACCCGGGGCAAGAATTCGGTTCGGCGCCCCCCCCCCCGCCCAAGTACATATGCGACTTGCACACTTAGTCATGTACCTGCGAGCTGCACCTCCTAATGCTCTCAATGTTCAGTAAAAAACTGAGAGAAGCAGGAAGAGAAGCTCGTTCTCACAGGACTATAAGTATGAAAATCTCATATGAGTGAAGTGTCCGTGTGATGACTACTGGAACCTGCAGAGCTGAATCCTGACATTGCAGCTTCTGAATTCTCACAACGAATGCACTGCACACTTTTAGGATTCTCCCTTGCTGATGTACAGTCATGTCAGCACAAGTATGTGATTTATATACTTCTGGCCACATTCCGACTAGACGTGCCCGGCCTCGCTCTGTTCATTTTCATTGAGTGAGGCCACACACGTCTAGTCAGCATGTGACCGCATGTATGTAAATTACCGGCACGAGAGAATCCTGACAGCGTTCAGTGAGCACTGTGAGAATTCAGACGTCTGCAGTCACATAGAATGACAGCAGACTCAGCACAAACCTGGACAACCCCTTTAATGTTCCTAACAAATAAAAACATGAGAACAAGTCAGTATCACAAATAACCTTTACATCCAGGTACCTTATAGATGACGTCGTCTCTGCAGTCAGTCACCTTTTCTTCTAGACCCCATGATGAGTTTTCTCATCCACATCTCGTCTCTGTAGACGTCCATCTTCTCCGGTCTTCTGCAGCAAATCTCCACACGACGTCCTTAAAGATAGAAGTGTCATTATAATGCTCCTGAATAAAAATATCTGCAATATACTGTCGCCTCACACTATTCCCCTCTAGCATCCCACCTGTTCACCATACTGTCTCCTCATATATTTACCCCCTCACTCTCTGTACTGTCTGCTCACACATATCCCTGACTCCCCATACTGTGTCCATCCACATACATTAACGCATTCGCTCCCCATACTGTCTGCACCAATCCCCCATACTGTTTCCTCATACATAGTCTTTATTTTGTGTCCTCAAATCTCCCCACACATTAAATCCCCCCATCCCCAATCCCCCACATACATTAAGTACCCCCATCCCCATTCCAAATCCCCCCACACATTAACCCAATCCCCACTCCTTAACCCCCATCAGCACTCCAAATACCCCCACACATTAACCCCAACCCCACTCATTAACCCCCCACACATTAACCCCCATCCCCACTCTAAATACCCCCACACATTAACCGCCATCCCCTCTACAAATTCCCCCACACATTAACCCCATTGCATCCCCACTCATTAACCCCCCACACATTAACCGCCATCCCCTCTACAAATCCCCCCACACATTAAATAACCATCTGCACTCCAAATACCCCCCACACATTAACCCCCATTCCCATTCATTAACCCCCACACACATTAACCCCCATCCCCATTCATTAACCCCCACACACATTAACCCAATCCCCACTCATTAACCCCCATCACATTAAATAACCCCCATCTCCACTCCAAATCCCCCCACACATTAACCCCATGGCATCCCCACTCATTAACCCCCACACACATTAACCCCCATCCCCACTCTAAATACCCCCACACATTAACCGCCATCCCCTCTACAAATCCCCCCCATCTCCACTCATTAACACCCCCCATCTCCCATCTTAGGTGGTTCTTCAGCTCCACAGTGGAGCACACTTACCACCAGCGTTTGCTCTGGGCGCCGGGGAGTGACGTCAGCAGCGTGATCACATGACCTGATCACGCTGCTGACGTCGCTCTGGCCCGGCGGTCAGAGCTTCAATTGTACTGGCGTCTGTATAGACGCCAGTACAATTGTTCCCTGGGAGCAGGCGCGGCCTCCTCTGCGCCGGCTGTTAGCTTGACAGCTGACACAGAGAACCGCCGACTCTCAGGCCGGGGGGCGGCAGAACGCAGCCGCCAGGGAGGACACTGCGGACCGCTGCATTAGGCGGCCCGACTGCGCCCCCCTGCTGGCTGCGCCCGGGGCAACTGCCCCGGCTGCCCCCCCCAGATACGCCACTGGGTACGCAGGCCGTGCGCTGGTATGCTTTTGCCTGCACATGCACCCTTTTGACGCTGCGCCTCCTAACGCAAGTGTGAAAGTAGCTGTCACCAGGTTTTTTCCATGTAAAGTGCGGCCACCACCATTAGGGCCTCTTTTACAACATACTGGGATGCTTTAAATAATAGTCCTCAATCTGGTCTGCAGATCCCCCCCAAAAAACTTTTATTATCCTTACGACGGCGCAGTCTGGTCCGATGGGCGTCTGTAATTTTCATCTGGCAACAGACGCGGCAGGAGAAGGGCATGTCCGCCAGCTTCCTGTGTCAGAACTAGGGCCTGTCCCTTACTACTTGCGATCGCTGTCCTCCTTCCCTGTTTCATGTGGATGCCACATCGTACATCATCCACACAGTGTCGTCATTGTGCTCCTGAGCTTTAGGGATAGGGAAGGAGACCCCTAACCCCGGGATATCTTGCTTCTGTGCCGCAACATCATCTGGACAGAATTCTGGTGTAAAACACCTTGAATCGTTGCAACATTTGTACATCAGTACTGGCCAGCTACACAGAAGTGAGAGGCAAAGCCCTCCCGACAAATTCATCATATTTTATGCCAGAAATGTACGCTAGCCCCTGAAAGGAGTAACATTTGGAGGAATACGGCAGCTGTAAGATGTTCTAAATTCGTGAAGAGGTGCACGCCTGATGGATTTGGGCTAAGAGTGAGGACTGTAAACCATACTGAATGAGGCTGCGGGTACTATTCGCAGGGCACAATGTCGTAGAAAATGGCACTGAGCTAAATCGGTTGAAATTCGGGTATATGAGCCTTCATGTGCAGAGCAGCCATTGATTACTGTGATCTACATATCAATCTATGCAGACTGGCTGCAGAGCAGGAGGACATAGAGCCCCGGAAATGAAGGCAGGGAGTAGTGAGCAAACGTGCTCAGATAACGTGGTATCCCGTATGCTCAGATGTTATAGGAGTATCTTGGGTGGGCTCGAATAATATGTTCAAATCCCTGCAGCTACATGTTTTGCGGTTGTTAGGTGGTAGTGTCACCCTTTATGGCACAGCAGGTATTACCCACCTCTGTCCTTCATCATCCGCAAGTACTGGTGGTGCAGGGTTCCTCTTTTCTTGTGGAGACACCATTACTCTCTCCCCATCAGACACACAAGAATGAAGCATATTGTGGTGTAGCACTCTTCCTGGTGCATAATCTCCCTCATTTCAGTCCTCATATACTGGATTCTCTGAGTGTTCTTTCTTCATCATTCGGTTAGGAGTCGCCTCCCATCTGTAATCCAACTCACCCCTACGGGCTTTGCCCGTATCAGAACTCAATATCAAAACTCGATCTCCGAATTGTAATGGTGCCTCCTGCACCAGGGTCACATCAGGATGGCTCATCTCCTGGAATCTTTGTCCAGCATCTGCAACCAATGCCGGTGTTCCCACACCCAGGTGTTAGGCGTCGGATTTCTGTCGCTGCACAGTGAGAATCCCAAGCCTTCCAGCGGTCTTCCATTCCTCTCCAGCCGCAGAGGAGGTTGCTCAGCAAACTCGTCGGTCCAGGCGCTCTGCCCAGACCAGCTCCGTGGGTTTGATTGCTGCTGCCACCGCTGGCGCAGCTATGACAATACATGCTGCTCAGCAGCGAGATTCTCCAGGGACTAAGTCCCCATGTCAGGCCACTGAGCATGCCCGTGGAGTGATCTCCCATTGGAGATCGAAGGTCACGTGCTCAGGTCCTGCTCCTGTTCGGATTGGCCCATCCGAGAAGCCAGGAAGGTCCCGGACGCTCGCGGCTATTAAAGGTTCGCATGGCCGCTCGGCCATGCGCTAGGATAAGACTGTATTTACAGACTATGTGGAGTGAGTGATGTACGTACGCCGCATGAATGTCTCTGGTGAATGACTCATTAAGAAACCCCTACCCTTGGTACGCATGTGTTGTGCAGCCTAGCCTGCTAGCGCCCAGGCTTAGGCGTAGGTAGGACAGAGATTGAGTCAGGCATCTGTCCTCACCAGGGATTCGGCATGCCTCAGTGCACGTGATCCATAGCCAGCGTCTATAGCGGCGTTCGCGGCAGTGACGCCTCGCGTTCAGAGGGCCTAGAAGGACTCTAACCCCGTGTCCTTGGAGTAGAGTTCTGTGGCCGTACACTGCGCTCTTTTGGCAGGGCTCTGTGAGCTTAACAGGCTCCGGCATCTACGTTCAGCGGTTGTGCGACTGTGCATTAAGAGTTCGCACCTGTTCACATTGGGTGACGTAACCCACGTGTGACTGGTTTCACACCGCTTAATTCTTCCGCCATTACTTAGCAGCAGTGTATCACCTCTGCACTGTGGACCCCGGGCTGCGATTGCACCTATTATTTTATAATTTGGTACGTTCCGCCAGCCCTAACATTATCCTAGCGCCAGGGTCTGGCTAATAATGGCGGACGAACAACGACTGCATAGATACAGCCAGCAGCTGGAGGGTAGGTTGGCAGCGCTAGAGCGTTCCACCTCAACTGTGGATGTTACTTCGGTCGCTGTTCAAGCAGCTACAGAGGCTGTCGCCCGTGTCTCCACAGCTAGTCCTGCCCCGACCTTGTCTCGCCTCCCGCTGCCCGAAAAGTTTGCGGGTGATAGTGCTTCATGCAGGGGTTTCGTGAGTCAGTGCTCCATTCACCTGGAGTTGCTGGCAAAACGATTTCCCTCTGAGCGGGCCAAGCTGGGATCTATCATCTCCCTTCTGTCGGGCAGGGCCTTGGAGTGGGCTACCCCGCTGTGGGAGTGTGGGGATCCGATGGGACAGAGTGACACCCATTTTCTGGTCACTTTGAAGCAGGTGTTCCTGGGGCCTCGGGTCACGCACAACACCGCACTGCAGTTGCTGGCCCTAACCCAGGGTTCGTCTCTGGTCAGTCAGTATGCCATCCTCTTCAGAACTCTGGCCTCAGAGCTTGAGTGGCCGGATAAGGTTCTCATACCCATTTTCTGGAGAGGCCTGGCTGATCATGTCAAAGACACCCTGGCCACCAGTGAGGTGCCCACCACCTTGGAGGATCTCATTATGGTCTCCACCCGGATTAATATTCGCTTCACTGAGCGAGGGCTGGAGCGCTCCAAGTCCCGCCAACAATATAGATTGGCTCCAAACTTTGTTAGGCCGCTGGAACCCCTCAGTCAGCCGCCTGAGCCTCCAGAGGCCATGGAGGTGTCTCGCACGGGGTCCAGGGCCCGGTCCGCACGGGTACCTTCAGTTTGCTTCCGTTGTCGGCAGACTGGGCACCTAGCTAACCAGTGCCCACAGCGCCCGGGAAACGCTCCTGTCTAGTGGTGATCGGAGGGGGCCTACTAGACACAGCGACTTTCTCCTCCAAGCTCCTGTTTAAAGGGGAGTTAGAATTTAATTCTTCCACTCTGGTGGTGGAGGTTTGTGTGGACTCTGGATGGAGCGGAGGGCAATTTCATGTCATCTGCCTTCGCCTTACAACACGCAATCCCCCTGGTCCTGCTACCTCAGCCAGTCACTATCAGAGTGGTGAATTAAATAGCACCAATGAAAAAAAACAGTCAAAAATCCATAAAATAAACCATTTTATTGAAATCACATATATAAAATAGGACACTACAGTACATGGAATGGGGAGGGGAAATATTTAAACATGCACAGTGGTGCAAAGGATCAAACACACCGTATCTACCATCCCAGGATTAACCTAGAATATACAAATTATCAATATATGTCCCAGATAAGGGGTTAAAGGCAGCTTGTCATGGGCACACCAGTGTATGGAATGTACAAATAATCAATATCTATCCCTAGTGAGGGGTTAAGGCAGCTCATCATAGACACACCAGTATGTAGGCAAAAAGCTCAACCATTGCTGTTGCCCCTAAATCCCTAGCAAGGCATAATAAAGAAAATTACAGAGCAAATGCTCAAAACAAGCGCCCTGTCAGCATCATCAATATTAGGGCAGCGTCAGTTGCCCAAGTCCATAATAAAGGACTCCTATAGAGCAGGTGCTAAAAATAAGCATCACAGCAACACCTCAGATGCTGCAATGGCGTCATTACCTGGGTGCAGTAAAGGCGATGTGGTAGATCCGATTCCCAACGCCCGTTTCGGAGCCGTAGCTCCTTCCTCAGGGGGCGTGGTAAGTGGGCGCAACCACCCAGTTTAAGTAGCGCGCCCACAGGAAGTCCCACCAGCGTGTACGCTGCCCGCCAATCAGAGGTCGAATCGTCACCACGGCGACGCTGAATACACGCGGGCCCACGTGATCAGACGCCGCCGGGTGGGAGGAGTCAACCAGCCGATCAACAGACAATAATGATGCAGAATAAACATATATTGACATCAAACTATATCAGCAAAATATGTGGGTCAATTCAAGCCGATTATCTTCAATATCTTCGAACCAACTCCGGACTTCATCCACAATCTCCAAGAAAATAGATGATGTATATAAGTTACTACAAAAATAAAAAGATAAAATAAATAAAACAACAGAAAACCACAGTGATCACGTGGACGTTCAACAGGACATGACTACAGGAATGGGACATATGAAATATTTTCGTTCAATCCATATGGTTGGATAGTACCTAATGTCCAGATCCACCTAGTTTCGGACCTGGCTAAGCGATTGAACAATTTTCCTCCCCTTATATTAATGGTAAGGGCATCAATGCCCCGAACACTAAGTAACGTGGCATTACACTCATGATATTCCTTAAAATGTCTAGGCAGAGTTTTCAAACTCGAGTTATCAGTGCAGGCAGAGGCGGCCTCTATACCCAAGACATGTTCTCTTGTGCGGACCTTCAATTGCCGTGTATTCATACCCACAAAGATAAAGTTTGGCTCGATCAAGTGGACCAGGTTTTTGGTTCGGGGGGAGTGATGTTCCGCAGACGGGTGACTCTAGTTGGGATATGAAGCTACAACATATTAAAACATTACTCCTTAAAAGATCCAGAGTATGGTGGAACAGGCTATTCCTGGAGAAATATATATCTAATAAAATGATTCCCAGGGAGCTGAGAGTGAGAGTCATCCCCACATTGCTGATTGAGGATGATACGTTTATTTCAAAGTGGGAGGAAGCATCTAACCAATGCTCTTTAACGTTCCTACAGCTCCTTGTGAACTTTTATTCTACAAACATTGAGACACTAGATAAGTTTATTGATTTGGTTCAAGATGAACTGCGTAAAGGATGTCCACCCACCAGAATTCAATCCTTTGAAGTTGAATTAGATAAAACTATGGACATGGTGGTTAAAAAAATACAGAACAACCAGCTGACCAAATTCAATAGGGATCTTAAAGATTATCAAACCAAGAAGGTCTATTTATGGAGGAATGCTTCCAATCTGCACCGTACGATCTCCAGTGCCTCAGTTACCTCCATGAGTGGACAGTCGGATATATCTCAAACTTCGGCCTCATCCCATGGTAATGGCGGGTCTCATAGGCTACGTGATCACTCGTTCCATCCTTATAAAAGACATCTAATAAACCAGTCTGACATGAATCAGAGAGATAAAAAGGTGATTAATCTAAGTAGCCACAACCTCACCGAGGTGGACCTGTCTTTATTGGGAAGAGGCCTTACTTTTTCACCCACTTCCAGTTTTGATACCTTCACTGCTGTGCAGGATCTCAATTTGTTTGCTAGATCATTACTGTTCAAACGATATTTTTTCAACAGTGATCTCCAACATCTTTTTCCCACAGAGGAGGAACAGGAGGCTATAAGAACTCTGGAGGAACTGGCGGCTGAACATGATGAAGAGGGAGGTAAGATTCCCCCGTCTATCCGTCCACGGTCAATGAAGTTCCCTCCCTTTACCTTATGTCCGAATACAGATCTATTTGTGCATGTGGTGACCGATGAATTTATGAAAATCCCGAGATTCAGTAAGGTGGATAATTTGACCAAAAATGAGAGAATGAGGCTGAGATACTTACAAAATCTTCCAGATGTGGTATTGAAGCCAGCTGACAAGGGTGGCAATGTGGTGGTCTGGCCTACAGCAATGTATGAGAGGGAAGCGTTCCGCCAGTTAAACAACTTGGAATGTTATAAAAAAATTGACATATAACCCCCTCTCTGCATTTGCTGATAAGTTAGACCGGATTGTAAATAAGGCCGTGATCAATGGCATTGTCACCAGACAGCTGGCTTCGGCACTTATCGTTAAAGAGCCCACTATAGCAACATTGTATCTTTTGCCTAAAGTCCATAAGGACATCAGGTCACCACCAGGTAGACCTATTATATCTGGACG
Source organism: Dendrobates tinctorius (assembly GCF_039654945.1). Lineage (NCBI taxonomy): Eukaryota > Metazoa > Chordata > Amphibia > Anura > Dendrobatidae > Dendrobates > Dendrobates tinctorius. Next base: position 33,396,868 of record NW_027361684.1, on the reverse strand, counting down.
AGGGAATTTTCTTGAAAATATCAACAAATGGATAGATCATCATCTTCAGCCGCTATTATCCAGTCTCCCCTCTTTCCTTAAGGACACTGAAGATCTATTGAGGAAGGTCGATGGACTCTGTATGGAGAGTGATTCTCTTTTTGCTTCAGTTGATGTTGAGTCTCTATACACCAGCATTAAGTACGTGGATGGTTTGAGTGCCGTCCGGTTTTTTATTACAACATCTACCCTTTCAACAGGACTTAGAGACCTCATCCTGGAGCTTTTGGAGTTCACTCTCACACACAACTTTTTTGTGTTCAAGGGGTCATTCTACCTACAGCTCCAGGGGACTGCCATGGGTGCGGCCTTTGCGCCGTCCTATGCCAACCTCTTCCTGGGGCTGTGGGAGAGGGACCTCTTCCTGTCTGATGGAGAGGGGTTGATTGAACGTGTCCAGTTATGGGCACGCTACATTGACGATATGTTCTTTATCTTTCAGGGCAGCTCCATCGACCTTCAGCAATTTGTGTCCACTTTGAACAGTAATGATCTCAATATCAAACTTACGCTGGTATGGGATCCGACTAAAATCAACTTTTTGGATGTGTCTATTCGAAAGGATGTGGGAGGTATAATCCAAACGGATATTTACCGTAAGGAAACATCTACTAATACCCTACTCCACGCCTCCTCTTGCCATCCGCATCATCTCATTAAGGCCATTCCGGTGGGGCAGTTCTTGCAACTCCGCCGCATTTGTTCCACCGATGCGGATTTCGAATTTAGAACTAACGAATTGAAAACACGTTTCTTGACGCACGGCTATAGTAGACGGAGTGTCAAAAGGGCCTATCAACGTGCGAAACATGCAGTTCGCAATGACCTGCTCTACAGGAATCATAACAGATTTGAAGGGAATGCCACGGTTCGCTTTGTCACTTCCTTTCACTCGCAACATGGGTTGATGCGTGATGCTATGGCAAGAGCTTGGCTCATCCTTAAGGTTGATCCAGTTTTAAGTAAATTTCTCCCAGAATATCCATCCATCACCTTTAGGAGGGCTAGAAACTTGAGGGATCAATTGGTAGCCAGTCACTATGTTGACCATCGAGCACACACCTTTCTGGGTGATATTCCGGCTAGGCAGGGATGTGCTCCATGCGGCAAATGTGTGGCCTGCCCCAATATTGCACGGAGTACCTCATTTACTTACTATGATGGTACTAAGACATTTAATATTAAGCATCGTATATCATGTACCACTCGGTACGTGATATACTATGCTACTTGTCCCTGCGGTTTAATCTATGTGGTTATGACTACACGGCAATTGAAGGTCCGCACAAGAGAACATGTCTTGGGTATACAGGCCGCCTCTGCCTGCACTGATAACTCGAGTTTGAAAACTCTGCCTAGACATTTTAAGGAATATCATGAGTGTAATGCCACGTTACTTAGTGTTCGGGGCATTGATGCCCTTAACATTAATATAAGGGGAGGAAAATTGTTCAATCGCTTAGCCAGGTCCGAAACTAGGTGGATCTGGACATTAGGTACTATCCAACCATATGGATTGAACGAAAATATTTCATATGTCCCATTCCTGTAGTCATGTCCTGTTGAACGTCCACGTGATCACTGTGGTTTTCTGTTGTTTTATTTATTTTATCTTTTTATTTTTGTAATAACTTATATACATCATCTATTTTCTTGGAGACTGTGGATGAAGTCCGGAGTTGGTTCGAAGATATTGAAGATAATCGGCTTGAATTGACCCACATATTTTGCTGATATAGTTTGATGTCAATATATGTTTATTCTGCATCATTATTGTTTGTTTTGTTTGTGTTATATATTTCTTGCTGTGTGTATAAGAGGAGCTACATATATATATATATATATATATATATATATATTCTGCCTTAACATGCTACTGTAATAGCTACTGCATATTCTGTATGCTAGACCATTCTAGTATACTAATATGTATATAGGTGTATATATCTGGCATATGTACGTTGCATCTGTTTACAATTCTGTTGCCAATACAATTTTTGTATGCATTATATGATTGCATGTACCATTATATATGGGTTCTAGTATTTTCAAATTCTTATATGTCCTTTTAATGTAGATTTAATATTGTCTATACCCAATTGTGTATGCGTCTTTTTTTCTGTTTCAATCCTTGCTCTGTATAATAGCTATATTGTGTTTCCTCTCTTAGGCACTATGCGGCTTTATTTCAATATTCCATATGGCTTTTATCTTGTTGTGCTATATTTTTTGATTCCTGCCCTTCAATTTGTCCTCATTCAAAATGGTGGTTTTACAGTCATATCCATTGCGCGTGTGCGCTGTCTGTTGATCGGCTGGTTGACTCCTCCCACCCGGCGGCGTCTGATCACGTGGGCCCAAGTGTATTCAGCGTCGCCGTGGTGACGATTCGACCTCTGATTGGCGGGCAGCGTACACGCTGGTGGGACTTCCTGTGGGCGCGCTACTTAAACTGGGTGGTTGCGCCCACTTACCACGCCCCCTGAGGAAGGAGCTGCGGCTCCGAAACGCGCGTTGGGGATCGGATCTACCACATCGCCTTTACTGCACCCAGGTAATGACGCCATTGCAGCATCTGAGTTGTTGCTGTGATGCTTATTTCTAGCACCTGCTCTATAGGAGTCCTTTATTATGGACTTGGGCAACTGACGCTGCCCTAATATTGATGATGCTGACAGGGCGCTTGTTTTGAGCATTTGCTCTGTAATTTTCTTTATTATGCCTTGCTAGGGATTTAGGGGCAACAGCAATGGTTGAGCTTTTTGCCTACATACTGGTGTGTCTATGATGAGCTGCCTTAACCCCTCACTAGGGATAGATATTGATTATTTGTACATTCCATACACTGGTGTGCCCATGACAAGCTGCCTTTAACCCCTTATCAGGGACATATATTGATCATTTGTATACTCTAGGTTAATCCTGGGATGGTAGATACGGTGTGTTTGATCCTTTGCACCACTGTGCACGTTTAAATATTTCCCCTCCCCATTCCATGTACTGTAGTGTCCTATTTTATATATGTGATTTCAATAAAATGGTTTATTTTATGGATTTTTTACTGCTTTTTTTCATTGGTGCTATTTCAAAATTCTGCAGTTTTCCTGTTTAGTCCTAATATATTTATATGTATGTGGGAATATGATTTTTTGTACTTATTTAGGCTAGTTACTTCTTGCCCCCACATATATTATGTCTTTTACCTGTTTATTATACAGAGTGGTGAATGGTGCGACACTTCCGTCCCAAATCACCCACCAGACGGCTCCACTGAGACTCTCACTGTCTCCTTCCCATCAGGAGATGCTGTCTCTTCTGGTCATGCCCGAAGGTATCGACCAGGTCCTCCTAGGAGTTCCCTGGTTATGAGCTCACTCTCCTCACATAGAGTGGTCCTCGGGAAAAATCTTAGGTTGGAGCAAGTCCTGCGAGGGTAGGTGTTTGAGGGACTGCGTACAGGTTGCTACCTCTGAGGTTCCCGCAGATCGCTCCTCGCTTCCCAAGCCTTACCAGCAGTATGCAGACGTTTTCTCCAAGAAGGCGGCGGAGACCCTTCCGCCGCACCGCCCTTACGACTGTCCTATTGACCTCTTGCCCGGTGCTGAGCCTCCCCGGGGTCGAGTCTACCCCCTATCTCTCCCAGAGACAGAAGTCATGTCTCAGTATATCAGGGAGAATCTGGCAAGAGGATTCATTAGGAAGTCGGTGTCTCCGGCGGGAGCGGGATTCTTCTTTGTCCAAAAGAAGAATGGAGATTTACATCCGTGCATCGATTACAGGGGTCTTAACGCCATAACCGTTAAGAACAAGTATTCTCTACCCCTGATATCGAAACTGTTCGATAGGCTACGGGGAGCGAGAGTGTTTACTAAGCTTGATCTGCGAGGAGCCTACAACCTGATTCGCATCCGTGAGGGGGACGAATGGAAGACGGCATTTAACACCAGAGATGGGCACTATGAATACCTGGTGATGTCCTTCGCGCTATGTAATGCACCAGCCGTCTTCCAAGACTTTGTGAATGATATCTTCCGGGATATGTTTACCACCTCGGTAGTAGTCTATCTGGACAATATTCTCATTTACTCTCCAGATATTGACTCCCACCAGAGAGATGTTCGCAAAGTTTTCGATCTCCTGCGGGCAAACTCCCTTTATGCCAAGTTGGAGAAATGTGTGTTTGAGCAGGAGTCCTTGCCTTTCCTGGGCTATATAATCTCGGCCCAGGGGTTGGCCATGGATCCTGCCAAACTACAAGCGGTGATGGATTGGCAGGAGCCCCATTCTCTCAAAGTGGTGCAGCGCTTTATGGGGTTCAAAATTACTATCGCCAATTCATCCCCCATTTCTCAACTTTGGTAGCGCCCTTGGTAGCCCTCACCAAGAAGGGAGCAATTCCCAAACTGTGGTCAGAGACTGTCTCCAAGGCCTTCGCCGCTATTAAATCCCACTTCGCTAGCGCTCCCATTCTACATTGCCCCGATGTAAATAAGCCCTTCATTCTGGAGGTGGATGCCTCTTCCGTCGGTGCTGGAGCGGTCCTGTTCCAGAAGGACTCGCAAGGTCGGAAGCACCCATGCTTCTTCTCTAAGACCTTCACACCGGCGGAGAGGAATTATTCCATCGGGGACAGGGAGTTGCTAGCAATGAAGCTGGCCTTCTCAGAGTGGAGACACGTCCTTGGAGGGGGCTCGCCATCCTTTCCAGGTGTTCACCGACCACAAAAATTTGGTCTATCTACAGACTGCCCAGCGGCTGAATTCTCGCCAGGCCAGATGGTCCTTGTTCTTCTCCCGATTCCATTTCACCCTGCATTTTCTCTCCGGGGAGAAGAACATCCGGGCCGACGCTCTTTCTTGCTCCGTGGTGTCATCAGAGGAGGAGGAGCCTCGGCTGATAGTTCCATCGGAGAGTCTGAGGACCGTGGCTCCGGTTGCTCTCAAGTCGGTACCTCCAGGCAAGACTTTTGTCCCTGCCCATCTGCGACCGAAGGTCCTCTCTTGGGCTCATTCGTTCAGGGTGGGGGGACATTTTGGGACCAAACGAACCTCTGATCTCCTGGCGTGGACGTACTGGTGGCCGTATATGGCTCATGGCGTCAGGGACTATATTCAGGCGTGCGTCTCTTGCACCCAGAATCGGTCCTGTCGGCAGCGGCCCGCTGGGTTACTCTATCCCCTGTCGGTTGCGGACAGGCCCTGGGAGATGGTCGGTATGGAGTTTGTGGTGGGTCTGCCCAAGTCCAGTGGCAGCACCGTCATTTGGGTGGTCACCGATCATTTCTCCAAGATGGTACATGTGGTACCACTTTCTCGGCTACCTTCGGCACGGGGCCTGGCAGCGTTGTTTATTAAGCATGTTTTCCGCCTACACGGCATGCTGGATAAGATTGTCAGCGACCGGGGTCCTCAGTTTGCGTCTCAGTTCTGGAGAGAGCTCTGTTCTCTGCTCAGCATTGAGCTAAATCTCTCCTCGGCCTATCATCCCGAGACGAATGGGTTGGTTGAGAGAGCCAACCAGACCCTGGTGACATACCTGCGACATTCTGTCTCGGCCAGGCAGGATGATTGGGCATCTTTGCTGCCGTGGGCGGAGTTCGCCTCGAACAATGCTGTGGCCGACTCCACCGGTCAGACCCCATTCCTCCTAAATTACGGTCAGCATCCTCGCGTCCCCGTGCCCATGCCAGTGTCGTCCACCGACCCTAGAGTGGCAGACTGGGCGGTGGAGGCACGTGACATTTGGGATCGCACGCAGAATGCTATCCGGGCCTTCAAGGAGAGAATGAGGTCCTCCGCTGATACTCGCCGGCGCCCTGCTCTGAACTTCGCCCCTGGCGACTTGGTTTAGCTCTCCGCTCGAAACATCAGGCTGCGGGCGGAATCTGCTAAGTTCGCACCGCACTATATTGGCCCTTTCAAGGTCCTCGAGCAGATTAACCCTGTGGTCTACCGTCTGGCCCTTCCACCACACTTGGCTATCTCGGACACGTTTCATGTGTCTCTCCTTAAGCCGGTTCACATGTCCCGGTTTTCTGAGCCATCTGCCGGGACATCAGACCTGTCGTCTGACGAGTTTGAGATCAATGCCATCGTGGGATGCAAGGTAAAAAGTTTTACTTGGTGGATTGGAAGGGTCATGGTCCTGAGGCTCAGACCTGGCGGAGAACATCCACGCTCCTCTTCTCATTGCAGAGTTTGAGCGCAGTGAGGCTCAGAGGGGAGGGGGCCCTAGGAGGGGTGTTAATGTTAAGCATTGGATTTCTGTCACTGCACAGCGAGAATCCCGAGCCTTACTTCCAGCGGTCTCCCATTCCTCTTCAGCCGCAGAGGAGGTTGCTCAGCAAACTCATCGGTCCATGCGCTCTGCCCAGACCAGCTTTGTGGGTTTGCTTGCTGCTGCCACCACTGGCGCAGCTATGACAATACATGCTGCTCAGCAGCGAGATTCTCCAGGGACTAAGTCCCCATGTCGGGCCACTGAGCATGCCCGTGGAGTGATCTCCCATTGGAGATCGAAGGTCACGTGCTCAGGTCCTGCTCCTGTTCGGACTAGCCCATCCGAGAAGCCAGGAAGGTTCCGGACGCTCGCGGCTATAAAAGGTCCGCATGGCCGCTCGGCCATGCGCTAGAATAAGACTGTATTTACAGACTATGTGGAGTGAGTGATGTATGCACGCATGAATGTCTCTGGTGAATGACTCATTAAGAAACCCCTACCCTTGGTACGCATGTGTTGTGCAGCCTAGCCTGCTAGCGCCCAGGCTTATGCATAGGTAGGACAGAGGTTGAGTCAGGCATCAGTCCTCACCAGGGACTCGTCACACCTCAGTGCACGTGCTACATAGCCAGCGTCTATAACGGCGTTCGCGGCAACGACGCCACGCGTTCAGTGGGCCTAGAAGGACTCTAACTCCGTGTCCTTGGGGTAGAGTTCTGTGGCCGTACACTGTGCGCTCTTTTGGCCGGGCTCTGTGAGCTTAACAGGCTCCGGCATCTACATTCAGCGGTTGTGCGGCTCTGTGCATTAACAGAGTTCGCCCCTGTTCACATTGGGTGACGTAATCCACGTGTGACTGGTTTCACACCGCTTAATTCTTCCGCCATTACTTAGCAGCAGTGTATCACCTCTGCACGGTGGACCCCGGGCTGCGAACGCACCTACTATTATTTTATAATTTGGTGCGTTCTGCCAGCCCTAACACCAGGTGCATGTCCTCATTCTGGTGTTATCTTCTTGGTCAAGTTTACCACATTTATTTTGCAGCCATTATGGCCAAACAACAACATGTAGGTCGTGTACCCGGTTGTGGCATGAGGTCAATTCTATACCCATGCCAACTCCAGAACAAATTTAGGCCACTTCATCTTTCAATCATCTTCCAATGTCCTTAGGATCTGTAACAACCTTCTTTTGAAACGTTCGCAAGCCAATTTCCTTGAGGTTGATAGGGCATTGTCCTGTACTTCTCAATGCCATAGAGTAGGTGCAGTTCATCCATGACCCTCCCTTAGAAACACACTTCTTGGTCCGAGTGAATCCCAGATGAAATCGAGACAAATGGGTCTGACTCCCTGGTAGGGGTCATAACTGCGAACTTCGTGAAATGGTCTGTCATCACCAGGCAATATTCACAACCATTATGGGATGGGTCTATCATCAAGTAATCCACCATCAACACTTGCAGTGGCTCAGACGTCCTTATCACTTGAGTGATAACAGGATGGGGATGGGGGCCGTGTATACTAGGATGGGGAGCCATGTATACCTGTGACCGTATGTATGTAAATTACCGGCAGGAGAGAATCCTAACAGCGTTCAGTGAGCACTGTGAGAATTCAGAAGTCTGCAGTCACATAGAATGACTGCAGAGTCATCACAAACCTGGACAATTCCTTTAATGTTCCCAACATAAATAAAAACAAGAAAATTAGTCAGTATCACAAATAACATTTACATCCAGGTACCTTATAGATGACGTCGTCTCTGCAGTCTTTCTCCTTTTATTCTTCTTGTCCAGACCCCATGATGAGTTTTCTCATCCACAGCCGTCTCTGCAGACTTCCATCTTCTCCGGTCTTCTGCAGCAAATCTCCACACGATCCCCTTAAAGATAGAAGTGTCATTATAATGCTCCTAAATAAAAATCTCTGCAATATACTGTCTCCTCACACTATTCTCCTCCCTCCTCATACTGTCTGCTCTAACATCCCACCTGTTCACCATACTGTCTCCTCATATATTTACCCCCTCACTCTCTATACTGTCTGCTCACACATACCCGACTCCCCATACTGTGTCTGCACACATCCCATCACCCTCATTACCCATACTGTGTCCACATATATTTTTCCCATCGCTACTCATACTGTGTCCACATACATTTACCTGTTCGCACCCCATACTGTCTGCACCCATTCCCCATACTGTTTCCTCATACATGCCCTCATACATACTCTTCATTTTGTGTCCTCAAATCTCCCCACACACATTAAATCCCCCCATCCCCACTCCAAATCCCCCCATCCCCAATCCCCCACACACATTAAGTGTGTGGGGGATTACATTTACCCATTCGCACCCCATACTGTCTGCACCCATTCCCCATACTGTTTCCTCATACATGCCCTCAAACATACTCTTCATTTTGTGTCCTCGAATCTCCCCACACACATTAAATCCCCCCATCCCCACTCCAAATCCCCCCAACCCCAATCCCCCACACACATTAAGTACCCCCCATCCCCACTTCAAATCCCCCCTCACACATTAAATGCCCCATCCCCACTCCAAATCCCTCACACACATTAAATAACCCCCCATCCCCACTCTAAATCCCCCCACACATTAACTATCCCCCATCCCCACTCAATAACCCCCGTCCCTACTCCCAAATCCCCCCACACATTATGTACCCCCCAATCCAAATCCCCCCACACATGTACCCCCCACTCCAAATCCACCCACACATTAACCCCATCCCCATTCATTAACCCCCCCACACATTAACCCCATCCCCACTCATTAACCCCCACTCATTAAGCCCCCATCCCCAATCCAAATCCCCCACACATTAACTCCCATCCCCACTCATTAACCCCCTTTCCCACTCCAAATCCCCCCACACATTAACCCCCATCCCCACTCCAAATCCCCCCACACATTAACGCCCATCCCCACTCATTAACCCCCACACACATTAACCCCCATCCCCACTCATTAACTCCAACTCATTAACCCCCATGCCCACTCATTAACCCCCATCCCCACATTAAGTATCCCCCATCCCCACTCAATAACCCCCATCCCTACTCCCAAATCCCCCCACACATTATGTACCCCCCACTCCAAATCCTCCCACACATTAACCCCCATCCCCACATTAACCCCCATCCCCACTCATTAACCCCCCCACTCATTAACCCCCATCCCCAATCCAAATCCTCCCACACATTAACTCCCATCCCCACTCATTAACCCCCACACACTTTAACCCCCATCCCCACTCCAAATCCCCCCATACATTAACGCCCATCCCCACTCATTAACCCCCACACACATTAACCCCCATCCCCACTCATTAACCCCCATCCCCACTCGTTAACCCCCACTCATTAACCCCCATGCACACTCATTAACCCCCATCCCCACATTAAGTATCCCCCATCCCCACTCAATAACCCCCCGTCCCTACTCCCAAATCCCCCCACACATTATGTACCCCCCACTCCAAATCCCCCACACATTAACCCCCATCCCCACTCCAAATCCCCCCACACATTAACGCCCATCCCCACTCATTAACCCCCACACACATTAACCCCCATCCCCACTCATTAACTCCAACTCATTAACCCCCATGCCCACTCATTAACCTCCATCCCCACATTAAGTATCCCCCATCCCCACTCAATAACCCCCCGTCCCTACTCCCAAATCCCCCCACACATTATGTACCCCCCACTCCAAATCCCCCACACATTAACCCCCATCCCCACTCCAAATCCCCCCACACATTAACGCCCATCCCCACACATTAACCCCCACACACATTAACCCCCATCCCCACTCATTAACTCCAACTCATTAACCCCCATGCCCACTCATTAACCCCCATCCCCACATTAAGTATCCCCCATCCCCACTCAATAACCCCCTGTCCCTACTCCCAAATCCCCCCACACATTATGTACCCCCCACTCCAAATCCCCCACACATTAACCCCCATCCCCACTCCAAATCACCCCACACATTAACGCCCATCCCCACTCATTAACCCCCACACACATTAACCCCCATCCCCACTCATTAACTCCAACTCATTAACCCCCATGCCCACTCATTAACCCCCATCCCCACATTAAGTATCCCCCATCCCCACTCAATAACCCCCATCCCTACTCCCAAATCCCCCCACACATTATGTACCCCCCACTCCAAATCCTCCCACACATTAACCCCCATCCCCACATTAACCCCCATCCCCACTCATTAACCCCCCACTCATTAACCCCCATCCCCAATCCAAATCCCCCCACACATTAACTCCCATCCCCACTCATTAACCCCCATTCCCACTCCAAATCCCCCCACACATTAACGCCCATCCCCACTCATTAACCCCACACACATTAACCCCCATCCCCACTCCAAATCCCCCCACACATTAACGCCCATCCCCACTCATTAACCCCCACACACATTAACCCCCATCCCCACTCATTAACCCCCATCCCCACTCGTTAACCCCCACTCATTAACCCCCATGCACACTCATTAACCCCCATCCCCACATTAAGTATCCCCCATCCCCACTCAATAACCCCCGTCCCTACTCCCAAATCCCCCCACACATTATGTACCCCCCACTCCAAATCCCCCACACACATTATGTACCCCCACTCCAAATCCCCACACACATTAACCCCCATCCCCACATTAACCCCCATCCCCACTCATTAACCCCCCCACACATTAACCCCATTCTCACTCATTAACCCCCATCCCCACTCATTAACCCCCATCCCCACTCATTAACCCCCCCACACATTCACCTCCATCCCCACTCATTAACCCCCATGCCCAAACTTCGGTGGTTCTTCAGCTCCACAGTGGAGCACACTTACCACCAGCGTTCGCTCTGGGCGCCGTGGAGTGACGTCAACAGCGTGATCAAATGACCTGATGACGCTGCTGACATCGCTCTGACCCGGCTGTCAGAGCTTCAATTGTACTGGCGTCTGTACAGACGCCAGTACAATTGCACCATCTCTGCGCCGGCTGCCAGCTTGACAGCCGTCACAGAGAAGAGCCGACTCTCAGGCCGGGGGCGGCAAAACGCAGTCGCCAAGGGAGTCACTGCAGACCGCTGCATTAGGCGGCCCGACTGCGCCCCCCGTCTGGCTGAGCCCGGGGCAAATGCCCCGGCTGCCTCTCCCTGGATACACCTCTGAATAAAGGTCACATTGTAGTGTCAGAGATTGACGGCAGCATTTAACCTCTTTACCACCCAAGCCTGTTTTCACCTTCCTGACCAGGCCAAATTTTACACTTCTGATCCGTGTCACTTTATGAGATAAAACTCTTCAATACACTTCAATGGATTCAACTGATTCTGAGACAGTTTTTTCATGATATATTGTACTTCATGACAGTGGTACAATTTGTTCAATATGATTTGCGTTTATTTGTGAAAAAAATCGGAAATTTGGCAAAAAGTTTGCAATTTTCAAACTTTTAATTTATATGCCCTTAAACCAGAGAGTCATGTCACTCAAAATACATAACTTTTTCCACTTTATATCAGCACAATTTTTGAAACAAAATTTTTTTGTTAGGAAGCCCATAGAGTAAAATGCAGCTACCCCATAAAGTAAAAGGCAGCCACCCGATAGAATATAATGCAGCCCCCTCATAGATTATAATGCAGCCCCTTCATAGAATATAATGTAGCCCCTCATAGAATATAATGTAGCCTCCACAGAGTATAATGCAGCCCCCTATAGAATATAATGAAGCCCACAGGAATGTCATGAGCTGCTTACAAGCCAAGGACAGCTGCCAGAATACTCACTGCTCCCCACGCCCGGGACTATTGGAGTGGAGAGTAGTGAATATCCATTTCACTTTAATATTGGGCAGTGTTAGCTGCAGCCACAAGCTTCCTGCTGCTGTGAGTTCACATGTGCCTAGTACTAAAGGGAATGAATATTCATTGTTCTCTACTCCCATGGGCGTGGAGAGCAGTGAATATTCATTCTCTTTAGTAGAGGTCATAGTGATCTTCTGGCAGCTGCAGGAACCAGCTGCTGCGGCTAACACTGTCCACTATTAAAGATCAATTAATATTCACTGCTTTCCATGCCCATGGGAGTGGAGAGCAGTGAACAGCGGGCACACGTGATCTCCGCTATTAAAGTGAAATGAATATTCACTGCTCCCCATGCCCATAGTCCCTCCCACCTCTCGAAGCCAGCTTCAGTGCATAAAGGTGGGTGGGACTATACATGTGGGGAACAGTGAATATTCATTTCTCTTTAGCAGCGGGCACAGGCTTTAGCTACAGCAGTCGGCTCCTGCCTCCTGTCACCCGCTGCTTTGTTGGTGCCGAGAGGGCCCCCTGTCACAAGGACCCCATAGCAGCTGCATGGTGTGCCACTATTACCGATACATCGCTGGCTGGGGGCAGCGGGTGCCCTAGGCAGCTGCTTAGTCTGCCTGCCCATAACGCCGGCCCTGATCATCACTACACGAATACATTACTAGAAGCACCATTGCTACACGAATGCATCACAAGAACCACTATTGCTACATTAATACATCACCAGAACCGTCATAACTACACAAATACATCACCAGAACCACCATTGCTACAAAAATACATCACCAGAACCACCATTGCTACACATGTACATCACCAACCACAATCACTACACAAATACATTACCAGAACCAACAGCGCTACATAAATGAACCACCATTGCTACATTAATACATCACCAGAACCATCATCACTACACAAATACATCACCAGAACCACCATTGCTACACATGTACATCACCAGAACCATCAAAACTACACAAATACATCACCAGAACCACCATTGCTACACATGTACATCACCAGAACCACAATCACTACACAAATACATCACCAGAACCACCAGCGCTACACAAATGAACCACTATTGATACATGTATACATCACCAGAAACACATCACTGCAGGAATACATAACCAGTCACAGCGAGGCAGCCAATCAATAAGTTCATGGGCTCTGCCATTATAGACTAAATGCCCCGCTCATAGCTGCTGAGCTCACAGATTGGCTGTTGTGTTATCGACATGACATCAGCGCTGTAGCCAATTCCAGACAATGGTGCTGGAGATTCAGCGCTGGGCGCGTGATGGTCAGTAAAGAGGGCTTTGTGTTTTTATGACAAACTGCACTTGGAACCAGAATTTTCTAAAAAGGGACAAGTGCTTTAATACAGCGATCAATTGCAATTTCAAATCAGCTCTCGCCTTATTCCTGTGTATCGCATAAACCTACAACTCCCATTATGTTCTTAGCAATTGTAAGGAGACACTGGAAGTTGTTGTTACTAGTCATCATCAGACTGCGAACAACACAGGAACCATATTTTCGATGAGATGAGGTTTTCACAAATAAACCTTTACATTCAGGTATCTTGTAGGTGACAACTTCTCTGATTGGAGTTGTTCTCATGAGTTCTGGATATGGGATGGACCCTCATTTATTAGCCCATAACCCAAACTACATAACGCTCATAACCCAATAAAATAAAATACACAACACGTTATTTTGGTGTCATAAAGGCCACAGCTATATTAATGATCACATGAGTATAGTAAAAGTCAGCTGAAATGCTAGGCAAGTATATTCTGAGATTCATGGACACCGTGAGACCCCCGAGCTGCCTGCTATACAGCAATTGGCAGTCAGCAATGCAGGGCGGCATGCTCCCACGTGCCACAGTAGCAAAGCCAGTCCACTTCACGGGATCCAATTACTTTACCAAAGATCCTCATTCCTGTGCTTAACAGCTAGGCCGCCATCATCAAAGCGACCAAAGCTCAGCCTATTCACCACCATAGTGTGACATTGTAACATTTATTAAATTAAAATTAGTCCAACATAACTTGTCACCCATTTCCACCTGGCTCACATGACACCGTAAATGGCTCTATCCCCCCCCACCAAATTAACCAGTTGTTATTTCCAATGATAACTATGTTATCTGTAGTGCTAGAATAACAGCAATAAAAACATACAACAGCCCCAGACCTGATTATTGCTAAAGTTTAAACTAAGTGACATAAATAATGAAATAATATAATCCCGGCCTCACACTGGCTGTCAGAAATGAGTCAGTAATTATAAAACTCAAGACTGCCAAAGCAGTGGGGTCATTGTAAACTGTACCGTGGGTATAAGGATCCCTTACCTCTGACACCTTAAGAATAACTCAATAATGGAAAAAGTAAAGTGTAACAACCCAAGACTATGAAATAAAATACCCATTATTGCCTACATTAGAAAACATCCTGGACACTTTTTGATAATATGTTGTCAGCCTCTTCATAACTAAGTTGTCTAAAACCACCACAATCCAGTAGCCGCAAACCAATCCGAGCTACAATTGTGCCATTTGGGTATTGCTGGTAGGAAAACACTGCATTAAGGCCGGGATCACACATGCGAGAAACACGGCCAAGTCTCGCATCTTGATACCTGGCAATGCCGCTGGCACTCGGATTGGAGCGTGCGGCCGCATAGCAATACATGCAGCTGCACGCGCCACTCCCGAATGCCGGCAGCAGTGCCGGGTATTAAGATGTGAGACTCGTGAGAGTTTCTCGCATGTGTGATCCCGGTCTAATAAAGAAATCAGTTTAACAAAACTGTGGACAGTTAGAAGATAAACCCTTCTATTGACCAATCCACAAATAACACAAGCCACTAGGGGCAAAACCAAACCAGCTATAGTGGCATCACCTGTTTAGTGTAATCAGGAAAACAGTGTCATAAAAATAGATTTATATAACCAAAACTGACTTCAAAATTACAAACCACTAGCCACAAAACCGATACAGCTACAGTGGCACCACTTGGGTATCGCAATTAAAAAATCTAGAAACAAATTGTTTTCAAACATTTTTTTGTTTAAGCACAAAATTCCGTATAGGTCTTGTCCTTGGCAAAGGTGACTCCATCATTAAACTACCAAAATTGCAAAATTAGATATACAGTACATCTCCATGCATATACCCATGTGCACAGATACGTGCAGTGTTAGCCTCCACCACTAACCTCTAAATCCACCAACCAGCTACAGTGGTGTACAACGACTCCCACGAAAACATCAGCCACCACTCGACATGGTCTGTCCCTTAGAGGAGATAACTAATGGTAGATCCAGTCTGGTAAGTGAAACAGTCATGTAATTGAACCCATGCTTGATTCGAAAACCTAAAACAAAAGAAGCCTTTTTTATAATAGGTTGTAGATGCAACAAACCACTAGTTGCAAACAAACCTAGCTATTGGCACAACCTGAGCATCTGCGTATTACAACCTTTAACCCCTTTACATCTTTTGACGTATCCATACGTCACAGCGATTTTGCGCTGTTTTTTTGTGCCACTCACTGCCAGGAGTCCATACGTCATGGCGATTTTGGGCTGTTTTTTTGTGCCACTCACTGCCAGGAGCAGAGCCCTGCTCCTGGCATATTAAACCTCTAAATGGTGCAATTGATATCGATCACAGCATTTAGAAAGCAGGCAGAGGAAGGAGCCCCCTCTGCCCTCCGACTGGCGTCCCCGCGATGTCAGAGCAGGGACCGATCATTACCATGGCAAGTTAGTTACATTATGTGCAGTCCATGATCTAAGTAACTTTTGTCAGTGCAGTACTAACAGTTGCAAATCATAGAAATGTTCCTGCATTGCTTTGCTTTATAACTGGGATCAGAGTGATGAAAGTGAAAATCTCATAGTGGGACTAAGTATAAAAGTGAAAAAAAGTTGTACAAATATTTAAATAAAAAAATTACAAAATAATAAAAAAAAAACCTTCCTTCTCACCCCCAATGAGGATGTTCTTTTGTCCTTTTCCTTCTCGCCCCCAATAGGGGTGGTCTTTTTTGTCCTTTCTCATTCTCGGGTCCTCTACCAGAGGGCCTAGGAGTTGGAGGGTTCTGCGCAGGATCTTAGTTGTTCCCAGCATTGCACTTTTCTGGACAGAGAGTTCAGATGTTGCTCCTGGGATCTGTTGTAGCCATTTTCCCAACTTAGGGGTCACTGCTCCAAGTGCTCCTATCACCACTGGAATCACTGTTGCCTTCACCTTCCACATCTTCTTCAGTTCTCCGTTGAGGCCCTATTATTTCTCCAGCTTCTCATATTCCTTCTTTCTGGTGTTGCTGTCACTTGGCACTGCAACATCTATTATCATTGCTGCCTTCTGATCCTTGTCTACTACCACAAGGATAGTGGCTGGTATAGTGTAATGGTTAAGTGCACAGCCTACAACATGCGAGTGCAAGTTCATGTGGGGCTTCAGAGCTGGAGACATCCAAACAGTGGTCCTGTGAGCAATAGCTTGTATCCACCTGCCAGCCTAGTGATGGGCCAGTAAGTCCAACCTCCCCAGTACAGAGGCCACCTGTCAGCCGTACACGTTGGACTTCGTCCGGTGCATCATGGGGCTCTTGAGTATCTTGTCCTCCTCATCCTCGGGGTCCCTGGAGCACAGGTTACTGTAGATCAGGGGTCCCCAACCTGTAGCTCGGGAGCCACATGTGGCTTGCGGTCCCATGAATTGTGGCTCGCAACTGTCTGCCAGCTTGGAGCATTAGCTCCAGGTCTAGCAAACAGGTAGGAAGAGTACATCATCTCAAAATGGTGAATTTTGTGAGTAACCCTGCACAGAAGTGCAGATCTGGATGCACATTTACTGGTCTTAGCGGTTTTGAGATGTTTTAGGTATGGTACGCTGGAGGATGGTACTACCTGTTAGAGGAGGTGCTCAAAGCTGGATGTGAGTGACACTGTGTTGGGAGTCTTTGACGGGAGAATACTGAATGGGGGTATTGTGGGAACCCCTGGATCTCAGTGTACTGCTTTGGAGTGATTTTTGTGGAAAAACTTTGGTTATCATTATACCTGTAATGGTGGCTTTGGTTGACACTAATTTGAAGGGAGTGGTTGCTGAATGTGGCTCACGACCCTCTCTCTAAGCTGAATGTGTCTCTCAAGGTCAGAAAGGTTGGGGACCACTGCTGTAAATGATCTGCGTCCTGAACCTGATCTTATTAATCCAAGCCCTTCCTCGGCGTCCCCCGGAACCTACCGCTCGAAAACCCAAAAGTTGCAAAAATGACACTCCTAGAGGGGCACAAGCACATCTCGCCAACATCGGAGCTGGTACTGGGCTGTATGTGGCAGGACATACATCACACATGCATAGCTCGGATTAATAATATCAGGTTCAGGACGCAGATCATCCACAGTAACCTGTACTGGCTGACAGGTGGCCTCTGCACTGGGGAGGTCGGACTTACTGGCCCATCATAGGGCTGGCAGATGTATACAAGCTATTGCTGGCATGTTAGCAGAGAGGTCGCACTGCAGTATTCTGCTCTGCCCTCAACAGGGCAGAGCAGTTTGCCTGCGCCGGAGCCGCGACAGGAAGGAAAGAAGAGGACGTCATCACTAGAAGAGGACGTCATCACGGATCGGACCGCAACACCCATCGGACCGGACTGCCCCCCCGGTGAGTATAATGTAACTCTTTTTTCTTATTTTTCAGGTTACATCGGGGGTTTATCAACAGCATTACAGAATGCTGTAGATAAGACCCTGATGTCGGTGCCGGCAGCTCATAGTCGAAAAAAGGGGTGACAGATTCCCTTTAACAAGCTTATATCGGGTCAGAAACCAACCGCAGGTAGCGTATAAGTACTTGCCGAACTCACAGACGTGGGAAGTCGGGTTTCCAGATAAAAGAGCAGCCCAAAATTATTTGATATTTTAATAGCCGAAAGGCGCACTAGAAACTAAAAATATATACAGAATATTATACAGATAATACAGCTAGAGGTACAGATAAAAATTACGGTACGGGTTGTGGGCTAGCAGTTAGCAATATGTGTCAAGTTACTGTGTCTTATAGCATGTGGACCCCAGGGATGCACTGAGTCCACAGGTCCTTCCTTAGTTCCTGGTCTGTCTCCACACGTAATGTGACGTGGCTTCCTTGACAGAACAAAGACGGGGCTGGAAGTGTGTAGCCAGTTATTAAGTCTTAGCTCGCATCCTTCCATATTTGCCACCGCCCCCTGGGTTGTACTGAATTCTCCTCACTTGACCTCCTAGCCAAAATAATTCCCAATATTTAGGATGGGTCATAACTAGTGATGAGCGAGCACGCTCGTCACTAATCGGTGCTCGCCCGAGCATCGCAGTGCTCGCGATGCTCAGAGCTCGCCAAGTAGTATTTCCGGGGTTGCTCGGCGAGAGTTCAGGTCCCCACCCTGCATGTTTGGCACTCTTTAGAGCGCCAATCAACATGCAGGGATTGTCGGCCACACACTGTAATGCCACAGCCATGTTGGTTGTGGCATTACAGTGATTGGCTGGCCGCACAGCATCATCAGGTCTATAGTAGACCGGACGCCGCCCTGCTCGTCACAGTCTACTCCAGAATCAGGCAGGGTAGGGAGAGTTGCTGCTGAGCTATGGAGAGATATGCAATTTTAATAGTTAGTGTGGGTCTACCATCTGTAATACACAAATCCATCTCAGCCAACAGTCCTTCTGAGGACTAATCAAGGTGTATAAAGATATCGGTGCTAGGCAGGCAGTGTATGTAGATATCAGTGCTAGGCAGCAGGCAGTGTAAGTGGGTATATTAGTGCTAGGCAGGCAGTGCATGTGGGTATATAGATATCGTATAACAGCAGAGCAAATGAGAGCAGATAAATAATTATTGTACCCATAAATAAATATTTTTAAGAAAAGAAAAAAAGTACACATATTTGGTATCGCCGAGTCCGTGAACACCATACAAAAAAAATGCGGCAAAACATAAAAAAAATATAAATGTGGTATTGCTGTGATCGTAATCACCCGAAGAATAAAGCTGCCTTATCAATTTTACCACACGCGGAACAGCATATATATAAAAAAAAAAAAGTCCTGAATTGCTGGTTTTTGTTCATTCTACCTCCCAAAAATCAGAATGGAAAGCGATATTATGTGCCCGAAAATGGTACCAATAAAAACGTCAACTCGTTCTGCAAAAAACAAACAGGCAGAAATAAAGGAAAATTATAGCTCTCAAAATATGGCAATGCACAATAAAAAGCAATCTTTTAGTGTGTGACAGCATTCAAACATAAACAACCGCTATAAATCTGGTATCACTGTAATTGCACCAATCCGAAGAATAAAGTCATCTAGCCACTTGTACCGCACAAGGAACGGCGTAAAAAATGTCAGGGTCCTGTCAGCGCCGGCGTGCAGCCACCGCTGAGCAGGGACTCACCCGCACTGTAGGGGGGCCCGGGGTAAGGTACAGCCGGAAAGTAAAAACAGGACCTGGGGACGCTGAAGTTTAGCAAGCAGTGCAGGACCTATGGTCATGTGACTGCAGGGGACGGGGCTTAGCGTCCTGCTTACAGAGATGGCAGGACACTAAACAGAAATACTCAGAGTCAGGCAAAACAGAGGTCATACACAGAGATAGCAATAAAGTACCAGGGATGAGACAGAACAGATAGTCGAGGCCAAGCAGGGGTCAGAACCAAACAGACATAGAAGGTACCAAGCAGAATCCAACAAGCAATATCCAGAGAACAGACCGAGTCGTGCACAGAGTATCAAGCAACCAGAACACAGCACAAACACACTCAGGGGTCACCACACTATGCCAAGGGCAAAAATATAACTGACAGGGATGGGAGCTTCCTGAGGCTATAAGAAGCTTTCCCAGAACCAATGAGAGGCCACCATAATAGGTCCCAGATGTGCAGGTAAGAGTCTGCACTGAGATCAAAACATTAACCCCAAAAGTGCAGGTTCACCAGCACTGGTATCATGACAAAAAATAAATAAAACCAATTCTTCACCTGCTGTTGATTTTTTTTTGTTCTTCCTCCCAAAGATCGCAGTAAGGCTTGGCACACATTTATCCTGCGCTCTGCACTGAGCACTTGCACCGAGTCCTCCGGCCGTGACGAGGCGTCTAGGAACATCGTAGGCATGCTCCACGGCTACTGCTAGTTGTGTGGTAAGATCAGGGATCTGCAATCTGCATAGTTACCAACTTCTCTGGTTTTCTGTGGTTTAGGTTGTTTTGTTTTTTTTTCTCCTCGGTGACCCATTCATAACAGAATCATCAGCCATACCGCAGATTCTAGGGTACTCAAAAGCAGGAAAGAATTGTAAAAAAAATAAAAAAGTGTCAGAATTTTTTTTTTTATATATATGTATATTTTTTCCTCTTTTTCTCTGGGGCCGTAGGAGGATTTTTTTTTTTTCTTAATGGAGATTAAGCAATTGTCTGATTGTGTGGAGCAGCTCACTGCTGAAGTGCGGGGAATTTCCGCCTATCTCGCTCGCTCACATGCTGCTGAACCAAAGATCCCTACTCCTGATGTGTTTTTTGGGGATCGGTCTAAATTTTTGAATTTTAAGAATAATTGTAAATTATTTCTTGCCTTGAAGCCTAATTCATTGGGGAGCTCTGCGCAGCAGGTTAAAATTGTCATCTCTTTGCTGCGCGGCGATCCCCAGGATTGGGCGTTTTCTTTGACACCTGAAGATCCTATTCTGACTAATGTGGATGCATTTTTTCAAGCCTTGGGGTTGTTGTATGGTGAACCTAATGCTATTGATCAAGCTTTGAAGGCCCTATTGGCATTGAATCAGGGTCGGGATTTGGCAGAGTTATACTATCAAAAATTCCGAAAGTGGGCGGTCCTTACTACATGGAATGATAGTGCCTTGGCAGCTCTCTTTCGGAAGGGTTTGTCAGAAACCGTGAAAGATACTATGGTGGGATTTCCTGTTCCCTCTGGTCTTGACGATTCTATGTCATTAGCCATTCAAATTGATCGGCGTTTACGTGAGCGCAAAATTACACGAGAGGCGCTGCCACCTTTTGGACAAATGTCTGAACCTATGCAATGTGATAGAGTTTTGTCTAGGGCGCAACGTCAGGAGTTTAGAAGGCGTAATAAGCTGTGTTTTTTCTGTGGAGACGTCTCTCATACTATTTCTGTCTGTACAAAATGAGAGAAACGTTTTGTACACACATTTGCTGTGGGCAGTATACAACTTAAGTTTCTTTTGGCAATTACTCCGATCTGCACCTTATCCACATTTTCCACGAAGGCTTGGAAGCAGCATTGAATCTGATGGATTTGGACTTTGCTAAACGTTGTGGTTTTTCCATGACGCCTCTGCGGACGCCTATTCCTTTGAGGGGTATTAATGCTACTCCTTTGGCGGAGAATAAACCTCAGTTTTGGACCCAGGTGACGATGTGGGTTGCCCCAGACCACCAAGAAAATTGTAAATTTTTGGTGCTGCATAATTTGCATGATACTATTGTTCTGGGTTTTCCTTGGTTGCAAACTCATAATCCAGTTTTGGATTGGAAATCTGGGTCTGTGGTGAGTTGGGGTTGTCAGTGTGTTCTTAGGGACGCTCCTGTTTTCTCCACCTCTCCTCAATCTCATGATATTCCTGATTATCTAGCCGATTTTTCTGATGTATTTAGTGAGAGCAAGTCTGCATCTTTGCCTCCTCATAGCAGTTATGACAGTGCAATTGAGTTGATGCCTGGGTGTAAATTTCCCAAGGGTTGGCTTTTCAACTTATCAGTACCCGAACATGATGCTATGCAATCCTATATTAAGGAGTCATTGGAGAAGGGTGAAATTAGACCATCCTCGTCACCTTTAGGTGCTGGGGGTTTTTTTGTGGCCAAGAAAGATGGTTCATTAACACCGTGTATTGATTATCGTTCCCTTAACAAGATGACGGTTAAATATCAGTATCCGTTACCTCTGATGCCTGATTTAGTCTCCAGAGTTAAGAGTGCCTGCTGGTTTACTAAGCTCGACCTCAGGGGGGCGTATAATCTTATTCGCATCAAGCACGGGGATGAATGGAAGACGGCGTTTAATACTCCGGAGGGACATTTTGAGTACCTGGTGATGCCTTTTGGGCTCACTAATGCCCCTTCTGTCTTCCAGTCCTTTATGAACGATATTTTCCGTGACTTTGTGGATAAGTTTTTGATCATCTATCTGGATGATATTTTGATCTTTTCTAGTGATTGGGATTCTCATGTGGAACACGTCCGGACTGTGTTCCGGATTTTGAGGGAGAATTCCCTGTTTGAGAGGATTTCATTTTTGGGATTTATCTTATCTCCATCGACTATTGAAATGGACCCGGCCAAGGTAAGGCCATTTATGATTGGGTTCAGCCTACTTCTTTGAAGGCCCTCCAGAAGTTTTTGGGTTTTGCTAATTTCTATCGTAAATTTATAGGTAATTTTTCTGGTATTGTCAAACCACTGACTGATCTGACCAAGAAGGGCGCTGATGTGCTGAATTGGTCTCCTGAGGCTATCTCAGCATTTCAGGAGCTTAAGCAGAGATTTACTTCAGCTCCAGTTTTACGGCAACCTGATGTCTCACTTCCATTTCAGGTGGAGGTAGATGCTTCTGAGATTGGTGCAGGAGCTGTTTTGTCCCAAAAAGACCTGTGACTTCTAAGATGAATCCCTGTGCCTTCTTTTCTCAAAAATTCTCCCTATCTGAACGCAACTATGACGTGGGGAATCGGGAATTGTTGGCCATGAAGTGGGCATTTGAGGAGTGGAGACATTGGTTGGAGGGAGCTAGACATCAAGTTGTGGTCCTCACTGATCACAAGAATTTGATTTATCTGGAGTCGGCCAAACGCTTGAATCCTAGACAGGCTAGATGGGCCTTGTTTTTCACGCGTTTTAATTTTGTGGTCTCTTTTCTTCCGGGCACTAAGAATGTTAAGGCAGACGCCCTTTCTAGGAGTTTCTTTGCCGATTCTCTTAGTGTGACTGAGCCTACTACTATCCTAGGTGAGGGGGTAGTTCTTTCTGCCATTTCGCCTGATTTGAGACGCGCCTTGGAGGAATTTCAGGAGAATACACCTGAGTGTTGCCCTATGGGAAAATTGTATGTTCCTAACCAGTGGAGAAAGAGAGCGATGTCTGAAATTCATTGCTCCGCATTGGCTGGTCATCCAGGTATTTTTGGTACCAGAGATTTGGTGAGTCGGTCCTTTTGGTGGCCTGCCTTATCTCGTGACGTCAGGAATTTTTTTCAGTCCTGTGGGACTTGTTCTCGGTCTAAACCCTGTTCTCGTTCTAGTGGGTTGCTGATACCCTTGCCGGTGCCCAAGAGGCCCTGGACCCATATCTCAATGGATTTTATTTCTGATCTTCCTGTCTCTCAGAGAATGACTGTTATCTGGGTGATCTGTGATAGATTTTCGAAGATGGTCCATCTTGTACCACTCCCAAAGTTGCCATCTTCCGCTTAGTTGGTGCCCTTGTTTTTACAACAAGTGGTTCGGTTACATGGGATTCCTGAGAACATTGTGTCCGACAGAGGAGTCCAGTTTGTTTCCAGATTCTGGAAAGCCTTTTGTTCCAATCTGGGAATTCAGTTATCCTTCTCCTCCGCGTTTCATCCCCAGACCAATGGACAGACTGAGAGAACAAACCAGACCTTGGAGTCTTATTTGAGATGTTTTATATCTGCTGATCAGGATGATTGGGTCTCATTTTTGCCCTTTGCCGAATTTGCACTGAACAATAGAGCTAGTTCTGCCACTTTGATGTCACCCTTTTTCTGTAATTTTGGGTTTCATCCTCGATTCTCTTCAGGGCAAGTGGAATCTTCGTCCTGCCCAGGTGTGGACACTGTGGTTATGAGAATGCAGCAGATATGGGACCAAGTGGTGGATAAGTTGTCACTCTCTCAGGAAAAGGCCCAGCGATTTTCCAACCGGCATAGGACCATTGGTCCCCGGTTTAAAGTGGGTGATATGGTTAGGTTGTCGTCTAAGAATATTCCTATGAAGGTTGCATCTCCTAAAGTTAAGCAAAGATTTATTGGTCCTTATAAGATTTTGGAGATTCTTAATCCTGTTTCGTTTCGATTGGCTCTTCCAGTTACGTTCAAGATCCATAACGTGTTTCACAAATCTCTGTTGAAGAGGTTTGTTGAGCCAGTGGTTCCTATGGCAGCAACTCCTGACCCTGTGTTAGTCAAAGGCAATGTGGAATATGAGGTAGAGAAAATATTGGATTCTCGTTTGGTTAGACGGAGAGACTCCAGTATTTGGTCAAAAGGAAGGGTTATGGTCAGGAGGTTAATTCTTGGGTCTCTGCCTCTGATATTCTTCATGCCAATAGATTGGTTCGTGCTTTTCACCGGGCCCATCCTGATCGGCCTGGTGGCGTGGATGAGGGTTCGGTGACCCCTCCTCAAGGGGGGGTACTGTTGTGAGTTCATTCTCTGGTTCGGGAGGTGGTGCGGCTGGTTTGATCGGTGGAGATCTGCCACCTGAGAATGAGGATGACGATTGGATCTCAGGATTCTCAGATTGGATTTAAGACAGCCGACGCCCTATTCAGTTGCTGGTGATTCCTTCTGGCTTGTTAGCTCTTGGTTTTCAGCTCTGTTCCAGTCATCTAAAGCTAAGTTTTTCTGCTAATGTTCACACTTGATTTTGTTGGTCTATTCAGTTTTTTGTGTGGTCTGCCAGCCCCGGCTGGGGGCTGAGCTGAATTTCCACTCTTATTTATCTGTCTCACAATATTCCAGAGTGCTGATATAGTGGGAGAAGTCTAGTGACTTCAGGGTTAATTTTGCTATCAGAAGTGTTGGACATTATTTTTGTAGGTTTTTTTGCAGGTTGCAGACAGTGACTTGCCTTTCCTTTCCTGTCTAGTTAGTTTGGGCCCCATCATTTGCTCAGCCTATTTTCCTGCCTGTGTTTGTGCCTTCATCTTGTTTCACTGTCAATACATGTGTGGGGGCTATCTATTCCTTTGGGGTCTGCTCTGGGGCAGTTAGTTTTCCCTTTTCTTGCTTTAGGCTTATGTAGTCCTCTGACCGTGACGAGGCATCTAGGAACATCGTAGGCACGCTCCACGGCTACTGCTAGTTGTGTGGTAAGATCAGGGATCTGCAATCTGCATAGTTACCAACTTCTCTGGTTTTCTGTGGCTTAGCTTGTTTTGTTTTTTTTCTCCTCGGTGACCCATTCATAACAGGAGAGGACCCTGTCCTTGCGGACTTACATTCAATTTAGATGGAAAGCCCCAAGCAAATGTGTAACGAATGGAAGCGGAGGCAGAGATGGTGAAGTTCACATTCGTTTTTATTTTTTAAGTGGAACCTCGGGACCATGGTCCTGGGGGCTCCGAAGGGGGCATGACTAGTGAGCCCCGGGCACCCGTAGTAAAGCCCCTCAGGCAGGGCCAGAATGGAATACCCGGAGGACACAGGTGCTACCTCCAGTTAGACCCCGAACACGTGGCAGCTGTCCCAGCGGGACCAAAAGGAATAACAAAAGTTACAGCAGAGTCCGTAATGCACTGTGTCCTGGATCCGGGTAGTTAGTAAGGAGTCGGTTCCAGTGACCTTCACACAGTCCTTGGACTCGGATAGCTGTATGCGGAACGGGATGGCTTAGGCCCAGATAGTTGCTGATATAACCAGGTAACACAGGATACTGATATGCTGTGGTAACAGAGAGCATTAGACAATGCACAGAGACTGCAGATGCAGCGCAGACAGGTTAGCATGAGAACCGGATGTAGCAATGATAGATACTCATTGCTCCGGCGCTTTCCCTATGGAGGAGAGGCCAGAAATAGCAGCCAGTGCGCTGCCATTGGTTAATTGCACTTTTTGAATAATGCACGCCGCCCCTTTAAGAAGGCAAGAGAGTGGGCGGGCATGCCCTAATAGCCTTAGCTACAGATCTCCTCACAGGACGCCAGGAGGAGGAGACAGGAGGGAGGACAGAACGCTGAGCAGCAGCATGAGAGGCTCGAGGTGAGTGCCCAGAACGGAGAGCAGCGGCAGGCCTGGACGCAGCGCCAGGACGGGGGCCATGTGTAACTGTGGCAGACCTGGGCGCAGTGCCAGGACGGGGACCGGGTGTAACAAAATGCTCAGTGTAGTGTGCAGGATAAATGTGATCCAAAATGTTATGTAAAATGTTACCAAAAAAAGCTTTAAATCAATCCACAGAAAAAGCAAGTCCTCACTCAGGTACGTTATCTGTTAACGGAAATTGAAAGGGCTTCCTCATTACTGGTAGTGCAAAGGCTGTGGAAAAGTGAAATGATTCCTTGCACCCCAAAAGAAAATCAGCAAATTTTGCGCTGACAAATTCAAATGCCCCTCTCCCTTCTGAGCCCCACAGTGTGCCTAAATTGCATTTAGTGTCCACATATTTGCTATTTCTGTAGCGATGAGAGCTTGCCTAATTTACAGATGCATGTCTCCAGAAGTATGATTTGAGAATAATGTACTGAGCACTAGAATGTACTGGGCACTACAAAGTACTGGGCACTACAATGGCAAAGTTGCAATTTTCACTGGGCTACATCCACTGGTAATTGTTGGAAAACACCCATAGAGTAAAATCATCACTACACCTGTAGATAAATTCCCATAGGGGTATAATTTCCAAAATGGGGTCACTTGAGGGGGTATTCTGCTCTTTTAACACTTAGGGGCTGTGTATATAAATTCCCAAAACTATTCTAGGAAAATTTGCATTCCAGGAGGCAAATAGCGCTCTGTCCCTCCCAAGTCTTGCTGTGTGGCTATGCAGTATATTATACTACTATACAGGCACATATGGGGTATTTCCATGCTCAGCATAAATTGTGGGACAAATTTTGGTTCAATTTTTAACCATTTCCCTTTGTGAAAATGTAAAATCTGGGGCTAAAACTAAATTTTGGTGTTAAAAATGTAATCATTTTGTCTTCATTGCGCAATGGCATAAAATTCTGTGACATACAGTATCTGTGGTGTCAATATGTTCACTGCACTCCTACATGAATTCATGGAGAGGTGTAGTTTGTAAAATGGGGTCACTTATGGGGGTTCTGCTGCTCTGACACCTCAGTGGATCTCCCAGTGGGTCATGGAACCCACAAACCATTCCCTTCTTAGCTTTTCACTATGCCTAAAAAGTAGTTTCTGACCACATATGGGGTATTGATGTAATCAAGAGAAATTGCACAAGAAATTTTGGGGGTCCCACAAGGAGATTCAGAAGATAAAAACTGGAAACAAATGGGTTAATCTGCAGTGCCATTGAAGAAGAATGAATAGATCTGCTGCCTTAAGATCATTAACAAGTTCCTCCCGTTTAGTTTTAGGGTAATCTCTCTCCTTTCTCATGATCAAGGATACCCCACAACGTGAAATTTTGCACGGTGCCCCAGATCGATATCGATTGACAGTCATTTTGTATTTCTTCCATTTTCTTACTATTGCACCAACAGTTGTCTCCTCACCCAGTGTCTTACTTATGGTTTTGTAGCTCATACCAGCTTTGTGCAGGTGTAACAAGATAGCCCGGGGTGGTAGTCCAAGCCGAGTCAACAAAGCCACAGTCAGTAGACAACCCGGGTACCTTGCACAGAGATGGACCTGATAAACACAATCCTCAGGCACAACTTGCAGTCTTTCCCCTCCTGGGGTCTGGCAATGCACCGGCTGCTGCTACACACCTGCCCAGCACCAACATACCCGGGCTACTGACTGGGAGCAGCAGCTCCCTGCCCTTTTCTGCTGCTGGCCCAGCACAAAACCTTAACCCTCGGCTGTCCCTAACCTCTATACAGGCGGAAGTTAACATAATGCACACGTACAGAACTATTATTAACACAGCACAATAATACATGGCAAACACAGAACAGCATAATACACTTAATAACATATGCTACAAGGGTTATCATACACAGTAGGGACGCACATAACATAAAAGAGGGCGCCTAAGTTCCGTGTGAGGGAGAGGTAAACGAGGGTCCCCGCTACGTCCTTACACAGGTCTATGATCTTGTCTCTGACATCCTTTAAAAGATCTTTGGTCTTGCCCATGTTGTAAAGGTTAGAGTTTGACTGATTAATTGAGTCTGTGGACAGGAGTCTTTTATAAAGGTGGCTATGTAAGACATCTGTCTTTAATGCAGGCTACGAGTTGATTAGGAGCATCTAACTGGTCTATAGAAGCCAGAACTCTTAATGGTTGGTAGGGTATCAAATACTTATTTCTCACTGCAAAATGCAAATAAATTTATATAATTTATATAATGTGATTTTCTGGATTTTATTTTTGATAGTCTACCTCTCAATGTTAAAATTAACCTATCCTTAATATTATAGACTGTTCACGTTTTTGTCAGTGGGCAAACTTATAAAATCAGCAAGGGATCAAATACTTATTTCCCACATTGTTTATATATATGTAGGACTATGGGGCTGGATTATATTCTACGGAGGGACTGCATTACACTATATGAGGGGGCTGCATGATATTATGTGGGGGCTACATTATATTCTATTGGGGGCTGTATTATACTATATGATGGGGCTGCATTATATTCTATGGGGGGTTACATTATATTCTATGGGGGTTTCATTATACTCAATGAGGGGGCAACACTATATTCTATGGATGCTGCATTATACTATATGAGGGGGCTAAATTATATTCTGTGGGGGCTGCATTATACTATATGGGGGTCTGCATTATATTCTTTTGGGGCTACACTGTATTCTATGGGGGCTGCATTATACTATATGAGGGGGGCTGCATTATACTCTGAGGGGGCTTCATTTTATTATATGAGGGGAGCTGCATTATACTCTATGAGGGGCTACATCATATTCTATGAGGGGCTGCATTATACTCTATGAGAGGCTACATTATATTCTATGGGGGTGCATTTTATTATATGAGGGGAGCTGCATTACACTATATGAGGGGGTTACATTATTTTCTATGGGGGACTGCATTATACTCTATGAGGGGCTGCATTACACTCAATGAGGGAGCTACATTATATTCTATGAGGGGGCTGCATTATACTATATGAAGGGGCTGCATTATATTCTATGGGGGGCTACATTATATTCTATTTGGGCTGCATTATACTCTATTAGGGGGCTACATTATATTCTATGGGTGGTGTGCATTATACTCTATGAAGAGGTTACATTATATTATGTGGGGTGGCTGCATTATACTATATGTGGGCTGCATTATACTCTATTGGACTATGGGCAGTGCATTATACTATATGTACTATATTGGACCTGCATTATACTGTTTCGAGGACTATGGGGAATGCATTATACTATGAGGAATGCATCAACATCAGGTTTCAGGAGCGTTCTAGGGAGGTGACCCAAGAGAGATCTGTGCGCATGGTCCTACCTTTCAAAGGCCAGACATGCTGCTGACCTCAGCTTTGACAACCTCCTCTGAGTGCATGCAATTCGACAGGATGAAGTTAGCCAGGCATCGTCAGGAGGCACGGCGTGCCGAGAGTACAGTTATGGCCAAAAGTATTGACACCCCTGCAATTCTGTCAGATAATACTCAGTTTCTTCCTGAAAATGATTGCAATCACAAATTCTTTGGTATTATTATCTTCATTTAATTTGTCTTAAATGAAAAAACACAAAAGAGAATGAAGCAAAAAGCAAAACATTGATCATTTCACACAAAACTCCAAAAATGGGCCAGACAAAAGTATTGGCACCCTCAGCCTAATACTTGGTTGCACAACCTTTAGCCAAAATAACTGCAACCAACCGCTTCCGGTAACCATCAATGAGTTTCTTACAATGCTCTGCTGGAATTTTAGACCATTCTTCTTTGGCAAACTGCTCCAGGTCCCTGATATTTGAAGGGTGCCTTCTCCAAACTGCCATTTTTAGATCTCTCCACAGGTGTTCTATGGGATTCAGGTCTGGACTCATTGCTGGCCACCTTAGAAGTCTCCAGTGCTTTCTCTCAAACCATTTTCTAGTGCTTTTTGAAGTGTGTTGGGTCATTGTCCTGCTGGAAGACCCATGACCTCTGAGGGAGACCCAGCTTTCTCACACTGGGCCCTACATTATGCTGCAAAATTTGTTGGTAGTCTTCAGACTTCATAACGCCATGCACACGGTCAAGCAGTCCAGTGCCAGAGGCAGCAAATCAACCCCAAAACATCAGGGAACCTCCGCCATGTTTGACTGTAGGGACCATGTTCTTTTCTTTGAATGCCTCTTTTTTTCTCCTGTAAACTCTATGTTGATGCCTTTGCCCAAAAAGCTCTACTTTTGTCTCATCTGACCAGAGAACATTCTTCCAAAACGTTTTAGGCTTTTTCAGGTAAGTTTTGGCAAACTCCAGCCTGGCTTTTTTATGTCTCGGGGAAAGAAGTGGGGTCTTCCTGGGTCTCCTACCATACAGTCCCTTTTCATTCAGACGCCGACAGATAGTACGGGTTGACACTGTTGTACCCTCGGACTGCAGGGCAGCTTGAACTTGTTTTGATGTTAGTCGAGGTTCTTTATCCAACATCCGCACAATCTTGCATTGAAATCTCTTGTCAATTTTTCTTTTCCGTCCACATCTAGGGAGGTTAGCCACCGTGCCATGGGCTTTAAACTTCTTGATGACACTGCGCACCGTAGACATAGGAACATTCAGGTCTTTGGAGATGGACTTGTAGCCTTGAGATTGCTCATGCATCCTCACAATTTGGTTTCTCAAGTCCTCAGACAGTTCTTTGGTCTTCTTTCTTTTCTCCATGCTCAATGTGGTACACACAAGGACACAGGACAGAGGTTGAGTCAACTTTAATCCATGTCAACTGGCTGCAAGTGTGATTTAGTTATTGCCAACACCTGTTAGGTGCCACAGGTAAGTTACAGGTGCTGTTAATTACACAAATTAGAGAAGCATCACATGATTTTTCGAACAGTGCCAATACTTTTGTCCACCCTCTTTTTTATGTTTGGTGTGGAATTATATCCAATTTGGCTTTAGGACAATTATTTTTGTGTTTTTTCATTTAAGACAAATTAAATGAAGATAATAATACCAAAGAATTTGTGTTTGCAATCATTTTCAGGAAGAAAGTAAGTATTATCTGACAGAATTGCAGGGGTGTCAATACTTTTGGCCACAACTGTAGGTGCTTTTATTTCGGCAGTCCTAAACAATTAATCCACTCTAGCCCTGAAAAAGCAGGAAACTCCAAAGCTTAGGATCTGTTGCAGAGGCTACCCTGGGCAAGGACTACTCCTCTCCTCCACTGACTCTGTCAGTATCCTTTCCTGTGGCAACATCCGTTTCATTGAATTGGCCTATCTGGACTCTGGATCCGCAGGAAATTTCATTCAACAGGACGCTGTGGAGTGGTATCGGATAAACATCCAATGTCTACAGAATCCTTTGGTGGTATCGTCCGTAGATGAGAAACCTCTATCCAAGGCCATTCTTTTAGTTTCTGAGCCTGTGCAACTTTGGGTAGGAATGTTGCACTCACAGAAGATCCCTCTGTATGTGCTATCCGGTGTGTAACGATCCCTTGCTCCTGGGCCTGCTGTGGCTACAAAAACACGAGTCTGTCTTGAATTGGAGATCCGGAGAAGTACTCCGTTGGAGCCAGGCTTGTAATGAGTGACATCTTGCCCCCATTCCTCCTGCTCGACCTCCGGCCACTCAGTCTAATTTACCTGGCTTGCCTCCCGCTTATTGGACTTACGCGGATGTCTTCGATAAAAAGGAGGCGAAGACGATACCACCACACAGGCCGTACAATTGCCCTATAGATCTCCTTCCTGGATCTTCTCCTTCACAAGGCATATCTACCCTCTGTCCCAGGCTGAGACATGAGCCATGCCCTAATATATCAACGAGAACCAAACCAAGGAATTTATCCAGAAGTCATTCTCCCCGGCTGGAGCAGGATTCTTCCTTGTAAAGAAAAAGGATGGCTCACTTTGTCACTGAATTGACTACATGGGCCTCAACCAGATAACGATCAAAGATAAATATCCTCTGCCCCTCATATCAGAGCTGTTTGCAGGGCCGGCCCGAGAGATTACGGCGCCCTAGGCGAAACTATTTTGTTGCGCCCCTTCTATTCTTGGCAGTAGATGAAAACTTGGGATATAAATTTAGGAGCAAAATAAACCACAACAACAATGATTAATTAACTCTCTCCTAACTCTTTAATCTTCTGAGAAGTTGTATAGGACAAATATATACAAAGTAATCAATAACACAAAACAAAAACGACCATAGGTAATTAAAATTTTTGTTTCTTTGCCTTTTTTTTTTAAAAGGATGACACTAAGTCACCGAGATTAATTTGTTTAGCAACTTCAGATTCTATCGAAATTGTTGCCAACCCAACCAACCTCTCTTGAGTCATATTTGCCCTTAAATATGTACACTTTTCTTTCCATCCCTAAAACTTTTTGCCTTTTGAAAAGATTTTTTATAACTTTTTCTATTTTTTCTCTGGCGCCCCCTTTGGGTCGGCGCCCTAGGCGGCCGCCTAGTTCGCCTATACGTTCGGGCCGGCCCTGGCTGTTTGATCATCTCATAGGTTTCAGAGTCTTTACTAAACTTGATCTTAGGAGGTGTATAAACTGATCCGAATACGCCATAGGGACGAGTGGAAGACTGCCTTTAACACCCGGGATGGTCATTATGAGTATTGCGTAATGCCGTCTGGCTCTGTAATGCCCCAGCAGTCTTTCAATAAGTGGTGAACGATATCTTCGAGGACCTTCTCTATCCATATGTGGTGGTCTACCTGGATGACATACTGGTGTTCTCTCACGGTCTGCCCACACACGGGAGGGATGTCTGCCAGGTTCTGCAGAGACTGAGGAAGAACCGTTTGTACGCCAAGTTTGAAAAGTGCCTTTTGGAGCAAACCTCTCTTCCATTCCTAGGGTACAACATCTCTGAGACTGGACTGAAGATGGGTCCAGAGAAGGTGTCCGATGTCCTGAAGTGGCCTTGTCCTGACGGTCTGTAAGCAATCCAGAAGTTCTTCAGATTCACTAATTATTACCGCCAGTTCATTCTGCATTTTTCATCTCGGACCGCCCCAATCTTTGTCCTGACCTGCAAGGGAGCTAACTCTAGAGTGTGGACTCCGGAGGCTGAAAACACCTTTGTCTTGTTAAAACAGGCCTTCTCCTCCGCTCCAGTGATGCACCGACCTAACAACAATAAACAATTCTTTTTGGAGATGGATGCTTCTTCCTCAGGGGCCGGAGCCATCCTCACCCAGAAGTCTCCTTCCACCCATATGTTGACCTGCGGTTTCTCCTCCAAAGTCTTCTCAGCTCCAGGACGCAACTATTTGATAGGCGATCGAGTACGCTGCCCCTTTCCATATTGGCCCCCACGTGCTCTCTCTCTTAATACTGACCCTCACATGCTGCCCCTTCTCCATAATGTCCCTCACAAGCTGCCCCCTCACCATACTGTCCCACTCACATTTTCCCAGTCCATATTGTCCCTCTCCATATTGTCCTTCACACACTGCCCCTTTCCATAATATATCCTACACAGTGCCCCTCTTCATACTTTCCATACACATGCTGCCTCCTCTTCATACTGTCCCCAAATACTGCCCTTCTCCATACTGTTCACCACGTTACCCTTCTCCATACTGTGATACTGCATGTTTCCTCCTGTCCATACTGTCTCTAACACACTGCACCTTTCCAAACTGTCCCCCACACACGGCCTCCCTCCATACTGTCCCACACACAGTGACCCTCTTCGAACTGTCCTCCACACAGGAGCCCTCTCTATACTGTCCTACACATGCAACATCTTCATAGTGTCCCCCAAACGTTAAAATGGATCTGAAAATTGATCAGTTTCTTCCCTCATTCCAAATTAAGATATGTAAAGAGTTTATCTTGAATCGAGCAAATGGGTCTGTGAAAAAAACAGATGTGTGAATAACCCTATTGACTTGTATGGGTCTGTGTGCGAGGAACACTTTTGCGGGATGAGCCCTTATTATCATTATTATTAGAACACGAAAAATTTCAGGAGTGGGAAAGCTGCGGGGACGGCTTCCCCTACTGTCACACAAGCTGGCTGCACTCGCGGCACTAAAAATAGAATGTGGATAACTTATCCCAACCTCAGCGCACCTCCCCTGTTAAATTACTAGGCACAGTGAGAATGGGCACAGTGCCAAGGAAAAAGCTCTAGTATGATAAGCATTCATCTGCTGCTGCTCTTGTTGACCTCCACCTCTGTAATCCTTGTAAAATTGTTGTCTTCATTACTAAGACTGCCCATTCACAGGGACCCACTGTTTACAATAACAGCAACGTTCCGGTACACCTCATGTAATAACCACTACATGACCCAGCAGTAAATGCATGGGTCATGGGGGGGCTGAGAAGATTCATATAGAGGATGAAGATAAGGCCACATATACATGTTCCATATTAGATCGGTATTTTACATCAGTATTTCTAAGCCAAAACCAAGTATAACAGAAACACATCACCACTTCTACATTTTTCACCCACTCCTGATTTTGGCTTCCAAATACTGATATCAGTAAAATACTGACCAAATAGTGAATGTGTGAACGAGGTCCTAGAATAGAACTTGTAATGTATTGATTTAATTCTTTTATTTTGAATTTATTATTCTTTATGGTGAAGTCATTCTTTGATTGACAGTGTTCCACAAATCGAACAAAAGTAGGATGTATCTATTTTTTTAATATGGACAAACGGCCTACAAAAAAGGCCCAACAACTGACACGCAAATAGCCCATATAATATACTGTGTCGGTGTCCTGTCAGTGAAAGACACTAACAGTACACATATGAGAAGAAGTGACGTGTGAATCAGTTCGTAGTGGGTAGAGACCATAGAAAATTGTATTTCAGATCATATCTAACAGTATTTGCATTATTAAAAAACAGATCTAATAAGGTTGAGTGGGTGTAGTATGTAGTTTTTTTCTATTTCCGGATGCACATCAGACATATTTCCTTAGCGTGTGTACACACAGGTCTTATGCGCTGAGGAATCTGCAGTAGAAAATTTGCAATATCAAAATTAGCAGTAAAAATGAGGATTTATCAATATACAAATATGCATTTTTTTAAATATGGTTTGCATGATGTTTACATGCCATACTAGCAATCTACAGAACATAGGGGGCTAGCCTTTTCGCAAAGTCTTAGGCCTCATGTAGACGTCAGTATTTTCCATGTACGAGAAAAACGGACTGATTATTTTGATTAGGCCGGGGTCACACTTGTGTGTGTAATGCGAGAAACTCAGGCGAGTCTCTTGCATCAATACACGGCACTGCCACCGGCACTCGGGACCGGAGTGTGCGGCTGCATGTATTTCTATGCAGCTGAACGCTCTCTTTTCTAACAGTTTGAACATCGGACGGCACTAGGATGTACCATGCAATTTTTTCACAGACCTATAGATTTGATTTGCTAATTGCTTGCACTGTCTTTCATTAGGGCCTGTAGCATCTCTCAATAAGTCGATCACTAAAGCCCACGCCATCTCTCAGTAAATATCTCATTAGGGTCTGCAGCGTCTCTCAGTAAGTCTCTGATTAGGGCCCGCACAGTCTCTCAGTAACTCTCACATTAGGGCCCGCACAGTCTCTCAGTAACTCTCACATTAGGGCCCGCACAGTCTCTCAGTAACTCTCACATTAGGGCCTGCACCGTCTCTCAGTAAATCTCTCATTAGGGCCTGCAGCGTCTCTCAGTAAGTCTCTCATTAGGGCCCGCACCGTCTCTCAGTAAGCCTCTCATTGAAGCCGGCACTGTCTCTCAGTAAGTCTCTCATTAGGGCCCGCACTGTCTCAACTCTTTCATTAAAGCCCGCATCATCTCTCAGTAAGTTTCTCATTAAAGCCCGCAGCATTTCTCAGTAACTCTCTCATTAGGGCCTGCATTGTCTCTCAGTAACTCTCTTACTAGGGCCTGCATTGTCTATCAGTAACTCTCTTACTAGGGTCCACACCATCTCTCAGTAAGTCTCTTATTAGGGCCCGCAGTGTCTCTCAGTAAGTTTCTCATTAAAGCCCGCAGCATCTCTCAGTAAGTCTCTTATTAGGGCCTGCACCATCTCTCAGTAACTCTCTCATTAGGGCCCGCACCGTCACTCAGAAAGTCTTTCATTAGGGGCCGCACCGTCACTCAGTACGTCTCTCATTAGGACCCGCACCATCTCTCAGTACGTCTCTCATTAGGGCCCGCACCATCTCTCAGTATGTCTCCCATTAGGGCCCGCACCGTCTCTCAGTAAGTCTCTCATTATGGCCTGCATCGTCACTCAGTAACTCTCTCATTAGGGCCCGCACCGTCTCTCAGTAAGTCTCTCATTATGGCCTGCATCATCTCTCAGTAAGTCTTTCATTAGGGCCCGCACCGTCTCTCAGTAAGTCTCTCATTAGGGCCTGCAGCGTCTCTCAGTAAGTGTCTGATTAGGGCCTGCATCGTCTCTCAGTAACTCTCCCATTAGGGCCCGCACCATCTCTCAGTACGTCTTTCATTAGGTCCCGCACCGTCTCTCAGTACGTCTCTCATTAGGGCCCGCACCGTCTCTCAGTAAGTCTCTCATTAGGGCCCGCACCGTCTCTCAGTACGTCTCTCATTAGGGCCCGCACCGTCTCTCAGTAAGTCTCTCATTAGGGCCTGCATCGTCTCTCAGTAAGTCTCTCATTAGGGCCCGCACTGTCTCTCAGTAAGTCTCTCATTAGGGCCCGCACCGTCTCTCAGAAAGTCTCTCATTAGGGCCTGCACCGTCTCTCAGTAAGTCTCTCATTAGGGCCTGCAGCGTCTCTCAGTAAGTCTCTCATTAGGGCCCGCACCGTCTCTCAGTACGTCTCTCATTAGGGCCCGCACCGTCTCTCAGTAAGTCTCTCATTAGGGCCTGCATCGTCTCTCAGTAAGTCTCTCATTAGAGCCCACACCGTCTCTCAGAAAGTCTCTCATTAGGGCCTGCACCGTCTCTCAGTAAGTCTCTCATTAGGGCCTGCAGCGTCTCTCAGTACGTCTCTCATTAGGACCCGCACCATCTCTCAGTACGTCTCTCATTAGGGTCCGCATCGTCTCTCAGTAAGTCTCTGATTAGGGCCCGCACCGTTTCTCAGTAAGTCTCTCATTAGGGCCTGCAGCGTCTCTCAGTAAGTCTCTCATTAGGGCCTGCAGCGTCTCTCAGTTTGACTCTTGGCGTACACATTCTTGTCTCTCATAGTACAGAATTCTGTATGCCATCCTAATTAAATGTGCTTTACCAGCAGAAACTTTGCGTCCAAGACCATATAAAAGTCACAGGGCCTGTCGCCAAGTCAAGAGTGGCTAGTTCTTGCTCATATTTTATTCCCATTGCTCTCCTGAGTATGCCGTTCTTTGAGCTCTTAAAATCCCCCATATAGCGGCAGAGATATGGTCCTTTTAGTTAGTGCTACTTTTATGGATTTACAAGAGAGTGTGGCTACAGAGAAATATTACAGGGCAGGCTAAAGACCGCCCCAGAGGATCCTGTGAGTACCACCCCATGTAAAAAGCATAAAACTTAACATGAAATAAAAAACAAGTCCCATTTGTCTGGAACTCTGTGGCGAATTAAAAAAATTAACAACAAAAAATGACGGGGAGCAGCTGGAAAATACAAAAGCAAAAACTGGACACTTTTGTCCAAGTGACAGGTCCCATTTAAACACACATACATTTTTTTTCTACATTAAAATATTCCATTAACTGCCCCCTAGAGGGTTATTCAGATGCACCAGTCAGGCCACAGATTTTGTCTCACAACATAGCAGCATGGCAAAATAAACTTGCCTGGACAACCCTTTTAAATGGTAAGATCAGACTGGGCCAAACCAAGGTCACTTATAGTAGCTAAAGGTCGCACCGTGTGTGGTGAAGGTTTGGTAGCGAGCGTTCAGCCACACTGTTTAGTTTCAACCTAAAATCAACTGCATTTTTATGTGAGTAGGATCCCATAATGTTGCTGCCATGTTAGGACAAAGATCTCAACACAAGGGGGACAAACAGTCTTGTCGACATCCAAGTTTCATGTTCCAAGTACAAACCATATTGCACAAGCCAGTGGTGCATCTCCTCAACCAAACATGAGAGCAAGACTGTTGTGACTCAGGGCTAAACAACCCCAATAACGTTTCCTCTCCCCCACCCAACCAAAATCAAACTCGGAAACCAAGTGATGGGTGAAGGTCGGTCACAGCTTTATTGAATGTTTTCTCAAACAAACATTTTATAGGCACTTAGCTTCTCTTTAACCCGCGCTCGCTGCCAAATGCCCTGTTCTGTATTCACAGGCAAGTCGGCCAGCAAACCGTAGCTTTGTGCCATTCCTTCTTTCCCCGCTGTGACTTGAAACTACAATAAACAAAACAGAATGAACATCAGTAAACAATCATAACAAAAGGGAGGGAGGGTGGGACAAGCACTTCCAGAATCAGCTGCCAGGAGGAAAGAGGGAGGGCGGCCTCGGATCTGGTCCAATATAAGTACAGGAAGGGGCTGTACTAACCCCCTCCTTATCCCCATTGGCCCTATAACATTAAGTACCCACCCAGGACCATGACGTGGGTGGGCCAGCTCGATTAACCTCTAAGGAAGGGGGAAGGGAGGAAAGGCACCCCAGTCAGGGGCACTTTCCTTAAACAGTACAGTGCCCACCAGACTGTTGTGACTCAGGGCTAAACAACCCCAATAACGTTTCCTCTCCCCCACCCAACCAAAATCAAACTCGGAAACCAAGTGATGGGTGAAGGTCGGTCACAGCTTTATTGAATGTTTTCTCAAACAAACATTTTATAGGCACTTAGCTTCTCTTTAACCCGCGCTCGCTGCCAAATGCCCTGTTCTGTATTCACAGGCAAGTCGGCCAGCAAGCCGTAGCTTTGTGCCATTCCTTCTTTCCCCGCCACGGAGGATCCTGTTCCTAAACAGGACTCCGACCCCCACCCATCAATAGTAAAGCTTGCTCCACTCCATCCTGCAGACCAGATAGAAAGATATCAAGCCCGATCTCGTTCAAATGTACCCCATCAGGCCTTAGCAGGGCACTGTTATTTCCTTCCAGTTGTCTGTGACGAACGACAACACCGAACCTCTCACGCACGAACCTAGAGATACGGGCATTGATAGACCTCCTCGAACGTTCGACTGCCATACCATCACGAGCCCCTTGCCACACCGCCCTCGGAACAATCTCCGACCAAACCAAC
This sequence comes from Dendrobates tinctorius, assembly GCF_039654945.1. Lineage (NCBI taxonomy): Eukaryota > Metazoa > Chordata > Amphibia > Anura > Dendrobatidae > Dendrobates > Dendrobates tinctorius. The sequence goes on along the minus strand of NW_027361684.1, from coordinate 33,357,415 downwards.
ACTAGTTCCTGGAAAAAACCATGAAAGCGTTCCATATCAGCCCGCATCATAGTTAGCAGCTCCGCCACCTTGTACGAGCACAGATCGTTTCCCCCCGCATGTAACACCAGAATGCTCGGCCCCCGAGCTCCTCTTGCGATCACGACCACCTCCGGTAAAACTTGTGGCCACTGCAGGCCCCTAACGCCTCTCCACATGAAAGCCACATCCCGAAATCCAAGGTGCCGTCCACCTGGGCGACACTCCGCACGCTGCGCAGCCCAGAAAATGTAGGAATGTCCCAGCAACCACACAGTTGGCCTGACGGAATCTGCAGAGAAAGAAATCGTTAATATAACAAATCTGGACGAATGTAACGAGCAAAGCAAGCTGATTTCCACCTCCCAATCCTCTGAACTTCAGCATCAGGAAGACCCTCCTTAGCTGCCTCCGTAGCTGCTCCAATGCGAAACGAATGGGTCCCATACTCACCAGCTGGAACTCCTAACCCCTTCAAACATTTATTGAACACAGCCTGAAATTGATACCTAGTTAAAGGTAAATGATCAGCATGCGCAAAGAAAAAACTACCTCCCGTCCTCATAGACACATATTCCTTAAGCAAAGCGACCGGGCACAGTGAGAATCTGGCCGCCCGTAGCAAAACCCAGGAACCCCTACCTAAAGGATCAGTCTTTGATTTACGTATTCTCACGCGCACCGACTCATCCAAGAAAACTACATCCACAAACCGCAAACCACACCCCAAATCCAGCTTCGAACGAGGAACCAGTTCGCCAACCCTTAATGCCCCAAAAAATGCCAAGCCAAAAGCGGCAGACACAAGGGCTGCCTCAAAAGCAGAATTGCACACTTTAACGGTAATACCTATGAGTTGGCCAAGAAGGGCAAGGGACACCGGACGCCTACACTCATTACTAGGCTGAACCCTCCTCCAACCCTTCATAGCCTGTCGAACAATTAAACATTTGGTAACATCGGACCAACCCAATAACTGAAAGTGGAAAGCAACACCGGACAAGCGCTGCTGCGCTGACGTACCCAAGAGACCCGTACTATGCAAATGACACACGTACTCCACCATAACTTGCAATCTCGAGGACTCGCACATCTGAACAGGTCTATTGCCCGCCAACTGACACCATTCCATCCATGCCTTACCATATGCTCGCCAAGTCGACTGGGACACAGAGGAACGAACCAGGGACATCAACTGTTCCTGACCACGTCCCATAGAATCTGCGGACACAAAACCGGCGGAAACCTGGACGAGAAATGATTGAGGCAACGAGCCACACCTGGATCAACCGTCCTCCAATGAATTTCCTGATTGCACAGCAGATCACCCCACAACTCAATCAAAACCATGATCGGAAAAATCGCACACAGGGTCCTGTCATTACAAAAACCCAACCTGACCCAAAACTCCGGCCAATTCTCCTGACACAGCGATTTCCAAATCCTGACGTAAAACCAGAGCCACCCTCCCCAGACGTAAACAAATTCAAATCCTGTGCCGTCCGGCACGGTAACATAAAGCAAGTGTGACCATTGTATGTGTGCAAAAAGGAAAGCCACACCTCCAAATCTGCCTTCATGGCCCTCGTAACCCGCACCCTGAGGTGTGGGCTGGAGACCCCTTTCGTAGCCAACGACAGCCGTCGTGAAAAAACCCTACCAACCGGCATTACTCTACTCGCAAATACTAACAACCCCAACAGAGATTGCATCTGCAAGAGAGTAACCTTCCGAACCGCCATGAAACCCTCAATCAACGAAACCAGTTTCTGAACCTTGTCACCCGGCAACCGGTATTCCATTGCTACCGTATCAATTTCGATGCCTAAAAAGGTCAAAGTATGAACCGGACCGACGGTCTTCTCTGGTGACAAAGGCACACCAATCGTCCGCGCGATTGACGTAAATGTGGAAAGTAAATTACTGCATAACTCAGAGTCGTTCTGGCCGACAAACAGAAAATCATCCAGGTAGTGAGTGACGGACCTACTGCCCGATTCCCATCTCACAACCCACTCCAGAAAAGAACTAAAAAGTTCAAAATAGTAACACGAAATAGAACATCCCATGGGAAGACACATATCAAAATAAAACTCTCCTTCTACCTGACAACCCAAAAGATGAAAACAATCCGGATGAACCGGCAACAAACGAAATGCCGAATCGATATCAGCCTTTGCCAACCAGGCTCCTTCTCCCGCGATCCTGATCAAAGCCACAGCCCTGTCGAAGGATGCATAAGATACCGACGCATCATCAGGGGAAATACCATCATTCACCGAAGACCCCTTTGGATGAGACAAATGGTGAATCAACCGAAAGGAACCAGGGTCTTTTTTTGGCACCACTCCCAGAGGCGATACTCTAAAATCCGAAAAAGGCGGGAATACGAACGGACCGGCCATTCTACCCAGGGCTACCTCCTTCTGAACTTTTGCCACCAAAACATCCGGATGTTCGCGAGCAGACTTCAAATTTGCCGCAAAACCGGGGGACCTTTGCAATTTAAACGGGATGAAAAAACCTTCCGAAAAACCAAAACGCAGCATACCAGCAGCCTCCTTGTTAGGATAACGGTCTAACCAAGGTGCCATCGCGACTACGCTCACCGGCGTCTTTCCTCTCAGCTTGCTGTGGCTTGACAGGCAGCTTTCCCGCGGGGCGGGAACACTTAGCCGCCGGGTGCGAACCTCCACATGCTGAACACTCATGTCGGAATTTGCAGAGGCCGTAAAACCGACAGTGTCCCTCATTAAACAACCAACAGGTACCGGGTCTCCGCACGACCACTGAACTGGAACCTGTTGATCCTTGTCCAGCAGCCGCTGACGGAAAGGGATACTGCTTCTGAGTCATCATAAGGCGCAACCAAACCTCAGTCGCCTTCACCCCCCATCCGATTTCCGGGTGAAGGGCTAACCGCCTCCTAAATTCCTCATCGTATCTCCACCAAGCTGAACCCCCATGAGCCTTATATGAGTTGTAGATCATATCCTGGTAGATAAACAACTCTGAACAGCGGCTCGGGTGCTCCTGTCCCATAATGCAACCCAGTACGGCGAAAGCTTGCAACCAGTTATTCATAGTTTTAGCCACCTTTGGACGCACTCTCTCCGAAAACCTCTCGACTCTCTTTTCTTTGTCCACGGTGTGTTGGTCCCCCGAAACCAACGACCAAATATCTATATAATCGTTACGCCAAATCTTCCTTTTAGTATCATCATCAATGTGCGACCCTAGCGCACTAACCCCACAGAACATGGTATCCTTATACACCCCCGCCAGCGGGGCAACCCCTTTCTGACACTCCTTCGCCGTACTATCTTTGGGGGGCAATTGCCCGATCAACGCTTGCAACACGGATAACACAGCAGTGGTATCGACACTCGGAGAACCCAACAAGGAACACTCACCCGGATTCACCGTTGGAGGAGGGACTCCCATGGCTGGAGGAACTCCGGCTCCCGGATGACCCGGCGGAATGATGACGCCGCGACTTGTAGCCTCGGGAGTTGTTCTCGCCTCGACCAGGCTGTAAGTCCTTGATCGGGCCCTCGACTCCCGGTGCACGGAAGGAGGGCCACGGACTCGCTCAGGACTCACAGACGCGCTGGACACCTCTGACACTGAGGATGGAGAGCCACGTCTCGAGGACCGGGGACGGTGACGACCACTAGAGGCCGCTCTGCGGCCAGAGTGCCTAGCTCTTTTATGGCGACGCTGTGATGCATGGTACCTGTGACGGCGCGACTGTGGGGACGATGAATAAGAGGAAGAGAAGGATGAGGATCCCCGGCGTCTACGCCTGCTTCGCCTCCTCCTCGTGGGGGAACCGACCACTGCCGCAACGACTGACGCCTCCCGACTACCCCCAGCTACAGCTGAAGCGGGAGCCTGGCACTGACCCCCAACCCCTTGCGTACCACCGCACTGCGGTGCCGCCGCAGGCACTATAGTACCCGGCGCAATCACTTCTGCAGGGGATGATGTAGGGACCGCCCCCACAACAAGAGCCGGTGACAGGCTGCCCCTCCCCTGGGCCCCCACCCCCGGCTGATCAGTGCCCTGCTCCTCTGCTGAGCCGGAAGAGGTTGCACTATTCCTCCCTCCCATATTGGCACCGGATATCCCACTGCACGTACTCCCTCTAGCTTCCCTGCCCGGCTCCCTCCCAACCACTCCCACTCCGCTGAGTGTGGAAACAGGCCCCTTAGATCCCCTAACCCCCCGCGATTGCCTACCGCAGGACCGGCTCCCCCTATTCACGCGTGTCGGCGCGGCTGCGCGCTCAGCTTCTCCAGACCGGAAGTCTGGGGGCGGCGACTTCCGCCTAGCCGCGCGCCGCCTGGATACTTCAGCCAGCGCAGGCGAGGCGTCGCACAGGCGAACAGGAGGGCGGGATCGCCGCACGGACCGCCTGCCTCCCACCTCCCCCACCGCCGCCGGCTGTTGTGACACCGCGGCAGCGGCCAGATCTGACCGCGGTGAAACCGCTCCAGGACCAGGCACCCCTGGAGAAGCTGCAGCCCGCGGGGACGCCAGGTGAGTGAGGAAATCCTGTAGCCACGACTCTCCCTCCTGCAGGACACGCAAACGCAGGGCCTCCAAAAGAGGGTCTGCCATGGTACCGACGGACAGTGCTCGACAAGCACTTCCAGAATCAGCTGCCAGGAGGAAAGATGGAGGGCGGCCTCGGATCTGGTCCAATATAAGTACAGGAAGGGGCTGTACTAACCCCCTCCTTATCCCCATTGGCCCTATAACATTAAGTACCCACCCAGGACCATGACGTGGGTGGGCCAGCTCGATTAACCCCTAAGGAAGGGGGAAGGGAGGAAAGGCACCCCAGTCAGGGGCACTTTCCTTAAACAGTACAGTGCCCACCATATATAGTACTATGAGACTGATGAGTTTGGGTCAGACCAGCAGCGGTCCATGAATCGCAGCCAAGACACAGACTGTGAAATACACGTGTGTGAATCCCGCCTTAGACACGAAGGGTGGGTGTAACTTAGCAGTGTTGAATATTGATGAGCGAGCGTTCTTGAATAATTTGTAATTCGAGCACGCTCGCTGATCACTAGTGAACTTTTTTACCTAGCAGTTACCTTGAGGCATCACCATGGGGAGCTCAGCGCAGACAGAATTTAACAGCTTCCATTGAGTGGTAGCTGTATAGATCTGTGCATTGAGTTCCTCTTACTAGTGGCTGCAGGTAAACCTTTTTTTCCCACTCATTGTTTGATATAAGAAGCAGTTCAGTCTTGCTAGTTGTTGTACTGTTCACCCCATCTCTGCTGTTGCTAACCACTCCTTTAACTCTTCTGAATCAGGGTACCTGATCACATACTCATGTCTGCTATTCCTGGTGCTGACCACACTTTCAGCTGCTGCTTCAAGGTTAGCTTATAACCACCAAATTGTCCCGGATATACCTGTGTGCTTCTGCGCTCCTGTAATAAGGTACTATATTGCCTATACACCTATTCAATTCTACTGTTCCTGTCTGCAATCACACTCCTGCAGCAAGTTACTAGTTTACCCACACACCTCTGCTGTTCCTGTGCATACATCTGGCTCCATTGCATTTAGTGCTTCCTGCTCTGCTTATCCACCTGCTATGTTGCCTTTCCAGCTGTACTGTACATAGCTGTTCCACGTGCCGTTCGGCAAGTGCAACATCATTGCTTCCAATCCGTGACGCTCAACATATGGCTTAGGCCAGAGTCACACACAACGTATAAAAATGCGGTCCGTTTTCTACGGACGAGAATTGCAGAAATGTTCCCTGAACAGTGATCCATGTGTCATCTGATTGTCATGCGAGGATGCCATTTTCTCACATCTAAGCATCCATGTGACATCCGTATGGCGTTTTTTTTTCTCACAACCTTGCAAAATGGATATTTACTGGATTTTAGGCCTGAAAATAATTGAAATCATAATCAGCAACCCTATTTATTGCCTCCAGAACAGGTGGCATCCTCCAATCTTTGCATTTTCAAGCCGTGCTTGTGTTGGGGTATTTCTGCTTTGTGTCAAACACGTCAAACAGGCTTACTTTGAACACCACTGAGCGTGTTTTGTCACGACGCTTTGGGGAGCCATATCCAGTGATTGTGGATCCGAGGAGGCGGAGATGAATGTGGGTCCATCCGCTTTTGAGGCAACGCCTCACTAAAGGCCATTTCCACTGTCTCTATGCATCTCTGCGTACCTATCCTGACAAGTTCTTCCAATATTGTCGGATGAGCCTTGCCATCTATGATATTTTGTTGGAGATATTACTCTCTGGGATCACCTTTAAGGACATCAGGATGCGCAAGTCTAGTTCTGCCGAGGAGCACTTAAACCTTACATTACGGTATGTATTCCTCCTCCTCTATGTTGATGATGTTTCCAACTGCCGTATTTTTTATCTTCCAAAATACCTTTTGTTTTATCATTTTTGGTTTTAAATGTCAAAATACAACATGTCCTTAATGATAATATTTGTCTATTTTTTGCAACCCCAAAGCCATTGCAAGTACCGTATATACTTGTGTATAAGCCAACCCGTGCATAAGCCGACCCTCCTAATTTTGCCACAAAAACTGGGAAAACTAATTGACTCATGTATAAGCCTAGGGTGGAAAATGCAGCAGCTACTGGTAAATTTCAAAAATAAAAATAGATACCAATAAAAGTAAAATTAATTGAGGCATCAGTAGGTTAAATGTTTTTGAATATCTATATTGAATAAGGAGCCCCATATAATGCTCCATACAGTTCATGATGGGCCCCATAAGACGCTCCATACAAAATACACCCCATATAATGCTGCACAAAGGTTAATAATGCCCCCATAAGATGCTCCATAGAATAATATGCCCCATATAGTGCTCCATAAAGGTCATGCCCCCATAAGATGCTCCATAGATTATTCCCCCATAAGATGCTCCATAGATTATGCCCCAATAACATGCTCCATATATTATGCTCTATAGATTATGCCCCATATGCTGCTCCATAGATTATGCCCCCATATGCTGCTCCGTAGAATATACCCCCATATGCTGCTCCATAGACTATGCCCCCCATATGCTGCTCCATAGAATATGCCCCCATATGCTGCCTCCATATGCTGCTCCATAGACTATGCCCCCATATGCTGCTCCACAGAATATGCCTCCAAAAGATGCTCCATATATTATGCCCCCATATGTTGCTGCAAAAAAAAAATGCCATACTCACCTCTCCTGCTCAGGACTCGGCACCTGAGATATTCACCTGTCCGGGGTCCATCGCTGCTCACCGCTGTCTGCCACGTCGTCTGTCAGTGACGTTCAGAAAGCAGAGGGCACAGCACGCACTAACCACCTCACTGCGCCCTCTGCTGCCTAAACGTCACTGACAGAGGACGCAGCAGACAGCAGTGAGCAGAATGGGAACGAGGACAGGTGAATATCGCTATACTTACCCCCTCCTGGCGCGGTCTGTGCAGCCCCGCTTCTCCACTGTCTCCCTTCCTGCCTTCAGCGGTCACGTGGTACCGCTCATTACACTCATGAATATGCGCATATTCATGAATTTAATGAGCGGTACCACGTGACCGCTGAAGGCAGGGAGACGGTGGAGAGTCGGGGGACTGCAGGGGGGGTATGATCTGTGACCCCCCCAGGTATATGACTCATGTATGAGCCGAGAGGAGGACTTTCAGCCCAAAAAAATGGGCTGAAAATCTCGGCCTATACACTAGTATATACGGTATTTTAATGTTGTTATGGCATGGCTTGTTAGGTACAGACTACAACTTTGATGAATGTGAAATTGGTTTGTTATGTCGAATGTTGTTTTTTTTCGTTGCGTAATCTGCTGCAGAATCTACTGTGTTGTACAGTACCATTAAAGTCAACCTGAAATGAAAAACGCAGTGCACATGCTGCGGATTTTTCTGTGCGGATTAGCAGCAGATTGAAATCCGCAGCATGTCAATTCTTTGTGCGGAATCCGCAGCGTTTTGACACCTGCTCCATGATAGGTGTCAAAACGCAAGGGAAAACCGCAAGCTAATCCGCACTAAATCCGCAGGTCATTTGACCTGCAGATTTAGCCAAATCCGCCGGGTAATCCACAACGTGTGCACACAGCCTTACAACTGGCCTTTCATATGCGGCACTGCATCATGAATTTTTAATAGGAAAATCAACAAATCAACAATATCAGGCATAGTCTGGTCTACCTGTTCCGAAATATGGTCACGACTTCATTAAGTGGTCGTGCCTGAGCCAAAAATGGAAGACTGGTTGCGGATAGCCCGTGGTTTTGAGGAGACGTGCCAGTTTCCAAACTGTATTGGAGCCCTGGATGGGAAGCACATCCTTCGTCGACTACGGCGTGGGATGACAGCAGCCTGGGGTGAGGTCTCCAGAGGCACGGTAGGGCTGCTTCTGTTTCCCTGGTCCTCCTCTGGATGTTCCTCCTGTTCCTCTGATGCCAGTGCTGGTGGTTGTGTGAGGATGTACCTGAAAGGGGCAGATGATGGGCCAGCCACCTCTTCACCTTCCCCGACTGGATCTATAGGAGCCTCCGAGTCAGAGGCTGTCCCCATCTCAGTTAGGTTGGACTGAGTTCTGTATAAATGGAATTTTTTTTTTTTTTTAAATTAGATGTAAATCTAAAATCCACATGTATAAAATGTGGTGTGATGCATGCACTTACGGTCTCAGATCCAGAACGGGAGCCAGAAAAGAAAGCCTGTCATAGTAAATATACTTTCTTTTCATTGGTGCTGCATCCCCACTCCTGGAACGCTGCTGTCGTTCACGCCGGTACTGGTCCCTCACGCTGCGCCAGCGTCTTATGACATCATTCACTGCAAACAAACATACACATATATACAGTTGTGGCCAAAAGTATTGACACCCCTGCAATTCTGTCAGATAATACTCAGTTTCTTCCTGATAATGATAGCAAACACAAATTCTTTGGTATTATTATCTTCATTTAATTTGTCTTAAATGAAAAAACACAAAAAGAATTGTCCTAAAGCCAAATTGGATATAATTCCACACCAAACATAAAAAAGAGGGTGGACAAAAGTATTGGCACTGTTCGAAAAATCATGTGATGCTTCTCTAATTTGTGTAATTAACAGCACCTGTAACTTACCTGTGGCACCTAACAGGTGTTGGCAATAACTAAATCACACTTGCAGCCAGTTGACATGGATTAAAGTTGACTCAACCTCTGTCCTGTGTCCTTGTGTGTACCACATTGAGCATGGAGAAAAGAAAGAAGACCAAAGAACTGTCTGAGGACTTGAGAAACCAAATTGTGAGGAAGCATGAGCAATCTCAAGACTACATGTCCATTTCCAAAGACCTGAATGTTCCTGTGTTTTTTCATTTAAGACAAATTGAATGAAGATAATAATACCAAAGAATGTGATTGCAATCATTTTCAGGCAGGAACGGAGTATTATCTGACAGAATTGCAGGGGTGTCAATACTATTGGCCACAACGGTATTTAATGTTTAAAATCTACTTTGGTAAACTAAAAAGTACTTTCCACTATAAAGTGGCATGATAAATATTAAGTTTTATACCAGTAATGTGCCAAATATTGGTACAAAGCATATATAATTAGGTAGTGTTCTAATGTTAACAGGTGATACATAGCTCAATAATTTTATACAGGGATTGTATTTAATAATTTGCTCTTGGGCCTCACAAGGCTTGTCCTCAAATTCAGGAAACATCTGCCCTCATATCCTCCTCCACGCTGCCTCCTTTCTTGTCCTGTCGGCATAATGGGCGTCCCTCTAATCTCATAGATCTGGCCCCACTTGGACCAGAACTATGAGCATCTCCACGTTTATGTATGTGGACATGATGGTGGACTCCGTGGAGGCGGTCTTCCTTTTTTTGTAGTGCTTGTCAAGCTAATTAGCATGCCCTAGCTTCCTGATAATGGCTGCTTCAATTTCCTGTCCCCGCTTGCATATTTCTCACAAGTCACACACATGGTCCGTGTGTAATCCGCTTTTTTTCTCGCCCCCATAGACTTGCATTGGCGAGTCTCGGCCGTAATACAGTGCAAATCGCAGCATGCTGCGCTTTCCTCCGCACATATAAAAACGCATGATGGGAGCTGCCCCATAGGTTAACATTGGTCCAAGTGCTATGCGATTTTTTTTTTTTCCCGCATAGCACTCGTCCGTATTCCTCTCTAGTGTGACTTTGGCCTTAGACTGAGAATCTACCTTACTATGTGAGCCCATAAGGCCTGTTTCACACTTCCGTTTTTGACCATCAGTCAAAATCTGCCGTTTTTGCAAAAAAAAAAAACGGATCCATTTTTTTTGGCGGATCTGTTTTTTCCCCGATTGATTTGCAATACCGGCGGATCTTGACGGATAGCCATCCGTTAGATCCGTTTTTTTTGCGGATCCGTCAATTTTTTTGCGTCCCGGAAATTTAACTCTGAAATTTCTGGCGGCCGGAAAAAATTCTCTCTCTCGGGGAGCGGTTCCTTTAAAATTCTTCATTCGGCAGATCCGTCAAAAAACGGATCCGGTGGCATCCGTTCACATCAGTTAGGAACGGATCCGCTTTCCGCCTTTTTGGCGGATTTTAACTGACACAAAAAACTGAAGTGTGAAACAGGCCTAACAGGAAAAGGTACAATGTAGCATTTTAAACCAGATTTATACAGCTGGTGTATAATCTGTTATATAATTTTTGTGAACAAGGTCTTTTTGCAGGATTTTTTTTTAACTGTAACAATTGGAAATAAACTAAAATAATGTTAAAAAGCGTTGGCATGTACAGCACGTGTAGCGGTCATGTGAATGATGGATGTAATGTCACAGGGCAAGGAAATGAATAAGGATGCTAGCATTAGTTTAACAAATTACTAGCAGTTTTCCTGCTTTTTAAGAAATCTTGGACAACCTCTTTAAAAAATAAATAAATGTTAACTTCTTGGAGTTCTCATCATTTTTGCAATAAGGCCCAATGATTTTTGGCAGATCTCTTCCTATGTAAACTAATCAAGCCAAAGTGGGCAGGAAGAGAATAGCCCAATACCCATTTCTACTCTTTCTGGAAACTGTATTTTCCCCAAAATTCTGCCGCGTTTTAAAGCAACACAGTTTACGGAGGGGAGGTATCCTGTCAATATCTCATTCTTCCTGCTGAGAAGGCAGCATAAAAATGGTGTCTGGTTCCTTAATCTGGAGTTTACCTACTTCCTTACAAGAGGTGAAAGTTTGAGTGAGTCTGTTACCCCCCCCCCAATACATTTTAAATGTGCTATACAGCGTTGCAGGTGACGTAGCCCCTATAACAACCATACTACATTACTGGTACAGTGCCTGAGAAAATTACTTTTAATTAATGCCAGCTGCATTCAGACAGTGCTCGCTCTGGGAATCGAGTACTGTCAATGAGAAGTGATGGAAAAGCCCCAGTATGCAAATGAGGCATAAGGGTGCACCAAACTAGCCCATGTCCTAGATACGTCTCTGTGTGGTGGCTCTTGAAGCAATGACTCCGGCAGCAGTCCTCTCCTTGTGAATCTCTCCCACATTTTTGAGTGGGTTTTTCTTAACCACAACCTTGAAAGGATTGTTATCTTGGTTGCTTGTGCACCTTCTTCTAACACATTTTTTCCTTCCCCTCAACTTTCCGTTAATATGCTTGGATACGGCACTCTATGAATAGCCAGCTTCTTTAGCAATGACCTTTTGTGGCTTACCCTCCTTGTGGAGTGAGTCAATGACTGCCTTCTGGACATCTGTCAAGTCAGCAGTCTTCCCCATGATTTTGGAGCCTACTGAAACAGACTAAGGCAGGGTTCCCCAACTCCAGTCCTCAAGGCCCACCAACAGATCATGTTTTCAGGGTTTCCCTTGTATTGTACAGGTGATGCAATTATCACCTTGGCAATACTAAGGAAATCCTGAAAACATGACCTGTTGGTGGGCCTCAAGGACCGGAGTTGGGGAACCATGGACTAAGGGACCTTTTTAAACAAGGAAGCCTTTGCAGGTGGTTTTTGTTAATTATAGTTTACTGAGATAATGACTTTTGGGTTTTCATTGGCTGTAAGTCATAATCATCAACATTAACAGAAAAACACTTGAAATAGATCACTCTGTTTGTAATGACTATATAATACGAGTTTCACTTTGTGTAGTAAAGAACTGAAATTAACATTTTGATATTCTAATTTTGTGAGAAGCAAAACCAATATATAACTACTGTATATATACATATAAATATGTAATTTGCCACTTGTTTTTTTTCTCTCCACTGTTCTCAGTAGGAGACATACATAGTTTGACAAATGGCACCTGACTGCATAAAGGGCTCACAATCTTTAAATGGAACTAGTCACCATAAAAATAAACTTTATTCTCTCCAGTAGCATTTGCATTTCAGTCACCGCTCCAAGTATAAAGAGGCGGCTGTAACTGCGCCCCTGGCCTTGACAGACTCAGAGCAGTGCCTGTACGCTACCGGGGAGAATAAACTTAATTTTCTCCCCACAGCGTTCGGCTAAGTATGGCCACTGGGTAGGTTAGCAACGCTATTAACTTGCAGCTTAACCCCATATCTGCAGGTCAAAAGCATTTTTTTTCTGGTGACATGTTCCCTTTAAATTCCTTATGGATAAAGTGATGGTGTCTAAAGCACTGTGGAAATTAATGGGGCTATTATAAGGCCGGTTTCACACTAGCGCATTTTCAACGCGCGCACGGCCGGGGGTAGCTCCGCCCCCGATCCGGCTCTCTGCCCGGCGTGCCCGCCCCTTCCTTGTAGCGCCGCCTCCTAGCGGACAGCGGCGCCTGCGATCGGCGCACCCTATCTTTAGCATAGGGTGCGCCGATCGTGCGCAGGTCGTGCGCTAGTTGCGCTTTGACCTGCGCTGCGCTTTGACCTGCGCTGCGCACTTATGACGGTGCGCCGTGCGCGCCAAAATCCGAAAAGTTCGATTTTGGCGCGCACGGCGCACCGTCATAAGTGCGCAGCGCAGGTCAAAGCGCAACTAGCGCACGATCGGCGCACCCTATGCTAAAGATAGGGTGCGCCGATCGCAGGCGCCGCTGTCCGCTAGGAGGCGGCGCTACAAGGAAGGGGCGGGCACGCCGGGCAGAGAGCCGGATCGGGGGCGGAGCTACCCCCGGCCGTGCGCGCGTTGAAAATGCGCTAGTGTGAAACCGGCCTTAGCGAGTAAAAAATAGATTTGTCACGCTTTACACTCACACAAGTAAAAACACACAGATTTCTTCATATCTTTATTTACTAAGCATATTATGAATATACATACTATAAAAAGTTTTGTACTGGTGAAAAAGTGTATAGTGTTAATATACAATGGCACATTTTAATTTTTTACTTCACATTTCCCCTTCCAATTAACACAAAAATATTAGAGATGCAAGGATTTTCTTTATCATGATTAGAACTGAAATTAGAAAAAAAAAAAAAAAAAAAAAGGAAATGTTTACAGAGATTATTATACCCCAGACACTTTGTAGTATACAATATTGGTGATGACATGCCGGAATGCAGCAGCTAAGGTCGATTCATTGATTTTATCAAATAACACTAAGTAAAAAAAGAGTAAACTAGATTCAGTCAGTCCTTTGTTATTTTTGTCTTGTGTTTTTTTTTTGCCCTATCAAATTTTGCAACAATTAACAGCTTTTCAGTCGTGGCTATTTCTTCTGGGTCCTTTCCTAGACCAACATGTATGGAAACATCAAACAGCACAGTTGCCAGGAAAAGCTAGCCTAAAAGTAAGAGCATTAAATGCTTATGTGATTAAGATTAGCAATTGTGTGTTAAATAATAAATACAGTGTTCTCCCTGGTATTACAAGCAGGACCTATGGCTCTAGAAGGCTGGCACCTTATCTACTCCTGGTATGAGGGGAACATGTCCACATATCAGCATGTGAAATGCTCATTTAGAGTGCATCATTTACAGTTAATTCCAAAATTAAAAGTGATCACCTGTCCCAGAATGGTACCGGATCGGTAGGTGCCCCAGTGAACAGAACCCAACTAATCCACAGTAGGTAGTAACTTTTGGAAATATCCTATAATGGGGTTGTCTGGAACTTTAACATTGATGACCTATCCTTAAGACAGGTGATAAATTTCTGATCGGTGGGGGTGCATGCGACACTTAGCTCCCCCGCGAATCATCTGTCAGCCAGAAGTGCTCAGTTACAGCGCTATAGAGCACATCTGCCTATTGATTTGAATAGGGGGTGGCTGTTCAGTACTCAACCACTATTCCGTTGACAGTGCGGTGCAGCACAGTAACCGAGCATTTCTGGCCGCCGCCGAAACCAGGAATAGCTGATCGGCAGGGGTGAGGCAGCCCCACCAATCAGAAATTTTTGACCTATCCTAAGCATGAGCCATCAATGTAAAGTCTCAGGCAACCCCTTTAGGGTATGTTTTCACATTCAGCATTTGCTGCAGACTGGATGCTGCATACAGCCAAAGTGGCCAGATGTTACAGCATAGTGGAGGGGATTTTATGAAACCCCATCTCCACTATGCGTGCAGGGACACCCGCGGTTTCCCTGTGTAACCGGACATATGGCACGTCTTTATAGACCGCATGTGTATTTATCTTGCGGAGATGCACAGTCTCTACAAGATAAATATCAGAGTCTATGTATAGGATGCGGTGATTCCGCATGGTTCAATGTACACATGCGGACTCACCACGGGTACAAAAGCCAGCAGCGCTTTGGATGGAGCTGCGCCCAAAGTGCTGACAGTGGGAACACACCTTTAAGGTTGCAAGATGCAGCTGTTAACCACCAAGCTGTGTCAAGAGTATGTGTTCAATACATTACAATAAGGCCCCATCCAGAAGTCTGAGGATCATGCAAATGTTCAGTTTTTCATGGATAGAACAAGGAGCCATTACTGCCTATGGGGCTTTGATCTGCCCATATATATTTTTTTGCAGACTGAGTTATGAATAAAAATAGCACATTCCAGTCTGTGGATGCACAAAAAGTTGAAAAAGCACAGTCTTTTATTTTTCTTTCATTTACTATGTAGGAGCAGCTTGGGAAAAAAAAAAAAAAACTGATCTGTTTTGTTCCTCGTATGAATGTCCAATTGAGGCCTTTCCTCAAAAGGTACTTTATTGCTGCTACACTAGTCAGGAGGGAAAGGGTTAAGGGTGCTAGGCAATTTGCACCAAATATATTACACCACATTCTCAATCTGCACGGCTTTTTACAGACTCCTAGATTTATGCATCCAACATTAATAAAGTCACACTTAAAAAGCAAACTACAGGTTCCAGATGGACAATCATATTCTTAACTTTGCAGTTAAGTACTGCAGCACATTTCCTCCAGAAAACATGGAACGTCTGGAAACAGACAGATAAAGTAAAGGCAGGACTGCACAGATAATGGACCCAAATCCACATTGTCAAGTCTAATATGAGGGTGTTTTTTTTTTTTTTTTACACTTCTACCATTCTGTCTAAGAAATGCAGTATTGTGTGGACAACTTTTAGGTGAGGGAAAGGAGAAAGCACCCTAAAACTAAAAGTTCTGTGATTCCACTGCTGAATGACAGCCTGTGCAGAAATACAGCATTAAGGCAACGATCATACATTAGAAAGTTTGACACCGGAGAAGAGTATGAAACTTACAGGCAAACCCTGCATCGTCCTCAATGCTACACAACCAGTCCGGGCTCCTACCTGAAACATACAGGACATTTTTTTTGGAAGACATCACCAGGGTGGAGGACTAAAAATGATTAAACATCTTTCACCATGAAACTAAGCAGGACACTGTGCTGTCCTACCCATGCACCAATATAGTCAGCATAAGAAGGGAGTCAAAATCACTGCTACAGGCTAAACCCTATACAAATAAGTACTGCAACCGATAAACCAAGTAACCACGTTTTAGAATTGAAAAAAATATTAAATAAAAAATAAATGTTAAAGGGATTTAGAAATGGTTAAAGCACCACTCCAGTGTTTTTTTATTGCAGCGCTGGAGTGCTGCTTTAAATGCAAGTCCCCTACCCCGTCTCATACTCACCTGCTGCGGCCTTCATAATTTGTCAGCGTCGCTCCCATTGCCATCAAGCAAAAGATGACCTACCGAATCGCTACAGTATTTCATGAAGCACGCCGGAAGTCACTTTCCAATACAAGTCTATGAGCGTCTTCTTCTGGCTCGCACACTTGCAATGAGCTTGTGACTTGCGGCCAGTCAGAAGTTACAGGCACAAGATGGCACCACAGGATCGGCACCGCGTTGGTAAAAGGTGAACCCGCCAGAAGGAGAGTATAACCATGGCAGGGGGCTTATATTTAAAAGCACCACTCCAGCACTGAAGAGAGAAAAAAATTCTGGAGTAGTGCTTTGTAATTGAACAGGAACCACAGACGTTCTACAAAGAGCTCAAATTATATTGTAGTCTGCAGACCTTTGAAATATGGCCCCTGGGAGTGACTGTCCGAGACCATAGCTAAGAAGGGCCATCCTTACAAAGCTGAATACAGAGAAAATAGGGGAATTAAACTGTAAATTTGCCACTGCAGACACTGGGGATCCACTCATGGGGAGGAGAGGGAATACAATTTGGCTGCATATCACCAGAATTTAGTGCTCCATAAGGAGTTAAATTTGTTAAGAGTATAGGTCACCTTTAAAAAGGCTGAGGCTTAACACTTCTTGTCAGAGGAGAGGAAAGGCCATGACCAGTCAGTACTCCTACATACATAAAAAGGGACCGTTCGAATCGCTTTGTTTGCAGTGTTCGATACACACTTCGTGTTTCTGGATAGTACATTTTTTGACGTTCAAGATTTTTTTTCAATGCATTTTAAGAGGAAAGCAAGGGATGGAACTAAAAGGGCTGACTTTTTTTTTTTTTTTTTTTTTTTTAAATCCACTCTTGGCTTCCTCATAAACCTGTTTGAGGACACATACCCTAAGGATTTTGTAGCAGAAAGCACCAATTTACTGCACAATTTACCCTTCACATTGCATAAGTTTCAAATCCTTAGCAATGGTCAATTTGGCAGATTTCCCCAGGAGCGTATAAATGAGGTTCTAATGCAGCAGATTGTTCTACATGGGAATGTACCCCTTTTTTTTTTTTTTTTTTACACTTTTTCTAATGAAAGCAATTTTCCATTTTGGTAAGGCTATGTGCACACACTGCAGAATCACCTGCAGGTTTTTCCCCAGAGAACCGCAGGTAAAACCGCAGGTAAAGTGACCTGCAGTTTTCCTGAGGTTTCACACCTCTACTACGTTAAAGGTGTGAAACCGCAGCAGAATCCGCAGAAACAATTGACATGGTGCGGTTTATAAACCGCAGCAAAACCGCGCAGAAAAAACCTCAGCGTGAGCACTGCGGTTTTGAAAACCCATAGGGTTACATGGTACTGTACCATGTCTGCGGAACTGCTGAGGTTCCGCAGGGCCAAAACCGCAGTGTGTGCACATAGCCTAAAGATAAAAAATAAAATGCAGATGACATAAAAGGCAAATATAAATGAACACACGCAAAGTACGTGCTCATACCAAGGCAGTGTTATGGTATCCCATCCCACAATAAGGCAGGATTACAGCTCAGAGGTGAAGTGTACATTTCCAAATTTAATATGAAGTCTTGCAACTTTTCAGGATTTCTCCTGACCATTAGGGCGCCTTCTTACATCTTATTACAATACTGTTTTTGACGCCAAATCAAGGAAAGGATTGAAATAAAGGGATCAAATCTTTTCCATATACAAACCCTCCTGTTATGTCTGATCGGTCAGAGTCCGACACCTGGCACCTCCACATATCAGCTGTTCTGTGTCAGCTGGAACTGCCCAATTGCGGAGCTGCTCTGTCTTGAGATAGGGGCTGCAGCCAAGTACTGCATATCTTGCACATACCGATTTGAATAGGAGGCGGAGTATTCAGCCGCCGCCACTATCAGAAGACAGCTCTGCTCAGCAATTGAGCAGCTACGGACAACCGCCACCAAAACCGAGGTGGTGACTGGCGGGAGTGACTGTGTCAGACCTCAACTCGACATTATAATTGACCTATTCTCAGGATAGGTCATTAAAGGGAATCTGTCACCCTTTTTTTGGACTATCAGCTGCCGGCATTGACATCAGGGGCTTATCTACTGTAGATAAGCCACCGATGTAACCTGAAAGATAAGAAAAACACGTTAGATTATACTCACCGGAGGGGGCGCTCCGGCGCCTCCCATCTTCATACGATGCAGTCTTCTTCCCATCCTGTAGTGGATCCGGTGCAGGCGCACTGCTCTGCCCTGTGGAGGGCAGAGCAGAGTCCTGCAGTGCGCAGGCGTCGGGAGAGGTCTGGCGCCTGCGCACTGCAGTATTCTGCTCTGCCCTCAACAGGGCAGAGCAGTGCACCTGTGCCGGAGCCATGACAGGAAGGGAAGAAGAGAACGGCATTGTATGAAGAGGTGAGGCGCCGGACCACGACACCCATCGGACCCAGACCGCCCACCTCGGTGAGTATAATACGTGTTTTTCTTATCCTACAGGTTACATCGGGGGCTTATCTACAGCATTACAGAATGCTGTAGGTAAGCCCCTGATGTCAATGCCGGCAGCTGATAGTCCAAAAAAAAAAAAAAAAAGGGTGACAGACTCCCTTTAAATTAGCGGACAACCTCTTTAAATATACAGCCTTGAAATTGGCTTGAAAAACAAAAAAAAAAAAAAAATATCCTGAGAAAATATGCTTAAGGCTTCTTCAGAAAGACGTTTCAGCATTACTTTGCAATCACTTGCTATACGAAAAAAAAAACAAAAAACAAAACAATGTTAAAATGCAGCGTGTGAATCCAACCTTAGTGAATGGAAACGTTCCTGCTTACATGCAGAAGCTTAAAGACACAATGTTGAGTCTACACATGAGTGGATGAACTTGTACTCCAGGCTGATACATTGTAGCAGTCAGGAAAGCAGGTCTGAGTTAGGTCAGTTTCACACTTTTGTCATTCCAAGTCTGAGTACAGATCGAGTTGTCTGTTCCAACTCAATAGCCTCATAGGCATGTATGATACTTTGGTGTCCAGAGCAGCCACAAGTTTCCCAACTAAGAGCCAGTATGCCGTGACCGTGAATGTAGGAAGTGTGAAACCGGCTTCACCAACCAATATTGTAAACATTAGGTCTGCACGGGTTTTGAGCTTCCGGATATAAACCAGGATGTTCTCATTCACTGGCGGCAAAGAAATCATGAAAACTCACAAGAATTGGAAGTTACAGAACTTAACATACAAATAAGCTGTACAAAACAAAAAGTATAAAAACAAATAACCCATCTAAGGTTAAATGCACATGGAACAATTTGCAGATTTTCCATAAGAAAAGCTGTATCAAGAGTGGCATTAACATCTGGGCATTTTATCTTGTGGATTGGTTACATAGGATGAAATCTACAATAAATGAATGACTCTGCAATGGATTTCAAAATCTGCACCGGTCAATTTATGCACAGAAAATGTCTGCAATGTGTAGATGAGGTTCTTAAAGTCTTATTTCCTTACGTATTGGACTAAGCCTTAGATGTGCATTCATCTTTAATGGTTGTTGGGAGAGATGGATAAGGAGAGATGTGCACACATGCTTACATTAAATCAACAAACAAAACAGCCTTTTGGTTATTACGTTAATGACGCGTCACTGACAGGAGCACCAGTTTATTTTAGTTATATACAATAGTGTTCTACAATGCAGGTTAGTGTTCAGCATTTCTAATCCTTTACTCACTAGGCGTTTGGTCTAGCAAAAAAAATAAAAATCTTAACTTAAAAAGTGGTTTTACGCTTTCAGAAAATCCCATTTCATGATTACAGTTTGGTTTAAATACAAGAAATGATTCTTTCCACAGGTCCAGCGCAGCCTCGTGCTGCTCCAGATGTCAGTGATCGTCTGAAGCCTTGTGTCGTCTACTTGGGCAGAGCGACAGAGCTCCCTGATTGTTTTTTTCTGCATGTGCACAAGGCTGCAGCCAGATACCAAGACTAGCAGCGGAGACTCAGCACGGGACCTGGGAAGGGTAAGTTTAGTTTTTTTTGGGAGTGAAAACAAACTGCACCTGTTACTAGAGGGTTTTCTAAAGGTGGCAAACCTTTTCACCAGTCAGTACCAGGCATAAGACTTAGTATAAACCTATTTTGCATGACATTACATCTATAGGTCATGTTGGTTTAGTATTTCCTGTATTTTATTTGGAAGAACACATGCGCGTGCTATGCATAATCAGATTTTGGCATTCAGCTTTTTGTTTTTCTACAGGTATTGCTGGACGAGTCACACTGGCCTCCAGAGTGATCGGACCAGCTCCAAAAGCCTACAGTACTGTGTCCATGGCCGACAAAAATTGAAATAGGTTGCGCATCCCGAAATATCTGAAACTGCAGCACATTCATAAAACAGTTCAGTATCATTAGGGCAACAGCAAAGCAACAATAGTTAAGTAACTGATCTAATAATCGTGCTGCAAAATGGTCCCACAAAACTGGAAACTTGAAATGTAATGGGAGTTTTAAATCATACACTACAGCAAACGAGACTAAAAAGGCAAAACTGGAAAATCTCCTCAACAAGGCAACACTAACAAGTTGAAGCCAATAAGCAGCACATAAGGAGTGCCATGAACCTTGTCACTCCTGACCATCTCGAAGGCACAATCTGAAAGTCACTGCCAGAATACTCTGCAGGTCACGTGAAGTACGTCTCATGAGATGTCCATGTCAACTGAACACAATCTAATACCCTTGGCTTTTCCATACACCAGACTAGAGCGCTCAGTCAGGGGATAGACGAAAATCTATCAGGAACCAGCACGCTTGAACATTTCTGGGTTCTTATCTATTGATGCCCATGAAGGTTCTTATTGCCAAACAAGTAAAAGAGGAAAAAAAAAAAAAAAAAAATCAAAAGTGCCTCCTGCAGCTCCAACTAAAAATCAGCGGTATCCAGTCTATTCTCCAGGCACACAATGGACTAATTTTAATCAAAACTACGCACTTCGATATTTACTAGTCATAAAATCTCCTTATATCATGGTACATTCTAAGGAAAAATCTCTAAATTCCATCTACATGCCTCTTTACAAGAGCTCAGATAAAAGCACCAAAGCCATTCAGGAGAGACTTCTAAAATACATTGAGGTTTTAGGTCAAAGCAATACAAAAGGCAGAAATACCACAGTGATTCAATTATCCTTTTCACCCCCTTTCATTAAATTGTCTTTATTTTAGTAGTTTCTACATATCAACATAAAATACATCATTTCCATATTTAACAATTAGTGTGTTCTTACTTGTTCCCCATAGGAAAAAAAAAAAAAAAATTATATATATATTTCTAAAATAAGTGTAGGCAGGGGACGCGCTACAGGGGGGCAAATTATTACGGGGCTTATGTTATATATATATATAAAAAAAAAAGTCCTTATTGGCAACAAAAGATGCATGTAAATATGCAATAATCCAAGGATTCAGGCACGTGATGGAATTCTGTTGCACGTTAAACGCGCTTTTTACTTTTCAGTCAAGTGTTCTGACGTGATGTGTTATTTAGTATTGAACATTCATGAGGAAAAGGAAAATGAGGGTGTTGGTCCGAGCCATCAGGAACTGGGATGAAAACCACAGCTCGGACCTTTGAAAATTAAAGCAGTAATACTGGGAATGGCAGAAAGGAAGACGAGCTCTTCTTTAGGAGAATGAACACCTACACTGGCTTATTAGCCTCAATGACCAGACCCGATTAGAGACCCTAATAGATGTGAGAATCCGGAATATAAATTGGCGACATCCAGTCTGGGAAAGATCAGGGAAGATACATGAAAGGCCCTAGAAAAAGTCTTGTGTTCAAATAAGATTCCTTCCTACCAGCGACCGTGCAGCTGGCTGCGCCTGCGGGATGGCAGATATTGCCGCTGGTTGTCATTCATATTCTGCCTACTTTCAAGACGCAATCCAGGCTCGTCCCCCAACTCTGCCGAATCTCATAGGAACTGAACCATTGCAATCGAGAGGGATTCTGGGGTATTACTACTTTCATTGGCTAAATAACCTGTGGAAGGCAGTCTAGGTGGCAGCTGGAAAGAGGGAAACAGAGCAAGATTGTTCGCATTTTAGAAAGGGCTCCAGGTCACACTCAGCTGAAGTCTTCATCCGGGTTTTGTTGATCCAGCAGACGCACGTGTGTAAAAGGAAAATGACCATATTTTCCATTGCATTCTCCCTCCCATTGACCACTGACGTTAATCTTTGTTACCTTTACTAGGTCACCAACCTGTTGAAGAGAGAGAGAGAAGTTAGCACCGATTCTCAGCTTTCATTCAGTTCATGTATATGCAATTATTTCTAAGGTTTCTACATCTCTTCAACAACCTGATAACTTTCTACATCCAAATGTTTTTGTTTTTTTTTTGCCCCCGAACAAAAGCTTGGAATGATGAAAAATAACCTGAGTAATACTGAGCTTCTGATGTCTGCAGCTGGCAGGAGCAGTCACAAATCCATGTGACAATGTCATTGCTAGAGACCAGGAAATGGTGATGATAAAGGTAAGCATTACCTAAAGCTGGAGTCACACATAGCGACTTACCAGCGATCCCAACAACGATATCAATGTGTCAGGATCGCTGGTAAGTCGCTATGTGATCGCTGGTGAGCTGTCAAACAGACAATCAGCACAGCGATGCCGAGCGCGCGGCATCGCTGTGTTCGTTAGCGCTGAGGCCATGGATCCATGTAAAAAATAGAGTTAAAATAAAAAATATTGTTACTCTCACCTTCTGACGTCCCACGCAGCCATCCTGCCTCTCTCTACGCTCCGGTCCCAGTAATCCTTTGCGAGAATGACCGCGATGATGTCCGTTCTCGCGGGATTGCGAAGTCTCGCGGTCATTCTTGCAAAGGATTACTGGGACCGGAGCATGTAGAGAGGCGGAAATGCTGCGCGGGACGTCGGAAGGTGAGAATAAAATAAGATTTATTTATTTTTTTTAAATTTTACAGCTGATCGCTGGTCTCCCGCCTGTCACACAGCGATGCGTGCTGGCCAGCGGGAGATCAGCGACGAAAAAAAGTGTCCAGAGGTTTCTTGCAGCGATAAGCGATACCGGCAGGGGGGCCGGTCGCTGATCGCTGTCACACACAGCGATCTCGCTGGTGAGATCGCTGTTGTGTCACAAAAGTTGTGACTCAGCAGCGATCTCGCTAGCGAGATTGCTATGTGTGACGGGGCCTTTACTGGTCCTGCAGAAGGCAATAGGAGCAGTACTGCAATGAGTAGGTTACCTAATATTGGTATTTTATAACTATCCAAACTGAGACATTTTCTAAACTTGTGGGTAACACTTAGATTTCAGAAAAGAGATTCACAGAACTCTGGTCCAGGGGACACATCAGCAGTCTGTTGCCACTAAACCAGACCCCTCCAAATCTTTTATGCTTAACTCCATCATTTTAAATAGGTTCCTAACACAAGGTTTCAGAAAAATTTGGGAGAACAAATCACTCTAAAGATCGTCAAAAAGTCTAATGGAATCCAGAACATCCAGAGTCTCCTGTGGTCATAAATATCAGGAAAGGTGGGTTGGGTAACACGAGGCCTGGTAGCAGCTCGGACTTTCCCCACATTGAAACAAGCAAGCATCGACCAGTGTTTGGTTTATAGTGACATCAAGGGGTTCATTTTTAATTTTAGATGTCACAGAAAAAACGACATTTGTGATTGCAAATGTGGACCTCCCATTTAATATACAACTTTACAGAGTATGTATTCACAGACATGAAGCTGTACAGAGCACTGTTGGACACCACCTACTGAAGAGCTTATTGCCAGACTACAACCCCCCCATCCCCAAAAGGATTGATTGAGTTATTTATCTATAGGTATCCATATCTCACTGCATGATAAAATCCAAAATCCACAATAACCAATCAACCTGTGTTTTAAAAGGGTTGTCTAGTACATGGACACCAAAGCCCTATCCCTAAAATAATCAATATAAGATAGTGGGGATCAGACAGTAGAACAACCCCCCGGTTATGTTACCAGCTTCAGAAGGATCCGACCAGTATACTATGCGGACCAGCAGATCCCCGGACAACAATTAGTGGCTGGTGCTCAGCTCCTATTCAAGGGACTCTCACCAAACTGATCTTAATGACTTATCCTTGGGATACATCACCAATATTAAATAAGTGGATAACTCCCTTTAAATAGGACTATTTAATTCTTGAACAACCTCACATCAGGAAAGTCTATAAAAAAAGATTACCTGTTCAATTCCCCTGTAGCTCCCTCACCAATACTTTGATGGTCCCCACCAGTGTTCATGGGATAGCTGCAGTCAATCACCGGTCTCAGCTGTCTCAAGCCTACATGCATTTATCACTGCCCAGGTCTTTGATTGGCCACAGCCTCATGTTGATATAAATGACAATCGCTGCCGAGAAGACGACTGACGGGAACCACCAGGACATCAGTACTGTAGCCATGGGGAAGGATCATTTTTTTTTTTTCTTTTTTGTTTTTAATATACCAGAGAACTACTTTAATGCTGTGGTGGTGAGCAACTTTAAAGGGCCACAATGAATCCTGTAGTCATCTACCTGGACAATGCATCAAATTGCCTGATGCGTTTCCACTCCCATGCACTTTTCTAAGATAATAAAGCCATTTTGAAGGAATGAACCAAGCTTGGAAGGGATGATTGGTAAGATCAGTAAGTACACACTCATGTGAAGCCCAGGCTGTTTCCTAACTAAAGGAAAAACGGGACCCAACTAAGCCTGCTCACATGAGAGCACAGCTAATCCCACTGGAATAGCAGGAGCGAAAACGACGTATGTAAGCAGAGTTTAATAAAATTAAATCCGCAATCAGAGAACTTCATCAGTACATAATGTAGTGAGAGCTGACCAAGGCAAGTCTTTAGCAAAATTAATCAGAATCCCTCTACAGAGCTTGTAAGGTTTATTATATGAGCAAAAGGATTGCAGCAGATATCAAGAATACCCCTCTAAGGAGAAAGAGCTCTAAACAGCATGTCATCCAGGCAAAAGTCTGCAATATAATGGTGTCCTACACTTACAGAAAATGTAAAGACTTTAGGCAGAAACAATAGTTTCAAGTTGTATGAATAATTATTAATGGGCCAATAAAAGTAAATCGGGCCCTAGTGGAACTCCGCACAGCTCCAATTATATAGGAAGGTGTATAGTAGGTCTTCATTTTTTGGATTTATATCTTATCTGAGAAAATAAATTACTGGCATGTTCCTCTTCGATCGGATGCTGGAGAGACTACATCCAGCAGCACACAGAGCTACGTCCAACCCTAAAAGATCTGTACACAACCCTATCGCATTACTACCAGACGCATGGAGACGTTATTTGTGTGTGTGTGGAAGGCCCATCACTAATGCTGTAGTTGGAGGGGATGAGGAATTACACATTCCCGAATGCCCAGTGTGCTGTGTATATGCACACCAGGTAACCGGCGCAACCTGCTGACAATCATGGACCGATGCTGGCAACAGGGTCCAAACAATGGTTATTGCCAGGCTGACAGGTCGGCATGTGAGTCACTAGGGATCTGGATACCAGCTCTGTCCTTCTAGCTTCCTGACCAGCACAGCCAAAAGGGATCTAATAGAATCTGCTCCCTATTTTTTACCGGACATTTATTCTGACCACCAGATCTGCAACGAAATGGGATTCCAGGTTTAGCAAAGCGCGATTCATAATACAGATGGAAATTGTGGTCATTTTCTAATATTTACAGTTATTTAATGTTAGTTTGTTCATGTGACTTGCGCCAGTCTGTTTTTTTTAGGGTTTTTTTGGAATGTGGAAAAATCGGAGAATTTTTAAAATTTAAGACGACTCTACTTCAGGAAACGTTCCTTTATTTTTACCCCACCAAAGGTGGTTTTGAATAGGTTTTTGAATCATTTTATCTCCCCCTATTGTGAACAAGAAAAAATAAATAAAAGTTAAGACTCGTATGAACAGCAAAGTGGATTTGGATTTTCCACTGAATTGAACAGAAATAGTATTTGAAGTTTGTTGCAGCAGATCTGTTTCAAAAGCTTCCTCACAAAGCACCATGTTACTATACCCTTACACAGGGGGATTATTTGTTACAGTGCAGTTACATAATACTGAAGGCCTGTCTGAACCTTAAAGGGCGAGATCTCATCCCAAAACCGCTTTCCATAAGGATCTTATGAACGGGGATCCCCAGTTCAGATATGACTCAACATGGAATCTATTCTGAGCTTCTGCTTCCAGAGTTTCCAACGTCATCACAGATATTGACTAAAAAGTTCCCGTTCATACAATAAACATTTGCACTTCCTTCCCACTAGCTTCTTAAAATGCAAGTCAACAATGAGATCTGATATAGTCAAACCGGTTATCTGACACAGATTGAAAAAAAATAGGTGATAAATGTAAGAATTGCTGAGGGTCTGAATGTTTGCACCCAACAAATCGCAAGAATGGGATTCCCACAGTCCGGTGTAGTGAGCATGTGTGACCACTACATGCACAAACTCTACAGCTACAGGGTACTTAGGGTCCTCTGCACGAGATCTCTGTGGTCTTAGCAGCCAAACTTCAGCAATCTTACCCATCATCTAGCCACAGAAGAAATGAGAAAACTTGATTCTAAGACAACCTCTTTAAAAACTTTAATATTGGAAGAGGCTGAGAAGAACATTTACTAGTTTAATAATCAAATATGTATCATACACCCCAATATACAGCAGTGAGAATCAGTTAATGGGAAGAAGCAGAGGTACTGTGCCTGCCATCCAGCTGAAGATGAAGTTTGGGGAAAGTACTGAGCTTCATTAGCCACTAATGAGCCCAATCAGTGAGATAACACTGCTGACTCCACTTTCCCCAAATCTACATACCGTACAGATGGCACTCTCAGTATGCACCATCTAAACTCTGGGATCTGTGTGATAAGGGGCTATAACCATCGTATTAAAGCTCCTCTGAGTGACAATGACATGAGCTCCCATCGTACAGGTGGATTTGTGGGACCTTACACAGAAAACATACTGATAATTAGAAGCTCAGAGTAAGGCCAGATTCAGATGTCTGAGAAACATGGACTATGTACGGACCATGATGTACAGACCGGCTGTGGATCTCTTGGCCCAAACGCCACCGCTTCATAGGTGGAACCCAGGCTTTCGAGTTCGGATCAGGACACCAGGGGGCAGTCCATAAACAGATTCCTGAATTTGGCCTAATGAGAATCTGAGCCTCTTTCACCATGCAGGAGGGTTACTAGTTTTAAATACTGGAATTATAAATTTAGACTAAATACTGGACTTGAAAGGAAAATTCATTGGAGACAATTTTCCTTCACAGCTGCACCCATTATATACCTCCAAAGCCAAGGCTGTCTTGTCGTAGGCATTGGGCACTCGCTTCTGGATAACCCTGGCAAAAATGGGCCCATTCTGGAGGTTAGGCAGCGGAGTGTTGACACTGGGCTGGGCATAGGGCCCTGGCTCCGGCCCACCCAGTTGCTGCGGATGCGAATTTTCCTGGTTACCTCCAATCAGAGTGGACCCAGGAGTTGAGGGAGGCCTGTACTTTTCCACATAGGGGACAGGTATCATGCCCCGTCTTCCTTCGCTGTCCTCTGCATTCCACCACTGCTCTTCAGGTTTATCCCGGATTCTTAGGATGTCTCCCTTCTTAAATGGAAGATCTTCATCATCATTACCGTTAAAGTCAAAGAGAGCCCGGACATACTCCGCTTCTTCTTGTCTCTGGATCACTCCAGATTGCTTAGACTTGGAAACAGGCTCTATTAAAGTGGTAGTGTCCAGATAATGAATTTTGTAAAATTCCAATAACGCAGGTAATGATTCAAACTCTTGATCACCTATCCTGAATCGTGACTGATTCACCCCTGGAAAGAAACCGGAAACAATGAGCACATTTCTACAGGACAGTATTCATACCTGTGTCATGTAAAACAAGATGCAGTAACTTTACCAATAATGCTCCCGCCGTTGGCATCTGAATTTTTGGGTTGTTTTGTATGGCTCACTGATACACGGAGCAAATTGTCCGCCTCTCGTGTTAGTTTAAAACCCACATTTTCCCCCACGGGAATGTAATGTTACATGAAGTTCTCTACTACATATAGGGGGGGGGGGAAATCACAGGTCACAGGGGGTTTTATTTACTTTACCATTGGAGTGGTGTGACTAATCTAAGTCCCCTGTGCTCTTAGTATTATACTCGCCTGTCACCGCTCCTGTCGGTCTCCAGCAGTTTGTGACCGTCACCTTCACCTCTAACATCAGTTCGAAGTTACGGTCACAAGATTGCGGAGAAGCACTGGGAAGAGCAGAAGACGGCAAGTATAATACTTAAGGGCAGGGATCTTAGATTAGTGGCACCACCCCAGCGCTGAAATGAAAAAAGCTGAAGTGGTGCTTTAAAATTACATTATACGTCAGATCGTCTGATTACAATTTTTTTTGGCCTTACCCTCCTTGATCTTCTGCTTCAAGGTCCGGTCCATGATACAATGGAAAGAACTAGAAATGCCTGCTCAACCAATCATAGGCCACGATGGTGACCACACACACAACCAGTGACTGACTAGAGGGCATTTCTGACAATTTCAGGGCGAGAAGCAGAGACCAACAGACTGATGAAGGGGATCGAAGACTGACAGACATTTACCAAAAAGGAAAATTCCCTGGAGCAACTGTTCAAGAAACTTTAAAGGAGCGGTTCCCTTTATTTGGTAGAAGGGTCCCGGTGACAATAGGTGGATTAAGAGTTTCCTATAAGGGACCCCCAGCAATGAACTATAACCAGCAGTAAGGCCACATTCAAACACCTGATGCCTGTCTTTAGATAGAACATGTACCCATTACAGTTTTTGGGGCCAGTCACGTGGCTTTATTTTTTGCAGAGCAATTGTTCACAAAAGCAAAGAACAAAAAATATGTAAAATACACATCTAGTTATGATTTGATTCACAGATCAATCTCTGCACTGAAATGGGGGGGGAAGCAGATAGTGCCCCAGATGCCTGCCGTGTGTCTTCCGAAAAACAAATGCCACACGGATGGTAAAAAGGACACTAAAAATTGATTCACCACTGATGGAAATTGATCCATTTTATTCCACAGGCACCGAGGACAGGAAACCACTGAGGAACGTCGGGAGGCTCAGTCTTTGTGTAGCCATAGGTTTCCTGTCCTGGGAGCGGACCCTTGTCCACTCATGCTGCCGTCATTAATGATGGGAAAAAAGAAATATCTATGAAAACTTCCTAACTGGAATCTTAAAGGGCTCCTCTGGATTTTGGCCAAGATTATTCTTAGTCTAATCAAGCATCATAAACTCTGCCAATTTCTTAGTTATTGCTATCTCTGCTTGATGTTGCTTAATAGGAACTTCCTGAGTTTTCCGCCAATGAATACCCTGCCCCGGGCATGAGATGGGTGCATGCGTACAGGTCATTACAGCATGGCAGAACACAATACACATTCCTACTGCAAACAGATGCCGAAATCAGAGACAAAAAATATATAGGAGAAACGTTAAGTGTCCAACATTCGAAAAAAAAAAGTTTTCTCACGATATCTGATCAATGGGGGCGACTGGGGGGGGGGGGGGTCTAACAGCCGACACTGATCACAGCTCACCAATGTTACTTCCAGGCTCCGGAGGTCAGGGGAACTGAATCCTACTGATCTAATACTGACGACATGTACTATGGAAAGTCATCAACACTAGATGCCCCAACAACCACATAAGGACTAAGGCTATGTGCACACGTAGTTTTTTGGGTGTGCGGATTTTGTAGAGAAAACCGCAGGTAAATCCGTAGGACTAAAGTTCAGTAATAATCTGTGAGAACCGATGCAGAAGCAATCAGGTGACAAAAGTTGTGCAGACTCTGCTGTGCACGGCGAGACACACATGCTCACCCTCTGCTGTATACATAGGTTGGGGGGGGGGGGGGGACACACACCCACGGTTTCAGCCTCTGCCGTGTAAGGAGGGGGCTCACCCACTGCCGTGGACATACAATGGTGTGCTGTGCAAGGGTGAACCTACAAGTACCACACCAAACACTGCCTGACAAACAAACAGTTTGTATTTCATTTTTTATTTTATGTGTGTGAGACACAAGCAGGCCCACCCTCTACTGTGCACGGGGATGGGGGCAGACACGCAGGCTCACTCTCTGCTGTATACACAGGTTGGTGGGGGGGGGGGCATAGGACTCACAGGCTCACCCTCTACTGTGCACGGGGATGGGGGCAGACACGCAGGCTCACTCTCTGCTGTATACACAGGTTGGTGGGGGGGGGCATAGGACTCACAGGCCCACCCTCTACTGTGCACGGGGATGGGGGCAGACACGCAGGCTCACTCTCTGCTGTATACACAGGTTGGTGGGGGGGGGCATAGGACTCACAGGCTCACCCTCTACTGTGCACGGGGATGGGGGCAGACACGCAGGCTCACTCTCTGCTGTATACACAGGTTGGTGGGGGGGGGCATAGGACTCACAGGCTCACCCTCTACTGTGCACGGGGATGGGGGCAGACACGCAGGCTCACTCTCTGCTGTATACACAGGTTGGTGGGGGGGGGCATAGGACTCACAGGCCCACCCTCTACTGTGCACGGGGATGGGGGCAGACACGCAGGCTCACTCTCTGCTGTATACACAGGTTGGGGAGCGGGGGAACTCCCAAGGGTTCAGTCTCTCCTGTGTAGGGGGGGTCACCTTCTGCCGTGCACGGACACACAGGCTCACCCCGCTGCTGTGCACACAGGGGACACCGCGCCGCCGCCTCCCCCCCAGTCCCGGCCGCCGCACTCACCAGACTGCCGGTTGTTGCTGACGCTGTTGATGATGTAGTGGGAGACCTTGGAGTTCTCGCTGACGGAGAGCACGTAGTCCCCGGGGATGGTGGCGGAGTCTCGCACCAGGAACACTCCGTGCCTCTGACCCTGCAGCAGATTCACCGCCTCCTGCCGGTTCTGCCTCCCCCAGTACCAGCTCGCTCGGTCTTCAGAATCGAAGTTGCCGGCCATGGCCTCTGCTCGCTCCCCGGTGCGCTTTCCTCCGCCTTCTTAGGCGCCTACCGACGCCGCCCGCAACACACACGGGAAACGGGCACTTGTATCCGCTCCCGTCCTCACCAAACCCGAAATGGCGGCACAGGAAAGGTCTGACCTCACCTTCCGGAAATGCGTCATCAGCGAGCGCCGGGGCCTTGTCACCGCGCCGCCATCTCACCGAGGTCAGACGGAGCATAAAACGCGCGCCCAGCTCGTGTCCTCACCCACGGTCACGGCACCGTGTAATGTGCGGGATGTGCTCCGCGGTCATGGGTGGAACGTGACCCCTGCTCAGTTATGAAAGAAAGCGATCCGTTTTCTGTGTGCTCACGGGAATATCCAGCGATCACCAACGAAACACGATCACAGCCCGAGATTATCCGGGGCCTGTGAACCTGAAGCCGCCAATCTGGTGCGGATTTCCCACAGAAGGCCGAATTCGCACATCTTGATATTTCCGGACCGGAGATATCCGTGTGTCAATTTGTCACATTCGTGTGACATCTGTGTACTGTCTGTGTATTATCTGCGTGTGGTCCGTGTGCTGTCCGTGTATTGAAACAATTTGTTTCAGTGTTAACCCTGTGACTTAAAATGCACACGGATGGTACACGGACGCCATCCGTTTGCAGTACGCCGTGTTTACACAGACCCATTGACTTGTATGGGTCCGTGTGATCCGTGCGGTTGCTCAAAAACGGACATGTCAGCGTGTTTTACACACAGACGCACGGTGCGTGAAAACCCGCTGACATGTACATACACCCAATCATTTGAATGTGTCTACGTGTGTCAGTGTCTCCGGTACGTGAGAAAACTGTCACCACACGTACAGGAGACAATGATGTGTGAAACCGGCAACACGGGTGCAACCGCAATGGTCTGATCACGGGGGAACATCGGTGTAAGGAGGAAAACATCCGGTGTACGGGGGGAGGGGCACATACAATATAAGGGGGGTGGGATACATCCAGCATAAGGGGAGAAAACATCCAGTGTAAAGGGTTAATTTCTCCATGTGCGAGAAAATCTGATGACACTCGGACCACGCTCTGATCAGAATAATCGATCCTTTTTTCTCGTCTGTGCAAAACCAGATGTCTGAATGAGCCCTAAAGCAAACGGGCTATACGAAAAGACCACCGTGGCTTGTAGTCACTGAGGTGGCTTATGAGAAAACTCCCACCACAAATGCATTCTGGAAGAGTAAACTGAATACTGACAACCAACTGCGATTTGCTCAACATATGCGCCGATAGGGGTTGTCAGGACCCCACAGCTGAAATCCTTTACTGCTACAGGGCATTTGACAAACCTGGAGCCTCACGCTATATGTCTGGTCTGGGATATTAAATATATTGCCCCCTAAGCTGTGATGAAGGCGGCATACAATGCTCAGATGAAGCCTTTTCTCTAGCACCGTCTGCCAGTTTGATGTAAGTTATAGATGGTCCGTAGCAGTCACCCCTCACGGCACATTGCGCTGGTGTCACTCGCGAGCATCTTGATTGACAGCCGGCTCTGCAGTGTGCGCACGCACAGCAGGCTGTGAACCGAGTGTAGGAGAGTGATTACAGCGCTGTCAGTGTGTAGTGAGTGGTGACTCTTACGGCCACAGCTCCGCCCCGATGACTGGAAGCAATCGGCTGTGGGAGAACGTAGCTTTGTTTTCTGCCTGTAACTGCACTTCCAGCAAGACATGGTTAAAACACTATTTACCTGCTTATTACCTCTATATCTGCAGGAAATTAGCATTATTTGGATGGGACAGATTCCTGTTAAACCGATCTCCCAGTTTAAAGGGAATGTGACACCACAGAATAACTGTTCGAACCAAGTACAGGAGCTCATCGCATCATGGCGGGGCAAATGTGCTGTCTTCCAGGTGCAAAAATTAAAGATGTGTCTGACAGGATACCAGGACTCTTCAGACCTACAGATGACTACCCATTCCTGCTACTACATGTGGGGACAAATGACACCGCAAGAAACGACCTGGAAACCATCTGCAGAGACTTTGAAGACTTAGGCAAGAAAGTGAAAGAACTGGGAGCGCAGGTGGTCTCTTCCATCCTCCCAGTGGATGGCCATGGAACAAGGAGGTGGAATAAGATTCTGCAGGTGAACAACTGGCTACGTCGATGGTGCCGTCAGCAACGATTTGGATTTCTGGATCACGGAGTAAACTACTTATACGATGGACTACTTGCTAGAGATGGGGTGCACCTTACGAAGACTGGAAAGCATGTATTTGGAAGTCGCCTTGCTACACTTGTAAGGAGAGCTTTAAACTAGAACAACATGGGAAGGGAAGCAAAAGACCAGAAAAAGCCATACACCTGACAAATGCTATTGAGAACTCTGCTATTAGAAGTGGAAAGGAAGAACAAAGACGAAAGAATAATTAATAAAAATATTGGAGAAAGAGAAACCAATCACAAACTAAAGTGTTTCTATACTAATGCACAAAGCATGGGCAACAAACAAGGAGAATTGGAACTACTAACACAGGAAAAGAAATATGATGTCATTGGAATCACTGAAACTTGGTGGGACAATTCACATGATTGGAATACAAGACTAGAAGGATATAACTTATTTGCAAGAAACAGACTTGATAAACGAGGAGGGGGTGTCGCATTGTATGTTAGAAACGCGTATATCTGCACAGAGATTGAAGCTTCAGAGATTGGGAGTTCTGTGGAAACTGTTTCGGTAAGAATACAAGGACAGAACAATGGAAAGGACACCATTGTAGGCATTTACTACAGGCCGCCTGTGCAAGCTGAAGATATGGATGAACTCTTTATGTGAAAACAAACAAAAGCCAGCTCACCAAGTGTTCACCGCAGACCTCGGAGCTCCGTCTGGACTGACGTGTAATCAATAGGAAAAAGCAATTAGTTCCAGCTGCGTGTAAAAAATTTCTTCTTTATTTCAACATTAAAATTATGTCATCTTCATAGTAAATGCCATACACACGGACACGGCCGTGTCCGTGTGTATGGCATTTACTATGAAGATGACATAATTTTAATGTTGAAATAAAGAAGAAATTTTTTACACGCAGCTGGAACTAATTGCTTTTTCCCATGAACTCTTTATGCATCAAATGGCCATGTTCTCAAAAAAATATGACATAGTTGTCATGGGAGATTTCAACTATCCAGACATTTGTTGGGAATCTCTCTCAGGCAAAACTAACAGGTCAAGGAAATTCTTATCCTCTCTTGCTGACAACTTTATCTTCCAAAAGGTAAGGGAGAAAACAAGGGGAACTGCTACCTTGGATCTAATCCTTATAAACAGGAAGGAAATGGTTGAGGAGGTAAAAGTGGCTGGGACCCTAGGAGGTAGCGACCATGCTATTTTGGATAACTAGAGGCGGAAGACCTGTGAAGACTCAGACGTCAAGGTTAGATTTCAGAAAGGCAGATTTTAAAGGATTCAGAAAGAGAATTGGAGGGATCCAATGGCTGGATATCCTTAAAGACAAAAATGTCCAGGAAGGATGGGAAATCTTGAAAAATGAAATTCTCAAAGCACAGTTGTTAACAATTCCGAAAAGAGGGAAGAATAGGAAGCATTTAAGGAAACCAGGATGGATGAACACAGAACTTAAGCACATGCTAAAAAGGAAGAAAAAAATGTTTATAAAATGGAAAGAGGGAGGCATATCTAAAGAAGAATATAATGCTGTCTGCAGGGCACAAATCAGATTATCTAAAGCTGAAAATGAATTGAGGCTTGCAAGAGATGTCAAAAGCAATAATAAAGGATTTTGGGGATGTCAAAAGTAAAAGAAAAGTCAAAGATGCTATAGGATTTTTACAGGATGAAAATGATGAAATGGTAAGACAGGATGTTGAGAAGGCTGAACTTTTAAATTCCTATTTTGCATCTGTTTTCTCTCAGAAAGGAAATGTAACATCAACTGTTATTCACTGTCCTATTAAGGGAATAGAAGAATCCAGGATATCTATAAACAGAAAGATAGTGAGGAAACACTTAGCTAACCTAAATGAATTCAAGTCTCCAGGTCCAGATGAATTACACCCCAGAGTACTGAAGGAGATAGAAGAAATTTTTGAACCCCTCTCCATAATCTTTGAAAATTCTTGGAGAACAGGAGAAGTGCCAGAAGACTGGTGAAGAGCAAATGTTGTTCCTATCTTCAAAAAGGGGAAGAAGGTGGACCCAGGCAACTATAGGCCGGTGAGTCTGACTTCTATACCAGGAAAGATCTTTGAACAAATTATTAAACAACATGTATGTCAATACCTGGATAAGAATGAAGTGATTAAACAGAGTCAGCATGGGTTTGTAACTAATAAGTCATGTCAGACTAACTTAATTTCCTTCTATGACGGTATCACTGATTGGGTGGATCAAGGAAATGCTGTAGATATAGTATATCTTGACTTCAGCAAAGCATTTGACAAAGTCTCTCATACAATCCTTATTGAAAAAATGACTAAGTATGGAATGGACAAGGCAACTGTTAGGTGGATTCATAACTGGCTTAGTGATCGGACCCAAAGAGTGGTCGTAAATGGCTGCACATCCAGTTGGAAGAATGTCTGAAGTGGGGTACCACAGGGCTCTGTCCTGGGCCCTGTATTGTTCAACATCTTTATCAACGATTTAGATGAAGGAATTGAGGGTAAACTGATTAAATTTGCTGATGACACAAAGCTAGGAGGGATAGCTAATACTAGAGAAGAGAGAGAGAGGATTCAAAAAGATTTAAATAAACTGGAGAAGTGGGCAGTAACTAACAGAATGGTTTTTAACAGGGAGAAATGCAAAGTACTACATCTGGGCAATAAAAATGAAAAAAGCATATATAGAATGGGAGGAATAGGGCTAAGTGACAGCACATGTGAAAAAGACTTGGGTATACTAATAGATCACAGACTGAATATGAGTCAACAGTGTGATGCAGCAGCAAAAAAGGCAAATGCAATTCTAGGATGTATTAACAGAAGCATACAGTCTAGATCACGTGAAGTCATTATTTCCCTCTACTCCTCTTTGGTCAGACCTCATCTGGAATATTGTGTCCAGTTTTGGGCACCACATTTTAAAAAAGACATCAACAAACTGGAGCAAGTTCAGAAAAGAGCGACCAGAATGGTGACCGGTCTGCAAACCCTGTCTTATGAGGAAAGGTTGCAGGATTTGGGAATGTTTAGTTTGCAAAAGAGAAGACTGAGAGGAGACTTAATAGCTGTCTACAAATATCTAAAGGGCTGTCACATTGTAGAAGGATCAACTTTATTCTCATTTGCACAAGGAAAGACTAGAAGTAATGGGATGAAACTGAATGGGAGGAGGCACAGATTAGATATTAGAAAAAACTTTTTGACAGAGTGATCAATGAGTGGAACAGGCTGCCACGAGAAGTGGTTAGTTCTCCTTCAATGGAAGTCTTCAAACAGAGGCTGGACAGACATCTGACTGGGATGATTTAGCGAATCCTGCTTTGAGCAGGGGGTTGGACCAGATGGCCCAGGAGGTCCCTTCCAACTCTACGATTCTATGATTCAAACATTTCCACCTTCCCACCTGCTTGCCTTTGCTCTATCTCTGACACCCCTTCTTTGATTGATAGCTCTGGCTTCAGAGAAGGGAGGAGATAGATGGAAACTAGGAGGTGGAAAGATTTATATGTTTGGCCCCGCTGTGATGCACTGAGCGGCACTACTGGAACAAAGTCACTGTAAGGATAGATTATAACGCTCTGATGGCTGGGGTTCCCAACAATCCCAAGAATGGGACTCTGAAACAATGCCTTGTTTGGCGCAAGTGATTACCACATGTCCATTGATTGTCTCTGGGTCTTCTGTACATTTTGCAGGATACAGCCCTTGACTATGTTCCAAAGTGCCATACACAACAGAACATTGGCATGCATCGTCATCACTCCGGTCAAAAAGGGGCACTTCTGAGTCCCATTCTGGGGATTGGCGAGACCCCCAGTGATCACGACGTCATAACAAGGTTAGCACACCTCCTTTAAGCTGAATTCACAAGTCCATAAAATACAATCTGAGTGCGGACCCCAATGTCCAGACCGGTCGTAGGTCTCCCGACCCAACTTCATATACACGTATCAGGCTGCTGTTTTGGATCATGTTCCACTAATGACTGAACGAGGCCTTAAATGATGCGGTGGCACTAAATTCACTTTTACCTTGAGTATGAACACATCTCCATTAGGCGGGATTCACACACTGCTCGAAAAGGGGAAAAGAAATGGCCAACGATGAAAAACGTGTTTTACATTAACACTGTCTGTGAAGCCGGCCAATAACGGGGGAAGAAAAGGCACCAGTGACACAAATTGGGCTGTAGGTTGTAATCAGGTTTTAGTGCAGAAAACCAGAATTACATTTAAAAGGAAGAGGATGTAGAAAGGGATAACTTGTACTTGCCAGAAAAAAATGCAGCATTTCAGAGAATTTTTTTTTTTTTTTTAAAAGCCGTTCAGGGGCAATGTGACAAATCCACGAGTCAAGTCCTTAGTGACTTCCCCACGCCCCGCTCTACTAGACTGACAGGCCTCTCTATGGATGGATGACCTGTCATGTGGGGCAGACGGAGACCTGTCGCTATGACTGCATGTCCTAGTTGCACCTTTCCCAGGCAACATTTAAAAGTTCGTTTTCTAGGAAGTGTTTCAAAGTAAAATATACGTGGATGACTCGCTTTCGCCTAATACGCAGAGAATTGCATTCCTCCATGAACCCGGCTGCCGATATTCCTAGTGCTAAGCGCTGTCTCGTAGATCAGCCTCCTGACTTTCATAACCCCGGAGTTACAGGTCACAGAGGGAACCGAGCTGCTGTAAGGCAATACCGGCCAAGGGATATATGACCTGCTCCAGTGCACGAATGATGGCGGGGGGGGGTGAGCCTGTCTCCTGCCTACAAAATATTCATTTCTTGTTACTTATACGGCACCTGCGAATTCTAAAGATGCAATTCTTGACATCAGGGTCCTCTCACAGTAATGGCAGATTGCCGGTACACGGATTTTACCGTGAGCCAGCAGCAGAATCTGTAGCTGTTACATGGGAATCTGCGGTTTATTGCACCCTATGCTTAGCAGAGAGCAAGATGTGAAAATACGCAGCATAAAATGACATCGGGTAAACTAGAATTCCGCAGATCAAATTCCGCCGCTGTTTTTCTGCAGAGAGTGGATGACGTTTGGTGAATCTCACCCATTTTTCTTCCAGTGTGTATTACATTGCCATTTTTCTTCAGCAGTTGGACCCTGACTGATGAGATACGGCCAGTGTATCTAAATATATGCAGTGTGCACATACTCCTCTTCTTTGGTAACCTTAAACTCATGGATGTGTGGAGAAGATATTTTTTTCCTTGCTTCCATTAGCAGTGACACAATGTAGCAGATGAGCGCCATCTAGTGGACAGAGTCATTTTTGTTTTTAAATTTAAACATTTATTATAGCACCGTTCATTCCATGGCACTTTACATGTGAAAGGGGTATACATAATAAAATACAAGTACAATACAAATCACCGATTGGTACATGAGGAGAGAGGACCCTGCCCGCGAGAGCTCACAGTCTACAAGGGATGGGTGAGGATAGTCCTCATTCAATCATTTGTGTTTCTCACAGATGGGTAACCATTGTAGTCAATACACATTTGGCTTTTGCTTGGACCAATTATTTACAAAAAAGCACCCAAACCTCCATTTTTTAAATTGGATTTCCAGTTCAAACTCATCCATTCAAATTCACGACTTTAAAGAATCCAATCTTTTGCAGGGGTGTGCATGCTCGACCCCCATTGTCTATGAGACTGATGGAAGTAGCCAAG
Source organism: Dendrobates tinctorius (assembly GCF_039654945.1). NCBI lineage: Eukaryota > Metazoa > Chordata > Amphibia > Anura > Dendrobatidae > Dendrobates > Dendrobates tinctorius. Next base: position 33,318,358 of record NW_027361684.1, on the reverse strand, counting down.
CACTGTAGTCGTCTGTGGAAGCGCCATAGACAATGCGCACTAGGGTGACCGGATCTCATATGGGGGGGGAAAAAATGTCAGAATCTTGTTCGTCTGGACCCCACAAAACGATTCCCCTTTCCAGATATTGAGATAGCCAAAATTTGAGCTCGATCAAACGACGTTAACCCGTGCCGCTTGTCGCTCAAAGTTTGAAAAAATCCAAATTGAGTTATTTTAAGATTTAGGTATTTTGCATAGTCTTTTAGACTATAAAGAATGTGACAACGACATTGCAGAAATAGCCCTGACCAAATTTTCGAACCATTTGTGGTATTTGAATGCAGAGTTGGTGGGATTATCGTTTTTTGATCCCACCATTACAGACAATGAAAAGTTGTTAATGGCTAATAAATTGCTCAGTAGCACAGATGAACCATCAGAGCACGCTAACCTACATGAGTTGATAATTTTACATAGTTATCTAATCTATTCTAGAGCTTTTGTTAAAGTAGTTTTTGAAACGTCAGAATATAATGCTCGGCATTTGCTTACAACTTGCAGGACATATTGCTTTTATTCTTCATCTTTTGTCAGAAGGTCGTTAAAGTCGGTTACTTCCTACCTTTTTTAATTTTTCTTTCCTAACTTTTGGATTTACAACCCTAGCGTGCTCTGATGGTTCATCTGTGCTACTGAGCAATTTATTAGCCATTAACAACTTTTCATTGTCTGTAATGGTGGGATCAAAAAACGATAATCCCACCAACTCTGCATTCAAATACCACAAATGGTTCCAAAATTTGGTCAGGGCTATTTCTGCAATGTTGTTGTCACATTCTTTATAGTCTAACAGACTATGCAAAATACCTAAATCTTAAAATACCTCAATTTGGATTTTTTCAAACTTTGAGCGACGAGCGGCACGGGTTAACGTCGTTTGATCGAGCTCAAATTTTGGCTATCTCAATATCTGGAAAGGGGAATCGTTTTGTGGGGTCCAGACGGACAAAATTCCGACATCGATTTTTTGCGGTCACCCTAATGCGCACCTCTGCTTCATTTAAGACAAGGCTCATTAGAGCCCTTTCAGGATCAATGGAGGTCCCAGCAGTCGCCCACTTACCCCACAGCAATCAATAAGTTATCCCCTATAGGGTCAGACGTAACTTGCAATTTTGTAATCAAACCCTTTAGTGGGGTGACAAAAAAAACCGATTTACATGATAGTTGTTACAAAAATTGTGAATTGTAAATAAAGTTGAATAAAACTGCAGTCTGATCTCATTCAGAGGCGTGATGGTCTAGTGAATGGTGCAGGTCACATGATCTCATTCAGAGGAGGGGTGGTCTAGTGAATGGTGCAGGTCACATGATCACATTCAGAAGCGTGTTTAGTGGACGACGCAGGTCACATGATCTCATTCAGAGGAGTGATGGTCTAGTGGACGGCTCAGGTCACGTGGACGACGCAGGTCACATGATCTCATTTAGAGGAGTGGTGGTCTAGTGTTGGCCATTGGGACCGCACCGATTGGCACAACTTGGAACTTTTACTTCAGTGGCTTACATAGAGATCACTTGGCCCCATACCAGAAGTCCTAATTCCCCGAACACGCACATTATGATGACATCACAGTGCCTCCAGCAAAGTGTGCAACCACCACCGTAATCCCAACATAATATTTCTCCCACAGTATGATGCCCCTAAGTCTTCTCCACAAAGTGATGGCCCCACAGCTCCCCTATTTATAGCATGGAGGACTCAAAGCCCTCTATACACAGTATGATGCTCCCCATGGCTCCTCCACTCAATATGATGTTCCCTACAAATCCAACAGGCAGTGTGAGGGCTCCCACACACAGTATAATGTTACTCACTGCTCACCACAAAGTATGAGAGCCCCCACACAATATGATGTCCCCTACAACCTCAACATGCAGTATGAGGGTCCCCACAACCCTCTACATAGTATGAGGATCCATGCACACTATATGATGCCCCCCACAAATTATGATGTCTCCTAAAGCCGCAACATGCAGTTTGAGGGCCCACACGCACATCATGACGGCACCAAGAGCCCTCCACTCAGTATAAGAGCTGCCACCACAGTATGGGGACCCCCACACACAGTCTGATTGTGTCTGTCTGTCTCTGCAGGACTCTCACTATGATGCCCCTGCAGGCATCATGTCACCCACAAGTACTGACCATAAAAAATTACTCGCCTTCCGCTGTTCCCCCGATGTCTGCTCCGGTTGTTGCAGTGTGCTGACTGATGTTCCGTCTGTCAGAGTGGTGCAGCTGGGAGCTGACGGCCCTAACCTGCATCATTCTATTCAGCGGCTCTACAGATGTACATACTGTTTAAATTACGAGGATAGGCAGTGCCCCCCAAGATCACGGGCCCATAGCAGCTGCGTGATCTGCCACTATGGGCGGTACACCCCTGTTTTACCCACTTTAGAATGGTGTGGCAGTGCAGAAGCTCGACCTGTTTCCATTCATACCCCATGGGGCTTCGCAGTGCTACGCTTGACTTTTTCTGGCAGCCCGAGAATGAATGGAGGCATCTGATCTGCTGCGTCAATTTCTATGGGGGGATAAGAGATTCCTCGTTCTGGCGATCACTGTGTCTCCCAGCAAGTTATCAATGGACAGCCCATTTTAATAGATGAAATATTGAGTTTATTCTCATAAATGTAAGAAGTGGATTGATTGCTTGCTTCGTGATACATGGATGATATTGATGCCCATGTATGAGAAACTGATTCAAAATGATAAAGTTAGAGGCAAATAAAACAATGTAAGAATATTTTATTGTAATATATAAGTCACAGATAACTCTTTGTGGGGGAATAAATCACATGGAAGCACATGAATATATATTATAACTTCTAAGTCTTTACTATCAGGAGTAAGACATGACCGTGGTGTTATTTGGGGGACGCTCCTTGAATTTGGGTCCGGTCTGCTACCACATGTGCTCGGGCTTTACTGGATGTGAGGGATGGAGAAGGTAGAACATCCAGCTGCTCTAGTGTAGAGAAGACATGTCGGCAGTGGGGAGGACATTACTGGGGAGAAGCTGGTGAGGAGTTTTATAGAGAAACCATTTATATGGGAGCGCATGTCAGAAGACATCAGCATCAGCCGGTAATGATGGATGGGAGCAACCAAATTTTTGGTGCAAACCATCAAAGCGGTAGGCCAGCATAGAAAAATTGGATTAATAAATGGCCCTTTAAATCGCTGCCTGTGGAGCTTCCTGTTGGTGTTATGTCTGTTCTGGATCCAGGCATCTGTAATAAACACAAAGTAATTATTATACTACACGTGTGTGTGTTTATACAGTGGAGAATAAAAATTTGGGCACCCCTGGTCAAAATTCCTGTCTTCCCTAAAATGCAAAGGAGATGTGTCATCCTTAACTTTAGGCCTTTAGAGATCATTTCATCTTCAACTTGCCTAACTGTTCATTCACAATAACAGAAATTTTGACCATATATTTATATCAGGGAGATATAGTGGAAGAATGTGCTGCTTGGAGGGTGACACTATATGCTTTACCTGTCTATCATGACATCACTAATGAGGACAACAAGGGGGGAGGTTAGTTTCTGATGTCAGGGTTATAGACCATGTAAAATACTACATACGTGCAGAAACAAAGGATGGCGAAGAAGAAGATGAGTAACGGCAGACCAGCGATCACCGCTCTCGGGGCGTTCTGCACATGTTCCATCCATTCTTGTAGATCAGACGACAAAGATCTCTGGATCCCTACAACAAACAGTATTCATGTTACCATTAGGCCTGGGCCGCACTGAGATTTTTAGCCGTCCTGTGACTGATTTGTACCTTTGGAGGTAAAGCTGCCGTCCACAGGAACACACTGAACTGTGTGCGATTTTGCGGACTGCAGCTGTCACTCCATGTGACTGAAAACAAGCTTAGTGTCAGCCACACCATTAAGTTTTTAGCTTGCCTACCGTGCTGCAGGTGGGAAAAATGTTTTATTTTGTTTTCCTGGTTTTTAACTGCTAATTCACGGACTGGCCACGGGTCTTCTGACCAGGGCATGACAGCTTCATGTATTTCTATGAGGCTGTCACACTTGGGGTAGGAAAGACACTGCCAGTCCGTCCATTGCCGTCCGGGATAGGTCTGAAAGCCCCAAATAAGCCAACTACTTGTGAGGAACACTAGAATATTTAATTCAACTCTGAAAATTACAGATATAATTTAGATTGTAAAGTTGGATCTTTTCAAAATGAGCAATTTCTATATAAACGTTTGTACCTTTTTAGGTACAGTGAGGCTCGTGTGATTTATTCTTTAGGGAGATATGATATAGATTAAGAGTATGCGGCTGAGCTACAAGACCAGGTAAAGTCGCATGTAGTTCGGCATACCAATGTGCTGGATTGTGACTTCCAAGATTGTGAATCTTTCCAGTCACACATCAGGGCATATTAAATCAGTAATGTCTAATTTTTAGATATTGCAATCACAGATTAGACAGTCTAAAAATTATCCAAATTTATCATTCTGTATCATTCATGCTGTATAATAATTGTCTAAGTTTAAGCCACCAATTAGTTGACTTTGTGTCTTAAATTAATAAGCTAATTAGACATTGTTGGTAATGCATAATGTCCCAGTTTCTAAGCCCATGGAGGACACTTACTCTCTACTTTCTGCTCTGTCTCAGTGTTGGAAGAAAATCCGTCTTAAGAGTTAGTGTTCTCTTCCTTCTCACTCTCAGGCTCCACGTCATGTGGAGGTAATGGTCGGCACAAAATATGTGACGTCCAAACAATTATCAACAAAAGTTTAAGCATTTTTTTTTCAGTAGCAGCAAAAGTGACGCTCTCTCCTCTCTATACTTTCACAATCACATCTACATCTGCTGACGACGTGTCTAGAATCCGGTGATGTCATCATTATGACATCACCCCTGTGTGACATCACAGTTAACCCAGCACAATACTGCAATATGAAATATGAATGATGACTTGTAGAATAAATATATGATAAGATTGGAACATTTATTATAACACGCATGCTTGTAAAATATGAAACATGAATGTTCTTGCAGAAATAAATTTCAGCTCCAGACCTTTTGCCTTAGTTGATGATAGATTAATGAGATAATAGCTCATGCAGTCCATTGAATAGCTTGTGAGATCATTGTACAATTACCCTTACTCCAGTGTGAATATCCTCAAATTAAAGCTGGGAATCTGCTCTTTAAATCTAGATTAGTTATATAACTGTATCTTGAATATGTTTTGTTAGTTAGCTAAAATTTGTGTCACTGTCCACATTTTTTTAACCTATTTGTATGTACAGGTGTGCTTTGCTATATTGCTATTGTACAAACTGCTAGCACTCCTCTCATCTAGTCAAGGTTGTTTTTAACTAGAGCTGGATCCTACGTGCCTTATAAACTTGCAGGCCTAGGCACAGAGGAGCTAACCTTGATAGTGTAGGTTCCCATCTACAGAGATCGCTCCGCTGTTGTAGCTGCTATGAGAAATCAGAGGTGATGTTTGGTTTTATAAAGTTGTGATTTTCAATATCCTAAGAGTTATCAAAAATAGTCACCGGTCTCCTTGACTAATGAAGTTCAGGAAGATGGTGCCTTGTGAAGACAGCCCTGTCTATATGTCCTACTATGGCATAGCACATGGATGGCATGGTGGGGGGGTCACCTCAATCAGGACTTTCCACTGTCAGCTATAAAAGAGATCTGATATTTGTGCTGCTTACTTTAAAGGTTTGCCTGGCTAATACAAGTTTTCCATGGGATAGGTGATAACTTGTTGGCCACTGGGACCGCACCGATTGGCATAACTTGGAACTTTTACTTCAGTGGCTTACATAGAGATCACTTGGCCCCATACCAAAAGTCCTAATTCCCTCAACACGCACATTATGATGATATCACAGTGCCTCCAGCAAAGTGTGCAACCACCACCTTAATCCCAACATAGTATAATTTCTCCCACAGTATGATGCCCCTAAGTCTTCTCAACACAGTGATGGCCCCACAGCTCCTCTATTTATAGCATGGAGGACCCAAAGCCCTCTATACACAGTATGATGCTCCCCATGGCTCCTCCACTCAATATGATGTCCCCTACAAATCCAAGAGGCAGTGTGAGGGCTCCCACACACAGTATAATGTTACTCACTGCTCACCACAAAGTATGAGAGCCCCCACACACAATATGATGTCCCCTACAACCTCAACATGCAGTATGAGGGTTCCCACAACCCTCTACATAGTATGAGGATCCATACACACTATATGATGCCCCCCACAAATTATGATGTCTCCTAAAGCCGCGACATGCAGTTTGAGGGCCCACATGCACATCATGATGGCACCCGGAGCCCTCCACTCAGTATAAGGGCTGCCACTACAGTATTACAGTATGGGGACCCCCACACACAGTCTGATAGTCCTGCAGAGATAGACAGACACACTCACTATGATGCCCCTGCAAGGCATCATGTCACCCACGAGTGCTGGCCATAAAAAATTACTCACCTTCCGCTGTTCCCCCGATGTCTGCTCCGGTTGTTGCAGTGTGCTGACTGATGTTCTGTCTGTCAGAGTGGTGCAGCTGGGAGCTGACAGCCCTAACCTGCACCATTCTATTCAGCGGACTCTACAGATGTACATACCGTTTAAGTTACGAGGACAGGCAGTGCCCCCCAAGATCATGGACTCATAGCAGCTGCGTGATGTGCCACTATGGGCGATACACCCGTTTTACCCATTTTAGAATGGTGTGTGGCAGTGCAGAAGCTCAACCTGTTTTCCATTCATACCCTATGGGGCACATGGACGACTCAGGTCACATGATCTCATTCAGAGGAGTGGTGGTCTAGCGCAAGGGTCCCCAACCTGTAGCTTGGCATGTGGCTCACGGTCCCATGAATTGTGGTTTGCGACTGTCTGCCAGCTTGGTGCATTAGGTCCAGGTCTAGCAAAAAGGTATGAGGAGCACATCTCAAAATGGTGAATTTTGTGAGTAGCCCTGCACAGAAGAGCAGATCTGGCTGGATGCACATATACTGGTCTTGGGGGTTTAGTGATGTTTTAGGTATGGTACGCTGGAGGATGGTACCTGTTAGAGGAGATTCTTGAAGCTGGATGTGACAGTGTGTTGGGAGTCCTTGATCGGAGAATACTGAATGAGGGTATTGTGGGAACCCCTGGATCTCAGTGTACTGTTTCGAGTGATTTTTGTGGAAAAGTTTTGGTTATGTCTGTAATGGGGGCTTTGGTTGCCACTACTTTGAAGTGGCTGGGAGCTGGATATGGCTCGCGACCCTCTCTCTAAGCTGAATGTGTCTCTCACGGTCAGAAAGGTTGGGGACCACTAGTCTAGCGGATGACGCAGGTACATGATTTCAGAAGGGTGGTGGTCTAGCAGACAGCGCAGTCACATGACCTCATTCAGAGGAGTGGTGGTCTAGCGAATGGCACAACTCACATGATTTCATTCAGAAGAGGGGAGGTCTACTGGACAACAGGAAACATCACATGATTTCATTCAGAGGACTGGTGATCTATTGGACAGGACAGACCACATCATTCAAAGGCGTGGTAGTCTAGTGGCAGGTCACATGATATTCAGATGAGGGGTGGGCTGCTGGTCAGGATACAGCACATTTTGTCCATTTTTCTTTTGCAGTTTAAAAAATAAAACAAACCACCATTTGCCAGCACAATGCTTATATTTGCATTGTCTTTAGTATCTGCACGGTTCTGTAATAGTTGCAGTACAATGCATTATCACAGCCTTGGGGGTACAATGATGTAACCCATTTGATGATGCAAAAGAAACTCAAGAGGGTTCTAGGGGGCATAGAAAACATCTGTATGACAGTCCTGGACAGGTTTCAGAAGTCAATGCACTTTTTGAAAGTTATGTAACTTTTTTCTTCCTTTCTCATGCAACTTCTAAAGGATTAATCCAAAGATTTTTTGGGGGGCTTTGCAAACAGTGAGGCACCTTCAGGTTTTGGTGAAGCACAGCACGGGATTCAGTTTAAGGTTGGAATCACACAGGTTTTTAGGGGGGGCTAAAGCCAGAAGTGGCTATAGAGGGATTGGATGATAAATAGAAATGAGCCGGTTATACGTACCATTTCAAACAAAACAAAAAATATTTTGGAGTAACATTCCTCAAAAAAAAAAAAAATTGTGGGTCTAGATACCTATGACGCTGTCAGTTCAGGTCATAAAAGCTGTGGTTGGGGTTACATCTGCACACATAATACAGGCACTTTCCCCCCAATCCGAAACTGGCTTTAGGCCTCATGAAAACACTGCGATGCATTAAGTGTCCGAGGGTCTCAGAGCCTGAGCTTGACAGCCTCATAAGCAGATATTATGCTGTTGAGTTCAGGGCAGTAAACCCTCGGCCAGTACATGGCCCATGTTTCATGGAAGTCAGAATTTGGCATAGATCACATTCACATGCTGCAGATGTATTGCACACATTGCTACCAAAATCCCCGCCATTGATCGGTGTGGGCTTTGTGCAGTAATCACATGGATTTCAGATGAATGTGATAGTCGTAGAAATATCTGCAACAAATCCACCCTAAGAGCACGCTCACACTGACGTATAACATGCCCGAGTGCTATGCGGTGTATTATCAGATCGCATTCGGCCTAATGTTATACTATGGGGCTGTGCAGATCTTTTTTTCTCATAAAGTAGCAGAAAAAAATTGCAGCATGCTGAGAGTGGCTCTGGCTATGAATGATCCAAATTCCATTCAAGTCTATGGGTGCGTGTGAAACATCGGACTTCAGTCGCATGTCAGCCAAATGCACTCCGACATCCGCAGACTCATACAATGGAGAAATTAAGTTCTCCATCTTCACTTCACACCTGTGTTGCGATTCTCATCTTTCATCTGAAAGTGGAAGAATAAGGAAAAGCGCTTATAGCAATCAATCAGGTAGCAGTTTTCAATTTCCAGCGGGCACCTGAAAAATAAAAGGTGGAATCTGATTGGTGGGGAGGGACAGGTCTACCATTTTTCCCACTGAACTAGACAATATAACTTCTAATAAATAATTCAATGACTGTAGAGCAAAGAAAATTACAAGTCATCATCCAAACAAAAAAGAGCACGCGTGGCTTCATAGTGTGCCATGTCACCTTTTTATTCAAGCATTCGGAAAAGACAAGCCAAGCGTTTTCATACTGACGTACAAGTTCTGTATTATCACACGGTGGTGATACGGTGTGCGCATGGCTGTGTGCATTAGTGGAAGTTTGTTTCTCTTTTTGTCATTCTGAAAAATACAATGCACTTTAAAAAAAAATAGTCAAACAACTTTAAACACTGAAGTTAAAAATATTATGCGAATAATCCCTTTAGGATAGAGTCCTTATAATGTAATAATAAACGATTTAATATTGTATTGTTCCCATTCTCGACTTCATATCCCAAAAAGTATAGCGTAAAAATATGTGCCGGACATTTAAATAATAGAATTAGCCAAAAAATATTTCGTTCTCTTATCGCTTTATTCCCTATGCAGCAGCGTCACATTTTTAGTTACGGGAGATCGTTTCCCCCCTCCCCTACGTCTACAATTATGTGGAAAATTATTTGCAGTATGTTTAACCCTATGTAAAGAAAATCTATTAGATCTGTGGATTTGCCATTTCCAAAGATTTTGTTTTTCCCATCGTGTGTGGTTGAGGGTTTGAAAACCCTATTCACATGTATTGTACTTCCAACTGTTGCAGATGTGGGGGCAGAAGCCACACCACACGTCAGTGACAATTCCAGCAAGTTGGAGCAAACCCATATATCAATTGGAATAGGTCTTCAAACATCACAGTATTTCCTTATGAACAAATATCAAAAGTTTCTTGAAGTTACTGAATAGCGACTAACATCGACCTGCAGCCTCATTTATAGGGACACAAAGCAAAAATTTACTTAAAAGGGGTTGTCCGGTCCAAAACGATGAGGTCTGCAGTCACTCTGTGTGACTTGCCTTGCTCAATACACATGTACAGAGCGAGACTGCGCCCTCTGGACGGACGCTGGCTGGGAGTATGTATAACACATACATACCCTCTTGGTCCCGGCTCAGAAACTGGCAAATCCTCGCAGCACACCATGCATCAGCTGGGGGATAGATTCGCAAGTCAAAGATAACTGAAGAAACAAGAATAGGCGGCGCTCACTAATTCCGTCAAACGTGGAAGTCCTTTATTCCATATTCCAAGACATGGACAAATATATTCCGTCGTCCTGCCTGCTTCTCCGCTCATTCCTCTGTAACCTGCACACCGTATATTTGTCCATGTCCTGGAATATAGGACTTCCACGTTTGTCTGAATTGGTGAGTGCCACATATTCTTGTTTCTTCAGTTATCATTGACAACATTACTGATATCGAGCACCTGATATTCACCGCACCGCTACAGTTCTACGGATGTAGGTCTAATTTCCACCATAGAAGCTGTACAAATTGCTGGTAACAACTGATGGATTCAAAAGCCTGCAGTCACACAGAGGACCCCTGATCCCCTGTTTTGACTTTCTGAATCCTGCTCATATAGGTTCTGTCCACATGATCAGGTTTTAAATACATTAGATAGGACTGCTCCGAGATGGGTATACCGTGACGTTGGTGGAGTGGCTTAGTATACATTTTTTGCAAAAAACGTATCAACTAAATACCCTGTTTTTGCTATCATTTTTTACTAGCACTTGCTGTCTACTGTTATATTTTTTTACAACAGAGTATTTTTGCACGTTTGTTATACTGTTTTTTTTCTTTGTGTTTCAGTCTTTGGGTGGTGTGAACACGGTCCAATCGACCTGTTCACTTTTGTGCATGTCACATCTGTTTTTAATCTATGCCTTTGATCATGTACATTATTTTAGCACATACAAGATAATACAAATGTCCACAAACATATAATGACTAGAGCAATCTGGGTGCACTACAATGTATATAAAGCTATTGAAGGTGCCTGGTGCATACACCCTTTGATCAGAATCATCCAAAATTAATACTTCAAAAAAATAATGTATTGTGCACTGCCAATATTATTCCAGTTACCTGTATGCTGGCTGCTCCTGTAAGGTTGTACTCGTATGGCTTGGCACTTTAGTCATTACTATGGAGCACCCGTCTCGACATTATATTTTGGAAAAGCAGATCAAACTTTTTGTATGTCGCATATGACCAATGTGATGAGTATTTATGTATAAACACAACCTGTTATGCTTTAATTACTCATAGTTCATGGTCAGCCAATTCAGAAAGTTCTCCACTATAGGTTATTGTATTTAAAATGCACCCAAAAAGGATTCTCATACAAGAAAACATACATACTGGACCCTTGTCTCTGCCCACCGGTCTCATTTCATTTTCTTTTATGCCATCTGGATCCATATTTCAATATAATATGTAGTGAACAACGCTTTCACCTGGGATATTCCCAACCATAACCAGAAGCTTATAATTAAGACGTTACTAAGTATCCGTACCTTCATATAAAAAATTTGGCACTTCGACATATCGAAACGAGAACATTGATAAAAACACACAAATAATCCAGTGTTGAAAAACCACAGTCCAAAGATAATAAAATAAGGCAATGTGAATATTGCACAGTTTAAAAAAAGTTCAAGAAATACTTTTTTGGATACTATACACCGCAGTCAATGTACTGCCAATGTGCGTATTCATTTCCTTCAAGTTTTACCCCAAAGTTGCTTGGTGTGTATAAGGCACTAGACTGCTGCATAGCACAGCATGCGTGGCTGGATCTGACTAATCCCAGCTGGATCTGCCGTGACCTTCAACTCCTGATCTCATTATGTGTCGCGTCCGCGTCAGGATCCGGATGATACAAGTCACAGGTCTCGTACATATCTGGGACGTCCACGTTTCCATTCATCTCTCGTAGTTGATGGTAGGAATATGTCCAGTCATTATGGTTCCCTCTGCAGGACCAGACCTGTCTAATATTGAATACAGCGCTAATGACAAGTAGCAGCAGAAGGGTACAGCTCAATCCTGCCCACACATGCCTGCAAAACACAATCAGAGGGTCACTATACAAAACAATGAATTGTACACAGACAGGGTCCTGTATTTCTATATTTACATACATGAGAGGAGAGGATAATCTATGGGTGATGTAGCAGAGCTGAACTGGCAGAACAAAGTGACCATATGTTTCCTCGGCAGTTTTACACAGGATGGTAGGTGATGTATAGAAAAAACGCAGCCCCACAATTAAACGTCATGTTCAGCTCTGCTACATCGGTACACACAATGCAATCTCCATGACTGGACTTCGCTCTAATCTTAAAGGATCATTCCAAAAAAAGTTATTCCCAATCCAATGGTTAGAGAATAATTTGCTGGTTGCTGTGGGTCAGGTAGGTGGGGTCCACAGCGATCTGGAGACTGTGGCCTTGGACTCTTAACAACACGCTCTGCAGCCTCTTCCTGAACAATGTGAGGTGTGCACGCTCGGTCTCCACTGCATTGTCTATGGGACTGCCAGAAATAGCCGAGCCCTGTACTCGGTAGTCCCACAGACAATGAATGGCGCAAAAGCTGAGCTTTGTCATATGGATAGAGAATAACTTGTTTATGGGAAAAACCCTTTAATGGTCCCATACACATTAGCTTACAGTTGTCCAAATACGCTGATTTTGATTGGATCGGCCCACCGTATTATGTGTAAGCGTGATGTTCTGTTACTCTACTTTGTACACTTGAAAATGTGAATAATTTATTTGATTTAAAAAGAAAAAAATTAAATGGAGGAAAATTCTTACTCAGCAAGGTAAGTCGCTTTGGCATCAGAGGGGACAGCGTTCCACCAGTACGAGTGTAAGATGGAGACCATGCAGGTGCCAACTGAAATATCAGAATAGCCGTCACTAAGAGAAATCTCACGGAGTTCCCAATATGTGCGCACAAACCATACAAGAACAAACCTTTTGATAAAAGCACAAGTGCCCTGGGCTCACTGGTGAAGCTGCAGTTTCCTGTTACAGGATGGCAGTAACACTGTTTCTCACAATGGCAAACCTGCTGGCATCCAACACCATAAAATCCAAACGGGCATACTAGAATAGATGAAAAAAATCCAGTGTAAGATACAAAACACACTACATTCAACAAATAAGACTTCACAGGGGCGTGCGCCCCTGTGTGTGATGGGGAAATCAGGAGAGATCATGAGGTCAGCAGTTATCTATTAGGTATGTGGCCCCTTTATTAACCCTGTACAGTGAAATCATTGTGCATTAACCCTTTACTGTGACATAACGGTTTACTATTTCACCACTGTGACATGACTGTTTCTTATCTACTTACTATGACATCACATTGGGCTTCCACCTATTCGGCGATATCACGGTGTGCATTATCCGTGTACTGTGATATTTACTGGCGTTAGCAGACCCCACTAATCACTTTTCATGTGCTAACTATGCTGCTGGAAGGGGTCATGTTGGAATGGGAATCCAGTACAAGTTTAATACGGAGCCCAATTGTCTTGGGCCCCTGTGTGGCTGAACAGGTTGCACCAATGGTATGTCCGCCCCTGCATGTTATACCAATATTATAATCGGCTACTTAAAGGAAATGTCTGGTAGAGAGGAGCAAATTTTTCAATATTTTTTGGTTTGGATTACGATCGCCAAATTTGCAATATTCGCCGAAAGTCAATGGGAGTAGAGATGAGCAAATATGCTCGAAAATGATCGCCAAACTTAAATTTGGCACGAATATGGCACACTCGGATTCAGTGACCGTTTTTCCAAACATATTTGCTCATCTCTATGTCACTGTGTGTGACTGCAGACTTATGAATCCCCCCCCCAGTGCACGCACCGTGGGCTTCAGAGATTCAACGGTTTCAGACCAAGGATCTGAAAGTAAGTACGAGTTATACATACTCCCGGGCAGTGGGCGTGGCTTCACTCCATTTGCTTGCATGGAGCGAGGCCGCGACCCATCCAGTAACGTGGCCGACCACTGGGCGTGTCCGATTAAAGGACGCAGCCTCACACCAAGTGTATGGCGAGTGAGGCCGCACCCCCTGCCCAATAACATGTATAACTCATACATACCCGCCAGTCCTGGGTCTGAAATTGACAAATCCCTACAGCATACAATGTGTTCATAAGTCTCCACGACCCCTTTAAAAGGATTTTACAAAGTTTGGAGGGGGGAGGGTTATCCACAGGAAAGGGGATAACTTCATAGCCACTGATGGTCCAACCAATGGGACCCAAACCAATCCATAAAACCAGGGCCCATGTGAATGGAGTGGTAGTCAATCATGCAGACTTAAGTTCTATTAATTTTCAATGAGCGCCAGAAATAGGAGAGCACATGGTTCGTCTGTTCTTCAGAAGTCCCATTAAAGCACCACTCCAGGATTTTTTTTTTTCAGGGAGGGAGTGGCGCTTTAAGTGCAAGCCTCCTGCACCCATTCTTATACTCACCCTCCGGCATCTTCAGCTTTTACCGACGCCGCTCCAGTCCCGCAGCATTACCTCGTGACAGTGAATTCTCAATACAAGTCTATGAGAGCCAGATCAAGGCTGTCATAGACTTATATTGAAAAGTGACGTCTAAAGTGCTCCTGCAGGTCACTTTTCGCTGGAAACGGACTGGATCGACGCTGGAAAAAAATGAAGGGGATGACAGATGAGTAAGAGACAGGGAACTTAAATTTAAAGCATCACTCCAACCATGCAATTAGAAAAAAAACAAAACGCTGAAGTGGTGCGTTAAGAATTGAGTTGATCGGGTGCGTGGCCTGGCGCGGATGTGAGAGGACGTGAGGCTGAGGAGCTCCACTGTCATTCTGAAGAATAATCCTTAATAGGCCGACATAACAGAGACCCGTGCACACTTACTGCTGTGGTGGGTGCCCGAGGGCCGAGTGGAGACACCGGGAGTGAAGAAGAGTGCGGAGATGGGGAGGAAGTGGCAGAAAGACGTCGGGGAGGACGGCAGTGTGGCTGCACAAGATGGCGCCGGGAGAGTGGAGGAGGCACAGAGACTGACTGAGAACTATGGCAGAAGGTCACAAATTATCCAGAAGCTGCAGCGCTTTTTGCAAGGGAAGATGAGGGGGGCACCGGAGAAGGTACTGTGCTGGAGGGAGAGAGAATGAGCAATGAAGCTGCAGGAGAGGCTGAAAGCAGGGAGGAGGGGGGAGGGGGAGTCACTGTCTCTGAGTGTGCATCTGAAGAGGAGGATAGTGAAGCTGACGAGGAGGGCCCTGAAGGGGAACCAACTTTAAAAGATGTCTTTCTGGTGGTATTGTTCTGTAAAAAAACACTGACTAAGTTGAGCAGCCGGGTTGATAATATTAAGGAAGAAATTATTGGAATTAAAGAGGCACTAAACAAGGCGGATGCTAGGATGGGTGCTGTGGAAGAGAGAGTGAGCACCACTGAGGACACTGTAAATAAAATGCAGAAAACTCAGAACCAGCACACGCAAAAGATTTCAGAGGTGCACTTAAAACAAGATGATCTAGAAAATAGATCTAGGAGAAACAATCTTAGATTTGTGGGATTCCCGGAAAAAGTAGAGGGTAACGACCCCACTGACTTTACTGAGCAATGGATCCTATCTAAAATTGGCAGAGACACACTCTCCAGGGTGTTTGCGGTAGAGAGAGCACACCACGTTCCCCTGCGACCCCTCCCTCCGGGTAGTGCCCCCCGTACAATGTTGGCCAGGATACTTAACTGCAGAGATAGAGAGACTATCCTCCGGGAGGCTAGGAAGCAGGAGGACCTCATATTTAATGGACGCCGTATTGAAATATATCCGGACTATTCAGCAGAGGTTCAGAAAATGCGGATGAAATTTGGCGAGGTCAAGAAAGGACTGAGAGTGCTGGGAGTGAAGTACTCTATGTTATATCCCGCCAAACTGAGAGTAGCAGCTTTGGGGTCTGTTCAGTTTTTTCCAACCCCAGAGGAGGCCGTCAAGTGGATGGAAATCAACCACTCCAAACTAAGGGCTGAGAAAGAAGGAAAAGGCTGAAGAAGAAGAATTTTTCGGACATTTTTTCTCTATTTTTGAATCTGTGCCCCGCGACGCCTGGGTACTCAGATCTATTTTTGGGTCGTAGATCCTGGTTTTTTTTTTTATGTTTATTGAATTATCCATGTTAGAAAAAGTTATGTGGCCTATTGGGCATGTTTGTATGTGACGGTGGGAGCGATGTACGCCCAAGTGAAGGAGGTTCAGTGGCTATTCGAGGGCTCACAGTAGCTAGGTGCCAGTTGCACCCTCTCTCGTTGGAGAGAGAGAATCTGTTATATGGGGAAGGAGGGGAGAGGGGGGGCGGGGGGGATCAGGGGGGGATATGTTGTGGGAGAGTTTTCATACTGCAATGTGATAAAGGGACTACAAGAGACCGACTACAACTGATGTTCATAGGACATAATGAGTGGTGATACAAGAATTCTAAGTTGGAATGTGAGGGGGGTTTCAGATCCAAGTAAAAGAGCGGCAGTCATGGCAGAAATTAGAAAGCACAATCCAGCTATTACGTGTTTACTAGAAACTCACTTGATTAAAAGGAAAAGAAAAATGGCTAGAGAAAAAATGGATTACCCGGGCCTATCACTCTATGTATTCGGCCTACGCGAGGGGAGTCTCTGTACTGATACATTCTCATGCTCACTACGAGGAAATTGAATCTTACGTAGATAGGGATGGGCAGTTTGTTTCCCTGAGATGCCGAATTTCTGGTGTATGTGTGATCATAGTGGCACTTTATATTCCACCCCCATATTCGAAAAAGAAACTACAAGAGATTTTTGAGTGGACGGGGAGGGGAGGGGAATGTCCGGTGTTAATATTAGGGGACGTTAACAATGTCATGAACGAGTATTGGGATTGTGTGGGAATCGGGGGAATTAACCCCAGGAAGGATAGGATGACTCCATTCGGGACATATGTTAGTGAGATGGGTATGATAGACTTATGGAGAGTGCGGAATGAGGGGAACAAATGCTTTTCGTGTTATTCGTCCTCGTATCATGCCTTATCGCGCATAGACTTAGCATTAGGTAACAGGGGCATGGACAGAATAGTTGGGACGGTGGAATATTTACAGAGAGTTATCTCCGACCATAAGGCAATTGAAGTTAGTTTGAGGCTGGGAGTGGGAAAAAGGAGGAGAGTAGGGGGGACAATACATCCGGAATGGCTCAAATGTCTTAATATGGAAATTATTAAAAAAGATCTTATTGAATTCTTCCAATTAAATGAAGGTTCTGCTGACTCACTTATAGTGTGGGATACCATGAAAGCATATTTAAGGGGACTATTCATACGAGATATTTCGAGACGTAAGACACAAACGAGACAGGTAAACCAAGAGACTACAGACAGATTGAGCAGGGCAGAGGAGGAAATGATACGTAGGCCCAGTATCGCCACTAAAAAGGCATTAAAAGAAGCACAAGAAGAAGTAAATAAGTTATATTTACAAGGGATAGACAAGAAAAGGGCATTCCAGAGAGCACTGTTCTATGACGAAGGGGAAAAGGTGGGACACTTACTGTCAGTGATATCTGCGGCGCAGAAAGGGTCCACACAGATATATAAAAATGTCAAGGAGGATGGGGTAACTCATAAAGCCACCTCTGGGATATTGGAATGTTTCCGGGAATACTATGTAAAATTTTATACCTCAGAATTGGGGGTTAGAGAACAAGAAATGGATAGATACTTACAAGAGATAGAGATACCCAAGTTAGATGATACTGATAAACAGAATCTGGAAGAATTATTTACTGTAGAGGAAGTGGAAAAGGCTATTCTGTCATTGGCAAATAATAGGTCACCTGGCTCTGACGGTATCCCGGGAGAAGCATATAAGGAACTAATAGAGGTCGTAGCACCTAAACTTAAGGAGGTATTTGAAGATGCAGCGGAGAGAGGGGCTTTGCCGAGGTCTATGAGGGAGGCCGTAATTGTGGTTATTCCTAAGGAGGGGAAAGATGCCTCATCCGTTGAATCCTATAGACCCATCTCGTTATTGACGTCAGACGTTAAAATATTAGCTAAAATGTTGGCGATAAGAATGTCTGGGGTTGTTCAAAAATTGATACATCCAGACCAATCGGGTTTTTTACAAAATAGATCTACCGCCATTAACCTACGTAGACTCTTTCTTAATATACAACTCCCGGCAGATAATGAAGGGGAAAGGGTGGTGGCCTCGCTGGATGCACGAAAGGCATTTGATAGGGTAGAGTGGAATTATCTATGGGCAGTATTGAAGTTAATGGGATTCAGACATAGATTTATTTCCTGGATTAAATTATTATACGTGGATCCAAAGGGGTACATTAGGATTAACGGGGAGACCTCGGAGTCGTTTGGGTTGTTCAGAGGAACTCGTCAGGGATGCCCCTTATCGCCGTTGCTATTTGCGGTGGCGATGGAGCCATTAGCGATTAAAATTCGTAACTCCACAGAAATACAGGGCTTCAGATATGGGAATCTGGAGGAAAAGATTGCCCTATATGCAGATGACATACTCCTTTTTCTGCAAGATGGGGGAGATTCGTTGACTAAGGTTATGGCCTTTATAGAAAGATTTGGATCCTTTTCCGGATTGAGAATTAATTGGGACAAATCATGTATCATGGGGATTGACCGGGAATTGGGATGTCCACATATAGGTGGGGTGGATGGACAGCTGAAAGTAGTTAATGAATTTAAATACCTCGGAATATGGGTATCAATGCCTATATCTAGATTTCTCGAATTAAACCTGGATCCTTTATTAGTTAAACTTAAAGCCAAGATGACAGCATGGTGTTAACTAGTATTGTCAATAGTAGGGAGGACGAACCTACTTAAAATGATAATGATGCCTCAGTTGGTGTATATTCTCCATAATACCCCGGTGTGGATCCCAAAGAGAAGATTTTATAAAATTAATACTATTTTTAGGGAACTAATTTGGGGGAAAAAACAAGCAAAACTTAAACTGGAAGTGCTCCAAAGGGGGAAGGAGGAAGGAGGGCTGGCGGAACCAAACCCATGGATATACTTTATAGCAACGCAAGGGCAGCACTTCAGAGGTTGGCAAGAGGAGGGAAATTTAAATGTTATGGGAAAAATTTTGGCCCAACTGACCAATAAAAAAATATTAATACAGAGTCTGGAGGCGGGATGCTTTGTGAGTCATGGAAAAGGACTACCTACTTTTAGGTTAATGCATAAAATATGGCAAAATATTAAAGAGTCTCAGAGGAATTGGGGAATTGACGACATACACGCCTATTTGGGATAATGCAAGCCTATCAGAACTGTGTAAATTGAAGGATTTTGGTGATTGGGAGAGGAAAGGATTGCAATATATGTGGCAGTTACTGGAGGGGACGGAAATCAAGCCATTTTCTGTATTAAAAGAGGAGTTTGGGCTCTCGAGCAGCGGGGAGTTTCGATACCTCGGTCTCAGGCATGCATTCCAGGCACAGAAACATATGACACATATGACTGTACAAAAAGATGTTGTGTTGGATTATGTGTGCGCGTCTGGGGGTACGAGGGGAGTTATTTCCACCATTTACCGGAACCTATTGTACTCCCACATGATTAGGTTTCCCCTAAAGGCAAAAGCTAAATGGGAGAGGGAAGTGGGACAGATAGAAGATGAAATATGGGACACTATATTAGAATATATACCCAAACTTTCATTGAGTGAACCGGGTAGGATATCGCAGCTGTACATCATACATAGAACGTATAAAACCCCGGAACTTATGGAAAAAATGGGCCTGAGGGACAATGCGGAATGTCCAAGATGTAGAGTTGAGCCCGCGGGAATGTTACACATGCTCTGGTCCTGCCCAAGACTCTCTTCATATTGGGGGGAGGTTATTGAACAAATTGAGAAGATATACCAATGTGGAGTGGGAAGGGACCCCATAACGTGTGTGTTGGGGTATGTGGAGGAAGTGTCTGTGGGAAATGCATATAAGCCAATTATAGCAAAACTTTTACATGTTGCCCGTAAACTGATCGCACAAAAATGGATCGATGCCGAGCCCCCAACGGTTGGGGAATTTATTGTACGAGTGAACAATGTAGTTCGGTTAGAAGAGTTTATAGACGACACAAAGAGGTGCATTTTGAAAAACTTTGGTCTAAGTGGTTGCAGTAGAGTCAACCTTATTGAGAATGTCTTATGGCAATTAGGCTGGGGGGGCGAGGGAGGAGGGAGGAGGGGGGGGCTTTCTTATGAGGGGGGTAACTCGAATGTCGTATATTTTTTTTTGTATATGTTCTGGATTTTGCATAGGCTTTTGCCTGCATGTAATGTAAACGGCATTTGAATATAATAAAAAATCTTTGGTTCAAAAAAAAAAAAAAAAAAAAAAGAATTGAGTTGATCATGATTGACCTACATTCACATGGGGCACTCAGCCTCAGCCATCCAGCGATTGGGAAGTTATCCCCTATAGTTCGAATGTGGAAGAACTTCCAAACTTGGTACAACCCCTTTAAATATCGTATAGAATGTAGCACATTATTATATGTTTGGTATATACAACACAATGTGAGCCAACCTATAATAGCTCTGTAATAATGTTTTTTCAGGGAGGGGAAAACACTACAGTCATCAGTTACACAATGAGGACAATGACGAGAAGCAGCAGGAGTCATGTCCTTGCCCCTCTTTTGAGTGTTAGCATACAAGTAAAATATAAGGACTAAACATATTTGGAATCAGCATTTTCTTTCTGCAATGAAAATATGTGCTTACTTACCAGTAATGGTATTTTTCAGAACCCATATCAGCACCATGAGAGGGGGGTGGGGGGGAAGGAAACCATCAGGATAAAAAGGGGTGGCACATCTCCCCACATCAGTGGACCTCCAATAATTAATTACACACATTATATACAAGCTATACAAGGAAAGTGAAAACAACTTAGTAACAGGAAGGAATATAAAAGGTGCTGTCATGGGTTACAAGAAAACCACATTACCATTAAGTAACTTTGCATTTCTCTGTCACACATGACAGCACCATGACAATATGACAATAAGATGAATTACTCCTAGGGAGGGACCGCAGCCTACAGAACCCTTCTCCCAAATGTAAGGTCAGAATGGGTAGACAGATCCAGCTTATAGTGCTTATTAATGGTTAACGGGGAAGCCAATGTTGTCACCTTACAGATGGAGACATTCGACCTCTCTGACCAGGATGCTGCCATCACATTTGTGGAGTGGGCCTTCAAACCTTCCGAAACAGCCCATCCTGCTGCCACACAGGCTATCTTAATGGCTTCTCTGATCCATCTCTCTAAAGTACCTTTTGATATTTGTAATCCCTTTATAGGTTCCTGAAAGGAGACAAGAGTCCTGTCCTTTCTCCAAGGTTCTGTGACATCCAAATATTGTAATACATACCTTCTGACATCTAAAGTATGTAACCTTTCCTCTTTATGATCTTTAGGATCAGAACAAAAGGATGGCAAAACTATCTTTTTTAATCTATAAAATTTAGAAACTACCTTGGAGAGATCAGCCAGGTCAGGGTAATTTTGAAACCAATCTTCCAGAACCTGGGTAAAGGGGGGGGGGGGGAAATGTGTTGACAAGGCCTGGATGTTACTCACCCTGCAAGTTGACATCAAGGCTACATGACTGTTTTCCAAGAAATTATTTTCTCTGAAACTGAATTTAAAGGTTCGAGGGTGTTTCTGTTACTCTTGATGTAGGGACAGGTCTGGACCTAGTACATGCTTTTATAAATCCAGAGACCAACTTGTTGCCTGCTAGGTCAGAACTATACAGTGCCCCTAGGTCTGAAACCTGAACTTTAAGCGGTACCTTCCTGACTAGAAAAGCCCCTGTAGTGGACAGGAATTTTTTCCAGGTACTACTATATATTCTTGTGGTAATCAGTTCCCTTTACCAATTCAGAAAGTAAATAGAGGAAAAACCTTTACCTTCTAGTACCAACCCTTTAAGCTCTAGGCTGTCAAATGTAGCATGGTCACTTGACGATGATGCATGGGCCCCTGAGAGACAAGGTCCGTACCTTCTGGAAGAAACAGGGGTCTGTGATTGACATTGTCCTCAGCAAAAAAACCCAAGGACTCTTTGGCCAGAAGGGCCATAAGTATAATCTTCCTTTGTCCTCCTTGATCTTCTTTAGAACTGATGGAACTAGATACACTGGAGGAAACACATATGCCAGACTGAAGTTACAATTTATCAGGAAGACATTTACCATCTAAAGGCTCTCTTTCATATTCAGGGAACAGAATTGCCTCTACTTTTTTGTTTTGCTTGGTTACAAAAACAGGATTTTTAGTTGCTTACCGTAAAATCTGTTTCTCTGAGCCTTCATTGGGGGGACACAGGAACCATGGGTGTATGCTGCTGCCACTAGGAGGCCGACACTATGCAGAAAAAGTTAGCTCCTCCTCCGCAGTGTACACCCCACCGACAGGAAGTAGGATGTTCAGTTAGTGAGAAACCAGAAGGAGAAGCAATCTGTAAACGAGATAAAAACCACAGAAACACAAATCCAAACTGAAACAATATTATACAGTAAACTGAGCTGTTCAACTTGGGAGGGTGCTGTGTCCCCCAATGAAGGCTCAGAGAAACAGATTTTACGGTAAGCAACTAAAAATCCTGTTTTCTCTATCGCTTCATTGGGGGACACAGGAACCATGGGACATCCCAAAGCAGTCCTCAAGGTGAGGGAACAGCAAATAGCTCCATCAGGACGAGGAAGTCACCCTCGTCACCTGCAAGGTCACCTGCGAGGTCTTTTTTTACCCCGATCGGCACTTGCCGGAGCTAGGTATGGGCTTTGAAAACCTTATAGACCTGTGGAGGACATATCGCACTGCAGAGGTGCCAGACGAAGGCCCAAAGAGTACAGTCAAGAAGACACACACTGCCTGGGCAGAGTGCATCGTACTCAAAAGAACGCAGTCCTTCCTGAGCCGGCAACCCTACTAATGCCGACCAGTTTCCGCGAACAGAACTCTAACCTGAAGGCCAGAGGACCTCTACACTTCAAGCCTGAGAAGTACCGTTGCTGTGGCCAAGTAGCCTGATGAGAGGGCGTCACGAAGGAAAAGTCCGAGGCGGACGAAAGAAAGGGTATTCAGAGTGACGGAGAGTGGACCCTTGATCCACAGGAAGTGCACCACCGCTGCTACAGACTCTAAGACCCCAGGAGTGGTTGAGAGTCTGAAAGGGAAAGATACCAACTGAAAAGGAAAATGAACCCGTTCGTTGCAAGAGCAGACATCGCCAAGGCCCTGAAGAAATCAGGACCTGGATAAGAGCTTCATGGAACAAGGAAAAAAAATCATGCGATTCATAGAAGGTAAATGTCGAACGAAGAAAATTTCTTCCTGAAAAAAACAAGGATGGACTGAATCTTAGATCCCCAAACGTCATGCTGAGGAAAAAGCACTGAAGAACGACGAGTGTTGTGAGTTCATTTTCCCCTTCATTACTGAGGCCCGAGGAACTCCCTCTTCTGGTAAAGAAAGGTAGTGAGCCTGATTATCAAACACCTGAGGCTGATGATGATGACTGGCTGAGTGGAGTTACTGACTGGATATAAGGCTGCCGACGCCCTTCTGCCCTGCGGGTGATTTCTCTGTGGGATCCTTGGAGACCAGTCTGAATTCCTGCTCCTCTAAAGCTAAGTTTTCTGCTCGGCCTTTTGCATTTGTGCTTTGACTTTGTTTTGCTTTGTTTTTCTGGATTTCTGCCATTCCCTGCTGGGGTGTGCTGAATTCCTTTAGCTCTGTCTTCTGAAAATACCTTAGTGCTGATTTAGTTTTTGAAGCCTAGCTGCTTCAGGGCCTTTTTCATATCAGCTTGTTGGCTTATGTCTTTGATAGGGTTCTGGCAGATTGCAGACAGCAGCCTTCCTGTCCTTTCCTATCTAGGTAGTTTTGGGCCCCGTCTTTGCTAAGTCTATCTTTCTGTCTTGTGTTAGTGTTTTCATCTTGCTTCACCGTCATTATATGTTGGGGGCTGCCTATTGCTTTGGGGGTCTGCTCTGGGGCAGTTTAGATTTTCCCTTTCTTTCTTTAGGCCTAGTTAATTCTCCGGCTGTGATCGAGGGGTCTAGGGCATCGTAGGAACCCCCCACGGCTACTGCTAGTTGTGTTGACAGGTTCAGGGGTCTGCAATCTGATAGTTGCCAACTTCTCTGGTTTTCTGGACTTAGCTTGTATTTCTGATTTTGCCTCCTACGGTGACTCATTCATAACAGACGAGGCTTAGCCTGAGGAAGGGGAGCGCTTGTCCTTCCGGTGAGCTCCTTAATAATTTGGCCATGTCTCCATGCAAGAAAAATTTTTGGACAGTGAGGACGATCAAATGTTCCGACCGGCCCCCAGGAAGAATGCTCTGAGCAAGCTAGGCCATGCGTCTATAGAACTTTGCAACACGAGTGGGGGCTAAGGCAGGACACGCTATAGCGGCGGGTGCTTTGAAGGTTGACCCTGCTAACTACTGTGTGAATTCGACGTTGGTATCCCTGAGGGATGAACGTCTGGGTGAGGAAGGACCGTAGTGGAGAACTTGGAACCGGAGGGTTCGTAGTCGCAGAAGTAGTCTAATTTGTGAAGCGCTCAGGAGAAAAAAAAAGATATACCGAGGCACCCCCTTGTTAGGAAATGGCTGAAGTCCGATTCCATTAGAATATGACAAGACCTGAGAGCAGGCCCTGAGAACCTGCTAAAGAACCGAACACTGAAAACATACTGAATGGAACCTGGATCTCATCGCTGCGATGTAGGCACAGGTTGGCTATGAAGAGACAACTGATTGCTCAATTAAGCAGGTAGACTGAAGACTACTGGATGACTTTTCAGACTGACATCAAGAGGAAGATAATCAAAACATACAGGGATGAGGGTGAATATGGCAAAAAATAGTCCAGCTGGACTTATGAAAATGAATAGTCGAGCAAGGAAAGTCCACGGCAAAACATGGAGTATGACAACTGCAAACAAAGTTGGCTCTAGGTAGATCAAATAGACCCCAGAAAGACAACTAGGCTGATGAAAGGAAGGTCAATCCTTATGACGATGTAAATGGCCGAATCCATCCTGGACCCTCTGGAGTAGGGAGGGGATTGCAGTGTGTAGATCTGCATGCCTAAGTCTAAGACAACACGCGCCCGAAGATCACAGTGAAAAAATACAATTCTAGCTGAAATAAGAAACATGTTATCACCAGACATCCTTAGATCCAAGACTGGAGCAGCTTTCTATCCTGGTCGATACTTGCGCAGAGTGAGCTCCCACTCCTGTCTGAGGTGGGATACTTGCCCCAGTCACGGTCAGAAGTCACATCTGTGAGCTGCTGGAGGCTTTATCCGGTGTCTGTAAGAAAGAATAGGTAAGTTCCGACAAATAAGGAGCTTAGGTATTGTAGTTTTCCTAAGGGCCTTCGAGCTTACTAGAACCTATAAACTACTATTAGCCAAACATTAATGATAAGCGTAACACACCGGGCAGTAAAGATAGCCTGCGGACGGTACTGTAAACTGATCAGAAGGTGGGACAAAAACTCTTGTGGAACAACTCACACTTAGGGTGCAGATCATGCCACAGTAAACCTCGACCATCCGTACCTGACACGAGAGAGTGTCTGACCTACCTGAAGGTGGAGTATACAGTTATGTTGCTACTGAGGTCCGCTCTGTGGCACAGAGATCCACTCTGTTTGGACATGGTAGCCTTTTACGTTTAACTGTTAACAAATCACAGTTGTTATTGACTATGAAATATGCAGCTGAAAGGTGTCTTAAGGTACTGTCACACTTAGAGATATCGCTATCAATATCGCTATAACTTGTGACGTTATAGCGATATTGCTAGCGATATCGCTGTGTGTGATACTTACCTACGACCCGCTCCCCCGCTGGTTATCGCTGATCGAGCGAGAACGTCCTGGACCGTTTCTCGTCGTCAGCTTCCTGCGGCGCTTCCTGTGGAGAGACAAGCGACGAGCGTGGACGCGGGCGAGAGAATGTCAGGATCGCCTAGTATGACAGATAAGTAGTGACCCCCGACCGCTACGATGTCGCTGGTGAGATCTGCCTGTGTGGCAGCTCACTAGCGACCAGTTAGCGATGCACCAGCGATCCTGACTGCATCATATCGCTGGTCGGGATCGCTGGTGCATCGCTAAGTGTGACAGTACCTTTAGACTCACATGAAAGAATCTTGAAATCGCAGCTGCAGTCCGCCAGAGGTAATAAATGCCGGCACCTCACCTCGAGTGGTGATTATACGGGAGCTAGGCAAAAACTGCAAAGGACCCTGAGGAACGTGAGAGAGGGCGCTCCTGACTCATCTGACAATGGGACAGTAGAGCCTGGCCGGTGTAGTCGATGGACTTCGGGTACGTTTGAGTTACCGGAAAGATGGCGTGTATTGACTAAACCTGTCTGGTAGAGGACTATCCAAGTGCTCGATAAGGGATGGAATACTGCTGCAATAGGACGCGAGGAACCTAAAGACGAGGGCGTCTGACTTACCTGAATACGCTACAGAACACCAGTACCATTGAACCAGTCAACCCTCGACATGTCTCCACAGTAATACGGCCATTTCAACCACTGTACTTGGTAGGTGGTGCGTCTGAAGCCTGGATAGCGGATATAGCACAGTTGCCATCGGCTCTAAGTATCCTGTGAACAAATCAGCGTGGAGAAAACCCGGAGAAGGGTATAGGATACAGCCATTTCTGTGTTGCGGTGCGGTCTAGGCCTGGATAACTGACGACCTTAGGCAGAATAACGGCTTCTGTGTTGCGGTCTTGGTCTGGATACCTGACGACATTAGGTAGAATAACGGCTTCACGTGTAGAAAACCATACCATGAAGTCTGTATTAAAGCAGATTCTGACCAGTCAATTCTCTTGACGGTAGAACAGTAGGTCTGGGATCAGAAAGAGACTATACTCTGTTGTGCGCCAGGGTTCCAACCCCTGGACCTGCGAGTTGTGGACAGCTTCCTTATTCACTGAGCCACAGCCGACAATTGCCAGATAACACGGACTTCTATCCAGCTGGAAGTCCGGCCCAAAACACTGAAGATGCGAAGAGATAGAAGCAGCTCATTATTCTGCTTAGGGCAGTGTGAAGCCAGCGTCCGGAGGGGGCTGCAGAAAAAAGGAAGGGCGAGTGCCTGTGAGCACTAGATATGGAAGCAGTTGCTATGCCAGGGCTCCAGCATCATTATGTGTGAGGCAATGGTTGAGTCTTGCTCTACTGAAAATTAAGGCACACCTGCAATTGCGGGTGGAACCTTCTACCAGACAAACGCCATGCGGCAATTACAGAAGACAGCAGCGTGGCTCTACATGGCTCTGTGTGCTATGACACCAGACATACTGATACACTAGAGACTGCGCGGCAGATTATTATTACGCCAGTGAATTACACGCCTCTAGAGTAATATTACGTCAGTGACTGTATGGCTCTAGAGTACTGTAACGTCTGTGACTGCACGACTCCAGAGTACCATTACGTCAAACCGTACGGCTCCAGAAAACGAGTTATGTTAGTGACTGTACGGCTCCAGAGAACCATTACGTCAGGGACTGTACGGCTGCAGGGTGCTATTCCGCTAATGACTGTCCCTATACCACTATTGAGTACGGTACGACTATAGCGCATATCCATGAGACACACTAGCAAAAATGGATTCTCTGCTCGTGACTGTACGGCTCCAGAGAACCATTACGTCAGGGACTGTATGGCTGCAGGGTGCTATTCCGCTAATGACTGTCCCTATACCACTATCCATTGCACGGTACGACTATAGCGCATATCCATGAGACACTAGCAAAAATGGATTCTCTGCTCCTTCACTGGACCTGCGGAAAGTGTGGCCCTGCTTAGTTTTACTATGAGGGGCTTATACTCCGCATAGTACCTGATTAGGCTGAGCGTAGATAGGCAGGAAAGAGCTGGTCCTGCCTGGTGAAGGCACTAACCGGGTCCCACGCTGGGAGAATGTGACCGCTGGGGGATGCCGAGGTCCGAGGAAGACACTTCTCGCTGCAATAGAATGGGCACGCTGTGAAAAACACCGCTCTGCACAGCCTCCAAGGGGACGGAGCTAAACGTCAGCTCTGGGTGCAGGAAGATGGCGGTGATGGCTACTATCTCTGTGCCGCATGTGAGGCCGGGTAGAGAATGCGGAGCTTGCACCGTGGAAGTGAGGGGAGATGGGCGGGAAAAAAGCCCGACTACAGAGAAGACGGGGGGGGGCGGAGCTACTGAGGTCTAGGCCGCAAATGAAGCCGGGGCCTAGATTAGTCCTTTGAAACCGCCGACAGAGCGGGGGCGGCTCGGAGGCTCGGGAAACGCTGGAGCTATAATCCGGATCCTATCAGAAAGATAGACAGGTGTGGGGGGGAAAACGGTGGGGCGGGGGCTCCGCACTGAGGAGAGAAGGCTGCTGCCCACTGTCGCCTATTCTGAGGGAAGGCACTAACTGAGGAAAGCCTGAAGCGTACAGCGCCCGGCGAAAGGAGGGTGCATGATCCGCTGGCCTAAGCCGGGAAGTGAGCTCCCCACAAGTGCGGCAGGAGAGCGGCCAGGGGAAAGGGAGGACTAGGCCCCAATATAAGCCGGGGCCTAGATTACCAGTGACCGTCTACACCTGACAAGGGGTCTCCTCTTCTTTACTTATCTTCTTATTGAAGTCGCCCTGACGGTTGCCGGACGTCACGTTTCATCCAACTGACAGGCTCTGGTGGGCGAGTAGGTGGAAGACGGTGGGCCAGGACCGGGTCTGAAACACCCTAGCACGCTTCTGTGCTAGGGGATGGGGTCCTGCCGTCCAGACATATGAGGATACAGGGTGGCAGTACACGCCGTACTCATAGTCTCTGTGTGGGAGTACAGTAGTGACCATTCACACTGTATCCCTCCGGAAAACCTGAAAAGAAACGACGCACATTGAGGTAGCTAAGGGTCTAGTGAAAGACCCGTGTCCACCTCCTACTGACGCTAAGCTAAACTGAACACCCTACTTCCTGTCGGTGGGGTGTACACTGCAGAGGAGGAGCTAACTTTTTCTCTGCATAGTGTCAGCCTCCTAGTGGCAGCAGCATACACCCATGGTTCCTGTGTCCCCCAATGAAGCGACAGAGAAAAGATTTTTAAAGACGCCCCATTCCTACAATCTGGTTGAACACTGACTACTTTTAGTGACCACTCTCCTTGTCGCAGCTGTTTGTGGCTCAAGAAATCTGCCTTGTAATTTTCTTTCCCTCTGATATGCAGGGCTGACAAGAGAGGAAATGTTCTTCCTCCAGTATAAATATTTGCTTCGCAAGTGACATCAGGGACCTGGAGCAAGTGCCTCCCTGCTGATTTATGTAGGTTACTGCGACCTGGTTGTGAGAGAGAACCCTCACATGGTGACCTTGCAGGAGGAGCAGTAGCCTGTTTAGTGCATACTCTACTTGCAGGAAACTTTTCTTCCTCTGACATGTCCACCGGACCATATGGTTGTCCAGATGAGCCATCCATCCTCTGGGGCTGGCACCCGTGGGGACTACTCTGGAAATGTTTGTCCTCCAGATCACTTAGCCAGATCATTAGGGACTTAGCTGTACATGTCACTACTATGGCTAGTTTTAAAGGGAACTTGTCAGAAGTTTTGGCCGAAATAAGATGCGGCCACAGCCTTTCAGGGCTTACCTACGGCATTCTATAATGCTGTAGATAATCTCCTGGTCCAACCTGCAAGATAAGAAAAATAAGTTTTATTATACTCACCCGGGGCCGGGCCGGGCCAGTCCAATGGGTGTCACAGGTCCGAGTCTGGCGCCTCTCATCTTCTTGCAATGCCGCCCTCCTGCTAGCTTCATCACTCCCCGACATCGCGCTCCTGAGTAGGCGTACTATTCTGCCCTGTTGAGGGCAGCGTAAAGT
Organism: Dendrobates tinctorius; assembly: GCF_039654945.1. NCBI lineage: Eukaryota > Metazoa > Chordata > Amphibia > Anura > Dendrobatidae > Dendrobates > Dendrobates tinctorius. Next base: position 33,288,340 of record NW_027361684.1, on the reverse strand, counting down.
ACTGCAGTGCGCAGGCGCTGGACCCCTCTGACCTTTCCCAGTGCCGGCGCACTGCAGTACTTTGCTCTGCCCTCAGCTGGGCAGAGAAGTACGCCTGCGCAGGAGCGCGATGCCGGGGAGCCTGTGAAACAAGCAGGAGGGCGGCATCGCAAAAAGATGGGAGGCGCCGGACCCGGACCTGCAACACCCATCGGACCGGCCGAAAGAGACCCCCCCCCCCCCCAACGCGTTTCAAAGTCCCCGGCATTGGCTGCAGAGACGATGCCTGCCAGAAAACTGAATGGCCCAGGTCTAGGAATAATCTTCTTTCTTTTTCCTCCATCCTTACAAGGTTGCCCCCCCCCCATCAAGGACAGGAAACCAACTGATACGGGGAGAGGTGCCTCTCCTTTTTATCCTAAATGTTTCCTGTCCTTGAAGGGTGGATCCCCTCTCTTGGTGCTGTCATGGGTGATAGAAAAACTTCCATTTTTTGCAGCTCTGAATGGACAAAATATGTTATTCATGTGATTATTAATTTCGAGTTTACAAGCAATGTGACAAAATGTAATAAATTACCTTCTTCACAGCTTAGTCCTGTAAATCCTGCTGGGCAATCACAAGTCCCATTAACATGGTCACACGTCCCATTGTTCTGGCAATGACACACACTGGTACATCCATCTCCGTAGTAGCCACTGTTACAGGCTGGAAAAGAAAATACACACACTCCTGAAAACTAATCAATCGGGTGAATATGGCAGATCTGCAATACCAGCCATTATATGCTATTCATGAAACATAAGGTGCATTTTTTTCATAAGTCATTTGTCTAATACATAATATGAATCTGCGATATGGCTGTATTTAGATATCATAGCAGCTGTATGTCAGGACGAACAGCATGAAGAAGGATCTAGTTCCATGGAATACAATCTTCTTTATTGGTGAATGTATTTCAGTTATATAGTGAAATTAAAAGCATGTCATAATTAAGATGGTGGCTGATCACATGTTTTAGGTATCATAAAAGTAATTGTTGGCAGCACCTTCCCTGTGTAAAAAGATTATAGATAAATACACAAAAGTATATGTAAAATTATATATAAACTGATGACACAACATCAAATAGATGTACAAAATACAGCAAATAACGCAAGTACGGTATATAATTCCAGATAATATCTTGTGTGCACACAGGAAAAATCTGTTGTTTTGGAAATAATATACTTAAGTCATACACAATACACATGCAGGCCATAGAATAAATTAAAGACGCCACATTCTGTGATATGCTCATATGACGTAATAATTAAAAAAAAACAAAAAACAGATGTAATTCTAAAGGTAGATGGTAATACGTGCGGCACAAACATCAGGTGTTATATGCATATACGGTACCATGTATTTCTCTCCACACATATATGTGGCTATAGTGCGGGTGGATGCAGACAATGTGGAGGGTATTCGTACACTGCAACCCAAGGGTGAAATGTGCATCTATAAGTCATTTATGGCATTAAATGCAATTTGTCAGATCATCCCTTTAGGTTTCCCAGTAGTAATGACTTGTTCGACTTCCTGTCCTTACTCTTCCTGTATTCACCTCAATGTTCTTTTCTCACTGTTAGGAGACGTATTATACAATAGCTTTTTAATTCTGACAAATGGAGTAAAGTTTACCACTGCTGCAGTTCTTGTCCATCCAGCCAGAGTCACAAACACATCCGCCTGTAGATGACAAAGAACAAGAAGCTATTCCAAAATCTTGTGCAGAGATCCGACTCCTACAATAAGTATACACACATACATAAATTGTACAGAGATACGTACTTGGGGTGCAGGTGCCATGAGAGCTGCAGTTGGACGTTCCACAGTTTAGAATTTCACAAGAACTCCCCGTCCAATAACCTGCACAATGACATGCTCCTGCGACACACTGTCCGTGGCCTCGGCAATCTGGAGGATCACAGAAGGGTTCATGGACACATAGAACTGTGGACACGCTCCGCGGGCAACGCCACATCGGATTATCCGAACTGCGGACAAATCAAAAATATATTATTTGGCAAATAAAATAGAAATATTCCAGGTTCAGAAAACTCATAGCTGTAGTGAGTTTAAAAAAAAAAAGAAGGAAAAAATCAATGACTGTTGACATGGATGATATGAAATGGAGAGTTTACTAGAGCCGATTTTCATTAAATCATAGGGTTTGATTACTTTAGAGGTGTTTTGATCGGCTATGCATTTAATTGATGGTGGTTAAATTCCCTAGTTATTTCACTTTGGCAGCACCATAGATGTACAGTGCAATGCAACTCCCCTGATGAACCTGAATGGAGGAAACGCGTCAGGTGGCATATGGAGATAAGGGCATTCTTTGTTAGGGCAGTGGTTCTGGGGAAACCAGAACCTGGATAGTCTGAAAAGGGCTAGTGTACTGGACCTCTGCTTACTGGGAACAGGAGCCATGGAGACATCAACTGGCTTACTATATGACTCTTTTGGACATGGAGATGAGCGAGATTGTTCTAGTATATCTCCATATCATGTTTTGATCTCTATGTTGGTATATGGATCGATATTTTTGTAGGATACCACCATGGTTACTTACCGGTAGCCGGTTTTTCCGGAACCCATAACAGCACCACATGAGAGAGGGATCCGCCCCGCCAGGACAGGAACCTACAGAAACATAAGGGGCGGCACCTCTCCCCCGCTTCAGTTGGATACAGAGCATTTGAGAGGACTTCCCGGTTAGTTACATATTTATCTAACACCACATCACACAAATACACCCGACTATTGTGCACACCCAAACGGTGAAAAAGGGGGGGAAATATACGGGTGCTGTCATGGGTTCCGGAAAAACCCTGGGGTCCTGGGTTCGAATCCCACCAAGGACAACATCTGCAAGGAGTTTGTATGTTCTCCCCGTGTTTGCGTGGGTTTCCTCCGGGTACTCCGGTTTCCTCCCACACTCCAAAGACATACTGATAGGGAATTTAGATTGTGAGCCTCATCGGGGACAGTGATGAAAATGTATGCAAACTGTAAAGCGCTGCGGAATATGTTAGCGCTATATAAAAATAAAGATTATTATTATTATTATTATTATTATTATTACTAGGGTTCTTTTAACGTCTAGGCTATGAAATTTCTCCTCCCCTGGGTTTTTCGGATTCTCACAGAAGGAAGGGAGGACAATTTCTTGGTTTCGGTGAAAGTTAGTTACTACTTTCAGCAAGTAAACAGGGTCTGTTGTCATAACCACCCTATCCTGGTATATCTGGGTATATGGTGGGTTGACTGAGAGGGCCTGCAAGTCACTAACTCTACGTGCCGACGTTAGAGCTACCAAAATGATGGTTTTTAGGGTGAGGTTTTTAGTTGAAATCTGCTGTATGGGTTCAAACGGCTCCTTCGTAAGGGCTTCCAGCACCAGATTTAGATCCCATGGAGCTATTTTTGGTAAGGAAACTGGCCTAGATCTGTGGCAAGATTTTATGAACCTGGCTACCCATCTGTTTGCCGCTATATTGCAATTGTATAATGCACCCAGCGCTGAAACCTGTACCTTGAGGGTATTAACCGCCAGGCCTAGCTGTAGACCTGTCTGCAAGAACTCCAAGATGGACTCGATTGGGGGTTCTTGACCCAACGGTTTTCCCAGGAATTGTAGAAATTTCTTCCACGTCCTGCCATATATGTTGGTTGTTATTGGTTTTCTACTTTTCATTAGAGTAGTCACCAACCCCGGGGAAAAACCTTTATCTCTCAAAAGTGCCCTCTCAAATTCCACGCCGTCAGATGGAACCCCTTGACTTGTTTGTGGAATATCGGTCCCTGAGCTAATAAATCTGGAATTTCTGGCAGTACCCACAGGTCCGAGAGAGACATCATTTGCAGTAGTGAAAACCACGGTCTTTTTGGCCAGAACGGGGCTATGAGGATTACTCTGACTTGCTCGTCTCTTATCTTTTTTACCACTGCCGGGATTAACGCTACTGGGGGAAAGGCATAGCTCAGTTTGAACAGCCACGGGATTTGCAGAGCGTCTACTGCCCACGGGTTTTCCCCTGGGTTTAATGAGCAGAACCTCCTCACCTGCCGGTTGTTTTTGGTGGCAAAGAGGTCAATCACTGGCTGCCCGCATAACTGTACTATCTTCTGGAATATTACACGATTTAAGGCCCACTCTCCCTGTTTTAACTTGTTGCGGCTTAAAAAGTCGGCTTGAACATTTTCTGTCCCTTTGATGTGTAGGGCCGTCAGGGAGGTTAGATGTTGTTCTGCTTTGAGAAAGATTCTTTTGGCTTCGTCCATTAGGGAGTTTGACCTTGTCCCTCCCTGGTGGTTGACATACGCCACTGCCACCCTGTTGTCTGACATAATTCGGACATTTTGACCCTGTAGCCTGGGAATGAATGCCCCCAAGGCTCTGTTTACCGCTCTTAACTCTCTTAAGTTGGAGGAAGCCTTCTGCTCTAGGTGACCCCAGGACCCTTGGGCTATTTGTTCTCTCAGGTGTGCCCCCCATCCCAAGGAGCGTGCGTCCGTCAATATTACATCGGACACGGGCCTGTGCCACAAAGTTCCCCCTGCTAAATTTGTGCTGTCTAGCCACCAAGTGAGAGTTTTTCCCCTTTTTGGAAAGTTCCAGCTTCCCTTCTAAACGCCCTTTCAATCGTTTCTGGGCTGACAAGATTTCCGCCTGCAGTTGTCGGGTATGAAACTGTGCCCAGTTGACCACAGGGATACAGGCTGTTAGCGTGCCCAACAGGGACATTGCCCTTCTTAGGGTCATGCGCGGATGTTGTATTGCTGTAAGGGTCATTTATCTCACTTTCTCTAGTTTTTTCTCTGGCAAGAGACAAACTTGACGGTCGGAGTCCAAGACGAAACCTAGAAATGTTTGTTTCCTTAGGGGTTGAAGTTTTGATTTCTTTAAGTTTACCATCCAACCCAGTCTTTGCAGGGTTTCTGTTATTTTCTCTACTTGATGTGCGCAGTGACGTTCTGAATTGCCAATGACCAAAAAATCGTCCAAGTAAGGCACCATAATCACATTGTGGATTCGAAGGAAAGCTGTCATTTCCGCTATTACTTTCGTAAAAATCCTTGGCGCTATGGAGATGCCAAACGGAAGAGCTGTAAATTGAAAGTGTCTGAGGTCGCCCTGGATGTATAGGGCTACCCTCAGGTATTTCTGGTATTCTGGGTGCATCGGGATGTGGTAATAGGCATCCTTCAAATCTATTACGGCTATGAAGCAGTTGTGGTGTAACAGCTTTATGGCCGAAGACACTGATTCCATTTTGAATGTTTGGTTCATGATCCATTGATTGAGGCGCCTGAGATTTATTATCGTTCTGAAGGAGAGGTCTGGTTTTCTTATTAGGAAGAGGGGAGAATAGAACCCCCTTCTCTCTTGATCTTTTGGGACCTCTATTAGAACTTGTTTCTCCAACAGTCCTAAAATTTCTGTTTCTATGGCTGATTGCTCCCCTGGTTCCTTTCTGACGGGGGTCACCACAAATGAAGCTCTTGGATGCTGGAAAAAAGGGATTTTTAGGCCATTCTTTATAATGCTCAGAATCCAATTGTTGGCCGATATTTTCTCCCATTCTTGAGAAAAGAGCTTCAATCTTCCCCCCACCGGAGGGCTGGCGTCATTGTGGGGATTTTTTGGCGGTTGAGGTAGATCCCCCAAACATGAACCCTGGTTCTTTTTTCCTCTTGTCGTCCCACCTTTTCCGCTCTCCCGGGGGACGGCCCCGATTGAACTTTCCCCTCCGAAAGGGCGGTCTCCTTTGATCACCCATGAATCTGGGGAAGCCCTTCTTTTTATCCACGGCCTTCTCCAAGATGTCATCCAGGTTTTTTCTCTCTTGGTACCTTGGAGACTAATTTTTCTTCAAGTTGTTGCAACCAGACCATTAATGACCGGGCTGTGCAGATGCCGGCTATTGCCGGTTTCAGACCCCCTGCCGCTGCCTCCCAAGTGTGCCTTAGGTATGAGTCCGCTTTTTTATCCAAGGGATCTGTCAAAACCCCTGAATCCTCCAGGGGCAGGGCCGACTTCTTGGAAGACCTAGACACTGCTGCGTCAATCTTTGGGACCTTGTCCCAGACGTCCGTGTCTTTAGCCTCAAAGGGGTATCTTCGCTTTGAAGAGGAGGGAAGGCTACCTGACTTCTCCGGTTTCTTCCATTCTCTTTCGATTAGGGCCTGAACCTTGTCATTGACCGGAAAGGTACGCTTCTTCCTTTCTTGCAGGCCGCCAAACATTACATCCTCCAGTGATCTCTCTACCTTCTCCTCTTGCAGGCCCATAGTGGAACTGATGGCTTTAAGGAGAGCGTCCGTATCTTCTACGGGAAAGCAAGGTCTGCCCCCCGTATCACTGTCTGAGGATGAAGATGACCCGTGCTCAACTTGATACTCCGAAGAGGAGGAGCCTGACGAGGAACTCGGGGAGGCTTTCCTACTCTTACTCTTCTTTTTTAACAATTTTTTAAGTGAGCCCTGTACCTCAGATTTTATCATCGATCTGAGGTCTGTTGCCAGGCTCGGCACCTCTTCAGCCATAGTTCGCTGGATACAGCTGAAACATAAGTCCTTTTGGTAGTCTTTTGCTAAAGGGCTGTGGCATATGGCACATTCTCTATTTTTCTTTTTGCTTATAGCTTTTTTGCCTCCCTATAAAAAAAAAAAAAAAAAGACAAGACATAGGAAAGCCTATTATTGTCTAACTTTCACGGAGATCACTCACCACCCAGGAAAGACGGATACCGGGCTCTGGGGCTGCGAAGGAGCGTGCGCTCTGCGCTCTTTTGATCTCGAGGAATCCCTCGATCGGTGACTCGGACGGCTGCTGCTTTTGCCGCTCGAGCGGCTCTTGCGACCAGAAGCTTGCGATGGGGGCAGAGACAATGGGGACGGTGAGCGATCCTCCTGAGACGCCATTGTCGCCCCTGCAGCCGCTTCTGCTCCTTTTATGCGGTGAGTGAGCCCCTCATTACCCCTCCCCCCCGCGACCGCCAGCCGCTTCTCCTGACCGGCGCCATGACCGTCGCGTCTTGATGACGTCAGCGGTCGCGCTCCCACGTCAGACGCCGGTCTCTGCCCCCGGCTTCCCCTGCATGCAGGGGAAGGAACGGGCGCGCGCGCAGGGGGAGGGCAGCACAGGGAGGAACCTCCGAAGGGAGGACATCGGAACGTGCCCGCACGAACCCGGGGCCCGTATGAGGAAAACCCCGGGGACTGCGCTACCAGCTGCCGACGGCCAGCCTCGCAGGTAAGCCAGCCCTGCATTTTTACACGCCGGGACGGCCCTGGGTCTTTTCATCCTGACAGGCACCGCCGCTGTCAGAGGGATTCCTTTCCAGGACAGGAACCCAACTGAAGCGGGGGAGAGGTGCCGCCCCTTATGTTTCAGTAGGTTCCTGTCCTGGCGGGGCGGATCCCTCTCATGTGGTGCTGTCATGGGTGAAGGGAAAATAATCTGTCCTATTTACAGTAGGCGAGTGTTTTGTTCAAGGACCACCTTTTGCAACAGACCACTGTCAGAAGTATTCATGATCCATTTATATCAGTGTAGATGTAACTCTTATTTTGTTTGTTATAACAAAATCTACACAGTGATTTTTTTGTCTATATTCTAGGCAGTTTTAATAGTCCTTGGAAATTGCTGTGCAATTATTTTAACCATATATTAAAAGTTGTTTTTCACTTTGCTAACAGTGTTTACCTTTAGTGAGCGGCTTTCAATTTTGATAGGATGAGGATGTGGATTTAGATTCTGCCTTCTTGTCTTTTTTTATGCTCTAGACTAAAACACAAACTGCGGTTTACTCATTGCCCTTGGATCAGTGCTGCAGCCAATAAGTGAGCAGAGTGACTCTGCCCGAGTTGTTGGTGCTCAAACTGCTGAGGTCACTGTTTGCAGTGCTAATACCATTTTGGCAGCGCTGCAGCCAAACAGTAGTGTGAGAGATGGATTTATATTCATCTATCCTGACTCCATATTGGCTTCATACATGTCCTATACATGAATCCCTTTCCTTGCAAGATGGAGTCTATGATCAGATAAGGGGGTCTCAGGAATGTCTTTGTTCAAATACATAGAAATAGAGAAAACTAAACTTAGTGTGTGTGAGTGTGTGTGTGTGTGTGTGTGTGTGTGTGTGTGTGTGTGTGTGTGTGTGTGGTTAGAACAACACCTGGCACTATTAACACCCAGCTTTTGGCCTAACTTGGCAAATTAGAAGTATGTATGCTAATGCCAGCACATATTTATAGATAAGCTGAGCCAATTATATTGTTACAATGCATGAATATTAATAACCTATAAAAAGACTGACCGAATGGTGTAATAAAGAGTTCTGTTCTGATACTAAAAGTGTCAGTGTGGTTCTCTCTCTTTGTACATGTACTTGGATTATACAATTTAATTTGGAGCAGGCACAACATCTCAGAATGTCCCACAATACGTGGCTGGTTGTAGCTACAAGCTTATTAGTCCCATGTTAGTTATGATTTGCAGAATCATAAATTACAAGTAGCTAGTGGATAATAGGTGTAAGTTGTAAGTGCAGACTGAATAACGCCGACAGTGATGATGCAGACTACAGAGTGCAAATATGAAAAAGTTTCCATTTCTTAATTCAATTATTCATACACACCAATGATCAGATGGATAGTTGGCAAGTGATCCATTAGTGACTAGAGTAGCAGATCCTCCTCCATCCAGGTTTATAGCATTAATGACTCCTTGCTGCTTTAGAAATTCAGCCACTTCCCATAAACTCATGCTAAAGAATGAAAAAAAGAAGTTCACATGACATAATATAATTACAGCTATATACCATAATATATACTGTATGTTGTAAGTGCTAAATAAAGTTGCTTGGCCATAATTCGGATACAATTATTGTCTGTCTCATTGGTCATATGCCAAACATGCAATCATCACGGCTGAGGCCAATGATTAGCTGCAGTGCTCAATGAAGGAAATCATGTGATCCCTGCAGGAAGTTAGCAGTGACAAATGAAGACAGCTGCAGCGCTGGATTGAGGAGGTGAGCATAGGTTTTTTTTTTTTTTTTTTTAAATTTACTGTTTGTGGCTAAATCATTACAAATCTCATAAACCCCTTTAACACCATAGGCTTACCCTCTGTCTCCAGTCTGGCCATCTACATGGAATAGAACAAGGCGCCCATCTTTATCATGTCCAACAGCTGTCCGAGCAGAGATCACATTCACAAAGTAGTCAAAAGTACCTAAGAAAAAAAACAAAAAACAAAAGAATATAAGTTTGGGCAATACACACGTTCTGAAAAATGTAGATGATATTAGATTTGTTTAAAAAAAAAACCTATCCTTTTATCCATGTGGGACGTGACATTTTCAGGATGACAGCTCTCTTACAACCAGAGGGCAAAGTGTGAATAGATGAGGTCGTCACTCACGTTTCCACCTACCTGTGTTCTGGGTCTTGTCACATTCCACATCTTTGCTGTGTTCAATGTACACTTCTCCATTGCGCAGCAGCCACACAACTCCGCTCACCAGCTGCACAAAGGGGTTCTCCGCGCTCAGCACCTCCTCTTCTGATAAATATCTACAGGAAAGGCAGGTACAATATGAGCAGACATTATTCCTAAAAAAAAACCATGGGCTCATAATATTCCTAAAACCGCGCAAAAGAGAAGCAAATACTGTCTAACTGGTTATATGCAACTACAGCAATGTTACTCTGCACAGTTTATTCTAAATCTCCCCTGTAGATCTTACATTAGGATTACATGGTCACACAGAATCCTGCATGTCCCATGTAATCTATATTACCTCTTAATGGGGAAAAGAAATTGCATGCAACGTGGACACCTATATAAGGAATGCTACATAGTGGATATTCCTGTATTTTTCATGAGGTTCTCGTAAGCAACTCACATGACTGCGATAAAGAAGAAGTGGATCTAGTGCAATTAGTGCTGTCCACCGCATATTATGGGCCCAAAGTGGCAATAGCCAAAGCATGGCTCTATAAACCTCTGGGCTGAATAGCCAATACACAGCGGTCATACACTTCTGTTCAACCATTTCACATCCCTCTATTCGTTGAGATTCTGTAAGAAATCAACAATGGGATAGAGGACCAAAAAAAAAAAAAAAAAAAAAAAAAAAAAAAAAAAAGAAACACAGCTCCATCAGATGCACCAGCACTATCCAATACCCACAAGTACATGGCATGGAGAAGCAGGGACGCTGCATACCTCTGACAAAGTTTTCCCATGCACATGCATGAATTTGGCCGAAAATGAGGAATGCGCTTTAATTTGATCTTTAGTGGAACCAAGAAAATTGATTGTATTGTTAAAATACTGCATGTACCCTTACCATTATTGTAAAAAAAAAAAAAAAAAAAAAATATATATATATCCCATATCACAAGGAAAAAAACAAACAAAACAGCCGAACAAATGTAACCTACACTTGAAAAAAGGAAAATTAGAAGAATAAGCTTAAAACATCTAGAACCAAACCAGGACTGGTAGCAAGTACTCCAGATAGACAGACTGGAAAGGGAAAACTGGAGCCATCTGCAGCCAGATTCCAGCTCTCCGTTTTTTTTGGACGGCATTGGAAAATTAAAAACAGCAATCTGAATTTACTCCCTACAGACAAAATATATGATCCTTTAAAGGCATTTGAATCAGTACTCACCCAAAAACCATGGTACCATCCGCCCTTATGCCAAACTGTGCATTTTGAATCCCTCCAGAGCTCTGCACCAGTCTGCTATTACTTACAATATTCCCAAGACACACGCTAGAGTCAGTGTTGAAAAATCCTCCATTTTGGGCAACTATGCATTTGCCATACTTCACAGTTTCCTCAACCGTTGCTGTAATATTTTTATTACAATTTCCAGGTCCCGCAGGCTCCAGCACTGACAGAGTCCTCAGTGGATCATTTATAAAAGTAAAGTGACCATAAACCGCCTTTTTCACACCATCAGTAAGGATTGACACAAACGTCCTGGTCGTGGCCACTGGGCTTATGGTGTCATTATTACTGGGCCACGTCTCATGTGTTGTATTCCCATGTATAAGAGGCAGACAGCTCCTGGTCTCACGATGACTTTGGCTAGGACCATGCTTATTAGAAACGTCATAGGGCAGGAGCAAATCATCCATCATGGAGGTCCTAATGAGGGACAAATATAAGTTAAAAGATTTTTTTTTTTTTTTTTTTACTTTTCAAGGAGCTGTACCGTACACATTCACTAAAGTATTGAAATTACAGAAAAATGGCTTTCCAGAGGGGTGCAGCCTTAAGAAAAATGTACATAGAAATACAAACTCATGATTGAAAGATTTAGTCTAAATCAGGTCTTATCAAAGAGGGTTTCCAAGACTCATCAAAACTGGGGAAAGCAGCAGGTTTGTCATAAATACATCTGTGACATGGTCTCCAGGTACCTACCCGCACGCAACCTTCGATCATCTCAAGATCTCCTTCTCTACTCTCCCCTTATCTCTTCTTCCCACAACCGCATACAAGACTTCTCCCGTGCTTCCCCCATACTCTGGAACTCTCTGCCGCAACACATCAGACTCTCACCATCAACAGAAACCTTCAAGAAGAACCTGAAGACCCACCTGTTCCGACAAGCCTACAGCCTGCAATGATCCTCGGTTTACTGAACCACCGCACGACCTGCTCTACCCTCTCCTACTGTATCTTCACCCATCCCTGTAGACTGTGAGCCCTCGTGGGCAGGGTCCCCTCTCCTTATGTACTTGTGTGTCCCTTGTCTTACACGTTTATTATACTTGTCTATATTTCCCCTTTTCACATGTAAAGTGCCATGGAATAAATGGCGCTATATAAATGCATAATAAATAATGGTGACCTAAAACATGAATCCCTCGCTGCTCCAGTTATCTCCTCCAGGACCCAAAGCCATTCTATGACTGCCGAGAAGTCATCACTAGGCTATGTACACACTCAGGTTTTGCAACGTTCACAGAAACAAGTTTTTCAAATAGCAATCGCTTTAGGGGCAAACTCTTCATTTTGAGAGAGTTTTTGGCTGAGCTTTTTTCCTCTGTCTGGAGAAAGAAAGGTTCAGTCTACAGAGGAGACAAGACTACTTTACCACGAGAACTGTTAATCTCCAGGTAAGTTCACGCAGTCATATATAAAAAAAAAAATCATTATCTCAAGAACTTGGATACCGTATACATGAGTATAAGCTGAGGCACCTAATTTTGCCACGGAAAACTGGGTAAGCTTATTGACTCGAGTATAAGCCGGGTATGCATTGTCCCCTTATCCTTGTCCTGCTATGTGTGGCTCCCCCCTGTCCTGCTATGTGTGGCTCACACCCCCGTCCTTCTCACTCTCCTCGTGCCGTCGCTGCATCTGCATTGTCCCGGCACGGCAGCTCTTCCTGTGCTCAGCGGTCACGTGGTACCGCTCAATGTCTTCTGTTAGCCGGCGGCTGCAGCTGTCACTGTGCTGAAAATCTCGGCTTATACACGAGTATATACGGTAACTTTCTCACTTCTCATCGGTGTGCAATCCGTTATTTTATTTTTTTTGCAGCAGCCATTAATAATGTACAAGACCATGTACAGTTTCCTATGTTACAGAATTGCAATGTATCTATAGGGCCTGCTTCACATGTCCATTTTGCAGTACCTGTGTGGTCCATTTTCACACGTATTACGAATATGACACATGCACACCCATTTTCATCTATGGTACCACACACTTCCGTGTTTCACAAGGATCGCGTGTCTGTGAGGAAAACCCGTAGACACATATGCATACGGATGACATCCGTGTGCTGTCAATGTGACATGTACCGGAATAGAAATAAAAGTTTTTTTTTGTTGTCAAAGATGTGCAAAGATAGAGATAGATAGTTAGCTAAGCGGTAGATAGAGATAGCAGTCAGATATTTAATAAGTTCTGTGGCGTTTATCCAGCAGCTTTTTAGGAATAATAAGAAAAAAAAATTATGTGGGGGGGCCCCCTATTTTCAATAACTAGCTAAGAGAAAGCATACAGCTGTTAGCTGGTATTATTAGGCTGGGAAGGGCACAATAATCATGAACCTTCACAGCCTATTAACATCAGCTCACAGCTGTCTGCTTTGCCTTTGCTGGTTGTAAAAAAAAATGGCCAGCTGCTGACAACCCCACAATTCCATTACCCTGATTACCACCACACCAGGGTAATAGGGAGGAGCTAAGGCTAAGTGATAGAATTGATGCATCTAATGTGATTATATTTGGGAGCTAGGAAGGGTCAGATAAACATGAACCTTCCAAGCCTGATATCAGCTCACAGCTGTCTGCTTTCCCTTAGCTGGGTATTAAAAATAGAGGGGACCACGTATTTAATTAAAATGAAAAAAATGACAAGTACAGTAAATTACACAGGCACGACACTATATATCTCACAGATAGCTATCTTTCTATCTACCTCATATCTATCTCTATATTTGCACATATAACACCTAAACATCTACCATTTCCATTCTGCATTCAATTCCAGTACGTGTCACACATGTATACGCATGGCACGGGAACTGTTTTTTCATGTACTAGAAATATCAGGACGTGTGAAGGGGGCCAAAATCTGAATACTATACAGTGGATTCATTTAGAATCAGTTTGTTTTTTTCCTGCACACTTCTACACTTGAATAGGCGAGTTTCATCCCACACACAGAAGAAACTAGAGCTGTAATTTTTTCACCATGCAGATTCGGTCAATGAAAAAAAAAAAAATGCTCCACCGAATAACAGTATAGTCTGCGTGTGGTCAGTTTAACAAACAACATTTGTACCGAAAATATGGTCGTGTGAATATCAGAAGCAGGAAGAGTTGATGGGCTCAAAAGAGGCTTAGGGGCAGAATCATTAAGGCTTGCATGATGCCAGTCTTTTCAAAGTACACGGCCCCATTAGTGGCGTGCTCCTATGTGTGCAGCACCAGAAATGCCATTTCTGGTGTAAAGAATGTTGCCTGTTTAGTCTGAGCTGATCCAAAGATTTGTGACAACTCCAAAAGTCACAATTTTTCAAAGCCTTTATGGCTGGTTTCACATTAGCGTTTTTTAGCGCAGCGCATTGTGCCTGTCCATGCGCCCCTATGCTTAACATGGGGGTGCATGGTCTAGCGCAGGGTTCCCCAACTCCATGTCTCAAGGCCCACCAACAGGTCATGTTTTCAGGATTTCCCTTGATGATGCAGTTATCACCTGAGCAATACTAAGGAAATCCTGAAAACATGACCTGTTGGTGGGCCTTGAGGACTGGAGTTGGGGAACCTTGGTCTAGCGTTTGCACGCATTTTTGGTCCGTCCAACCTGTGTCAAAAAACACAAGCGCATGGAATGCGACAAAATAACACATTACAGTCAGGCGTTTTAAGAGTTAAACATGGCTAGAAACTGGTTAAACCGCATGCGCCTAAAAAAGCAAACGCATGATGCGTAGCGCAGCGCTAAAACACGCTAATGTGAAAGTAGCCCATGCCTCTTTTCTGGTGTAAAAGCTATAAAGGAATTGACCCCTTAGACTTTTTTTTTGGAAAATACTTATGTAAATGTATAGAATTCTTGCTCTGAATGTTGATCAAGTCGATCAATACTCGCGATCAGGAGGGAAAGCCCTGCCTGTGGGACAGACTGGATCATGCATTATAGTTACATGTGTTGTATCTTTATTATTTCCCAACTCTCAGGTGAACATGTGGCTTTTTCAGCTATGCTATGTAACTATCTTACAGGGACAAAAAACAACAACTTGTGATATGAACAGTAAAGTATTCTCAGCATTTTTACGATCTGTTCGGTAAAAAGAAAAATAAAACCCTTTATGAACCTGCCTCTTGGGTGAGATTATAATTCCCTCTGTCATTTTTCTCTAATCAAAAGTCACTAAGTTTGGTGCAAGTTTTATGTGCACAAACAAACTTTTTTGGGCCACTTTTCCTGACAGCGATTGGTGCGGTCGATGCTACGCTCGTGTACTCTTCCATACGGCACTACTGGCGCGCCGTGGCGATCATGCCCGCCATCCCACTGCCGATGCAGATTTCCTTTGGCGCATGAACAACCTCTTGGTGCTGCTTTCTCCAATCTCTCGTGGGATGCTCATAAATTCTCCCTTATTCTTGGCAATCCCTTTACTCTATTTTTTTTAACATTTTAAGAAGTTTTGAACCCCCCCCCCCTCAGGTGTCTGGTGGGCTCCCCAATAATGGGGGCTAATGGTGTCCCCCGTGAAGTGGCTGCAGAAGTCGCCACACAGGCAGCATTAGCACAGCACCACACAGGGCAGGAAGGCTTGTGCCATACGTCAGCTCATTCAGCGCCGTCCGCCCGCTGCTCCTCACTCACCAGGCGCTAACATGAAGCCAACAGTGCAGAAACAGCGCTATCTGCAGCGTCCGCCCATACCGTAGCCGGTACCGAGACATGCACGTGTGCAACGCCGGGAACCACTGCGGACATGACCGTGCACCGAGAATCCCCTCTCCTCTGCTCCCGGCCGCCGACATGTTACTCTCACAGCGGTCACATGACTGCTTCCTGGATGACGTCATCAAGCTGTGGAGACAGCTGCTTCGCAGTTAGGCGCGCGGCTGCCAAAACTAAGAGAAAAATTGCCTTAGATGTCCTTAGCAACCAATCAGCGGTCAGCTATTATTTGCGCACTGCTCTTGAAATAAATAAAACCTGAGCTGTGATTGGTTGACGTGGGCAGCTAGGATAGTTATGTTAGATAAAGCTCGCTTGTCTTATTAATATGAGAGACTAATTAACTAAACTAATGGCGGCTCACATGGCCGAGCAGCAGCTGGATGGTCTCAGCCATAAGTATGCGCCCAACCACAGGTCATGTGACTTAAAATAACGGCCCGTGTGAACTGGCGGCAATTCACTTAGGCCTGTTTCACACATACGTTTTTATCAGTTGCAATCAGCGAAAATGGCGGGACACGGATCCGCAACTGTTATGAAAGCAACGTGTGCTATCGGACCGTTGCTTTGACGGATCCGGGGAAGACGGGCGGGGGGGGGGGGGGGGAGAATTTTTTTCAGCCGCCAGACCTGGCATGTAGGGTTAAATTTCCGCCAGAGGCAATTCTTCCAGGCATGCGCAGCGTACAAATGCGGACAGGGCCGGACTGGGACTAAAATTCAGCCCTGGCATTTGAAGTTACACAGGCCCACTAGTCACATGGTGACTATATAATATCTTTGTACACTTGTAGTTTACAAGAAGTGAGAGGAGATTAACACAACTATATAACATGTAGTCACAGCTGTGCCCAGTATTTCAGCTCAGTCGTATTTATTGCTTTTAGGCAGGGCCGGATTAAGGTTGGTGGGGGCCCCTGGGCAGAAAATCTGGTGGGGGCCCCCATATCATTAACATTTTAGCCATAACAGTAGAGCGCGAACTGTAGCACTTAGATGTACAATCTAATCTTATCCTCTTGTTCTGCCACATTTCCACCACCACCATCATTGCATTCTCACCCACCACCCCATCATTGCCCTCTCGACCATCACCCCATCATTGTCTTCTCCCCATCACTGCCTTCTCCATCACCCCATCACTGCTTTCTCCCCATCACTCCCATCATTGCCTGCTCCATCACCCCATCACTCCCATCATTGTCTGCTCCATCACCCCCATCATTGCCTGCTCCATCACGCCATCACTCCCATCATTGTCTGCTCCATCACCCCATCATTGCCTGCTCCATCACCCCATCATTGTCTGCTCCATCACCCCATCATTGTCTGCTCCATCACCCCATAATTGCCTTCTCCATCACCCCCATCATTGTCTGCTCCATCACCCCATCATTGTCTGCTCCATCACCCCATCATTGTCTGCTCCATCACCCCATAATTGCCTTCTCCATCACCCCCATCATTGTCTGCTCCATCACCCCATCATTGCCTGCTCCATCACCCCATCACTGCCTTCTCCATCACCCCCATCATTGTCTGCTCCATCACCCCATCACTGCCTGCTCCATCACCCGGCCCCATCACTGCCTGCTCCATCACCCCCATCATTGCCTGCTCCTTCACCCCATCACTGCCTTCTAGACCATCACTCCCATGTCCCATCACTGCCTCTGCCTGCTCCATCATACACACAGATATACACACAGACACAGACATACATACACTGATACACACATACATACACACACAAGACACCACCTCTCTCCTCTCACCTGTCCTCCGCAGCATCGCCAGCGCTTCCTCCCTTACACAGCAGCGGCCGCTGAATGATGACGTGTGAAAACAGGAAGCGCGGCCTCCGGGCAGGAAGCAGGACGGACCCTTGCCGGCCGCTCCGTTCCTGCTATTCACTGACGGCGTCTAATATTTATCCTCGTGCTGCGTTGGCGGTCGCTGCCCAGTGGTGGGGGCCCCCTTAGAAGCTCTTGTGGTGGGGGCCCCGGGGCTGAAGCCCCGCCTGCCCCTCCTATAATCCGGCCCTGCTTTTAGGTACAGTACTCCTCCCAAAGCTCTGTCCCCTTTTGTATGCATGATTACAGAATTCCTGGCAGAACTGCTCTGCAAATTTTGGCCACGCCCAGCCACACCCATTTCACAACTAGTCACACCCATGTCCACACCTAATCGCACCCATTTAGCACTGCTGATCACACTGACTGGTACTGAGGGCACAGTAGCTGGCACTAAGGAAGAGAGAAAACAGAGAGAGAAAGAAAAAAGAAAACAGAGAGAGCGAGAAAGAAAGGGGAAAGAAAGAAAGAACAGTGAGAGACAAAGAAAGAACAGTGAGAGACAAAGAAAGAACAGTGAGAGACAGAGAAAGAACAGAGAGAGAAAGAAAGAACAGAGAGAGACAGAGAAAGAACAGAGAGAGAAAGAAAGAGGGGAAAGAAAGAACAGAGAGAGACAGAAAGAACAGAGAGAAAGAAAGAAGTAAAGAAAAGAAAGAAAGAACAGAGAGAAAGAGAGGAAAAAAAGAAAGAGGGGAAGAAAGAACAGAGAGAGAAAAAAGAAAGATTAGAGAGAGAAAGAAAGAACAGAGAGAGAAAGAAAATGAGGGAAAGACAGAACAGAGAATGAAAGAACAGAGAAAGAAAAAGAGAGAAAGAAATAAAGAAAGATTCTACAAAGATACTATAGCAGCCCAGCTCCCATTGTAGAGCCCACCTGAGCCTCCCAGTGCAGGACATATCATGATCCGCTCACATGGCCGGCATCCCCGATTCCAAGGCGATCCTGCTGTCTGCGCTGTCGGAGGAGGACACGGTGATGGATCTGAAGCATTCCTGGTTCCATCACAATCTCCTCAAGAAATTATCTCATTTCCGGTCAGCTTCCAGCACATCACTTCCGGTAGAACGTCATGTGTGAGTTTTAAAATGCTCCTCGGGGCTCCGCCGTGTACTCCTGTGTCCGTGGGAAAAGCACGCTTTGTATGCTTTGTACACACTTGGCTCCGCTCCGTACATCCCGTACACATATGGCTCCACTCCGTACACACCCGGCTCCGCTCCGTATACCCCATACACACGCGGCTCCGCTCCGTACACACGCGGCTCCACTCCGTACACCTCGTACACGCGCGGCTCCACTCCGTACACCTCGTACACGCGCGGCTCCACTCCGTACACCTCGTACACGCGGGGCTCCTCTCTGTACACCTCGTACACCCGCGGCTCCACTCTGTACACCTCGTACACGCGCGGCTCCACTCTGTACACCTCGTACACACGGGGCTCCTCTCCGTACACCTCGTACACCCGCGGCTCCACTCTGTACACCTCGTACACGCGCGGCTCCACTCTGTACACCTCGTACACACGGGGCTCCTCTCCGTACACCTCATACACACGGCTCCTCTCCGTACACCTCGTACACACCCGGCTCCACTCTGTACACACCCGGCTCCGCTCCGTACACCCCATACACACGCGGCTCCGCTCCGTACACCTCGTACACACACGGCTCCACTCCGTACACCTCGTACACGCGCGGCTCCACTCTGTACACCTCGTACACGCGCGGCTCCACTCTGTACACCTCGTACACACACGGCTCCACTCCGTACACCTCGTACTCGCGCGGCTCCACTCTGTACACCTCGTACATGCGCGGCTCCACTCTGTACACCTCGTACACGCGCGGCTCCGCTCCGTACACCTCGTACACACGCGGCTCCGCTCCGTACACCTCGTACACCCACGGCTCCGCTCCGTACACCTCGTACACACACGGCTCTTCTCCGTACACCTCGTACACACGCGGCTCCGCTCCGTACACCTCGTACACACGCGGCTCCGCTCCGTACACCTCGTACACACGCGGCTCCGCTCCGTACACCTCGTACACACACGGCTCCGCTTCGTACACCTCGTACACACACGGCTCCGCTCCGTACACCTCGTACACACACGGCTCCGCTCCGTACACCTCGTACACACTGCTCCGCTCCGTACACCTCGTACACACACGGCTCCGCTCCGTACACCTCGTACACACGGCTCCGCTCCGTACACCTCGTACACACACGGCTCCGCTCCATACACCTCATACACACACAGCTCTACTACATCCACACTGTAAATCCTGACCCCACACATACTTACCTCAACGAGCACCATGACAACAGCAAAGCAGAGTCTTGCAGACGGTAGAGGCAAGGCTGAGCGCACAGGACCTGTGATGAGGTCACAGGAAGGGCGGAGTCAGGGGTGACATGATCGGGGTCTGGACAAAGGCTCCTGATCATGTGACCCCCCTGACTCCTCCCCTCCTGTGACCTCATCACAGGTCCTGCGAACAGAGCGAGCAGGCAAGCGAGTGCGACGCTGTGAGTGGCTGCGGGGGGGTCTCATCTCATGCTAAGGCGAGGATGGGGTGCGTGGAGGGGCGTGGCGGCTTATCTCCCTGCAGTGCGGGAGGAACTTGAAACTATCACCGCTGTGCCCACAGAGGGCCGGCGGCAGGAGCAACAGTGGCCGCAGCAGCTGGCAAGCGGCCAGATGATCGGGCGCTGCCGCCCGCGGCCCACGTGACAGCGGCCCAGCGGGAAAATGCCCGGTTGGTTATATTGCCAATCCGGGCCTGAATGCGGATCCGGCCAGCAAAAAATCGTTGCATTGTCCGTCCTGTCATGTCTGCAGATGCCAAAATTTTGGCCGATCCGTAAAAAAACGGATCCAACGAATGACCATCCGTCAAGATCCGCCGATAATGCAAGTCAATGGGGAAAAATACGGATCCGCCAAAAGAATGGCGAATCCGTTTTTTTTTTCAAAATGGTGGATTTTGACTGATGGTGACAGACGGATGTGTGAAAGAGGCCTTACAGGTGATGACACCGCCACTGGTTTGTTTCAAGAGAGCAGACAGGACAGCAGAGAACATGGGGGGGCGGATAGTTAGACGTCAGCGTTTGTCATACGTGTTCAATTCTACGCAGAATCGCTCAGACTCTATGTATTATGGGGCTTTACTTACTTTTCATTTTATTTTGCAGACAGGTCCACACAGTGAAAACAGAGACGTCCTACACGGGTCCGTTTTGGGGGCAGAATTGACCCCTCCACGTAACTGATGATTGGGACAGAGGGGACAGTGAGCATAGGACAGCCACATGCAGCCATTCTACAGGTATATGGGCCGGTTGCTGAGACATGCTTAGAAAACCTCAATTATACACCAAAAAAAGTACGAAAAACATCCAGGTGGAAAACAAGACATGGTAGATGCAAAATGGAGGGGTGCGGAACGGAGAACTGCAGAACGGACACACAGTTTTGCCTAAGGCCCATGTGGTGAGGTTCACAGTGATTAATGCAGAGCTGTATGGAGGACAGGTCACGGCAGCCGTCTCTGTACTGACTTGTGTTTGAGAACAGATGAGTAGCCAGGGAGGCAATGATTTGAGAGGAGCAGCATGGGAGCAGGGGGCATCTGGTCACAGGATATGATGAGGGCATGTTGACTCAAGACTGAGGGATATGGAGCCAATAAACTTGTATATGCAGCTTTACTTGAGGTCTACAGCACCGTGTATACAATGAACAGTCAACCAAACCGACAGCTATCGATGGGTTCTGGCAAACAGTCTAATGTGTATGAAAGACGAGGACAATATCAATCCAGCAGGTCTGATTTTGGACAGGTGATCGAAGAGTCTACCAAAGATAAGCCACCAGACAGAGTCTGGTAACAGCTCTATTAGGCCTCATACTCACTGACGATAAAATCGGACGATTGCACTCTGACCCATGTTAGTGAATAGGTGACATCTCACTTGCGATTTTTTTCTCAGCCAAAATCGGTCGATTTTCGCCAATAGAAGTCAATGGGTGCAATTAAAAAACAGATAAAAAACGGACCATCCGTTTTCCATCCGTTTTTAACCCTTTAAGCCCCAAGGGTGGTTTGCACGTTCATGACCGGGCCAATTTTTACAATTCTGACCACTGTCCCTTTATGAGGTAATAACTCTGAAACGCTTCCATGGATCCTGGTGATTCTGACAATGTTTTCTCGTGACATATTGTACTTCATGTTAGTGGTAAAATTTCATTCAAATAACTTGTGTTTATTTGTGAAAAAAACAGAAATTTGGCAAAAATTTTGAAAATTTTGCAATTTTCCAACTTTGAATTTTTATACCCTTAAATCACAGAGATACGGCACACAAAAAACTTGATAAGTCACATTTCCCACATGTCTACTTTACATCAGCACAATTTTGGAACCAAATTTTTTTTTTGTTATTAAGTTATAAGGGTTAAAAATTGACCAGCGATTTCTCATTTTTGCAACACCATTTTATTTTTACGGACCACATCACATTTGAAGTCACTTTGAGGGGTCTATATGATAGAAAATACACAAAAGTGACACCAATCTAAAAACTGCACCCCTTAAGGTGCTCAAAACCACATTCAAGAAGTTTATTAACCCTTTAGGTGCGTCACAGGAATTTTTTGAATATTTAAAAAAAAATGAACATTTAACTTTTTTTCACAAAAAAAATACTTCAGGTTCAATTTTTTTTATTTTACCAAGGGTAACAGGAGAAATTGGACTGCAAAAGTTATTGTGCAATTTGTCCTGAGTATGCTGATATTTGATATGTGGGGGGAACCACTGTTTCGGCGCATGGCTGAGCTCAGAAGGGAAGGAGCGACTTTTTTGCTGGAATTGAGATCGGACACCATGTCGCAATTAGAAATCCCCTGATGTACCAAAACAGTGGAAATCTCCCACAAATGACACCATTTTGGAAACTAGACCCCCCAAGGAATTTATGTAGATGTGTGGTGAGATCTTTGAACCCCCAAGGGCTTCACAGAAGTTTATAACATACAGTCGTACAATTAAAAAATCAATTTTTTTCCACAAAAATGATCTTTTCACCCTCAATTCTTACTTTCACAAGGTTAACAGGACCCTAAAAGTTATTGTGCAATTTGTCCTGAGTACGCTGATACCCCATATGTGGGGGTAGACCACTATTTGGGCACATGGCAGAGCTCGGAAGGGAAGCAGCGCCATTTGACGTTTTTGGCTGGAATTGAGATTGGACAGATTTGGAAAGCCAAAACACTGTTTGGGCGCAAGGCAGAGCTTGGAAGGGAAGGGCCACCATTTGACTTTTTCAACTCAGAATTGGCTGGAATTGAGATCAGATGCCATGTTGCATTTGGAGAGCACCTGATGTGCCCAAACAGTGGAAACCCCCAATTCTAACTCCAACCCTAACCCCAACACACCCCTTACCCTAATCTCAGCCCTAGCCCTAACCCTAACCTTAGCCCTAACCCTAGCCCTGGCCCTAACCCTAGCCCTGGCCCTAACCCTAGCCCTAATGGGAAAATGGAAATAAATACATTTTCTTTTAATTTTATTATTTTTCCCTAACTAAGGGGGTTTGATTTACTATTTATGGCGGGTTTTTATGTTTGGCAGCTGTCACATGCTAAAAGACGCTTTTTATTGTAAAAATAGTTTTTTGCATCACCACATATTGAGAGCTATAATTTTTCCATATCTTGACCCACTGAGTCATGTTAGGTCTTATTTTTTGCGGGACAAGTTGATGTTTTTATTGGTACCATTTTCAGGCACGTGACTTTTTTGATCGCTTTTTATTCCGATTTTTGTGATGCAGAATGAACAAAAACCAGCGTTTCATGAATTTCTTTTGGGGGGGGGTGCGTTTACACCGTTCCGCGTGCGGTAAAATTGATAAAGCCCTTTTATTTTTCGGGTCAGTATGTTTACAGCGATACCTCATTTATGTCATTTTTTTATGTTTTGTCGGTTTTATGCAAGGAAAACTATTTTATATAAAAAATAATTATTTTTGCATCGCTTTATTCTGCGAGCTATAACTTTTTTATTTTTTCGCTGATGACGCTGCGTGGTGGCTCGTTTTTTGCAGGACAAGATGACGTTTTCAGCGGTACCATGGATATTTATATGCGTCTTTTTAATCGCGCGTTATTGCACTTTTTGTTCGGCGGTACGATAATAAATCATTATTTTTTGCTTCGTTTTTTATTTTTTAAGGGGTTCGCTAAAGGGGTTAACTAATGGGACAGCTTTATAGGGCAGGTCGTTACAGACGCGGTGATACCAAAATACCAAATATGTGTACTTTTATTGTTGTTGTTTTTTTTATTTCCAAAAAATGAATTTATTGGGGGAATATTTTTTTTTTTCTAATTTATTTGGCGATTTTTTTTTAATTATTCTAACACTTTTTTTTTTTTAACTTTATTACATTGTCCCAGGTGGGACATCACTGTCCTGTGACAGATCGCTGAACTGTCACATCACAGATCACTGTGACAGATCAGCGATCTGTCACAGGCAGTGCAGCAGGCTTCCTCGTTGCCTGCACTTTGCAGGCACTGAGGAAGCCAGCTCCCTGCAGGCCCCCGAAGGTCCCCGTCGCCATCTTGGATTCGGGGTCCTGCAGGGAAGGAGCCCCCCGCAGCAGTGCTGCACATTGCGCTGCCGTGGGGGGCTCAGGGAAGCACGGAGGGAGCCCCCTCTCTGCCGATGCGTCCCTTTAACCCCCGGTACACCACGATCGTGTTTGGTCGCGGTGTGCAAGGGGTTAACATGTCGGGGGCAGTCCGTGACCGCCCCTGACACATTGTGCTGGGTGTCAGCTGTGATAATCAGCTGACACCTGGCCGCGATCAGCGGCGCTCACCACGTGGGTGCCGCTGATCGCTATGACGTACTATGCCGTCCCTGGGAATTAAGTCCCAGGGCACATGGACGGGATAGTATGTCATATGGGATTAAGGGGTTAACGGATACATCACCATTCTGTGGTATAGAACACTGTAAATCTTCCTGTAAATGACTGTAGAAAAAGAGTGGCTGGGAAAAAAAACGGATGGAAAATGGATGGAAAAATAAAAAATCGTATAGAAATCGCATGACACTGGCATAACACTCCACCCTTTTTCCGAGTCCAGAAATCGGACCGTTTTTTTAATCGCCCATGGGTATGAGGCCTTACACTCAACACAAGAGCATTCGGCCAAACAAATGTTCCTGTGTAAGGGATTGCTGGTCACGATGGTGGGCGGCCGAACAACGTGTATGTCATGTTTAAGATTAGTCTCAGGCCGACGTCCACGTTCTTGCAAAAAATAAAAAATAAAAAATCTGCATCTCTTCTATTCTACGGAATTGAATTTCAATCACTTTATCTTCCATGTAACTTTGGTTCAGTAGAACTATCGAGCAATCTAAGGGCTGTAACATGAACACTAAAATCCACTTGTATTTACGGTAAGTAGTACTCCAAACACAGAAATTTATGTTATCCACAGGAGCATGGAGGGCTTGGCTGTTTTTCCATACTCTTCTCTAAATTCTCTTCTAGAAGTCCAACCACAAGACAGGAATCCTAATGAATAGACTGATTAAAGTAGCAATTCTAACAAGAGAAAGTAAAAAAAAAAAGTACATTGTATAAAAAAAAATAATATACAGTAGATACACACTCACCTATTTAATTATACCCCATCCATCAAGTTCAAATGAGGGAAGGAAGCGGTTAAAAGGGACAGGGTACAAGCATAATGCACTAACCAACCAATCTACCTTCAAAGAGCAAGTTTTTCCCTCATTTCATTCAGAGCGTAAATCAACAATCAATATTTAGGACAAAAACGTTATGCAGTTACATAAAATAAAACCTTGTTTTCTTCTAAAGGAAAAAAAGTAATTAAAAAAAATCAAGTAAACTTTTTTTTGGAAACAAAATGGTTCCCACTGTATACCGCTCCTAAAGGTAGGAGCTGCAAGAGTACGATGCTTCAGGAAGCATCAGCACTTTTTTTTTTCAGGTGGCAACTTTGCAGCTTTTTTTTTTTCTTGCAGTTTCCTTAGCCTTTTTCACAGTTCTTGTATACCAAAAGTTTTTTTCAGCATTTTTCCTTTTTTTTTTTAAACGTCCAACAATAAAAAAAATTAGTGTTTTTTTAAGCAAAAAAAACAATGGTGACATAACACTCTTAAGGATGTCCGGGCATCTTTAGTTTTCCCATTGAATTCTATTATAAAGTACTAGCTTAGCCCTTGCGAAATTTTCACACATTGGTCATCGGGGGCACAGGCAATTTTAGAAAAAGCAAGCTGGTCAAATGTAAATGTATTTCATGAGCTGATGAACACAGACAGGTATTTATATATGTAGATTGGTAATATCAAAACAATTTATTGTAAGTAGAGGCCAAAAAAATGTTTTCTGGTTGAGGTGCCACCTGCAGGTCAATGTGTCTTTCTGCAGGTTTATGAAAATGAATGTTTAAACTGTATTTAGTGATAAAATTGTGGATGTGTGGTTTGTTTGGCTATTTTCTTGCTGAAGGGGGCAAGTTTACCTTTCAAATGGTGTATCGTGTGTGTGTGGGTGCAGTATGAATGGGGATACAAAGGAATCACCGAAAACTAGTGTTTAGAAATAATAGAATAGATTGAGCGTCTTCATAGCAGAAACCACCTAAAGAATAGTCAGATCACTTTTTTTTTTTTTTTTTTTAACCATTTGGCCTCATTGGGAACCTAAAGGGGTTGAGACGCTCAGAAGACTGAACATATGAACATTAATTTAGTGTTTAGTTAGCACCATTTCAGGTGCTTTTCAGAATGAAAACCACTTGAAAGCTTTGCACCAAATTTTTTGTATGGGTAATTAATCTACTTGCACAAGTTAATCCTGTTCTCTCTTAAAAAGAATATATGTAAAAGAATCAATGTAATTATTCGAATCTTCCCTCATAACCAACATCCTCCATTACCCTTAGGCTGTGTGCACACGCTGTGGATTAGGTGCGGATTCATCCGCGCGGATTTTGTACAATCCGCAGGTGAAACCGCAGGTCAAAAGACCTGCGGTTTTACCTGCGGATTGCTCTGCGGTTTTGCCCTGCGGTTTATCATCTCAATGGAGGAGATGGCAAACCGCAGGGGAATCCGCAGAAAGAATGGACATGTCAATTCTTTCTGCGGATTGAAAACCGCAGATAATCCGCGCGGAAAATTCCGCACCGTCTGCATTGCGGTTTTTGATTCCCATAGGGAATCATGGTACTGTACACCGCAGCAAAAACTGCTGCGGGTCCGCAGCGGCCAAAACCGCTGCGGAACCGCAGCAAAATCCGCAGCGTGTGCACACAGCCTTATTAGCTTTCTTTCTCTTGCACCCTTTAGCTCCTGGGCATCCTTTCTGTAAACTGCTGCCCAGAACTGACCTGCATATTATTATTATTATGCATTTATATAGCGCCATTTATTCCATGGCGCTTTACATGTGAAAAGGGGAATTATAGACAGGTACAATAAACATGTGTAAGACAAGGGACACACAAGTACATAAGGAGAGGGGACACTGCCCGCGAGGGCTCACAGTCTACAGGGATGGGTGAGGATACAGTAGGAGAGGGTAGAGCAGGTCGTGCGGTGGTTCAGTAGACTGAGGATCATTGCAGGCTGTAGGCTTGAAGAGGCCACACTAATACATTAAGTGGTAGTATTTCATCCATATCACATCCTGTGAGTCCCGTGCATCTCTTTTAATACAGGACATGCTGATTGGCATTGGATACTGTTATTTAGTCTGAGTTAAACTGACCTCAGACTTTTAGATCCTTGCAGCACATGGGCCGCACAGTCAGGATCCTCCGGTATTGGTACCGAGAGCGGGCGTTAGGTCAGGATCACACATTCAAGAAACACGGCCGAGTCTCACATGTTAAAGGGAATCTGTCACCGGAAATTTGAGGGCTATGTAAATGCCCTGTGTCCGGTCCGATGGGCGGTGTTTCTTCTTCTTTTCTCCACCCCATCTGATATTTTTCTGAATTAGAGCAGTTCTCCATATTTCGCGCAATTTTGCCTCGCTCACGCGCAGTATGCTTTGCCCAACTGCGGGCAAAGCTGAAAATCATTACTGAGTATGTGCCGGTGCACTATGTCCCGGAACACAGCGAAATACTTCTGGGACATAGTGTACCGGCGCATTGCGCAGTAATGGTTTTCGGCTTTGAAATATCAAAAAAGAGTAAATATACACAGGCGCTTCAGGCTCAAAAGAATTTATTTATAGTTGTAACGAAGTGGGGGGGAGGGTAAACTTAAAAGCTGCAGGTGTTTGAACAGGTTCTGTGTCGTTTCCTGTTGGTAGTGCACCTAAAAAATAAAAAAAGTAGTGAAACACCGTGCTAAAAAAGTTTACAATCAGATAGCCCCAACCAAGGGGGAGTATAGTAAACTTGTTGTACTAATGGCGAGTGGTGGATCCACTTACTTGTTGAATAAAAAGTGTTGACGTGCTTTTGTGTAGAGCTCCTGAGAGACAGCGTGGCTTTTAAATCTGTCATAGGGTTTAGAATATCAAGCGTGCATCAATCACTTATGTTGCCTAGCTGAATGAAGAATCATGTGGGAATTAATGGCTGGATGTGCCTCCTAATGATAGCTAGGCTGGATGGTATATTACTTACTAAGGGTACTATAAGAAATTACCCTCTACTGCTGTGTTTCCATGATGAGTACTTGGTGAGTTTTTGACGCTGCAGATTTTCAGTTTTCAGCTTGCCAGATTGGGTTACTTGTTTTTCTTCATTGAGTTTTTGAGTGTTTTTACATGGGTTTATTGTTTTTTTTTCAGTTTCGCGCATATTTATTTTTGTATATCATGTTTTAATTAAAATTAATTAGTTTTCTAAACTTCCTTTTTGCTGTGAGCTTTGATAATGCTTTATTGAAAATGTTATGTGTGCGTATGGATTGCATCCATTTTTTTGCTGCTGAAATGTAATAAAAACCCATAGGCATTTTTTATATGCAGATATTCAGCGTCTCATTAAAGTGTACCGGAAATCCCACACATAAAACATATAATTCGCAAGATTTAAAAAATTTGTAATAGGGTGAACTGTGATTACACCAGGAGAGCACTAGGACCCTGTGGTGTTTGCCTGCTGCTGCTAAGACCAGGTGCTGTGAGTGCCTGGGAGTCTGTGTGTGCTGGGGGTGGGGCCCAGTGTCAGCTGTCTAGAGCTGTAAGGAAGCTTCCAGATACAGAGTGACTGCCCAGAGAGACACTGTGTGTGTGGAGCAGCTTATGAGAAGCAAGGAGACTGGACACTGTAAGAGACTGTTTACTGCAACCCCTTCATCTTGGGAGCCTGAGGCCTTGCTGTGGAACAAATACATAGCGTTCCTGAGAGCTGTGTGACTGTGGAGCTCTGTTGCGTCCCTGTTGTGATGAGTTGAGAAGCAATATTTGACAGATATTTTATAGAGAAACTGGCGTATTGCTTGTAGGAGAATTCGTGAGGATTACAGGAGGAGAGACAGCGTCTTAAGGCGACAGAACTATAAGTCTCCGGCGTTTGGGCTCGGCACCGGCCGACAAGACGAGGAACCTTGTGTTGCTGCAACTGATTGGCGCCGAAGATTGGGACTGACTGCAGCCTATGCATTCTATATGCCTAAAAGGAGACTCACCTCAGGTTCAAGGTACCATAGTCATAGATACCCGGGTATCCCTAGTTGAAGCGCTTAATGATCTTTGTATTATATTTATATGTATTGTTATTGTAGGATTTTGTAGGCTATACTCGGTGTGCTATTCCAGGGGGTCCCTTGATATCACTACATTTGATTTGCACTTATTCTCTGAGTACCTGAATTGACCTTTCTGTTAGGTAAATTTATTTAAAATCCACTCTTCAGGGAACCTTGCATTGGCCTAGTGATTTCAGCTCCGGCTGAGTTTGTGTACTGTATAAGGGTATTTCAATCTGTTTCTTCCACATGCTAATTTCTACTTTATCTGCTGTTAGAGTAAAGATACTTTTGGGATTTCTGTCTCAGTCTCGGTTTGTGACCCACTGGTTTTTATTCGGACCTCTGGTCATTACAAATTCAACACACCTCAATTTTTGTAGTAAAAAAGTAGACATGTCCAAGAGTGGTAAAGGATCCAGCTTTCAGAATATATATATATATATATATATATATATATATATATATATATATATATATATATATTTTTTTTTTTTTTTTTAATTTAATACATTGAAAAAAGTAAAAACATATACAAACTTTGCAAAAGGTTGAAGTGAACACTTTCTGTAAGAACCAACGCGTTTCAAACGTTACAACATTCTTAGTCCAGGTTCGAAATGTGTTGTTTTTTATGAAGGGTGATCAGAAGGTGAAATCTCTGTTCCCCTGTACTTTACACACTCTCCCCTGCTCCAGGACTGAATCTCTGGTGCCACTTATGGTGTCTGTTATTGTCTTCATCGCTGACTTCATATTGACAGCGCTGCCGGCGATTAGTGAGCTCAGCAGCTTATGTTATCAACTTGAGCAGAGTCATGGAGATAAGTTACTGTCTGCAGCGCTGTCATCGATGTAATGATGAAGTCAGTAAGGATTTAGGGCACTTTTACATGGAGATATTTTGCATCAGTATTTGTTAACTGACTCCAAGAGTGGATCCAAAACACAGACGAGGTGAAAGTGATTGTTATTTTTTTTTCTCTGTGTTTGCTTCTGTCTGTTAATTAGCTTCCAAATACTGATGTAAAATACTGCCCCAAATACTCACTGTGTAAATGAGGCGAGGAAGCTGCTTGTAATCCGATGTAATATAAGTCCTTAGTCCAATGATGACTGCACACTTGCTTGTCTTCTCTGCTCCATGATATTCAGCAGAGCAGGAGCAACACCTGGGGCAAAACTGTGGCCAGCAGATGTGCAGCCCTATGACACAGTGACATGTCATAGACCCCGACTCCCAAACAAAATGAATCTGACAGACGCACACAAAATAAATACACAAAGCATTGTAATTTGGTGTCAAACGTTCTCAATTTTATTTAAATTCATGACACCAAAAATGGCACAACCCCCGACTCACGAAGAGTCACCCTCCAGCACTCAGGAGAGGAAAAACCCCCTGTGGTGGAAACCTCTAGGGAACCAAAGCTGGTGGATCGCCCTTCCCTTGGGCTTAGAGAGTTAGTGCCGATATCGCAGATGTAACTGCAGAATTTTACAATTTGTACATTTTACTAAATTTACAGAGAAAGACATAACAAATATAGACTATAAATGTGATAACCGGATGTGGGAGAGATCTGGCTGCGATATTGGTCACCACATTGGTTGATAGACCCAATTTAGTTGATCTGATTGCCCAGATGGATGAACCATTTCTTCCTTATAGATCCAGGTCCAACTCTCAAAAATGTAGACTTTGTTAATGGGATTGTTCATAATGCATATTCCCTAATAGGAGAAATATCCCCTCCCCCCTTCCTCCACCCCAATTTATCACCCATTAAAGTCATAGGTGCTTCCATGAACTCCCAAAGGAGAGCAGCTCTTTGTAGAGGGTAATAGAAGGGGATCCTGTGCTGGGGACCCCCCTCTGTTACTTTCTCATGCCCTGGGGGTGTCTGAAGCAGACAACCCCTTCCCTGCTAGAACCTCCAAATTTCACCAAGGTCGGCACATTACGTGGGGTGGTCAAGCTCAACGTCCTCAGGCGCATCAGTAATGGCACTGATCGTGGCAGCGCGCCCTTCTATTATGGAATCTTCTTTATCACACGTGTTTATGACCTCATAACAGTTGTCATGGTTACTTCAGGGGCTATTACTGATGCAGGACCCAAGTATTAACCCTTTCATAAATGGTAATTCACTTCATTATAGAGGCAACTAACTGCGCTTGTCACCAAGCAGGCGCCTATCATTATGGCTTTCCTTAGGCACCATAATAAATACAGATTAAATGTGCAATTGTTTCAGGAGGGTTTTGCACTTTTTTGATCCAGGGATTGGGTTTATAGCTAAAATGAGTTTTAAATGTTTCTGGAAGCACAAAAAAACAAACAAAAAACACCTGTTTAGTGTTTGATGAAGTGAAAACCGCCTTAACGAGTGCCCTGTTGTTGGCGTATGCCTGGTTTGACACCCCTTTTCTGTTGTACACAGACGGTAGTCTTCATGAATTGGGGGCGGTACTAGCACAGGCGCAGGATGGCCGAGAGTGTGATTGCCTATGGCAGCAGGTCTTTATGAGACAGAATGCTTTGTCGAGTATCTAGCAGGAGCTGAGGTGCTAGTCATGATAGATTACAACCCGCTGGCTCACTTAGAGAATTCAAAACTGGGAGTGTTGGAGCAGCAGTGGGTCGCCCGCCTTGCTAAGTTCAATTATAGCATTAAATTCCGCTCTGGCTGAGAAAATGGAAATGCAGATGCATTGTCAAGGGTACCCCTTGGGTCCTTGGGGGAAGATGTTGATGACCAACTTGAGGACACTGAAACTACGGCCTTGAGGCAGATACCGTTCTTCCGAAGTGTGGTAAACTCAAGTGGGGTGGCCTCTGGGATGCCCTGTGTCCTGGCTAAAGCGCCCTTAGATTGGACAAAGGTCCAGGATGAGTGTCCAGACATTGAATTTGTGCGCAGTTTGGTACAAAACGAGGTCTGTATGTGCACATGTATTCTCCTTAAAAATCCTTTAATGATTCAAAAAAGGTATATGCCGAGAATATACCCAAAATAGACTAGCCTAACAGATACCGTATATTAGGCCTATGATTGCCCCTACCTGACTGTGGAGGATGGCACTCTAAAGAATGATTTTTTGGTGCCCCCACTCAACGTAGACTATCCCTTACTGCCCTATTACGCCCTATCACAAAGGTGGGAAAACAATATATTAAAGGGCAGAGATGAAGAGAGTCTTGGAACTAAAGATGATTTACCAAAGCTTATCTGATAAACATATACCGTATATACTCGTGTATAAGCCGACCCCCTTAATTTTACCACAAAAAACTGTGAAAACTTATTGACTCACGTATAAGCCTAGGGTGGAAAATGCAGCAGCTACTGGTAAATTTCAAAAATAAAAATAGATACCAATAAAAGTAAAATTAATTGAGACATCAGTAGGTTAAATGTTTTTGAATATCCATATTGAATCAGGAGCCCTATATAATGCTCCATACAGTTCATGATGGCCCCATAAGATGCTCCATACAAAATACACCCCATATAATGCTGCAGAAAGGTCAATAATGGCCCCATAAAATGCTCCATAGAATAATATGCCCCATATGCTGCTCCATAAAGGTTATGGCCCCATAAGATGCTCCATAGAATAATATGCCCTGTCCCCATAAGATGTTCCATAGATTATGCCCCATATGCTGCCCCATAAGATGCTCCATAGAATATTCCCCCATATGCTGCCCCCTTAAGATGCCTTATAGAATATGCTCCCATATGCTGCCCCCATAAGACGCTCCATTGAATACGCCCCCATATGCTGCCCCCATAAGATGCTCCATTGAATATACCCCCATATGCTGCCCCATAAGATGCTCCATTGAATATGTCCCCTTATGCTGCCTCAAAAGATGCTCCATTGAATATACCCCCATATGCTGCCCCATAAGATGCTCCATTGAATATGCCCCCTTATGCTGCCCCATAAGATGCTCCATTAAGTATGCCCCCATATGCTGCCCCCATAAGATGCTCCATTGAATATGGCTCCATATGCTGCCCCCATAAGATGCTCCATTGAATATGCCTCCATATGCTGCCCCCATAAGATGCTCCATTGAATATGCCTCCATATGCTGCTGTGGCGCCCTGCGTCTTTACTAACACAAAAGGGTTAAATATGTACTGTTTTGTATGTGTTTTGTGAGCAATGGGAGTTATGCTTTCTCTGCTAGAGACCACAACACCCCCCCACAATTCACATCCCTCCCTCACTTGTCTGAAGCTTAGAGCTTTGCAGACACACCCTAACTGGGAGGGGGAGGAGTAGAAAGTTGTTGTTTCAGTGAAGAAGGAGGAGAATGCTCTTGGGAGCCATTAGACATGTGCTTGATCCAGGAGGGAGAGCTAGTAGCATCAGGGTGTCAGCCCCTAGACCATCAATGCTTTCAGAGCAGAGTGGTAAGCTGAGAGACTTTGTGGATTATACAACCAACAGCATCGTGTTTTTCCCCGGAAAACTGCAGCGAATTAGGATCAGTGAAGGATTGTGCCAGGAGGAACTTGAGCTGCTTCACAAAGGACCCAAGCTGCAAGTTGCCAGAAGAGAAATACACAGTGATTAGAGGCTATATCGGAAGTTTTAGACTCTGGGAAGCCTTGGTCCCAGAAGGGATTATAATAATAATAATAATAATAATAATCTTTATTTATATAGCGCCAACATATTCCGCAGCGCTTTACAGTTTAACAGTTTCAAAACACAAGTCATAAGTAACAACGCTAATAATACAATAATTAAAGCAAAATAAGACGAAATAAGACTAGCAGGAAGCTTACACTGAGTCACAGCAGCAGAGAGAAAGGATAACTCCCATTTTGCAGAACAGACTGTAACCTGGCGAGAGTTGTAATATCTCCTTTGAACTGCACCTGAACTACAGTAAATGATAAAGTGACTTTCCTTGTCTCCTGCCATATTACTCCGTGCCTTCTACTTCCATCACAATCTCTGGGGATCAGCCCTGGTTGGAGAGGGTTAAACATCTGCACTGCCATCACCATCTACTCCCCCAGGGATCATCTGCAGTGCCGGCTATACTACAGTCGAACACTCCAACTGGCGTCACGAATCACTACCTAAACTTTATTCCCCATTCAATTCTACCCCTTTTACATGACCGCCTGAGGCAATGGACCGGGTCACTGCCACTGTGCCATTTCCCATTGAAGAGAATGGGCCCAGTGCCGAGTATCCCACGGCCTCTGGGGCGCGTCATTTTTGGCGTCATTGACAGGATTCGAACAGGATACCGTGCAAGCCTAAAGTCCTACAGGAGCAACGACCTGCAGCAACTGAAACGGTGAGTCGCACCCCTGCAAGGGTTAACTAGGGGGGAAGATGTCTAATCCCGGCGATGATCAGGGTGCAGCAGCTGCAGCTCCCATATTGCCTCTCACCATGCCTTATATACCGGGTGCGACATGGCTGCCACAGTACAATGGTGAATCGCACACCTTAAGTGACTTTAAAGAGACGCTGTGCAGCATGTTTGAAATTTACCCTATGTCAGAGGACCAGAAAGCTAGTATACTTACACGTAGGCTCAGTGGCGCTGCTCAGAGAGAAGTTAAATCTTGGCCAGCGACTGATAAAAAGACTGTAAAAGGCATTTTTGCTAAATTAAGGGATACTTTTGACACCCGTACTGCTTCAGAAATAAAGATGCAATTTTTCAGCTGCAGACAGAAACCACAGGGCACTGTTAGAGACTATGCCCTTAGCCTGCAGGAGGCGCTGAAGGCCATTAAAGAGAATCTGTCACCTTTTTTGGCCTTTCACCTGCTGGTATAGACATTCTGTAATGCTGTAGATAAGCCTCCGATGTAACCTGAAAGAGAAGAAAAACACGTTATATTATACTCACGGAGGTGGGGGGTCCGGTCCTTCTTCATGCGATGACGTCCTCTTCTCCCATCCTGTAATGGCTCCGGCGCAGGCGCACTGCTCTTGCCTGTTGAGGGCAGAGCAGAGTCCTGCAGTGCGCAGGCATCAGGAGAGGTCTGGCACCTGCGCACTGCAGAATTCTGCTCTGCCATCAACAGGGCAGAGCAATGCGCCTGCGCCGGAGCCATTTCAGGACGGGAGAAGAGGACGTCATCGCATGAAGGGAGGCGCCGGACCGGACCGCAACACCCATCGGACCGGACCGCCCACCTCCGTGAGTATAATATAACATGTTTTTCTTCTATTTCAGGTAACATCGGAGGCTTATCTACAGCATTACAGAATGCTGTAGATAAGCCCCTGATGTCTATGCCGGCAGCTAATAGGGGGAAAAAAGGGTGACAGATTCCCTTTAAACAAATTGATCCAGACAGTGTAAGAGATGAGAACAAAATGCTGAAAGAACAGTTCATTGAAGGTCTTATGTCTGATTATAGTAAGGCACAACTGCGCATGATGTCATTGCAGAACCCTGACATGGACTTTGTTCAGTTTAAGGACAGATCCATCCGTAGCTTAAGAGAATCTACCTATATCTGCACTGAGTCAGTTAAACACCCAGCAGTTACATACCACCAGGAGGCTGTATCCTCACCCTAGGTGCCTGCAGTACAGCACGTGCAGATTCCAGTTGATAATTCTACTGCAGATTTACGGCTGCAAGTACAGGAACTGACTAAAAATATGGCTGATCTATGTAAAACTGTTCAGACTCTCCAGACTTGTTCACCCACAGAGAGGATCCAGCTAGCATCAAGTCCGGATGATCTCCCATGGCGACGGCCAAAGAGGATGTCGCAACATCAGCGACGACTGACTCGCACCGGCAGGAGAACAACAGACCAATTTGACTCTTCTGGTAGACCCATCTGCAGACGGTGCCATAAGTTGATCATATTGAAAGAGAATGTCCTTTAAATGGGCGACCCCTGGGGCCGAGGACCAACCCCCAGGAGTAAGACAATCTGGTCCAACTAACTGGAGAAATAGGTATGTTGGAGGACGTCCACTTATACCCGTGGTAGTGGATGGTATCCCCTTCATTGCCGTCATGGATCACAGGTAACCACAATGCCTCACACACTGTATCAGAGATATTGGACTGATGCTGATTTCACCCAACTTCTTGATAGTGACTTGTCATTAATAGCAAGTAATGGTCAACCTCTGACACAGGTGGGGTACAAGGAGGTTGTCATTAAACTGGGGAAAGTGGAGCTTAAAGCTTAAGGTCTTGTGGTGGTAGAGGTGAACAGAGCAGAGTGTCAACCTATCATAACATTAGGCACAAATGTGATTGAAAATTGTTTAAGTGAGGTCATCACCATTTTGAAAGACATAGCCGAGTCGGCCCCATACAAAGAACAGCATGCCCTCAATAAAGATATCAAGGCCCTTGTGAAGCAACAGCAGGTAGTGTTAACTTGTGGAGAGATTGGTAGTGTAAGGGTACCGTTACACTTAGCGATGCACCAGCGATCCCGACAACGATATGGATCGCTGGTGCATCGCTAAGTGGTCGCTAGTGAGCTGCCACACAGGCAGATCTCACCAGCAACATCGCTGGGGTCGGGGGTCGCTACTTACCTGTCAGACGCGGCGATCCTGACATCCCCCCGCCCGCATCCACGCGTCACTCGTCGGCGCCACAGGAAGCCCAGCAGGAAGCGCCCGACGAGAAATGATCCAGGACCTTCTCGCGCGATCAGCGATAATCAGCGGGGGAGCCGGTCGGAGGTAAGTATCACATGTGGCGATATCGCTAGCAATATCACTGCTACGTCACAAAATCTGAGACTTTACAGTGATATTGCTAGCGATATCGCAGTGCGTAATGGGGGCTTAAAGGTGAGTGATCCCTACTCCATTATGCTTCCTCCTAGGAGTGAAACCCTCATCTGGTGCAGAGCAGCCATAAGCATCAGAGGACGGGACTACCAAGCTCTCCTTGAACCAGTCTATTCAGATAGCAGACCTACTGTGCTGACGGCCAGGGGAATTGTTGATGTTAAAAGGGGAAGGGTCCTGGTTCATGTTCTGAACTGTGGAGAGGAGGAAGCTTGCTTGCCCCATTATGCAACCATAGTAAAACTATTCACAGTCAGCAACAATGATATTCAGGCTTTAGAACCCTTGGATCCGTCAGATGCGACGGATGGCAATGGCTCTTCTGTTCAGACGGAGGAATGGTTCCAAAAGATACATGTTGGCACCAACTCCACTCCTGTACATGAGAAAAATGGAGTGCAGTGGGTGGTACAAGAATATGAGAGGGTTTTCAGTAAGCATCCCTTGGATTTTGGGCAGGTAAAAGGGTTTCAACATAACATCCCCACAGGAGATCACCCACCTATCAAAGAACGGTATCGTCCTGTACCTCCAGATCATTATCAGTGTGCAAAAGGTATGCTAAGAGAAATGAAATAAGCAGGCGTAATCAGGGATAGCTACAGTCCTTGGGCAGCTCCCCTGGTGTTAGTCAAAAAGAAAAATGGTACAATGCGCATGTGTGTAGATTACAGATAACTTAGCAAAATTACTCACAAAGATGCATACCCCTTACCGCGCATAGAGAAGTCTCTAGCAGCGTTAAAATCAGCTAGTTACTTCTCCACTTTGGACTTAACCAGTGGGTACTGGCAGGTTCTTGTTGCTGAGGCAAAGAAAAAACTGCATTCACTACTCCTATGGGGCTATGTGAATTTAACTACATGCCGTTCAGATTGAGCAGTGCTCCTGGGACCTTTTAGAGAATTATGGAATGTTGCCTGGGACATATGAACTTTGAGACTGTGCTATTGTACTTGGATGATGTGATTGTATATTCCAGGACCTATGAGGAACATCTGCAACACCTGGCAGAGGTCTTGGAGGCGTTGTCCAACTTCGGCATAAAGGTAAAACCATCTAAATGTCATCTTCTAAAGCCCAAAGTGCAGTATTTAGGTCATGTCGTGAGTTCAGAAGGAGTAGCACCCGACCCAGACAAAGTGACTCATCAGAGACTGGCAGGTAACCACCAACATCCTTGGGGTTAGATAATTCCTAGGCCTAGTGGGATACTACAGACACTTTATCAAAGACTTCACTAAATTGGCAGCCCCTCTTCAAGATCTCCTATTTGGCCAACCCAAAAAGGCCAGAGGTAAGAGTCCCCTGATTGAGTGGAATGCTAGGTTGGATGAGTCATTCAACAGCCTTAAGCAAGCACTTACAGGAGAAGAGATCTTAGCGTATCCAGACTATGATCAGCCGTTTATCCTGCACACCGATACCAGCAATGTTGGGTTAGGAGCTGTCCTATCTCAAGTGCAACAGGGTAAGGAGAAAGTCATTGCATATGCCAGTCGGAAGCTTCGTCCTACTGAGAGGAACTCTACCAACTATAGGTCCTTCAAGCTAGAATTCTTGGCTATCGTTTGGGCAGTGACCGAGAGGTTCAAGTACTATTTGGCCTCATCTAAATTTACCATCTATACAGACAACAATCCGTTAACCCATCTGGAGACCGCCAGGCTCGGCGCCTTGGAACAAAGATGGATGGCTTGGTTGTCCAATTATGAGTTCGTCATTAAATACCGAGCTGGTACTAAAAACGCCAATACTGATGCTTTGTCCCGTATGTCAAATGCTCCTGATCCAGCAGAAGATCTAGAAGACCTGGAAGAAATAGAGATGCCGGCATTCCACCGCCACGGTACCTCCCAAGACTCTAATCACGTGACAGGGAGAAGTCTTGCCGTTCA
Source organism: Dendrobates tinctorius (assembly GCF_039654945.1). Taxonomy (NCBI): domain Eukaryota; kingdom Metazoa; phylum Chordata; class Amphibia; order Anura; family Dendrobatidae; genus Dendrobates; species Dendrobates tinctorius. Next base: position 33,249,480 of record NW_027361684.1, on the reverse strand, counting down.
TGAAGTTTCCCTTAATTCATTACCTCACCATGGTTGAGCTGAGATGCAGGGCAGTGACCCGGCTATATGTATAGTCAAAGAACTCCTTTGACTATACATACAAAAGCAGATTCGTCTCCAGCTCCTGATGCGCCTGCAGATGTCCAGCAGTTGTGGAAAGAGAGGAAGAACCTGTTCCTTTATGAAGGCAAGTTGATCCGAAGAGTTATTTAACACTAAAACTACCGGAGGGGTCATTTTGACCCTTTTGCTATTACTTTTTCCTATAATTTCTAAAATTTTAACAAATGAGTTCTGACTTTTTGTGACTTTTATTTATTCATAGTAGTGTATATTTTAGGACACAAAAATGAATTGTAACTTTTTCAGGGGCCCGGATTTTACAATTCATACCTATAAGTACTGAAGGGGTCAATTTGACCCCATACATAAAAGTAGTAGTAGGCAAGTCACCTAATATTACAGAGTACAGAAAATCACAGTGCTTCTCCCTAGTTGTAGAGTGTAATTGTATCTTTGCATATCAGGGATGATTCAGCATTTTGTTTTGTCTAAACTTGTCTGAACATGTTTGATCCATGTCTCTTGTAGCGATTTCTGTCTGCACTTCAGTAGCAAACATTACAGTTGAAGCTACAACTCTGAATGTTTGTACAGTGTCATTTTATTACTTCTGCGATCTTACAAGTCCCTTTTTGCGACGTATATTTGAAGCATGAGTAAGCAGAGGGGTCTGACAAGTGATGACATTTTGAAATGTCTTCAGAATTTATCTGAAAATGAGTCAGAAAAAGTGGCCCATCATCCGCAATGTCTGAACCACAAACAAAAGGACAAGAAATCCGCAAGCGTCGAAAATGTGGAGTTGGAAGATGCAACGAAATCAAAACAACTAAAACTTGCGCAAGCTGTAACAAACCAGTTTGTGGAAAATGCACTGGGAAAGTGGAAGAAAGTACTGTTTGTGTTAACTGTTGGACACCGCATGCTATGACCATTTAAAAGGAAAATGCGTGCTGTACTTGATCTTAACACTGTTCATACTAAGTTAAAATAAATGTTCTTTAATTTGTTGGCAACAAAAAAAATATTTTTACTCCAGAGTCAGTACTTTTGAATGGGGGTCAAAATGACCCCTAATGGTAGTTATAGGTATTATGAAACATGTGGTAGTTCTAGTGTTAACCCACGTATGCATGAACTGGTTTGGCAGATTGTGGTCCCCAGAAAAGACGTGCCCATGGTCTTAGAAGCTTACCACAATCAAGCGGGACACTTTGGTTGGAAAAATAATAATAATAATCTTTATTTATTGTAACAAATTTTATTCAAGTAAGAGGCACGATCATGGGCTGATGTAGCATGCAACAGGGAATTTACTGAAGTAGGCTTCCTGAATACGTCCGTCTGGATGCGCCGGCCGGCATCGACCTCCAGACGGACGTCCAGGAAGTCCACGCATGCATAATCAAAAGAATATGTTAGACGGATGTTTTTAGTATTACCATTTAGTGTCCTCATAAAATCACCGAGCTGGTCGATCGTCCCATCCCACAAAAACAATATATCGTCTATATAGCGGTACCAGCACAGCACATGGGACGCGTCGCGCGGGCCCCCGTCACCAAAAACCTCCCTCTCCCAGGCGCCAAGGAAGAGATTGGCGTACGAAGGCGCACAAGCCGCGCCCATGGCTGTGCCCCGCTTCTGCAAATAGAACTGATCTTTAAAGACAAAAAAATTGTGGGTAAGGACGAAATCGGCCAGCTCAAGGATCAGCCCACGCAGAGGTCCTTTACTATTTGCCAGTTTGGGATCACATGATTAGGGCTGGGGGCTTTTCTGCAAGGTCCTAATTAGATCTTGTGTTCTTGCAATGATTGGGGCGCATGCGCTGTTGGCGCTTTTTCTATTGGTCAGTCTAGGTCACATGACCGGGGTGGGGGTGGTATAGCCTGGTTCCCCTTTGCCTCCACTCCCGGTAAGTGCCCCTGGGACTTCATTTCCCCATGCTTAGACCGCAATTTTACACTGCGGTTTATTTTCTCACACTTATGCCCTTGAGTGATGTTCACTTTATTGTAATTACATTTAGGCCACTGTGCCTGGGTACTATGTATTAACATTGTTTGTGGGGTTGAAGTATTCCCCGGGGACATAGTCCGGGATTATTTTCCATCAACATGGAGGTGTGGGGCACTGTGGGTGGATACTGTCTGTTTTTTGTCCATGAATGCATACTATTATATACATGTCTTTTGTAGTACTTACTTGAATAAAATTTGTTACAATTTTTATTGCATGCTCTGTGTTTTCTCCTGGTATTTATTGAATTGTTTGAGTTTATGCCTTTTTTTGGCATTGGAGGACAGACTTGCTGTTCCTTCATACGCCATATGATGATTAAAGGGTTTTTGATTTCATTAATCTTTATTTATATAGCTCCAACATATTCCGCACCGCTTTACAGTTTAACAGTTTCAAAACACAAGTCATAAGTAACAACGTTAACCAGGGCCGGCCCGAACGTATAGGCGAACTAGGCGGCCGCCTAGGGCGCCGACCCAAAGGGGGCGCCAGAGAAAAAATAGAAAAAAATTATAAAAAATCTTTTCAAAAGGCAAAAAGTTTTAGGGATGGAAAGAAAAGTGTACATAAATTTTTTTACCATAAATTTAAAAGAAAAACCGTTGAGCTTCAATTTACGCATGGAAAGGAGGCGCAAAACTACAACTATTTGTCCTATACAACTTCTCAGAAGATTAAAGAGTTAGGAGAGAGTTAATTAATTATTGTTGTTGTGGTTTATTTTGCTCCTAAATTTATATCCCAAGTTTTCATCTACTGCCAAGAATAGTAGGGGCGCAACAAAATAGTTTCGCCTAGGGCGCCGTAATCTCTCGGGCCGGCCCTGACGTTAACAATACAATAATTAAAGCAAAATAAGATGAAATAAGACGACCCTGCTCATGAGAGCTTACAATCTACAATGAGGTGAGGGAGATACAAAGTACAGGTGTGTATTTACAATGATGCATTTACAATGAAGGTCCAGCCATCTTGATGGAGTGAAGGATGGATGGAGATAGTGAATGGGCTACACACGTACACCTACACATAGAATGACTTTGATTAGTGAACGTGATAAGCCACTGTGAACAAATGTGTTTTGAGGGAGCGTCTAAAACTATGCAAATTGTGGTTAGTCCTAATTTCTTGGGGTAGAGCATTCCAGAGGATAGGAGCAGCACGAGAGAAGTCTTGGAGTCGGGAGTGGGAGGTACGGATTAGTGCACAGGTTAGTCGAAAGTCGTTTGCAGAGCACAGCGATCAGCTAGGCCGATACACAGAAATGAGGGAGGAGATGTAGGAAGGTGCCGCACCGTGGAGAGCTTTGTGGGTGAGAACAAGTACTCTGAATTGGATCCTATAATGAATGGGCAGCCAGTGTAATGACTGATGAAGAGTGGACACGTCTGAGTACCGATTAGCCAGATGGACAACCCTGGCTGCTGCAATAAGTATGGACTGGAGAGGGGATAGTCGAGTGATGGGGAGGCCAATTAATAGAGTGTTGCAGTAATCCAGGCGGGAGTGGATCAATGCTACAGTGAGGGTTTTTGTTGTTTCCATGGTGAGAAAAGGGCGGATTCTAGAGATGTTCTTTAGGTGTAAGTGGCAAGAGCGGGCAAGAGATTGTATATGGGATGTGAAGGAGAGATTGGTGTCAAACGTAACACTCAGACAGCGCGCCTGCTGCCGGGGTCTTATTGTGGTACCACCCACGGAGAGGGAAATGTCAGATTTAGGGAGGTTAGTAGACGGCGGCAGCAGAAGTTCAGTTTTGGAGAGGTTGAGTTTCAGATGGAGAGTGGACATGATATTGGAGACTGCGGACAGACAGTCACTGGCGTTCTGTAGTACAGAGGGGGGAAGACGTATATAGTTGTGTGTCATCAGCATAAAGATGGTACCAAAAGCCAAATCTGCTGATGGTCTGTCCAATTGGGGCTGTGTAGAGAGAAGAGAAGGGGGCCAAGGACTGAGCCCTGAGGTACTCCGACAGCAAGAGGAAGAGGAGATGAAGTGAAGCCAGAGAATAAAACACTGAAGGAGCGGTCAGAGAGATAGGAAGAGAACCAGGAGAGAGCAGTGTCCTTAATGCCTAGTGACTGGAGCCTAGAGAGTAGGACATGGTGGTCAACCGTATCGAAAGCTGCAGATAGGTCAAGAAGAATGAGCAGAGAGTGGTCACCGTTATGTTTTGCTGTCAGAAGGTCATTGGTCACTTTGATGAGTGCAGTTTCAGTTGAATGTAGGGGGCGGAAGCCGGACTGTGAAGGGTCTAGAAGGGAGTGAGTGGAGAGGTAACGGGTAAGGCGGGAGTAAACTAGGCACTCCAAAAGTTTAGAGATGAAGGGGAGATCGGAGACTGGTCTGTAGTTGTTTGTGCAGGATGGGTCGAGAGTGGGTTTCTTTAGTAATGGAGTAACGATGGCGTGTTTGAAGGAGGATGGGAAAATGCCCGAGGAGAGGGAGAGATTAAAGATTGTAGTTAGGTGGGTTGTGACGACTGGAGAGAGAGACTGGAGGAGATGTGAGGGAATGGGGTCGGTAGTGCATGTAGTCAGACGAGAAGAAGAGAGGAGTCTGGAGACTTCTTCTTCTGTGATAGGATCAAATGTGGAAAGTGAGCCAGGGGAGATGCAGGAAGGGATGGGAGTCACAGCACTTGGTGGTTGGGAGCAGATTTCCTGACGGATATTATCTATTTTTTCTGTAAAGTGGGAGGCCAGGTCATCAGCACAAATGTCTGTGATAGGGGCTTGTGCTTTTGGCCTGAGGAGGGAGTGAAAAGTGTCAAAAAGTTTCTTGGGGTTGATGGCTAGTGAGGAGATCAGGGTGGTGAAGTAGGTCTGTTTGGCGAGGTGAAGGGCAGCGTTATAGGTTCTTAACATAAATTTGAAGTGGATGAAGTCTTCTAGTGCGGGAAAAAGAAATCATCCGTGACCGGTTCTTCTGGACAGGTATGAGACGGTCTATTGAACAGTGGTGTAGGGAATGCGGTCCATGTAATCTCAGAAGAAAGAATTCTGCCAATCAAAGGGCCCCCTTGAAGACCATCATCACTAAACAACCTTTGGAACTGGTGGCCTTAGACCACGTGCAACTAACCCCAAGCCAATCAGGGTATACCTATGCCTTAACAATAGTGGATCACTATTCCCGTTTCCTAGTGGTCGTTCTGGTGAAAGATCAAACAGCAAGAACAGCTGCAAATGCATTCCAGGAATATTTCTGCAGACCCCAAGTGCTGACAGACAAAGTTCCAGTCTTCGAAGCAGAGGTCTTCTAAGAATTTTGCTCCCTGTATGGATGTAAAAAGATCAGAACTACACCATACCATACACAAGGCAATGGTCTTTGCGAAAAAGTGAACCATCTGGTAATCAATTTATTGCAGATCATACCATTAGAAGAAAGGAACCAATGGCCTGAGAAATTGCCTGATTTGATTGAAATGTACAACCATATCCCAACCAGCGCAACAGGATATGCCCCAGCTTACTTGATGCGTGCACAGCCAGGTAAACTCCCCATCGACCTGGAAATGGGAGTCCTATCTCCTGAAACCATATTCAGCCAATTGGACATGGATTGGAATACAGAAAGACAACTGCAGTATCAAAAAGTTCAGCAATGTGTAGAGGAAAGTCTTGCACAAGCCAGGCAAAAACAGGAAAGGAACTTTAATAGACATGCTGTGGCAACCCCCTTACCAACAGGTGAACAAGTGCTAAAGAAAAAGAGAAGAAACCACAAGTTAGATGACCAATGGGAGGCTCAGCCTTCCACTATTCAACCATCTAGCTATGATAACAGCAAAGTGTGTACGATCTCCAAAGACGGCAGAAAAACGTGTACTACCATATTCAGAGACAATCTGAAAGTATGTCCAGCACAACTGCGTGAAAGAGTTGAGAATAAGGAAGACTCTCAGCTAAAGGAAAAGACTGATACAAAGATTTGCACTGTTCTAGGTGAATTCCCTAGTTCATGGCTACAAGTTAACAACGCAGTGGTAGTTCCAGTGATGGTGTTCCCACAAAGGTCTTTACCAGAGACCAGAAACACCAAATTGTTCTGGAAGCGATGAATCGCTAATGCCAACCACTAAAACTGTGCATGAGGAAGAATCAGAAAACTTGCCCACAGTCAGCAGTGAACCTGTTGTACCCATGGTAGGTTCAAAGATTCATAGTAAGCTGCCTAGTATTCCTATCTTGCGCTAATCACAGTGTAGCACACAGGGCCAAACCCTTCTCGCTATAGAAATTATTTGTAAAAATATTCTAAGATTAATAAGTTTTGAGTTGTACTTACAGTGAACTTTGCCTTAGGTAACGTTACTAAAAATGTTAAGTTGTGCCCACAAGGACTGATGTGTGAGATTTTAGTAGTTATTATGCCTTATTCTACTACAAGAACTCTTGTAATGACTTTTAAACTTGAGAAGAGAAAACATTCATAGCGCCTTGGCAGGAAGCCATCTAAAACAGCCAGTGCAGTGAATTTCATATTATGGTCTGTGTGCCATGCAGCTGCACTCAGGGACGATCCAACCAATCAGAAGTGGTTTTGGGCTGTAAGCCACGACTCAACTCAGTTAATGTGACTGTTCACCCATACCCAGGTTAAATGTTATGTCATTTTGTTATATGCTTATGTTCCTTGTGTAGCTGGAGGACGTGCTACCTTTAACTGGGGGGAATGTGGCGCCCTGCGTCTTTACCGCCACAAAAGGGTTAAATATGCAGTTTTGTATGTGTTTTGTGAGGAATGGGAGCTATGCTTTCTCTGCTAGAGACCACAACACACACCCACAATTCACCTCCCTCCCTCACTTGTCTGAAGCTTAGAGCTTTGCAGACACACCCTAACTGGGAGGGGGAGGAGTCAAAAGTTGTTTCAGTGAAGAAGAAGAAAATTGCTCTTGGGAGCCATTAGACATGTGCTCGATCCAGGAGGGAGAGCTAGTAGCATCAGGGTGTCAGCCCCTAGACCATCCATGCTTTCAGAGCAGGGTGGTAAGCTGAGAGACTGTGTGGATTATACAACCAACAGCATCGTGTTTTCCCCCAGAAAACTGCAGCGAATTAGGATCAGTGAAGGATTGTGCCAGGAGAAACATGAGCTGCTTCACAAAGGACCCAAGCTGCAAGTTGCCAGAGGATGCCAAAAACTCATGAACATCACCAATAATGGAAGGCATAACCCTGGTGTGTTATAAAGTCACACAATATAGAAAATTAACTTAAACCAGTGCCGTATTGCTGTGCAAAGACTGCAAGATGTTTTGGCGCATAACTTATCGTGATTCAGATGCACCCCAACGCGTTTCCTCATCAATAGCACGGTTCATCAGGAGGTTACAGAGATACAGATGCCAGATGCCATGATGGATGATGACATACACCGGCAGTTCCAGGGTGGACTTAAATAACTCCCATCAATTAAGCATACCTCAATAAGCTCCGCCCACCCAATCGCTGGCGACATTACCGGGTCATAAAACTATGCTACATTGCAGATATACCAAAAAGTGTCACCCCTAACATGCGCTCCAATGCCTTATTTCTGGTACACCAAGACACGCGCTGTAATATCACAGGATACACTGGGTGGTCCAAAACATGGAATGCAAATGTCATTTCCACCTCCCTACTTCCGGGCGCCCGGGTATCCACCATATGGAACACACGCATCACATCCTGCTCATGCCTATGAAGCACCTGACAGTCACGTTATGCGTTCCAGGTTGTGGAATGCACGGAAATAAACAACAGTAGAGACCTACACACTGTATAACATAGAGGAAATCCCGCACTTCAGTCCTAATATCCACCATTCATAAAAGAAGCAGGGCATTGTCTTTTGGATACAAAATCTATCATTATCAAGAAAGAGCATAGATTATATATAAATGATTAAACAATAAATACTAAAGAACATCTGATACCAATATTTAAACCCTAATAGGGACATGTAAAAAACATGTAATAATATGGCATTTAAACAGAGCATATCATCAATTTAATGGGCAAAGCGAGACAAAACAGGTGCATAATTAATTCAAATGAAACATGTATAAGAGAGGCATTCATTCAGCCCCTTTGGGGAGAGGGATTGCAATCTGAAAATCCACTCAGCCTCCCGTTTCAGGATTAACCTGTCCAGGTCCCCTCCCCTTATTTTGGGATTAACCAGCTCCATCATGGTGAAGGTGATGTCACTCAATCGACCATCATGCACCTCATTCATATGGCGAGCCACTGGTGTATCTCTTTTATTCCTGATGTCACTGCGGTGCTCACCTACCCTCACCCTAAGTTCTCTCTTGGTTTTCCCAACATAGTCCATGGGACAAGTACAAGTGGCCTTATATACGAAGCCCATGGACCTACAGTTTCCAAAATCTCTAATGAAACAAGTCCTACCATTGGCCGCACTAGAAATGGTCTTCCCCTGAGTCATCATACCACATGTAGAGCAATTTCCACACTTATAGAAACCTAGAGGCTTCCTGTCGAGCCAGGTACCTGCCTTACCCGGTCTCTGATAGAGGCTATGGACCAGCCGATCCTCGATCAAGTGACCCCTCCTATATGTAATACTTGGTCTGGCCAAGACAAATTTACTTACATTGAGGTCCACTAGAAAAACCCCAAGTGTTTTTTTAGAACCTGGTAAACCCTTTTCACATTGCCGATCAAATGTTCCAATGAGTGTAACCAGATTCTTTTGATCATCAGTCTGGACCCTATTATTACATGCAGGGGGCATTTATGCACATTTAATCGAAGTACATGTATCAAAGTACTGGCAGTTATAACATGGATGAATGTGACACGCATCTCTATTCTCTTCATACAGGTAACCAGCTCTTTCAATCTCTGCTCTGAATCAACTCCTGTGTTTCTCCACTCCATTCAATGTCAGCAAGCAGTTAATCCTGAATGCTATATATGTGTTTTCAACTATGCAAGCTTATATCTGGTAACCAGCTCTTTCAATCTCTGCTTTGAATCAACTCCTGTTTCTCCACTCCATTCAATGTCAGCAAGCAGTTAATCCTGAATGCTATATATGTGTTTTCAACTATGCAAGCTTATATCTGGTATATAGTTATTTCAACTTACTCTGCTTGTCCCCTTATGTTGTGAGGTCAAGAAACTTTTCAAAGTGCTTTATGATCCATGTAGTGCTTGACATCTGTTTATCTGACCACAACATTTTATTGGGTCCTGCTGTCTCAATTTAGTTTGATTGATTAACGAGAAGAGAGAGAGCACAAAAAAAAAATCTAAGCCTTAGCCTCCTATATATTCAGACATAGCTTGGGTGAGCATTTATGCAGGGGGCATTTATGCACATGTAATCGAAGTACATGTATCAAAGAACTGGCAGTTATAACATGGATGAATGTGACACGCATCTCTATTCTCTTCATACAGGTAACCAGCTCTTTCAATCTCTGCTCTGAATCAACTCCTGTGTTTCTCCACTCCATTCAATGTCAGCAAGCAGTTAATCCTGAATGCTATATATGTGATTTCAACTATGCAAGCTTATATCTGGTATATAGTTATTTCAACTTACTCTGCTTGTCCCCTTATGTTGTGAGGTCAAGAAACTTTTCAAAGTGCTTTATGATCCATGTAGTGCTTGACATCTGTTTATCTGACAACTTTTTATTGGGTCCTGCTGTCTCAATTTAGTTTGATTGATTAACGAGAAGAGAGAGAGCACAAAAAAAATCTAAGCCTTAGCCTCCTATATATTCAGACATAGCTTGGGGGAGCATTTATGCACATGTAATCGAAGTACATGTATCAAAGTACTGGCAGTTATAACATGGCAGTTAGACAGGGCAGGAGACAGGTAAGACCTTTATATACATCTGCTCCCTGTACATCTGGAGTACAACAAATATATACCATATGCATTTGTGTAACTTATATCCTGGCCGTTGCATTCACACACATCCACCGCCCTGGCATTAACTCTCTACACTCCATCCATATCGGCCCCTCCCTCCTTTCCTCTCCTATGTATACCACTCACACTCTTTTCACATTGTTAAATTGCACAGATCCAGTCAGTCCCACCATTCAACATAAGAGACGCTCTCACAAATCACTTAACCATCTGCTCACTCTGTCTATCCTCCTTCTCATCCTTCTCATAGTCGCAGGAGACATTACTCCCAACCCTGGTCCCCCATGTTATAGAAAGTCAAACCCCCCCAACTGCTTCACTCAGAAACCCCTCTAATCTTATTAATATTCCCTGCATGCCATCTGTCTCTCTTAATTGTGCACTTTGGAATTCTCGCTCAGTGTGTAACAAACTCTCCTTCACTCATGACTTTTTCCTTTCTAATTCTCTTAACCTCCTGGCTCTTACTGAAACCTGGATCCAGCAGTCAGACACTACCGCTGCTGCAGCTCTTTCATACGGGGGACTACACTTCTCTCATACCCCAAGATCAGACAATAGAGCAGGTGAAGGCGTTGGTCTGCTATCACCAAAATGTACCTTTCAGGTTATCCCTCAACTACCCTCACTAGTCTTCCCTTCTTTTGAGGTCCATGCCGTCAGACTCTACACCCCCTTCTCCATGCGAGTAGCGGTGGTGTATCGTCCTCCCGGCCCCTCCCATCAGTTCCTGGATCATTTCACCACTTGACTTCCACATTTTCTCTCCTGTGACATATAGGCTGAACTAGATGGACATAAGGTCTTCCTTCAGCCTCCAAAACTATGTTACTGTTACTATGTTATCCCTACCCTCATCATGTGAGATTTCAACATCCCCATTGCTCTTCCCCTCTCCCCATCTGCTACTCACCCTTTATCTCTAACCTCCTCGTTTGGCCTTTCGCAGCTTACTAATTCTCCAACGCATGAAGACGAAAACTCCCTCGACTTGGTCTTCTCTCGGCTTCGTGCAGTGGATGATTATGCAAACTCCCCTCTCCCGCTCTCTGACCACAATTTTCTTTCATTCTCTATCAAGAACTGCCAGGCTGCTCAGGTCACCCCCACTGTCCATACTTATATAGAAACATACAGGCCATTAACACCCAGAAACTTATGAAGAACTTGCAGTCTTCATTGGCCCCTATCTCCTCCCTCTCATGTCCTGATTCTGCATTGAAGCATTACAATGAAACACTTCAAAGTGCCCTGGATGAATTTGCACCCCCTATAAATAGAACACAACACAGACAGCGACAACCCTGGAACACCCTGCAAACACGTTTCCTGCAGCGGTGCTCCAGGTGCGCCGAAAGTCTGTGGAGAATATCCAATCTACACGAAGATTTCATCCATTATAAGTTTATGCTTAGAACATACAACACTGCCCTTCACCTCTCCAAACAAACCTATTTCAACACCCTCATCACCTCGCTGTCCAATAACCCGAAACGTCTCTTTGACACTTTTCATTCTCTACTCAACCCAAGAGTACAGGTCCCAACCACGGAGCTCCGAGCTGACGATCTGGTCAATTACTTCAAAGAAAAAATTGACCAGATTCGACAGGAAATTATCTCCCAATCACCTCATACCGTGCACTGTCCTCCCTCCCCCACTGCATCTAGCTCACTCTCTGATTTTTAACCAGTTACAGAAGAAGTAAGCAGGCTCCTTGCATCTTCTCGCCCAACCACTTGCAACAGTGACCCATTTCCGTCACATCTCCTCCAGTCCCTTTCCCCTGCTGTCACCCCTCACTTAACTAAAATATTTAACCCCTCTCTCTCTCTTCTGGTATCTTTCCCTCCTCATTTAAGCATGCCATCATACATCCACTACTTAAAAAACCATCTCTCGACCAAAACTGTGCCGCTAACTATAGACCTGTCTCTAATCTTCCCTTCATCTCTAAACTCCTGGAACGCCTGGTCCACTCCTGTCTTATCCGCTATCTCTTTGATAACTCTCTTCTCGACCCTCTCCAATCCGGTTTCCGCTCTTTACACTCTACTGAAACTGCCCTCACTAAAGTTTCTAATGATCTACTAACAGCTAAATCAAATGGTCATTACTCCATGCTAATCCTCTTGGATCTCTCTGCAGCATTTGACACTGTGGATCATCAGCTCCTCCTCACTATGCTCTGTTCCATTGGGCTCAAAGACACCGTTCTCTCCTGGTTCTCCTCCTATCTCTCTGACCGATCCTTTACTGTATCTTTTGCCGGTTCCTTCTCTCACCTTCCCCTTACTGTTGGGGTTACTCAAGGATCGGTTCTAGGCCCCCTCCTCTTCTCCTTGTACACTGCCCCTATTGGTCAAACAATCAGTAGATTTGGTTTCCAGTACCATCTCTATGCTGATGACACCCAATTATACGCTTCTTCTCCTGACATCACGCCAGCCTTTCTAGAAAACACCGGCGATTGTCTAAACGCTGTGTCTAACCATCATGTCCTCACTATATCTGAAACTGAACCTGTCAAAGACTGAACTCCTTGTGTTTCCTCCCGCTACTAATGCACCTATACCCAACATTGCCATTTCTATGTGTGGTTCCACTATTACTCCCCAGCAATATGCCCGCTGTCTTGGGGTCATACTTGACTCTGAGCTTTCCTTTGCCCCCCACATTCGATCACTGGTTCACTCTTGTCATCTGCACCTCAAAAACATTTCTAGAATTCGACCTTTTCTTACTTTTGACTTTGCAAAATCTCTTACTGTTTCTCTTATTCATTCTCATCTCGACTATTGTAACTCTCTTCTAATCTAGCCAGGATCATATTCCTCACCAATCGTTACACCGATGCCTCTACCTTGTGCCAGTCATTACACTAGCTACCCATCCACTCCAGAATTCAGTATAAACTTATTACCCTCACCCACAAAGCCCTCCATGGCTCAGCACCACCCTACATCTCCTCCCTTGTTTCAGTATACCACCCTACCCGCACCCTCCGTTCTGCTGATGACCTGAGGTTAGCATCCTCAATAATCAGAACCTCCCACTCCCATCTCCAAGACTTTACACGTGCTGCGCCAATTCTTTGGAATGCACTTCCCAGGTCAATACGATTAGTCCCCAATCCCCACAATTTTAAGCGTGTCCTGAAAACGCATTTATTCAGACTGGCCTAACGCCTCAACACATTAACCTAATCTATCCCTGTGTGGCACAGCCAAAAGTTTTACCATAACCAGGTTCCCCGCATCATGTTCCCACATGCTTTATGCATCCATTAGCCCTCTGTGTCTCTACTGTTACACACTTAACATTATGGCTGGTACATACAATCAGGGCAACTGTTACCACCCACCTTTCGTGTCTACCTCTTTCCTCATAGACTGTAAGTTTGCGAGCAGGGCCCTCATTCCTCTTGGTATTTGTTATAATCTATGTGATTATTGTTATGCTGTAATGTCTATTGTCTGTACAAATCCCCTCTGAAATGTAAAGTGCTGCGGAATATGTCGGCGCTATAGAAATAAAATTTATTATTATTATTATTACTAAGGAGGGTTTGCCTATCAACAAAAGCCTCATTTAGTGGTCCATCCAAAGCTTGTTAAGATGGACGAGTCATCATCCAACCCCTCTTTAATAGGGAATACCCAAAAGACAGTTTCTCCGGATCAGAAGGAACTGTTCTGATTTGGGTACCTTTAGAAGGCAATCTAGGGATCTGTATTACAGATTTAGGAGGAGGGGTTATCGATGCAGTGCTCACCAAGGTGTTGCCATTGTGGGGTACATTTGTTCCTTTGACTGAGAATGAAATACTGAGTCCATCTTATGAAGTCATTACTGTGGGCTTGTATCAGATAATTTTTTATAACGGATGATGAAATGGAGTACTAATCATGGTTCATGATGTTTGATATTTGAAGTATTTATATGTTTATCAGATATCAATCATCTTTAGTTCCAAGACTCTCTTCATCTCTGCCCTTTAATGTATTGTTTTCTCAGCTTTGTGGTAGGGCATAATAGGGCAGAAAGGGATAGTCTACGTTGAGTGGGGGCACCAAAAAATCATTCTTTAGGGTGCCCACCTCCAGTCAGGTAGGGGCAATCATAGGCCTACTATAGGGTATGTGTTAGGCTAATCTATTTTGGGTATATTCTTGGCATATACCTTTTTTCACTGGGTAGTTGTATTTTAAATTGAATCATTAAAGGTTTTTTTAAGGGGAATACATGTGCACATACTCATTTTTGCTTTCCTTAACTTATTTGATATGTCAATACAAAACGAGGTCTGGCCTAGTTCAGAGGACAAGGCTCAACTGTCCACAGAAGGAATGAAACTACTGCGACAATGGGACAAGTTGTGTGTGGAATGGGGCCTTTTGTATTGTAATGTGTACCTAACATCTGAGTTGCAGCACCGGTACCAACTGATAATCCCTGTGTGGATGGGTCCGGTCGTTGCTTGCGAGACGCATGGGGGGCTCACTTTGTAAGTGAAGACACTTCAGTGGTTGCAGGCAGACGCGTGTTGGCAGTGTCGGGTCTGTGGGCTCAGCAAAAGCCCTGAGCAGCAGGCTCCCATGCAGTCTATTAAGACTTCGGCTCTGCTAGAGCTACTCATGATAGAGTACCCTATCAAAACGTAGTCAATGTCGGGGTACTCCTATTGCCTGGTAATGACAGATCACTTTACCAAGTATGCTGTAGCTGTGTCAACAAGAGACCAGATGGCAAAGTCGGCGGCTGCGGCCGTGTGTCGACATTTCTTCCAAGTGTTCGGGTGTCCGCAAGGAATACACTCGGATCAAAGGGCATGCTTCCAGGGGATGCTGATGAAGGAGCTGCACCAGCTGTATGGTATCGAACAGTCGAGAACAATGTTTTATCACCCCCAGGGTAACGGGGCATGTGAGCGCTTTAGTCGGATCCTGTTGCAAATGTTGAGGACATTAGAGGGTCAACAGCAGGCACGCTGGCTTAAGTATCTCCCCGAATTGATGTGGGCCTACAATAATAGAGTGCACAGCACTACTGGCTATTCACCACACATGTTGATGTTTGGGAGACCTGGCCTGGACATTGAGGGTTTGAACATGCCGGATCACTCCTCCAATCCCCCTCAGACTGCATCCGAATGGGTACGAGAACACCAGCGACGGTTGAGGGTGGTGCATCAGGTGGTGGGTGATCGTCTTCATCAGGTGGCCCATAGGGACATGCGACCCGTGCAAACAGAGATATTCTCTCCGAGAGATAGAGTGTCAGTGAGGGCAAAACGACAGTCAGGAAAGCTGAGTGACCGATGGGAGGCGACTCCGTATCTGATAAAAAAAACAAAAAAAAACAAAACAGGTGAATCCTGAAATTCCAGTGTACGAGGTGAAGCCGATGGGGTCAGGGGGGCCAACCCGTAATTTTCACCATAACATGCTACAACGGTGCTGGCTTGAAGATTCGGCTCCCATTCCCAAGGAGCCACAGGCTGCGTCCCAAAGGATGGGTACTCTTAGTGATCTTGAATTTGATGGTGTGCCTTCTCCCGCCCTGGCTTCCTTGCCACCTTTGACCAATCTGTCCCCATGTGACGAGTGTTGAGAATGTGGTGGATCCTGCTGAGCAAAGAGTATCAGGTCAGCTGCTTGGTCCTGACACTGTGTCACAGAACGTCGTGCTGCAGGAGGAGGCAACCTCACTCGCTCCCTCTGGCAACAGCACGGAAAAGGCTTTCGCTCCCTCTGGACCTGCGCCTGTTGGAGTAGGCCTCAGGTGATCTACCCGATCTACGGCAGGAAAACTGCTCCAGCGATATGCTTAGGATGCCTTTGAGTGGAGAGGTATGTCAGGGACGCCAACCTCTAGTGGGGTGGCATGTAAGAGGGTGAACTGTGATTACACCAGGAGAGCACTAGGACCCTGTGGTGTTTGCCTGCTGCAGCTAAGAGCAGGTGCTGTGAGTGCCCGGAAGTCTGTGTGTGCTGGGGGGGTGGGGCCCAGTGTCAGCTGTCTAGAGCTCTAAGGAAGCTTCCAGAATCAGAAAGGCTGCCCAAAGAGACAGTGTGTGGAGCAGCTTGCGAGAAACAAGGAGACTGAACGCTGTAAGAGACAGTTTACTGCAACCCCTTCATCTTGGGAGCCTGAGGCCTTGCTGTGGAACAAATACATAGCGTTCCTGAGAGCTGTGTGACTGTGGAGCTCTGTTGCGTCCCTGTTGTGATGAGCTGAGAAGCAATATTGGACAGATATTTTATAGAGAAACAGGTGCACTGCTTCTAGGAGAATTTGTGGGGACTACAGGAGGAGAGACGGCATCTTGAGGCTACAGAGCTATAAGTTCCCGGCGTTTGGGCTCGGCCCCGGCCGACAAGACGAGGAACCTTGTGTTGCTGCAACTGATTGGCGTCGAAGATTTGGGACTGGCTGCAGCCTATGCATTATGCCTGAGAGGAGACTCACCTCAGGTTAAAGGTACCATAGTCATAGATACTCAGGTATCCCTAGTTGAAGCGCTTAAGGACCTTTGTATTATATTTATATGTATTGTTATTGTAGGTTTTTGTAGGTTATACTTAGTGTTCCATTCTAGAGGGTCCCTTGATATCACTACATTTGATTTACACCTGTTCTCTGGGTACCTGAATTGACCTGTTAGGTAAATTTATTTTAAATCCCAGTGTAATACACTCTTCAGGGAACCTTGGATTGGCATAGTGATTTCAGCTCCGGCAGAGTGGGTGTACTGTATAAGGGTATTTCAATCTGTTTCTTCCACATACTAAGTTCTACTTTATCTGCTGTTTGAGTAAATATACTTTTGGGATTTCTGCCTCAGTCTCGGTTTGTGACCCACTGGATCCTATTCGGATCTCTCCTCATTACAAATTCAACACACCTCAATTTTTGTAGCAAAAAAGTAGACATGTCCAAGAGCGGTAAAGGATCCAGCTTTCAGAATATATATTTTTTTAATTTAATACATTGAAAAAAGTGAAAACATATACAAACTTTGCAAAAGGTTGAAGTGAACACTTTCTGTAAGAACCAGCGTGTTTCAAACGTTACAACATTCTCAGTCCAGGTTCGAAATGTGTTGTTTTTTATGAAGGGTGTTCAGTAGGTGAAATCTCTGTTCCCCTGTACTTTACACACTCTCCCCTGCTCCAGGACTGAATCTCTGGTGCCACTCATGGCGTCTGTTATTGTCTTCAGCGCTGACTTCACATCGACAGCGCTGCCGGCGATTAGTGAGCTCGGCAGCTTATGTTATCAACTCGGGCAGAGTCATGGAGGTAAGTTACTGTGTGCAGCGCTGTCATCGATGTAATGATGAAGTCAGTAAGGATTTAGGGCACTTTTACATGGAGATATTTTGCATCAGTATTTGTTAACAGACTCCAGGAGTGGATTCAAAACACAGACGAGGTGAAAGTGATTCAGTTAATTTTTTTCTCTGTGTTTGCTCCTGTCTGTTTTTTAGCTTCCAAATACTGATGTAAAATACTGCCCCAAATACTCACTGTGTGAATGAGGTGAGGTAGCTGCTTGTAATCCTGCTGTAATATAAGTCCTTATTCCAATGATGACTGCACACTTGCTTGTCTTCTCTGCTCCATGATATTCAGCAGAGCAGGAGCAACACCTGGGGCAAAACTGTGGCCGGCAGATGTCCGGCCCTATGACATAGTGACGTGATAGACCCCGACTCCCAAACAAAATGAATCTGACAGATGCACACAAAATAAATACACAAAGCTTTGTAATTAGGTGTCAAACGTTCTCAATTTTATTTAAATTCATGACACCAAAAATGGCACAACCCCCGACTCACGAAGAGTCACCCTCCAGCACTCAGGAGAGGAAAAAACCCCTGTGGTGGAAACCTCTAGGGAACCATGGCTGGAGGATGGCCCTTCCCTTGGGCTTAGAGAGTTAGTGCCGATATAGCAGATGTAACTGCAGAATTTTACTAAATTTATAGAGAACGACATAACAAATATAGACTATAAATGTGATAACCGGATGTGGGTAGAGATCTGGCTGCGATATCGGTCACCACATTGGTTGCTAGACCCAATTTAGTTGATCTGAGTGCCCAGATGGATGAACCATTTCTTCCTTATAGATCCAGGTCCAACCCTCAAAAATGTAGACTTTTGGTTACTGGGATTGTTCATAATAAATAATCCCTAATAGGAGAAATATCCCCTCCCCCTTCCTCCACCCCAATTTGTCACCCATTAAAGTCATAAGTGCTTCCATGAACTCCCAAAGGAGAGCAGCTCTTTGTAGAGGGTAATAGAAGGGGATCCTGTGCTGGGGACCCCCCTCTGTTACCTTCCCATGCCCTGGGGGTGTCTAAAGCAGACAACCCCTTTCCCTGCTAGAACCTCCAAATTTCACCAAGGTCGGCACATTACGTGGGGTGGTCAAGCTCAACGTCCTCAGGCGCATCAGTAATGGCGCTGATCGTGGCAGCGCAACCTTCTATTATGGAATCACCTTTATCACACGTGTTTATGACCTCATAACAGTTGTCATGGTTACTACAGGGGCTATTACTGATGCAGGACCCAAGTATTAACCCTTTCATAAATGGTAATTCACATCATTATAGAGTCAACTAACTGCGCTTGTTACCAAGCAGGCGCTGATCATTATGGCTTCCTTAGGCACCATATAAAACAAAGATTAAATGTGCAATTGTTTCAGGAGGGGTTTTGCACTTTTTTTGATCCAGGGATTGGGTTTATAGCTAGCACGTTACACTGAAACAAATAAGGGAAATTCTTGGAAAATAATATTATAGGGAATTGCATTTCAAGCATTTTCCTAATGTACAGCTTGCATAATTACATAGTTTGAACTTGATGATTCTAGGTGTTTTTTCAACCTGGGTTTAGTAATGGATAATTTCTTTTCCTCTACTTGATCCATAAATAAAACGTATTTTAATTGCAGTTATTTCAGGTAGTGGGATAAATATTCTCCGGTCACGATTACATAATGTTATCCTTGGATTAAAAGAGGCAGAGGAACATAAAACATGCAAAGGATCCCAGATGGTGATTTGTTCTGGTTGAGCATTAAAGGGAATCTGAGAGCATTATGGCTGTGTTCACACACACAGTGTTTTTAGCGGTATTTTTAGCGGATTTTCCAATAAAACTAAAAATAAGCTTCCCATTCATTTCTATGCATTTTGCACTTTTTGTGCATACTGATGCGTTTTTTACCGCAAAAAAAAATACTTCGCGGTAAGAAAATGCAGCATACTCATTAATTTTGCGGATTTTTCCGCGTTTCTATGCTTCTTGAAAACGCGAGGAAAAAAACGCATAAAACCCGCAGAGAAAAAAAGTGCGGTTTCTGGGAAGGGAGTCAGGTTTTTCAGCAGAAATTTTCTGCTACGTGTGCACACAGCCTAAGATGTAGGGGCAGAAAGCAGCCAATCAGTGGTTGGCAGGGTTACCCAGAGATCATGAATAAGGAGAAAGATCACATGACAGCAGGTGTATTAGTCCTCTAGTGATAGTCTCCTGCTGATAAATCAGTCATTTTATAAGAGTTACAGCAAGCAGCCCAGTAAGTGATCTATCACTGGAATCAGGGTCGCTGCCCCTGTATTATGCTGCTCTCAGATTAGGTGGCAAAAGCCTGGTGACAGATTCTGTTTAATGGCAGTAAAATGAGTTTTAAATGTTTCTTGAAGCACAAAAAACGCCTGTTTAGTGTGTGAAGGGGGATTTTATAGAGAAACTTCTCAGCTACCAAAATTGAAAACTAACTGTTGCTGATTACTTGAATCCTCTGTCCAGTCAGATCAAAGAACGATTCCACCATCATGTGCTGCCAGAGGAAGATCAGGAAATCAGTGATACTGCTCCGTTGTCCTTTAGCACCATAGAATGGATTTATTATACAGCGCTTATTCATATCCGTGGATTGTCGGATACTGCTGGGTATAACAGCCGTCCGGAGGCGAGAGCAAGACATGTTCTCTGTAACCACACTGACCACGAGGATCATGGACAAATGACACCCCTATATTCCCTAGTATTCTTCAAGAGACTGTATCAAAATGTTTTGGGTTTTTTTGTGCATGTTTTTCTTAGCTGGACAATCCCATAATTCAGACCCCAAATTCTCTCCCATTGGCAGCAGACTTGTCTCTCATCTCCCGTCTCACAATCAGTGAAATTACCCTCTACTGCTGGGTTTCCATGATGAGTACTTGGTGAGTTTTTGATGCTGCAGATTTTCTGCAGTATTTCATTTTCCAACTTGCCAGATTAGGTTACTTGTGTTTCTTCGTTGCGTTTGAGTGTTTTTACATGGTTTTATTACTTTTTTTTTTTGTTTTTATTTATTCTTGCATATCATCTTTTAATTAAAATTATTTAGTTTTCTAAACTTCCTTTTTGCTGTGAGCTTTGATAATGGTTTATTGATAATCTTATGGTTGCTTATGGATTGCATCCATTTTTTTTTTGCTGCTGAAATGTAATAAAAACCCATCTGCATTTTTTATATGCAGATATTCGGCATCTCCAGGGGCAGGCTGGGCCGGGCAGCAGATGCCCCCTGGGCTGCCCCCCAGAAGCAGTTTCAGGCCACTGTCTGTACATTTAAATGGGCCGGCTGTCGCATCCCAGCACTGCAGACCAGCCCACACTGTGTGCAGTCAGTAAACTCACCTCACTAGCTCATGGGTTTCTCTCTTTTTTGCAATATGCACAGGATCTGTCTTTTGCACACTTTGACGGATTGTGACTGAGTGCAAAAGACTGAAGTGTGAAAGAGGCCTTAGGCCAGGTTCACATTGTGTTAATGCAGTCCGTTCAACGCATAGCGTTGACGGACTGCATTAACGCTACTGTCATATTGTGATCGCGCTTACCGATCACACTAGTGCAGCTTCCCCATCTGTGCTATCAGTGACGGACCCCTCGACGCTGCAGACCACGTCCAAGGGTCCGTCACAGAATGACGGTACATCGCGAACGCATGCCGGTTATGACATGCGTTGGCGATGCGCTCGTCTATTGCAGTCTATGGGTGCATTAATGCCGCTATGTAACCGTTAAAAGCTGCCCACAAACGCAATATGAACCCAGCCTAAGTCTGATTTATTGCAGCAGCCTGAACTTTCAACAGATAGAGACTGCAGGCCATGTATACAGCACCCTGCTCTGAATGACCCTGGGCCTATAGGACATCATATAGTATTTATAGGACCATATATTATAGCATGTGAGGTTCTGTAGGCGGAGGATCAGTCAGTGCATATTACAGTATATTGTATATTTGTAAACTGTAGAACACCGATAGTGTTACATATCATCTGATGTCTGTAGCCCAGTATATTATACACTAATCTATATACTGTCTGTGCTGTACTGTGTGCACAGACATCACATGGACTGTGGCATAACTAGAATCCTACGAGTACAGGTGCAAAATTTGGACCGAAGCCCCTACTAGTATGTTGGTTGGATCTATGGGCCTGTAATAACGTCACCCATCCTGTAATAACGTCCTTGACCTGTAATAATGTCCCCCATCCTGTAATAACATCCCCTGTCCTGTAATAACACTGCTCAACCTGTAATAATGTCCCTCAACTTGTAATAACATCCCTTGTATTGTAATAACATCCCGTCCTGTAATAAGTCTCCTGTCCTGTAGTAATATTCCATGTCCTGTAATAACATCCCCTGACCTGTAATAGCTTCCCTTGTCACGTAATAAGTCTTCCATCCTGTAATAACATCTCTTCCTTTAATAAGTCTTTCATCCTGTAATAACATCCCTCGTCCTGTAATAAGTCTCCTGACTTTTTAAGCGGGATCACGGGAGGCCAGGTCCCTCCAGCTGCAGAACTGGGGCAATGATGTGGGCCCTGAGCAGGAGTAGGGGGGTGTCCCAGCGGTGCAATGCTGCGGGCCTGGAGTTGGCGGTGAGAAAAGCGGAGTGCATTGCTTTCCTGGCGGCCATGGGCCACCAAAGATTGGGATTTTGGTCCAGCTAAGATTTCAGTCTGCGTATGCGCTGCCTATGGCGTCCATCTTCCTGAAGCCCTCCACCAGGAAGCAATGCACTCCGCTCTGCCTCACCGCCAACAGCGGGCCCGCAGCATCGCACCGCTGGGACACCTCCTCCCACTCACGGCCCACAGCATCGCACCGCTGAGGCACCTCCTCCTTCCACTCACTGCCTGCAGCATCACACCACTGAGACACCCCCTTTTCCCACTCAGGGCCCACAGCATCACACCACTGAGACACCCCCTTTTCCCACTCAGGGCCCACAGCATCGCACACCTTGGACACCCACTCCTCCCACTCAGAGCCTGCAGCATTGCCCCACTTCGTATTGTCAGTGTGTTAATATAGTCACCTATCACTGTCTTCTCTGGTATCCAGTGCCACTCCGCTCCTCTTTAGTGACATGGCAATTTACACCTTCCAGATAACACGGCGGTCTTTTACAATGTGAGAATATGGGGCCTCATTCTGACGCTCCATAGATTTACATTGTGAAAGCCACTCCCAGGTTATGAAGAGCAGAGCGTGAGCTGTACAGTTTGCAGAGCGGTAACGTCATTGAGAAGAGCAGAAGAACAGCGCTGGATACTGGAGTGCTTTACTGCACTTCTACAAGCATATCACTGTCTTAAGGATAGAAATGCAGAAGAACAGTGTGTATTAAGTCTGACGATTGTACTCTGTGGCTCCGCAGAGGACCTTTCATTTCCTTTTTTTCCTTTAATAATAATAATAATAATAACTTTTATTTATATAGCGCCAACATATTCCGCAGCACTTTACAATTAAGCGGGGACATGTACAGACAATAAATTCAATACAAGTTAAGACAATTCAAACAGTGACATTAGGAGTGAGGTCCCTGCTCACAAGCTTGCAATCTACAAGGAAATGGGGGGACACAGTAGGTGAGAAATGCTTGTTAATTCAGGTCTGGCAATTATAATAGGGATTTTCATATAAAGCTGCATGATCCGGTCATCAGCCCGTGTGTTTAAGTGCAATAGACAAGTATCAAATGCAGTTATCATGTGCATGAAGGGTGTGGAGACAGATGAATAGTAGGGTGCAGATTCAGAATAATATTTGGAAGGAGGGAACAGGGCAAAGTTAGCTTGCTGAGTAGTTGATGTGGTAGGCTTGTTTGAAGAGATGGGTTTTCAAAGCGCGCTTGAATAGGTCAGGGCTAGGTATCAGTCTGATCGTCTGGGGAAGTGCATTCCAGACAGCTGGAGCAGCACGAGAGAAGTCTTGGAGACGAAGATGCGAGGTTCGGATTACGGGGGATGTTAGTCTTAGGTCATTTGTAGAACGGAGGGCACGTGTAGTTCCTTTGATTCATGGACTCACTTGGCCGATTGCAGTGATTCTAATGTGAACAACCCTTAGGCTGGATTCTCACCCTATGTCAATATGAAAACTAGGTCCACTACACAGAGGATAGACCTAAAGGCCAATTATATTGTGATTTAAAGAAGCAAAACTCTCCCCCCCCCCCCCCAAAAAAAAATAAATAAATATAGTGTTTCGTAGTGTCAGTGTGTTAATATAGTCACCTATCACTGTCTTCTCTGGTAACCAGTGCCACTCCGCTCCTCTTTAGTGACATGACAGCAATTTACACCTTCCAGATAACACGGCGGTCTTTTACAATGTGAGAATATGGGGCCTCATTCTGACACTCCACAGATTTACATTGTAAAAGACACTCCCAGGACCTTCCATGATGTGACCAATAGAAGCTGCTCAGCTGCGGTCATGTGACTCGCAGTGCACACTGGGAGTCATGTGACCGCAGGTCCTATTGGTCACATCATGCAAAGTCTTGAAGCGATGAGCTGCCTGAATGAGCTGCTGCTGCCGCTCGCCCTGCAAGAGGAGGATGACAGCAGACTCGACACAGGAAAGCCACGGGGGAGCTGGGAGCAGGAGTGATCATCAGTAGATGTCTATAGTGACTGGGGGTGAGAGCAGGCACATGTAATATGCACCGCTCCCGTCTACCAACTCGGCGCCGTTTCAGCACCGAGGTGATGGACAGCGGGTGCAGTGAATATTACATGAGCCTAATGAGCGGGAGCACAGGACCTCCCGCTCACTGTCTCTGCAGCCCCCATCCAGCCCACCCCAGCCCCGACTCCATGCCAGAGCCACCGCGCCCCCCCCCCCCCACTCTATAGCACAGCAGCACACAGATTCGCTTTATAAGATGCACCCCCCACTTTCCCCCAAAATTTGGGGGAACAAAAGTGCGTCTTATAAAGCGAATAATACGGTATTTCACTAGTCCTACCTGTATACCTCATGTTAATGGTCTTGTTGATGAGAAGTGTTATATTCTGTCTTTATGTTAGATTTCTTCCAGGGTGTGCGTTACCTAGAAAAAAATCCCTGGCTCCTGACTTAATTCTAATACTAACCACCTCCCATCAGCGTCAATTATGGCCCCAGAATTCCACATCTGCGCCCTGCACTCCCTCAGAAATACACACCTCATCCTCCTTTCTATGGACGCTGCATTCAGGGATCTTTAAAGCAGGCGCCGGCGAGACACTGTGACCTCCGGTGTGCACGCCGATAATATACTCTCCCCACTTGCTCTCTGCACAGTCATCGCTAGAAACCATGTGTACATGGCGATGACTATGCAGGGAATAAGTGGGGAGAGCACCTTATTGGCGTGCACACTGGAGGTCACAATGTCTCGCCGGCGCCTGCTCAGAAAACCACCATGGTTACTTACCGGTAACCGTTTTTTCCGGAACCCATGACAGCACACCTGAGAGAGGGATCCGCCAGGACAGGAACCTACTGAGATATAAGGGGCGGCACCTCTCCCCTGCTTCAGTTGGTTACAGAGCATTGAGAGGACTTCCCAGTAAGTTACATGTTAATCCAACACCACATCACACAAATGCACCCTACTAATAGTGCACACCCATACGGTGAAAAGGGGGGGGGGGAATATACGGGTGCTGTCATGGGTTCCGGAAAAACCGGCTACCGGTAAGTAACCATGGTGGTTTTCCCTTCACCCATCACAGCACACCTGAGAGACTTTTGGAGACCTCGAAATACCTTAGGGAGGGACCACCGCTTGCAGCACCCTTCTACCAAAGGTTAAGTCAGCAGAGGAGGATAGATTTAATCTATAGTGCTTAAAGAAGGTGGAATGTGAGGCCCAGGTAGCGGCCTTACAAATCTGTTCAATCGATACCTCTGCCTTTTCAGCCCAGGAGGTCGCCACGGCTCTAGTGGAGTGAGCCCTGATGCCGTCAGGAATTGGGATACCACTAGCTGAGTAGGCTACACTAATGGCCTCCCTAATCCATCTAGCAATAGTCCCTTTTGAAACCCCATAGCCTTTCCTGGCACTCTGAAAAGCTACGAATAGGGACTGAGACCTCCTCCATTGGCTAGTGACAGATATGTATTCTAACAGGCAGGGCTGTGGAGTCGGAGTCGTGGAGTCGGTGCTCATTTTGGTGGAGTCGGAGTCGGTATAAAATGGACCGACTCCTAAAATATATAATAAATTGGGTACAGTAATTCAATGCAGGATGTGCTGAATATTTTTTCATAGGAGTTTGGGAAAGTTATGAAATGTCCTATAAATGGCTGTTATATTCCTGATCTAAGGCTACATTCACACACAGCGTTTTTCCTGTGTTTTTTGAGGATACGTTTTTCAGCTGCAAAAGCTGATCATCTTTTTAAAAAACTGCATCACCTGAAAGGTTTTTGAGCTCATAATGTTTTCAATAGCAAAAGCAGATTAGAAATCTGCTCTATCTATCCATTTATCCATATCTGTACCAAAAAGAATGAAAACCGGGTAGTACACCAATATATATTCTGTTCTATCTAAATATCTTGATTATTGGATCATAAAAATGATTAAATGTCTGAGGTTCACATTGTACTACAATAAATTTTTCACTTAAATATAAGCAATATGTGTGGGAGTCGGAGAGTCGGAGTCGGAGTAAGGGAAATTGAGGAGTCGGAGGTTTGGCTTACCGACTCCACAGCCCTGCTAACAGGGCTCTCTTAACATCCAAACTATGGAACTTTTCTTCTCCTGGATTCTTTGGGTTATCGCAGAAGGATGGGAGGATAATCTCTTGACCCCGATGCAAATCTGACGCTACCTTAGGCAGATAAGCGGGGTCAGTTCTTAGCACCACCCTGTCCTGAAAAACTTGTATGTAGGGTGGATTCACAGAGAGCCTGCAGGTCGCTTATTCTACAGGCTGATGTAAGGGCCACTAAAATGATTGTTTTTAGGGTCAGAAATTTTATGGGGAGCTGATGTAATAGCCTCTAGTACTAGGTTTAAATCCCAGGGGGCTATCCTGGGTATTGGAGTAGGCTTAGCCCTATGACAGGATTTGATGAATCTGGCTATCCATCTATTTGCTGCCAGGTTGCAGTTATAGAGAGCCCCTAACGCAGATACCTGAACCTTAAGCGTATTCACCGCTAACCCCAGCTGTAATCCTGTTTGTAAAAACTCCAAGATGGCACTAATCGGGGGTTCTTGTTCTAACGGCTTACTTAAGAACTGCAGGAATTTATTCCATGTTCTGCTGTAGATATTGGTTGTCACCGGTTTCCTACTCTTTAGCAGGGTGGCCACCAACCCGGGAGAGAACCCTCTACCCCTTAAAAGTGACCTTTCAAATTCCACGCCGTCAGATGGAATCCTTTGTCTTGTGCGTGGAATATCGGCCCGTGAGCTAGAAGGTCCGGGATTTCTGGCAGAACCCATGGATCGGAAAGGGACATCTTTCGCAGTAGAGCAAACCAGGGCCTTTTTGGCCAAAATGGGGCATCAGAATTTCTCTGGCTCGATCGCTCCTGATCTTCTTGACCACTGTTGGGATCAGAGCAACTGGGGGGAATGCATAGGCCAGCTTGAAGTCCCACTGAATGTGCAAAGAGTCCACTGCCCATGGATTTTCCCTCAGGTTTAGAGAGCAAAACTTTTGTGTTTGCCTGTTGTGCTTGTTGGCAAAGAGGTCTATTACTGGTTCCCCCCAAAGCTGCGTTATTTTTTGAAAAACAGACCGATTCAGAACCCATTCTCCTTGCCTCAGAGTATTGCGGCTCATGAAATCGGCCTCTATGTTTTCTGCCCCTTTTATGTGTAAAGCTGTTAAGGAGTGTAAGTGTTGTTCCGCCTTGCCCAAGATGTCGTCTGCTGCTTTCATTAGGGAGTGTGATCTTGTCCCCCCTTGGTGGTTCATGTATGCCACCGTCACTTTGTTGTCCGACATGATGCAGACATTGCGGCCCCTGAGTAGGGGGAAAAAAGTGGGATAGGACTTTGTTCACTGCCCACAATTCTCTCAGATTGGAGGATGCCCTCCTTTCGTGAGGT
Organism: Dendrobates tinctorius; assembly: GCF_039654945.1. Taxonomy (NCBI): domain Eukaryota; kingdom Metazoa; phylum Chordata; class Amphibia; order Anura; family Dendrobatidae; genus Dendrobates; species Dendrobates tinctorius. The sequence goes on along the minus strand of NW_027361684.1, from coordinate 33,222,039 downwards.
GTCCAGGACCCCTGGCCTACACAACCCCTTAGGTGTGCCCCCCACCCCAAGGAACTTGCATCGGTTAGAATCACATCTGTCACCTGATTGTCCCAAGGTATTCCTGTGGTCAGGTTTGTACTGTCCAGCCACCCGTCGAGAGAGTCTCTGGTCTCTAATGAAAGTTCCATACCTCCTTCTAAACGCCCTTTTAGCGATCTTTGTGCTGATAGTATCTCCCACTGGAGTTGACGGGTGTGAAATTGGGCCCATCTGACCGCCGGAATACAGGACGTCAGGGTGCCCAGTAGAGACATCGCTTTCCTCAATGTCATCTGAGGTTGGTTTCGGGCAGACAAGGCCATGTTCCGTACCTTCCCTATTTTGGCCTCCGGAAGCAGACACGCCTGCTGTTCCGAGTCCAGGATAAATCCTAGGAAGGTCTGTTGCTTTAGGGGTTGTAATTTTGATTTTTTGAAATTATCCACCCTAATTCTTGTAAGGTGTCGGTCACCTGGCTTAACTGCACTGGTTCTCTGAGTTTCCCACTATGAGAAAATCTTCCTGGTAGGGTATTATGATTGTATCGTGAATCCGGAGGAAGGATGTTACTTCCACTACGACCTTGGTGAAAATTTTCGGGGCTATGGATATGCCAAACGGAAGGGCCCTGAATTGGAAATGTCTCAGTACGCCTTGGATATAAAGTGCTACCCTCAAGTATTTTTGGAAATCTGGATGGATAGGGATATGATAATATGCATCCTTCAGATCGACTACAGGCGTAAAGCAATCTTGATGTAGTAGCTTTATGGCCGTAGTCACTGACTCCATTTTGAAGGTCTGATTCCCTATCCACCGATTGAGTCCTCTGAGGTTTATAATTGTCTTGAATGATTGGTCCGGTTTTTTTATCAAAAAAAGTGGTGAATAGAAGCCTCTCTCTTTCTGTGTGTCTGGGACTTCGTAAAGGACCTGTTTGTCTATTAGGTTCAGAATCTCCGCTTCCAAGGACAACTGTTCTTCGGACGCTTTTCTGATAGGGGTAACCACGAACATGGCTTTCGTCTGGTGAACAAAGTGGATTTTCAGGCCTTCTCTTAAGACGCTTAGGATCCAGGTATTGGAGGAGATCTTTTCCCAGGCCTGGGAAAAAAAAAAAGAGTGCCAATCTCCCCCCTACTGGAATACTGGCGTCACTGTGGTGATTTTTTTGAGGTGGAGGTACCCCCACCAAACATAAATCCCAACTTTTTTTTCTTTTGTCCTCCCATCTCCCTCTGTCGGCCGGAGGACGCCCCCTATTGAATCTTCCCCTCCGAAAGGGTGTCTTCTCTGCTCTGTCGGGAACCTAGGGAAGCCTTTTTTCCTGTCGCTTGCCTTTTCCAGAATATCATCTAGGTTCTGCCCGAATAAGAACCGACCATCACAGGGGAGGGAGCACAGTTTAGCTTTAGACTGCAGGTCTCCCGGACAGCCTTTAAGCCAAAGTGCCCGTCTAGCAGCATTTGATAATCCTGCCGCCCTAGCCGACAACCTCATGCAATCCGCCGAGGTGTCTGCTAAAAAAGCTGCTGCTCCATGCAAGAGATACATATCCGCCAATATCTTGTCTCTTGGAACCCTTGATGCTAGCTTTTCCTCCAACTGCTGCAGCCAGATCATCAGGGAGCGTGCCGTGCAGGTGCCCGCTATTCCCGGTTTTAAACCTCCCGCTGTTGCTTCCCATGCATGCCTCAGATACGAGTCTGCTTTCTTGTCTAGCGGGTCCCGAAGAACCCCTGAATCTTCCAGGGGAAAGGCCGATTTCTTAGACCTGTATAACGCCGCGTCTATTTTTGGGACCTTGTCCCATACTTCCGCATCTTTGTGCTCAAAGGGGTATCGCCTCTTAGAGGTGGAGGGAAGAGCCCCTGATTTTTCGAGTTTCCTCCACTCTCTCTCAATAAGCCCCTGGATCTTCGTGGTCACTGGAAAGGTCCGTTTTTTCTCTCTTAGAGTCCCCCAAACATAACGTCTTCTAGGGTTTTTGCAGTTTTCCCTTCCTGTAGGCCCATCGTTGTTCTAATTGCCTTTTTGACCAATTTTAAAAGCGATTACTCCTGTGGTGGAAGGGACGTTAAATAAAAGATACACCTTGACAGAATGCAGCATTAGTGCTGCACAAGGTGGCTTCTGGGGGGTGTGACAGGTTCCCTTTAAATGTGGCTGACAAGCTAGAAAAGCTCGATGACTTTCACTCTAGGGCCTAGAGTCTAGGAGATGCAGAATATCTGTGTCTTATGCCAAGTTCCCACAAAGGGTATTCACTGCATTTTTTATGCTGCATATTTTTTCCCCATCAAAGAGTGGGATTTATAGACTTCTCATGACCACATTTTGTAATGCAGCGCGAACTGATCTGCAGTGCGTTTTTGAAATTCAGAGGTCTTTTTTTTTTGTCTTGCAGTAAATATGCTTTGTATAGACTCGAATGAGATGAGAAAAATCTGCAGGGAGAAAAAAAAAAAAGGAATGACGCATATGCATTTTTCGACAGCGGAAATAAACTAATAAGACATGCAATCAGCATAGGTTTTATCAATAAAGTTTTCACAAAGCTAAGTAATGGGAAATTTCCAAAACAAAGCAGCTTTCAATAAAAAATAAATGTAAAAAAACTCTCAAACACAATGAAAAAAAAAAAACAAGTAGCCTAATATTGTTCATCGGTGCAGAAAATCTGCAACATCAAAAAGGCACAAAATACTTATCTTAGGAACTTGATCTTGGTGAACAAACTTACATCATACCACAACATAGATCAGGAATGTCAAACAAATACAAAGGACCAAAATTAAAAACTTGGACAAAGTCCATGGCCAAACTTGATATGTATTAAAATACCATTGAGGAAGTTTTTTCCTTATGAAATCTATTGATGAAACTTTTTGTATGGAAAAACTTAAAAGGGCTTGTCCCACGTAATAAAGTACCTTTTAATTAATAAATCTTAGAATAAAATAAGCACATCACAAATTGTGAATAATGAGAGAAGTAAAAAACATATGGCCTAATTTAAATATGCAATAAAGTATAAAAAAAAAAATTGAATACAGATAAAATATGATGCCAACAGAAGTGCCTCCCCAAACACAGTATGATACCCCCCACATGCATGGTATGATGACCCTACTTTACCCACCCAGTAAAGTATGGTGATCCATCACAGTATGATGTCGCAAATATGATCCCCGCACAGACCTGCGGATAGCATAATGGGCTGCACATAGTCTTCCATAAAGTATGAGCCCCACATAGTCCTTCATACTGTATAATGGGCACCACACAGTGCTCCATACAGTATAATGGACCAACATAGTCCCTAGTGTCGCGGGCCAAATATAATCACCCTAAGGGCCAGAGTTTGTCTGACTCGCATGTCACTCTTCTTGATTGCAATCAATGAAAAAATAAAATAAAATTAACTCCATTACGAGTAACCGTGGTAAATGTGAACCTTTAATGTTTCCTGTGGTGCCTTTTAATACAACACATTGATCTTTGTAATTCATTCCACAAAAGGTAAAACACATTTAGCCTCTTCCTTTCGGTTCTTGGCATGCAGTAAACAAGATGAAAACAAGATTACCAGGAACAACAACCCTCACAATTTCTGCAACAGTTTAAAATGAGAAAAAAAAACTATCAAGATTTTTAAAAATGTCCTTAAAAGGTTATCACACACATACAGCAACATCTAACATGTACAAATTATTTCTGGTCTGAGAATGGTAAACTGCAAAAAATAAAAAAATGTAAAAAAAAAAAAATAAATAAAATTACGTATTTTCCATTGGGAAATTCCTTGTACAATTAAATATAAAAGTTTTTTCAAATCACAGTATTTTCCATATAGCAATAATATTTTTGTCAGTTAAAGCCACTAAGTATTCCATCCGGGGGTCCACAAGCACGGTGTTAATCACACTTTCTCCAACCTTCTCTTTTTTTGCAACAGGGTATGGCCAGTCTATAATCTGTCAGGATAGAAAGAAAATATTGTATAATGGTAAGATACACTTGTAGAATACATTACCGATGATTGTTAAAATGTATCTATAGTACAGGAGCTATGATACAGTACCACATTCTTACATTACTGTGACCGTGTATCCAGGGCCGGAACTACAGTCCAATGGGCCCTGGTGCAAAAGTTTGGTACGAGGGGGGGGGGCGCGTGGCGATGTAGTGAGCCAGGAGGACGCGCTGAGACGGAGCTCCTCGCATTCTGCTATTCATCCTGCCATTCTAGCAATCTCACTGGCATTTAACCCCACGCACCTTATTCTCCCTAGACCTCAGGAGTCATCCGGTGCCCGGGGGGACGTGATCCGCAGCTTCGGTGAGCCAGGCACTGGGGGCACCGGTGGGGATGCGGGACCTGAGGACGCCGGCCATCTTAGCTGTGCGCTCCGACAGGAAGGAGGCACAGATTTGCAGATCCTAGCCGCGTGGAGCCGCTGGAGTGGAGTCTTTTCTCAGGAGGCACAAGAAGGGGAGACGCGGTGAGAGCTCTGGAAAATGAGCCCCGCGCTCCCTCACTGACATTTTAGCTAACCCTCTGGTGTTTGTGCCGGGCACTCCTGGACCCCCGTGGGAGAGCGCTGCTGGGCTCCTGTGTGCTGGTGGTGGTTGAACGCTGGGACGGCCGGCGGGACCTGCAGAGGCAGCAGCCATTTTTGAAGCACACGCGCTGCCTGTGAAACGCAGTGCTGGTCCCCGTAGCTGCGGCGCTGACGGGCAGGTGAGCACATATCCTTCAAGGACTGTGGAGGGCAAGCGGTGAGTGCCCTGAAAGATTGGGCCCCGCGTTCTTCCTCTTTGCTACGTCACCTAGCCTGCTGGTGCTATTACTTTAAGGGCCTGGGTCCCTTCCTGGCTGCTGTCTTGTGGGGCGCTGTGGTCTCCACCCCCCCCCGCCCCCGCCTCCCGGGTTATAAGGGCCCTTGTTTGCTGCTTGGAGCCAGACATTGTTTCCCTGCGTGGCCGTGTAGCTCTGTGTCACCTTTGGGGCTCTGCTGCCACTGTATGATAGCCCTGCTGCGCCTATAATAAAGGTCCCCAGTGTACTGTTCTTAATAAGCAGCTGTGCCATATTGCTGTTAAAATGAGCCGCTCTAAGGGGACAGGAGCGGCTGAAAGACTGAAAGAACATGCTAGAATAGATCATTCTAACGTCTCAAGACCCCTTAAAAATAACCCCTCACAGGCTCAGCGTAAAAGCCGCTCTTCTGGAGGCGAGGATGAGAGTGAGCAAGAGGAGTTAACCCTTAAACAGGCGTCTGAACAACTCATGCAGGCCATCTCCTTAACCAGGACATCTCTGACTGGGAAGATTGAGGACGTGCACACTGAGGTGGGACGCCTCCGAAAAGATATACAAGCCATGAGGGGCCGCATTACGGAGGTGGAGACACGGTGTCCCAGGTAGAGGATACCATCACACCTATGGAAGCAAAGTTAATGAAGGTGGCAGGCTCTATGAATGCATGGAGGCAAAAAGCAGACGACCTGGAGAACAGAATGCGTCAAAATAATATCCGAATTATTGGGCTCCCGGAACGTTCGGAGGGTCAACACCCGGAGCAATTTCTGGAAGATTGGCTCAAAACTACTTTGGGAGACGAATTCTCTCCAACATTTGCGGTGGAGCGGGCCCACACAGTCCCCACTAGGCCTCTTCCTCCTGGAGCCCCACCTAGACCTTTTTTTGGCACGTCTCCTTAACTGCAGGGACAGGGATGTGGCTCTGCGTTTGGCATGGCAGAAAAGCCCCATTAAGTTCAACAACGCCACGATCTCTATTTTCCCAGACTTCTCCATGGAACTTCAGAAACAACGGGCACAGTTCATGGAGGTCAAAAAGAGCCTCCGGGCGAGGAATGTTATGTACTCATGATTTATCCGGCCCAGCTTCGAGTGGTTCATGAGGGTTCCACCCTGTTTTTCACGGAGGCGACGGAGTGGCTACGGTCCCATAAGGGGTCTGCTGCAAAGGAATCCTAGTGCATATATTGCTAGTCAATACCTTTGCATCAATGGTCTGATTGGAGCTCTATCCGCATGCATCCAATTACCAACAATACCGGACACTCTGCTCAGTGATGGTATCCCCTTGTTTGCTTCGTGACGGGCGTACAGGACTCTGCTCCCATACTGTTTGTTGTTTGTTTACTCTGTTTTTTCTTTGTTGTGGTTTTATATGTTTTTTTAGGTAAGATTCGCAGCCAACGACAATTTTCATCTTTAAGTGATGTCTCCAAATTCTACCTGGGTAATGATGTGCCCCATATTCAGCAGAGTAGAACATGGGGTCTGAGTTGATCTGTATGACATGGAATGTGAGGGGTATAAAAACTCCTCGGAAAAAGATTAAGGCTTTCTCGCAGGTCCGACATTATCACCCTCACATTGTGGCCCTAGTGGAGACGCACCTGACCAGGGATAGTTTGGTGTGCGCAGAAGCCTTGGGTACAATGGTCTGTTCACGCATTCCATACCAGCTACTCGAGAGGGGTTTCATTGTTGGTACATAGAGACGTTAGATGGGAAGCCAGGGAGACTGAAGGTCGCTTTGTTTTTGTGCATGCACTGATAAACGCCAGGGAATGTGTGTCTATAACCCCCCTCCGGCTAGTATGTCCCTTCAGAGGGCAATGAGTTTTGCCCTGGATTATCCGGATGTGGATGTTATTTGTATGGGAGATTTCAATATGGTTATGAACAACTGCCTTGATAAATTGAGGTTGGATGATGGAGTGACTGGGGGGGGCCCCCTTCACTGACTACAACTTCGCCGTCACTGTTTATGGGGGGGGGTGGGTGGCTGGACTTGTGGAGGATGCGTCACCCTGAGTTAAGAGAATATACCTGTCACTCGTCCACTAAACGCTCTCTGTTGCGCATAGATTACATATTTGGTTCCAGCGGTCTGGCGATGTGGGTGGATAACAGAGCATGGCACTAGGGGGATCTCAGACCATAGTCCGGTCATCCTTAAACTTAAATATGGACAATTAAACAAAGGGATAGTCTGGAAGTTGAATCCTTTCTGGTTGAAATTAATAGAAGATATGGCTTTGGTGATAAATTTATAAAATGGATCAAAAATACTATATATGAAACCCAAGGCCCGTATCATAGTAAATAACTCTATAACTGAGTCTTTTCCATTACATAGGGGGACTCGTCAAGGCTGCCCTCTTCGCTCTTGCGACTGAGGCACTAGCAATGCGTATAAGGCCTGGTATTAAGGGAATTGATGTAGCGGGTCGGGTGGACACTTTAGGCCTATATGCTGATGATATGGTGGTATTCATGGATGAAGCGGAAGAAACTTTGCCGCAAGTGATAGCCCTTATAGATAGATTCAGCAAATATTCAGGCTTATATATAAATTGGGAGAAGTCGGCTGTTACCCCTTTCTCATGCCCCGATGCCGCAGCTAGAGGCTCTCTCCTCACTGTCTATTGCATCTAATTTTAAATATCTGGGTGTCTACATATCCCGTGATATTAAGTTATAAATCAAACGCACTATCCACCCACTGCTGGAACGAAAGTTAAATTTGCATCCTGGAGCAAACTTTCGTTGTCTGTAGCCGGGCGCATTAACTTGATTAAAATGATATTACTTCCCAAGCTTAGCTACTCCCTTCAGCACAGTGCTGTGATGGTGCCCAGATCTTTCTTTCTGAATCTCAACTCCCAGATCACGTCTTTTATATGGGGGAAAACTAGGCCCAAACTTAAATTGGCCACCTTACAAAGACCTAAAAAGGGAGGTGGAGCAGCGCTGCCAAATTTTTTCCTGTATTATTTAGCTGGGCAAGCTAAAGCTTTAAGTAACTGGATGCCGGATAGCTACATTCCCAACTCTGAAAGTCACCAGCTTCATGCTGCACAGACTGATTGCCCACTGGGTTTCCTTGAGTTAGAAAGAACTAATACCCCTCATCTGCTGCCCTTGCTCCGATTGGCACGATTAACATGGAGGCAAATCAAGAAAGTGTCTGGGTTCAAAGATTTTATAGCATAAATGCCCCTGTGGAATGATTATTTTCCAGAATTGCTAAACCACCCGTCCACTGAATTTTGGATTCAGCATGACGTTTCTTCGATGGGGGACTTGTATGATCGGGGAACCTTGAGGTCCTTTGAGCAATTACAGGCTACGCATGATATCCCAAGATCCCAGTTTTTCCACTATTTACAACTGAGATCAGCTCTTCAATCGCATGTGAGATATAAGGGTGTAGGCCGTACTATTTCATCTCTGCCTCTGATAGGAATCCTTAAATCGCAGGGCCCTCAGGGTATCATCTCTTTATACACATACATGCTGTCAGCGGGAACAGAATATGTGGGAACGACTCATCCCTAAAACACAGGACGAGGAGTGGGAGGAGATTTTGGAATCTCCGATTGGAGTATCACCATCTATTAACAGAATTATACAATTATATATAATTAATCAGTCGTACATGACTCCGACACGACTTTTTAGGATGGGTCGATTCCAATCATCAGAATGTTTACGGTGCCACTCTCCAGACGCAGATTTTATTCATATGGTATGGCAGTGTCTCGCTGTCCTAGATTACTGGAAAGAGGTTACGTCATTACTGTCATTCCTAGTACAAGCCCCGGTCCCTCTAGAGCCACTGGTCTGCTTGTTTGGGGTATGGGATGAGGAGATCTGGGATCGATATAAGGGGGTCTTCCTGCGTGAGACGTTATTTATTGCACGGAAGGTACTGGCATTATGGTGGATGGGAACTTTGTCCCCCTCCCTTAGAATTTGGATTGACTTGGTGAATTCGATTGTTCCATACGAGCGCACGTTATACCAAAAGGGGATGCCCGGGTAAATTTGAAAAGATTTGGGGGAGGTGGAACTCCTCTCATCTTACCCCTGCAAGGTTGAGACATCACATACGAGATCGTAAGCTGTAGGATACTAGGCTGCGGAATAGTAGGTGTAGGTTGATGTAGTGGTAGTTTAAGAGTTTCTGTTTAGATTTCCTTATCCGAATAATACATGTTAAAGGATTATGTGATTTGTTCGTTATACATGTTTTATGATATATAGTCAACTGTCCTTTGCGAAAAATAGTGTGCAATGTCTTGGTTCTATATTCTATAATGGACGGAAACATGTATGCTCTGTGGAAAATGTTTACTACCATAAAAAAAATGCACAACATTCAATTGGTCTATGTCCTGAAGTTCAATAAACGAATTAAAAAAAAAAAAAAAAGTTTGGTACGAGATCTGTATATATAGTGTACGCCATCCTGAGTGCCTTCCTATTATAATGTACCCTATTCTGCTGCTTTTTTCCCCCTAAGGCTAGTTTCACACTAGCGCTTTTGAGCGCAGCGACGGCCTGCGCACGGCCACTAAGCCCCGCCCCCTGCCGCGCCTCCGCCAGTAGCTCCGCCTACCGGCGCATGATGCTGCATGCGTCCCCTATCTTTATCACTGGGGGCGCAGGCCGTGCGCAGTATGCGTTTGGCGGCGCATGCGCCTTTTTGACGGTGCGCCAAGCGCAACCAATCTGCAGTAGGTTGCGTTTGGCGCAGGTCGGCGCACCGTCAAAAGGACGCATGCGCCGCCAAACGCATACTCCGCACGGCCTGCGCCCCCAGTGATAAAGATAGGGGACGCAGGACGCATGCAGTGTCATGCGCCGGTAGGCGGAGCTACCGGCGGAGGCGCGGCAGGGGGCGGGGCTTAGCGGCCGTGCGCATGCCGTCGCTGCGCTCAAAAGCGCTAGTGTGAAACTAGCCTAACAAAAAAAAAAAAAAACAAACCCACACACAAAAGATGTTCTCACCTTCCTCCACTCCCACGATGTACGGCGTCCTCCGTACCTGGAGAAAAGGCTGGCAGCTGACTTTTACGCCCCAACCACTGGCAGCTGAATGTGCGACCAATGACGCATACAGCGGAGATAAGTGCCAGTGTCTGAAGGCCCCTTTCCCGCATGAGCCCAGCCAGGGTCGAACCCTCTGTGACCGTGATCGTTACGCCCCTGCCTGTACCAGATCTTTTGGAACAACGCAGGCACCCTCCGGCATATAAAGCAGACAGCAATACAGGAGGAGGCGGGGCAGGGACGAAACACAGCGATGGACAGCTGGTAGGCGGCTTAAACAGAGGGACACACAATACCTCTGTGATTGATTCTAGGTATGAGGACCTAGTTATAAAAGTCAATATTTCGCTGTTAATGGGGGGTCAGAAACACAAGAGCCACCATCACAGAATGCAGCCTTAAGGGCCTGTCACACTAAGCGATATCGCTAGCAACATCGTTATAACGTCACAGGTTTTGTGACGTTATAGCGATATTGCTAGCGACATCGCTATGTCTGATACTTACCTCCGACCCGCTCCCCCGCTGATTATCGCTGATCGCGCGAGAACGTCCTGGACCGTTTCTCGTCGTCAGCTTCCTGCTGGGCTTCCTGTGGAGAGACGAGCGTGGACGCGGGCAGGAGGACGTCAGGATCGCCTAGTGTGACAGGTAAGTAGCGACCCCCGACCCCTGCGATGTCGCTGGTGAGATCTGCCTGTGTGGCAGCTCACTAGCGACCACTTAGTGATGTACCAGCGATCCTGACCGCATCATATCGCTGGTCGGGATCGCTGGTACATCGCTAAGTGTGACAGTACCTTTAGTGCTGCTGAACGTGGCTCTTTTAGTTAAAAACGCCTTGGGGGGGTAGAAGAACTTCAAAAACTGACTGATCACACAGTCACTATGGCTTCTATTATATTAACACCTAGAGCAGACTGCTACCAATTCATACCCCTCAGGATTTTACTCCACAAAACACAGAAAAACGCAGCATACTAAAGGTTACTTCACAATTACTGAAAGAGGGCCAGGCTCATGGTACTGTGCCCACAATGGTGTATGGTCAGTGTGTATTGATGTAACAAGAAGCAATAAGCACCGATCCAAGGGAATGTGCCGGCGGGCAGTCAGAACCCAAGGGAATGTGCCGGCGGGCAGTCAGAACCCAAGGGAATGTGCCGGCGGGCAGTCAGAACCCAAGGGAATGTGCCGGCGGGCAGTCAGAACCCAAGGGAATGTGCCGGCGGGCAGTCAGAACCCAAGGGAATGTGCCGGCGGGCAGTCAGAACCCAAGGGAATGTGCCGGCGGGCAGTCAGAACCCAAGGGAATGTGCCGGCGGGCAGTCAGAACCCAAGGGAATGTGCCGGCGGGCAGTCAGAACCCAAGGGAATGTGCCGGCGGGCAGTCAGAACCCAAGGGAATGTGCCGGCGGGCAGTCAGAACCCAAGGGAATGTGCCGGCGGGCAGTCAGAACCCAAGGGAATGTGCCGGCGGGCAGTCAGAACCCAAGGGAATGTGATGGCGGGCAGTCAGAACCCAAGGGAATGTGACGGCGGGCAGTCAGAACCCTTACTGTGCTTTGCAAATCTCGATCTTACTTCATTAGAGAAGTGTAGACAGAATAAATGAAAGTACCAAATTTTTTCACATGCTTCAAACCATACAATGAGAATGATAATGATATTTACTTAGATTTGCAGCTTGTTTGCTTTATGACAGGTGACTGCACTGTTCTGGCATCCTGCAGTAAAACCTTGTAGGAAAAAAATAGTAGCTGTAACGACCAATTACTAGTGATGAGCGAACGTGCTCGTATAACATGTATCCGGGCATGCTTGGGTGTTGACCAAGTGTCTTGGGCATGCTCATATACTATGTTCCAGTCCCCGTGGCTGCATGATTTGCGGCGGTTAGACAGCCTGAACACATGTGGGAGTTGCCTGTTTGTTAGGGAATCCCCCCCACATGTGTTGGTGCTATTGAACAGCCATAAAACATGCAGCTGCAGGGACTCAAACATACCGAGCACACCCAAGATACTCAAATAACTGTTAGTAGTAGTTGTAGTTTAAATTAAGGTGTAGTATCATTTTGAGATTTATGTCACCAAGTGGTTATAAAGACAAGATGTTCTGCTCATCTGTTGACTTGGTTTATTATCCTCACAGCAATGCATGGACCTATGAAACCAAAATTTGGATTAAGAATCTAATGTGCAAGGTTGCTGTCCTTTTATGATTGTGTGGACATATGCATGTATACTACTTGGCTATATACATATGTGTATACGTTGTTTTATGGTTAATAAACAGATTTAAAAAAAAAAAAAAAAAAAAATGATACTTAGATAACACCTTATCCAAGCACGTTCGCTCATCTCTACCAATTACGTTTGTTATATTTCCACAGTGGATTTAATGGCTATGGAAACATGATTTTTTACACATTAGTAGCTACTTTTAGTTAAAGGTAATCTGCCACCCAGTTTTTCCTGTGCTGTCTAAGAGCAGCATAAAGAAGGGGGCAGAGACCACGATTCCAGCAATAGATCACTTACTGGGCTGCTTAGTGCAGTTTTGATAAAATCCATTTTCTCTGCTGCAGATCTAGCAATGCTCCAAATGCTAAGCCCTTTATAACTCCGCCCCCATCCCTGATTGGCAGCTTTCTGTTAATGCACAGTAAGTTGCCAATCAGTGATGTGTAACACTGAGTAGTGGGGACTACATGGCACGAGACAACTAGTCCACTAGTGATAATCTCCTGCGGATTAAACACGGATTTTCAGCCACAAGTCGCCAAGGAGGTGCCATTGCTGCATCAGGGTCTTTGCTGCCACATCATGCTGATTTCAGAGCAAAAACCTGGAAACACATTTCCTTCAGTAAACCTGCACTGAGGGCGCCTGCAGACGAGCGTATGAAAAACTGTCCGAGTTTCAACTAGAAAACGTGGACGATTTTTAACTACTTTTCATCGGGGTGTCAGGTTTATTTTTATGTCCATGCGCTATCCATTTTCATAAGTCTACATTAAAAATTCATATAATCAAATTGTTTCCTAGGATAAAAGAAACACGGATGACACACAAATAATTTGCGTGGGACCAATTTTTTTTTTTGTTATTATTGAACGGAAATGGAATGTTCTGCTTTCATATCGATGTTGTTAAAACCCAATAAATTATTAATTTTTTTTAACCGTCTTTATTGAGTGAAATACAAAGTATACATATGTCCAATAACATAACAGAAGAACATTTATGCAATATTATTAACGTTAAGACGGCATTTTTTCAACTATAACCCCCCCCGCCCCTCCCCCTGGCAAACTCCATAACACAATTTCAATCCAGTCTAACAGCAGGGATATTATCGGCAAGCTGCTCTCATGGTGAGCTGGAAACAACTACCGTATTTTTCGCTTTATAAGACGCACCTGATTATAAGACGCACCCCCAAATTTGGTGAAGAAAAAGAGAAAAAAATGTATGTTAAATGGAGGTGTGTCTTATAATGCCAGTGTCCGTCTTACAAATCATATATATGTCCCTCATCCTGGTATCTATATAACCCCCATCCTGGCACATGGCCCCCTAGTGCTGGCACATAGCCCCCCATCCTATCCTGGATATGACCCCCCCAGTCACTATATGCCCCACTGCTGGCACTCACATGGCTCCCCTCTATATGCCTCCCTGCTGGTACGCACACGGCCCCCCCGTCCCTATATTTCCCCTGCTGGCACACATTGTCCCCCTGTCCCTATATTCTCCCCTGCTGGCATTCACACAGCCCCCCGTCCCTATATTCCCCCATGCTGGCACACATTGTCACCCCGGTCCTATAATCCCCCCTGCTGGCACACATTGTCACCCCGGTCCTATAATGCCCCCTGCTGGCACACATTGTCACCCCGGTCCTATAATCCCCCCCTGCTGGCACACATTGTCCCCCCAGTCCTATAATCCTCCCCTGCTGGCACACATTGTCCCCCCCCTCCATATATTCCCCCCTGCTGGCACATACACATATTGCCCCCTCCCATTCCTTTATTCCCCCCTGCTGGCACACATGGCCCATTGTTCATATATTCCCCCCTGCTGGCACACACTGTCCCCCCATCCCTATATTTCCCCCTGCTGTCACACATGGCCCCCGTCCCTATGTTTCCCCCCTGCTGGCAAGCACATGCTAAAATAATAAACAGTTAACTCACCTACTGATGATCGCTCCTGCTCCCAGCTCCCCATGGCTTATTTGTGTCTATGCTGAGTCATCCTCCTCCTGCAGGGCACACGCAGCTGCTGCTCATTCAAGCAGCTCATTGTAGCTACAGGACCTTCCATGATGTGACCAATAGGAGCTGCTCAGCTGCGGTCATGTGACTAGCAGTGCACACTGGGAGTCATGTGACCGCAGGTCCTATGGTCACATCATGCAAAGTCCTGAAGCGATGAGCTTTCTGAATGAGCTGCTGCTGCTCACCCTGCAGGAGGAGGATGACAGCAGACTAGACACAGGAAAGCCACGGGGGGAGCTGGGAGCAGGAGCGATCATCAGTAGGTAAGTGTCTATAGTGACTGGGGGTGAGTGCAGGCACATGTAATATGCACCGCTCCCCTGTCTACCAACTCGGCACTGTTTCAGCACCGAGGTGATGGACAGCGGGTGCAGTGAATATTACATGAGCCTAATGAGCGGGAGCACAGGACCTCCCGCTGTCTCTGCAGCCCCATCCAGCCCACCCCAGCCCCGACTCCACGCCAGAGCCGCCGCCCCCCCACTATAGCACAGCAGCACACAGATTCACTTTATAAGACGCACCCCCCCACTTTCCCCCAAAGTTTGGGGGAACAAAAGTGCATCTTATAAAGCGAAAAATACGGTATGTATCGCCTGGCGTGTGGAAGATGTCTGAGGACCATGTGAAAAGAAAAAAAAAAAAAAGTGTTCAGTGTCTTAATTATGTAAGGCCTCTATCCAATCCATTTTGAAGAGATATGTTACTTTTGTAGTAATTAGGCTTAAAGAAGGTGTTACATCCTGTGCCCACAAATGGAGAATGCTTTTACGTGCGGCTGCCGCCCATATAAACAAGGTGCGGCACTGCTGGACAGAAAGCCTCACCAACTGGTCCTGTGCGAGAATATTAAATATGGCCCACTCCGGGGAGAGAGAGAGATAGATATGCCAAAAGTGTTGATGAGATGTTGCAGAAGTGTATCCCACACCGCCCTTATTTTTGGGCAGTCCCAACGGCAATGGAAAATATCAGCTGGAGAGTGTAAGAATTTAGGGCAGGGATAGTCCCCTGAAGGGGACATTTTAGACTTGACCTCCGGGGAGATGTATGCTCTATGAAATATCATGAGACATGGTTATGTAACGGTCATTTGGTAATACAGAGTTAATACGTAGAGTGGCTTTCAAAAGGTCATTTACCCGACAGTTCGTTAATTGAGCAACCCATTTTCCTGGGCCTAGTGAAGTCTGACCAATGTATAGAAGGCTTTAATGATTTATATATAAGACTCATAGAATAAGTTTCCATTTGGGTTTTAATGGATATTAAATTTAGAGGGTGTGTTCTAGTATCATCCGGTATGTCTCGCAATATTGAGCTTACGTAATGTCTAATTTGAGAGATCGTAAAATTGTCTTCTGTAAGGATTGGGTATTTGAAAACCATGTCCTCTAAGGTAAGAAGGCATTATTTGTTAATGTATCTCAGACCAGTCTACAGCCATTGTTTCCAAGCACCTTGTAAATGGGAGGTGACTTGCCTTGTCGAAAAGAGGGGTTACCTTGAAAGGGAAGAAACATCGAGATGTGGGGGGTCAAGACCGCTAATTCGTCTAGCTTGACGCCATCCTAAGATTACCGACCATAATAGAGGATTATCTCTAACCTCCACTGGAATTTCAACATTTCGTAGGTGAAGCAATGCTGAGAGGCTGAAGGGTCTACACATGGCCTCATCTACTGGGGTATTAGTGAAGCGATTAAAGGCGTATATCCAATCAAGGGAATGGCGAAAAGCAGCCGCTATACTGTAGAGGCGTAAATTTGGGAGATTAAGTCCACCTGAAGATTTGGTTTGCTGTAGCTTAAAAACACTAATTCTAGAGCCCCCAATAAATTGGCGGAAGGCTCGTGTCAGTAGCCCATCAGCTTTAGAAAGTAGAACCGGGAGCGTCTGTAAAGCAAAGAGTATTTTAGGGAAAGAGATCATTTTAATTAGCTGGGCTTTACCTGCAAAGGATAATTTAAGGGATTTCCAGGATTGAATTTCTTGTATAACTACAGAAATAAGAGGCTGAACATTTAATTTATAGATATCATGAGGATTTGATGGTAGGTCAACGCCAAGATAAGGTAAAGAATTTCTCCTCCACTGAAAGGGAGCAATTTTAAAAATAGCTAAAGCATGAGATTTATTAAAGTTTATACGAAATCCCGAAACTGCTTCAAATTCATTAAAGGCATCAATTATAGAGGAAATGGTTTCCTTAGGATTGGATATCATGAGTAAGATATCATCAGCAAATGCCAACGTTTTAAGTGTATGGTGACCGACCCCTATGCCCCCAAAGGAAGGGATCATCTCCAGATATCTTAGTAAGGGATCAAGGGCAATATTAAACAAAGGTGACAGAGGACAGCCTTGCCTCGTCCCCCTGAAGATGGAAAAAGGGGTTGACTGGATACCATTAAGCCAAATCGAAGATTGGGAGTTAGTGTAAATTGTGCGTATAAAATTAAAAAAGGTAAAGCCAAACAGTCTATACTTCAGAGTTCTGATAAGATGAGACAAGGACACACGGTCAAAAGCCTTATCAGCGTCGAGGCTGACCAGTATATTCTGCTTGGCCTTAGCCTGATAACTGTGTGATGGCCGCTAACGACGTCCTGATATTGTAAGTGATAGACCGACAACTGACAAAGCCCGTTTGAGATGAGGCAAGAATACCAGGAAGCATAGACTGTAATCTATTAGCCATGATTTTGGTGAGCAATTTAAAATTAACATTTAAAAGGGAAATCGGGCGGTACGAGGCAGGGCGAAGCGGATCTTTGCCCGGCTTTAGTAGTAATAACCCAATAAAAATATTTAAAGTAAAAATAAAATATCAGACAGCACAGGTCTGATATATACACACACATCTGCATGAGCCCCAAGTTTCAGTCTGCAATCTACATTCATTTTCAGATCCCCCAATATGAAGTATGCAGCCTGAGCCAAGTTTCAGGTCTCTTTTCCTGGAGCGTTTCTCCCTGCAATACAGGCTGGATGTTAAGTGTGTGTGCATCCAGAGTGCTGCCCGTCATCAGCTAACCTGAACAATGTATAGAGAACATATTGTATGCCTCATACATACACTATAAAAGTCAACATGAGCCAAACATGGCCGAAGCATGCACTGCAGCATACACACCTTTGTTGGCTCCTTTAAAGCCTTGCAAGGCATGCCTTTTTCTAATTCAGCCTTGCAAGACTCAAGATCATATATCCATATCTTTCCAGCTTCATCACCACAAATGACACAGTGTCCATCTGTAAAAAAAAGAATAATTTGTATCACTCGTTCATCAATAAATTCATTCGCTATAATGGGGGAATGGTTCACTTTTAATAAACATTTCGATTTGTGACCGAATTTAATGGCTAAATAAATGAACAGTACTGTTTAAAAACAGGAAGATAGGTAAAAAAAAAAAAAGGCATGTAAAGAGGGTCTATCCCAGAGAAAGGCTATATAGGAAAAGACAAGGATGATCTTACCTCTGGAATGCCCAACAATCCTGAGATCAAAAGGGATTATTGCACTAATGTAACGCTTCATCCCGTTCTAAGTTTTCCCTGCTCAGTGACTCTCCAGCCATCTCACCATGCAGGTAATTACAGCTTACTGCCAATGGGCAGGTGAAGGGGTAGACCTACACCACCACTTCTGCCCTTCTGTCTCAGGAAGGTCAGGATTCCTGAGGCCGGACCTCCAGTAATCACAAAGTAATGATAAATCCCAGTGACGTGATCATTTTTAGATATGGAATTCCCCTATGAAGTGCCAAAGTCTCGTTAATACGTTTTTGATTATTGTTTTAATCGTTTCATTGTATTAGTTGATTTTGTTTGCCCATTTCACACATCTGATTTTCTATGAGTTTGTTCATGCGTTCTTTTATGTTTTTGCAGACTGATTGTCAGTCCTCCACAAAAAAAATACCCATTTGTTTGCAGAAAATACAAAAATAAAAAACTGTACAACATACACAATCTGTGAATCATCAGAGTACTGTTCATAGATTTTTTTTTTTTTTTACTTTTTTGCACACGAGAAAAATAAATGCCACAGTATCAAACAAGAATTAAATAGTTTCTCTCATATGCAATAAAAAAAAAAATAAATAGACAAGTGAAACTGTCCTCATTCTGTGGTAAATGTGCACCTTACCTATAGAGGTCGTCGGGGAAAGGTAAGGCAGATCTGTCTCGGACCATTTCAGTTCTGCCAATACGTGGGCTTCTGCTTTCCTACTGCTTTTAGACTTTGGTTTCTGAAAAGATTTCTTCCAGCTCCATATGTATATCGATCCTTGCATTGCACTTTTAGAAACTGGGGGGGGGGGGGAAAAAAAAAAAAAAAAAAAAAAAAGTTATTACAGTACACCATCAGCCTATTAATTTGTGTGTTGAATCTGCTACATGAACACATCTAAAATACATGCATGTGTGACTTTATGGGGAATTTCTAGCTCAATCAGCTTATGGAAATTCTCCTTTTAAACAGCATTGTTTAAATTTTTTTTCAGTTTGATCTTTAAGACAGAAGATAATCTTTGATAACAATAAAAAAAAAAAAAATCACCAGCACATAATAAAGTGATGGCTTCCAGTCTATAGTAATATAATAGTCCTTTAATAACAGCTCTGCATATTGCCTGTATCACAATATTTCAGGTGACAACGATTGTATCGGCTCTAGCGCCAAGAGACTAAACTATAACAACAACGGATAGGGAAAACCTGTCTAGATCGCCCACCAAAGGCACCTAGTATTCAGTGTAGTCATGTACATAAGGCTGCTCTATAAATCACGTCAAATATGCAATGGTGACTACATAGTGTAATGCATTTTTTTCTGTAAGAAGCTATTTCAGTGTGATGAGATGCTGACTGTATTGGTCTTTAGTGATCACTGGGGTAGACACTTGGGTTTTCATTTCTGAGCCACATTGGTACACAAACAAGATGATATAAGCAGCTTGTCTGTAAGGCTGTGTGCACACGTTGCAGATTTTTAGCGTTTTTGCTGCGTAAACGCAAAAAATCCGCAACCTATTGTAGTCAATGGAATTCCGCACATGCTGTGCTAATGCTACGTATTTTTCTGCGGCAGAATCGCATCACGGAAAATTACACAGCATGCTCATTTTAGGGAATCACGGGGATTCCGCACACACAGGAATGTATTGTTCCACTTACTTTCCGCTTGTGGCTAAGCCCACCATGCCCAAAGTAAGCGGAAAATGTGCGGATGGTACCCAGGGTCTGGAGGAGAGGAGACTCGCCTCCAGGCCCTGGGTACCATATCCCTGTTAATAAAAAATAAATAACTAAAAAAAAAAAATAAAAAAATAAAAAATGGGATATTCTCACCTTAAGGCGTCCCCGCCTGTCAGCCACGCTCCCGGCATCTTCCGGTCCCAGTGATGCCTTGCGACAATGACCTGTGATGACGTAGCGGTCTCGCAAGAGTCTACGTCATCTGGGGTTATTGTCGCAAGGCATCGCTGGGAATGGGACTTGCCAGGAGCATTGCTGAGGCCTGGGAACACTGCGGGGTACGCCGGAAGGGGAGAATATCACGATTTTTTATTTTTAACATTCTATCTTTTAGTATTGATGCTGCATAGGCAGTCTCAATAGTAAAAAGTTGCTCACACTTGTCAAACACTATGTTTGACGAGTGTGACCAACCTGTCAGTTTTCCATGCGATGCTACAGATCGCTTGGAAAACGCTAGCATTCTGCAAGCTAATTATGCTTGCAAAACGCTAGTTTTTCGCGGAAATTCCGCATTCGGATTTCCCGTGGCAGGGAGTTGTGGAATCTCCGTGGCAACTCTGCACGTGTGAACATAGCCTAAAGCTGTAGATTTCACGTAGAGCGATCCATGAGTTTATATTATATCCAAAAAAGATAATTAAAATGGTTTTGCAGAGAAAAGTCTGCAGACAGTATGCTGGATCTGAGTGCGTGATGCTCAGAGTCATGATTCCCCATGACGAAGCTGCACGAGACACGCACGTCTGGGTACGGGGCTGTGTGGTTTGATACACAATGGTATATGGTTGGTATAGTTTACACCTGACTTTTTGGTATAATGCTTTTGTAAGAGCTATTTTTTTTATGTCTGGCTTATTGTATTGTATATATATCTAAAGCACTTTATATAGACAAACTCCAAAAGGATATATTAGCAATATTAGCCAACATTAAAACAATGTACTCAATTAACTTTTCCTTGGACACATACATCGCTTGAATGTTTACATATGTCTTGTAAAACTTACCTACAAGATCATCGCTCAGAAACGCCAAGCCATCCACAATGTGGAAATCTGAATCTTTGGATTCCTTATTGTATATGGGGAAATTAAATTCAACTTCATAAGAGCTGGTGTAAAATAAAATGGTGACACTTCAGAGTTATTTGACTTACTACACATGGGTATTCTTCACCCCTTGCTAAAACATTTTTCTATGATAATTCTATAAGCATCTATTTAATTGATTATTTACACTGCTATCTGCAAGGAGTCTATGTAAGTCTTCGTAAAACAGGCTTCAGACATGACCCTGACGGAGACTGAGTTAAATAAGTCAAAAGGCCCCGTTACTCATAACGATGTCCCAGCGATCCCACCAACGATCCGACATGGATGGGATTACTGGGACATCGTTAGACAGCCCCTCCAGTGATCAAGACCAGCGAGCAAGCTGGTTTCCAATGTAAACTGCGGGTATCCAAGAGCCGCGCGGCTCTTAGTTACCCGATGTTTACGTTGGAAACCAGCGTCGCTGATCGTTGGTCTCTCGCTGTCACACGCAGCGATGCGTGCTGGCCAGCAGAAGACCAACAATCAAAAAATGGCCCAGGACGATCGTGCACGATCAGCGATACCCGGCAGGGAGGCCGGTCGCTGATCCCAGTCACACACAGCGATATCACTGGAGAGATCGCTGATGCGTCACTAAATCAGCGATCTCGCTGTGTGTGACAGGGCCCAAAGAGTCTAGTATGAAAAAGCGACATACTCCTGCCAGTCTGACACAAAATGGACACTACTGGAAATGTGACGAGGAGAGTCCACACTTTCCTACTTTGGATTCCATTTGCCTTATTTAACTCAATGGCGCCATGATCAGCATTTAGACAGAAGTCCAAGACAGGCAAGAACGCAAAACACAGTGTGATCTGCCCCACAGAATCAGAATTTAAAATTTTATTCTTTCATTTATTTCTAATTCCTGGATTTGTTCTATCATTCAAAGGCAAGAAAAATTCCTAATCATAGAAGAATAAAGTTACATTATGTACTTCTGACTGTGTGAAGGCTGTGTTCACATCCATTGGTGGCTCTGGAGCAAAATGCACAATACAGCATTATTTTTTTCCCCTTAAAATAATGGACACCTTAAAGAAACCCGATAGACCCCATAAGCTTAGAATCGGGTCTATTGGGCACTAATCGTGTCTATTGTGCAACATTGCTGAGATGAACAGAGCAAACAAGGGGAATGTCAACTTAGCTGATATACAGTGGGGCAAAAAAGTATTTAGTCAGTCAGCAATAGTGCAAGTTCCACCACTTAAAAAGATGAGAGGCGTCTGTAATTTACATCATAGGTAGACCTCAACTATGGGAGACAAACTGAGAAAAAAAAATACAGAAAATCACATTGTCTGTTTTTTTTTCATTTTATTTGCATATTATGGTGGAAAATAAGTATTTGGTCAGAAACAAAATTTCATCTCAATACTTTGTGATATATCCTTTGTTGGCAATGACAGAGGTCAAACGTTTTCTGTAAGTCTTCACAAGGTTGCCACACACTGTTGTTGGTATGTTGGCCCATTCCTCCATGCAGATCTCCTCTAGAGCAGTGATGTTTTTGGCTTTTCGCTTGGCAACACGGACTTTCAACTCCCTCCAAAGGTTTTCTATTGGGATGAGATCTGGAGACTGGCTAGGCCACTCCAGGACCTTGAAATGCTTCTTACGAAGCCACTCCTTCGTTGCCCTGGCGGTGTGCTTTGGATCATTGTCATGTTGAAAGACCCAGCCACGTTTCATATTCAATGCCCTTGCTGATGGAAGGAGGTTTGCACTCAAAATCTCATGATACATGGCCCCATTCATTCTTTTATGTACCCGGATCAGTCGCCCTGGCCCCTTTGCAGAGAAACAGCCCCAAAGCATGATGTTTCCACCACCATGCTTTACAGTAGGTATGGTGTTTGATGGATGCAACTCAGTATTCTTTTTCCTCCAAACACGACAAGTTGTGTTTCTACCAAACAGTTCCAGTTTGGTTTCATCAGACCATAGGACATTCTCCCAAAACTCCTCTGGATCATCCAAATGCTCTCTAGCAAACTTCAGACGGGCCCGGACATGTACAGGCTTTAGCAGTGGGACACGTCTGGCACTGCAGGATCTGAGTCCATGGTGGCGTAGTGTGTTACTTATGGTAGGCCTTGTTACATTGGTCCCAGCTCTCTGCAGTTCATTCACTAGGTCCCCCCGCGTGGTTCTGGGATTTTTGCTCACCGTTCTTGTGATCATTCTGACCCCACGGGGTGGGATTTTGCGTGGAGCACCAGATCGAGGGAGATTATCAGTGGTCTTGTATGTCTTCCATTTTCTAATTATTGCTCCCACAGTTGATTTCTTCACTCCAAGCTGGTTGGCTATTGCAGATTCAGTCTTCCCAGCCTGGTGCAGGGCTACAATTTTGTTTCTGGTGTCCTTTGACAGCTCTTTGGTCTTCACCATAGTGGAGTTTGGAGTCAGACTGTTTGAGGGTGTGCACAGGTGTCTTTTTATACTGATAACAAGTTTAAACAGGTGCCATTACTACAGGTAATGAGTGGAGGAAAGAGGAGACTCTTAAAGAAGAAGTTACAGGTCTGTGAGAGCCAGAAATCTTGATTGCTTGTTTCTGACCAAATACTTATTTTCCACCATAATATGCAAATAAAATGAAAAAAAAACAGACAATGTGATTTTCTGGATTTTTTTTTCTCAGTTTGTCTCCCATAGTTGAGGTCTACCTATGATGTAAATTACAGACGCCCCTCATCTTTTTAAGTGGTGGAACTTGCACTATTGCTGACTGACTAAATACTTTTTTGCCCCACTGTATTTATAAACCTAGAAAACATTTACTAAAACATTTATGGAACAGAAACTAGAATTATTACCGTTTTCCTTGTTGCTTGTTTAATGTTATGTCCCAAACAAAGCAACCATCTTCACAAGCGGCCATCAAGTGCTGATCTGGGCTTGCAGGGACTGGACATAGACGCAGGGGAGTAGATGTAGTATCCAGGGTTAGCAACTGGCTGATAACCAGATAAACGGTGATAAAATGTCAAACAAAAGTAGATTGCTTTAGCTTAGAACTCAGGGACTGGTAAAAGGGATCATTCGATAAATATCATTTATTTCTCAACTGTCCTACAGAATGCAGCTATACATACATAGCCATAAATACACTCCATACCTGGCTCTAAAGGTATATTCGTGATCAGGCACACCTATGTCCCATAAGATAATTCTCTTGTCATAAGATCCAGCTAATGATAAAAAAAAAAAAATATATATTATATGATCATAACCAGAATATATCAATGTTTGCTAATAAGGAAACATATGCATGAGAAAATTATACGGTAAATGAACCCATCAGGTTTTCTATATTTAAACTAAATTCACTGCCCTTAAAAGTCATCCTGAACAGGACTCCAGCAACCTGCTCATGAGTTCCCAGCACATCTAAGAAAACACGCTAAGTAATCTTCTTGTGTTGTTGGCTAATCGGCGTGGACTGGTCCAGTAGCACAACAATGATCTGCTGAAAGTCTCCGCCAGCTTCCAGCATGCGTAGTGGTACAGTACAGCATTAAAGAATCATAGAAAGTAAGAATTAGAACTGACCTCCAGGGTCGTGTCCAACCCTCTTGCTCAATGCAGGATTCACTAAACCATCTCAGACAGATGTTTGTCCAGCCTGAACTCACCGCTAGTGATGAGCGAGTATACTTGTTGCTCGGGTGTCCTCTGAGTATTTTGGCGTGCTTGTAGATTTAGTTTTCACCTCAGCTGCAGGATTTGCGGCTGCTGGCCAGCCTGAATACATGTGGAGATTCCCTAACAAACAAGCATTCCTCACATGTTTTCAGGCTGGCCAGCAGCCGCAAATCTTGCAGCTGAGACGACGAAAACTAAATCTCCAAGCACGCCAAAATACTCAGAGGACACCCGAGCATGCTCGGGAAAACACGAGCAACGAATATACTCGCTCATCACTAGTCACCGCCTCTCGTGGCAGCCTGTACCACTCATTTATCACTGTCAAAAAGTTTTTTCTAATATCTAAACTGTATCCTCGCCTTTTCAGTTTCATTCCATTGCTTCTCGTGTTTCCATGTGCAAAAGAGAATAAGTATGATCCCTCTACACGGACAGCCCTTCAGATATTTGTAGACAGCTATTAAGTCTCCTCTCAGCCTTCTGTTTTGCAAGCCAAACATTCCCAGATCCTTTAACCGTTCCTTGTAGGACACACTTGCAGTCCGCTAACCATCCTGGTAGTGCTTCTCTGAACTTGTTCCAGCTTTTCAATGTCTTTTTTAAACTATAGTGTCCTGAACTGGACACAGTATTCCAGATGAGATCTGACCAAGGAGTAGTAAAGAGGGATAATCACTTCACATGATCTAGACTCTCTGATTCTCTTCATACATCCTGGAACTGTGTTTGCCTTTTTTGCTGCTGCATCACACTGTTGATTCATGTGCAATCTGACCTATTAGTATACCAAAGTCTTTTTCACACCTGCTGTTGCTTAGTTCTTTCCCTCCCATTCTGT
Source organism: Dendrobates tinctorius (assembly GCF_039654945.1). Taxonomy (NCBI): domain Eukaryota; kingdom Metazoa; phylum Chordata; class Amphibia; order Anura; family Dendrobatidae; genus Dendrobates; species Dendrobates tinctorius. The sequence goes on along the minus strand of NW_027361684.1, from coordinate 33,196,988 downwards.
AGATCTAATTTGTTTTTCATGCCCAGATGTGGAATCTTGCATTTCTCCCTGTTAAATACCGTGATGACGTTTATTCTCAATTATGCCAGATGTATTTTCCAGTAGGTCAAGAGACATAAGTCATTGTTCATATGAGCCTGAACACTGACTCCTGAATTAATGCTTGTTGAAGGACTACTGTTTACCCATTATATCAGCTCCTACAGTTTACTGTGCTGCTATCCTTGGAGGACAGGGACACAGGGTCATTAATCAAGGTTTGCTAATATATTGATTACCAATTGTATAAGTCCATGCAGTTTGTTAAACATTGAAGGGCAAACTATGCAGATTGATTGAATACTCAAACAATGAGAGTTAACCTCATCCCACCTGCCCCTTGACCTGTGGATGATGGTATAAAAAAGGGACCTCGACCCTTCTGCACAGAGACTTTACAGAACAGCTGCCAGGCACCACAGCTCCAACCAGAGGAATACAGATTTTATCCACTGCCCACCACTGAGCCCATGGAGATGTTTGGAGTACCCAAGTTGGGACAATCATGCCACCTGACCACGTGCCGCAATGGACTATCAGCTTCCTAAGCTGGTCCTTACCTCCTCTCTGTGGGTGCCCGCCAAAAGCGGGGTGCCACTGGTGGTTGGCCTTGGAAGCCCCGAAATTGCTGCCGCTCTAATCCCAGCAAGCCAGCGGAAGGGTGAAAATCTGTAATTTGAACTCTTATGTGCTTGATGGGACTGTACTATATGTTATTGTCTGTTGGTGGTACAATAAAGTATCACCACACTGTTTTATCCTCACCCTGTGTTCTTTGAGTAGTATTATGGCCATGGAGTATAAAACGTTCAGTGGGATGAGCCCTGATCCATGCGGTCTTTCTAAAGACATTCGGGCCAGCGGACGAGAGCACTCACTGACCCTTGTGTCTCCACAAATTCCATTCTATTAATTGCTGCCCATTGTTCAAGCTTATCAAGATCCTTCTGAAACCCCTTTCTTTGTTATCCATCACTCCTAGCTTTGCATCATCTGCAAATTTGGTTAGTTGACCTTCAGTTCCCTTATCTAGACAAGTGATAAAAATGTTGAACAACACTGGGGCCAGGACAGAACCTTGTGATACCCTACATGGAACACTCTTCCAACTGGATGCGCAACCATTAATTAACCACTCTGAGTACAATCACTAAGCCAGTTATGAATCCAACTAACCGTAGCCTTGTCAATCCCATACTAGGTCATTTTTCGATAAGGATAGTATGAGATACTTTATCAAATGCTTTTCTGGAGTCGAGATATACTATACTGCATTTCCCTGATCCACCCAGTCAGTGATTCCATCATAGAAGGAAGTTAGATTAATCTGGCATGACTTGTTTGCTACAAAACCATCCTGGCTCTGGTTAATTACTGTATTCGTATCCAAGTACTTACATACATGCTGTTTAATAATTTGTTCAAAGATCTTTCATGGTATAGAAACAAGGCTCACTGGCCTGTAATTTCCTGACGTAATCTGTTCTGAACAGAGAGACCATAGGGCTGTGGTGCGAGAGATAGTGCGCACACTAGCGTTGTGGACAGTGTTACTTTATTAGAGGGGCTTCCCTTGTGCCTCAGCAGCACTCTCTGCTGTAATCAATCCATTCTCACACCGATCAGAGCAGAGCTGAAAAACAGTTGCAGACACCAAAGTGCTGCAGGAAAAACTGTGATAAAGTACTACTGGTGATTGGCAAAGAAAACTCTTCTAATGAAGTAAAGCGTTCCCCAATGCAACAGTGGGTACATTACCTTTCCCTTTACAGTCTCTCTGCGTTAAGCAGTGAGAACACGCAAATTAGCAAAAGATCTTGCTGCTTAGTGAAAAATAATATACAGGCTGCTGCCTGTGACAAGTTTTCTTTGCCGCTTCACTGTTCCTCATCATCAGAAGTACCTTATCAGAAATAAGTACTTTATTGATCTCATCTCTGCAGATTCAGCCTCCACACAAATACATATAAGTTTTAAATAAGTAAATTTTTGCAGAATGACTGAAATTTTTTTTTTATTTAAAAAGGGAAGGTCTCCCATCCACTCCCCCACCACCACTATTACTGGCCTTATACTTACTGAATAGGAAGGTGTCCTGCGTTGGGCTGAAACACATGATGGAGATGGCCTTTTTATGCGCCTTTATCTCACCATAGCATAATCCAACTTTAGGCTCCATTAGTTTTATAACACCAAATTTTCCACCAGCAGCTAGAACATTAATTTTTCTTTTCTGTCCTTCTTTGCACATCATTGTTAGCGTTGTCCATGCCAGAGCGAAGAACTCCTACCATTTATAGAGAAATTTATTATAGCGCCATTTATTCCATGGCGCTTTACATGTGAGGAGAGGTATACATAATAAAAAAACAAGTACAGTAATCTTAAACAATACAAGTCACGACTGGTACAGGAGGAGAGAGGACCCTGCCCGGGAGGGCTCACAATCTACAAAGGATGGGTGAGGATACAGTAGGTGAGGGTAGAGCTGGTCGTGCAGTGGTTTGGAGGATTGATGGTTACTGCAGGTTGTAGGCTTGTTGAAAGAGGTATGTCTTTAAGTTCCTTTTGAACGTTTCCATGGTAGGCAAGAGTCTGATATGTTGTGGTAGAGAGTTCCAGAGTAGGGGGGATGCTCGGGAGAAATCTTGTATGGAAATCTTGGATTGTGAGAAGAGGAAATAAGAGGGGAGTAGAGAAGGAGATCTTGTGAGGATCAGAAGGTTGCGTGCAGGTAAGTACCGGGAGAATAGGTCACAGAAGTATGGAGGAGACAGGTTGCGGATGGCTTTGTATGTCATTGTTAGGGTTTTTAACTGGAGTCTTTGGGTATTGGGGAACCAGTGCAGGGATTGACAGAGGGGAGAGGCTGGGTAATAACGGGGGGACAGGTGGATTCGTCGGGCAGCAGAGTTTAGGATAGATTGGAGGGGTGCGAGTGTTAGAGGGGAGGCCACAGAGCAGGAGGTTGCAGTAGTCAAGGTGGGAGATGGAGGCATGGAATGATGACGAATTCTGTTTTGTCCATATTAAGTTTTAGAAATCTAGCGGAGAAGGATGAAATAGACAGACATTGTGGGATTATGAATAGTAGGGATGTGATATCTGGTCCAGAGAGGTAGATCTGTGTGTCATCAACATAGATGTGATACTGCAAGTCGTGAGATTCTACGAGCTGTCCCAGGCCGAAGGTGTAAATGGAGAAGAGCAGTGGCCCTAGGACTGAACCTTGCGGGACTCCGACAGATAGGGGACGAGGTGAGGAGGTGGTGTGCGAGTGGGAGACGTTGAATGTCCGGGTCTGTTAGGTATGATGAGATCAAAGATAGTGATGCCAAGCGATGAGAGTGTCTGTATTAATAGGGAATGGTCCACTGTCAAAGGTAGATAAAATGTCCAGGAGGAAGAGAACAGTAGTTTTGCTTGGCTTTGGCGGTTAATAGGTCATTGCTGACTTTAGTTTCAGTGGAGTGATGCAGTGGGAAGCCAGATTGTGATTGGTCACAGAGGGAGAAGGAAGAGAGGTTGGAGGACAGTTCAAGATGGACGAGTTGTTCCAGTAGTTTTGAGGCATGGGGAGAAGAGATATGGGGCAATAGCTAGACACAGAGGATGGGTGTGATTGAGGCATGTTTGAAACATGAGGGGAAAACACCAGCTGTTAGTGATAGGTTGAAGAGATGGGTTAGGGTTTGGATGAAGACAGTGGTGAGATTTGGGATGAAGTGGGATGGAATCGTGTCAAGTGCACAGGTGGGGAGATGTGATCTTGAGAGTAGAGTAGAGAGTCGATCTTCTGTAATGGTGGAAAATTTGGTTTTGGAGGAGGGCTGAGCAGATAGGAGGAGGAGCTCTGAGGGTTGTAGACCAACGCTTTCTCTGATGTTGTTATCTTCAGCTTGAAAAATGAGGCAAAGTCTTCAACTGAGATGAGTGGAGAGGGAGGAGGTGCTGGGGGACGGAGGAGAGAATTGAAAGTGTTGAATAGCTGTTTAGGTTTGTGAGACAGGGCGGATATGAGAGATGAGAAGTAGGTTTGTTTTACTGCAGCGAGTGTGGCCTTGAAAGTAGTGAGGGACAGTTTGAATGCGTTGAAGTGCTCGTTGGAGTAGGATCTTTACCATCTCCGCTCAGCAACCCTAGAAGCCTGCCTCAGTTCTTTGGTCAGGCTGGTGTGCCAGAGTTGTCTGTTGATTTTGCAAGCTTTGGTATGTGTGAGAGGGGCAACCAATTCCAGAGCTGCAGCTATTGTGGTGTTACATAAAGAGGCAGAAGCATCCACAATGTGTAAGGAACTTATGTTTCTAACAGGGAGAAGGGACTGAGAGTGAGTGTAGACTGATGTTTTTAAGATTTCTGTGAGGATTTGTGGACAAGGAGAGGAGAGGTAAGAGAATGTAAGTAGGTTGTGGTCAGAAAGAGGAAGATGCGAGCTAGAGACGTTAGATAGGGAGCAGAGTCGGATGAAGATGAGGTCCAATGTGTGGCCATCTTTACGAGTGGCTTCAGGTGACCACTGAGCGAGGCCGAAGGAGATAGAAGTTTAGTGGCAGCTGAGAGGGAAGTGTCAATGGGCTGACTCAGAGGGGGTGAGCCAGGTTTCGGTGATGGCTAGGAAGGAAAGACTGTAATAAGATGATCATGGATGTAGGAAAGTTTGTTGTAGACACAGCGAGCGTTCCATAGCGATCCTGTTAGTGGGAATGGGGGTTAGGGGCTTGGTGAATGGGTATAAGGTTAGAGCGGTTACGGAAATGTGTGAGAGCTCGGACAGGAGGTAGAAATGACTGTGTGAATGTGTTGAGGAGGACTAGGATTTCGAAAGATATCGCCGGCAGTGAGGAGGAGCAGAAAAAAAGTGATAGCAGGTTGAAGCACGAGAGGGCTGTCTGTGTTTGGAGAGAGAGGATTGTATGTTGAGGAACAGTTCTGAGGAGGTGGTGAGCTGGATGGGGAGGACGGAGGGAGAGATGACCAGTTGCTTACTAGGTGTAGGGATTATGGGTGTTAGTAGAAAGTGAAGGATTATAGGGGTGATAGTGAAAACAAACATTGTTTACAGTGACTGTATCCAGCTACCTTCATTTTCCTTCTGGTTCAATTCTGGATTAATTCATAGCTCACACTTCTATGATGCACTGGGTAGACTGTTGTCTTGCAGATGTATTGTTTACAATATATTTGCTAAAAAAAAAAAATCAGTTGTGGAGCTGAGGGAAGTGGTCTGTGCTCATCTTGGTCAAATAATTAAGATACTATCATAATAAACTAATGTTTTAACCCCTTAGCGACAGAGCCAGTCTGCAGCTTAATGACCAGGCCAATTTTTCCAATTCTGACCACCGTCCCTTTATGAGGTTATAACTCTGGTACGCTTTAATGGATCCCGCTGATTCTAAGACTGTTTTTTCGTGACATATTGTACTTCATGTTAGTGGTAAAATTTCTTCGATAAGTCTTGTGTTTATTTATGAAAAAAAAACGGAAATATGGCAAAAATTGAGAAAATTTTGCAATTTTAAAACTTTAAATTTTTATGCCCTTAAATCAGAGAGATGTGTCACACAAATTTCTTAATAAATAACATTTCCCACATGTCTACTTTACATCAGCACAATTTTAGAAGCAAAATTTTTTTTTGTTAGGAAGTTAAGGGTTAAAAGTTGACCAGCGATTTCTCATTTTTACAACAAAATTTACAAAACCATTTTTTTTTTTTTTTTAGGGACCACATCATATTTAAAGACATTTTGAGGGGTGTACATGACAGAAAATACCCAAAAGGGGCACCATTCTAAACACTAGACCCCTCAAGGTGCTCAAAACCACATTCAAGAAGTTTATTAACCCTTTAAGTGCTTCACAGGAACTAAAGCAATGTGGAAGGAAAAAATTAACATTTAACTTTTTTTTTGCAAAAAATTTACTTCAGAACCAATTTTTTTTATTTTCACAAGTGTTAAAAGAGAAAATCAACCACAAAATTAGTTGTACAATTTCTCCTGAATACTCCGATACCCCATATGTGGGGGTAAACCACTTTTTCAGCACACGGCAGAGCTCACAAGGGATGGAGCGCCGTTTGACTTTTTCAACGCAGAATTGGCTGGAATTGAGAGCGGATGCCATGTTGCGTTCGGAGAGCCCTTTAATGTGCCTAAACAGTGGAAAACTCCAACAAGTGATCCCATTTTGGAAACTAGACCCATTAAGGAACTTATCTAGATGTGTGGTAAGCACTTAGAACCTTCCAGTGCTTCACAGAAGTTTATAACGTAGAGCCGTGAAAATTAGAAATCTATTTATTACCACAAAAATGATCTTTTCGCCCCAAAATTTTTATTTTTACAAGGGTAACAGGAGAAATCATACCCGCACAGTTGTTGTGTGATTTGTCCTGAGTACGCCAATACCCCATATGTGGGGGGGAACCACTGTTTGGGTGCATGGGAGAGCTCGGAAGGGAAGGAGTGCCATTTAGGAATGCAGACTTTGATGGAATGGTCTGCGGGCATCATGTTGCGTTTGCAGAGCCCCTGATGGGCCTAAACAGTGGAAAACCACCCACAAGTGACCCCATTTTGGAAATTAGACCTGTATGTACTATTTTTTTTTTATTTTGATCACTATGATCCTTTATCACAGTGATCAAAATAATGAATGGAATCTGCCAGCCGGAGCCGGCAGATCACCGGCAGGCGCACTGCGCATGCGCCAGCCATTTTCAAGATGGCGGCGCCCATCGGAGGACGCCGGCGGGACGTGGGACCACTGGGAGGGGACGGAGGGCCACGGAGAGGTACCGGGGGGATCGGGGACCCTATTTCTCTCTCCTCTGATGTGCGATCACATCAGAGGAGAGAGAAATTAAATGTAAAATCGCGGCTTTTTTTTTTTTTATAGGGTTAATAACGGCGATCGCAAAAGCGGGGTCGGTAAAAACCGACCGATTCATGTTCTCTGGGGTCTCGGCTACCCCTGGCAGCCTAGACCCCAGAGAAAATCCGACACTGGGGGGCGCTATTCACTTAAATCACAGCGCCGTGAATTAACGGCGCTGTGGTTTTAGTACCCTTAACTACCGCCGTTAAAAGGCGTATCGGCGGTCGTTAAGGTTAAAATAAGATGGAAAAAAAACAAAAAAACAAACCACCAATTCCCCCCCTAAGGAATTACTAAGATTATGACAGATATTCTCTACGTCAATAACCGACAAAAAACCCTATTAAAATATAACTTTTATTAAGTACAAAAACAAACAATATAAAATTGCGCAGATGTCCCCTATTATAAAGCCTAGTAGAAAACGGGCTATTGTATTGCTGGAAAGAGATAAGGTATTAGGCCGGGGTCACACTGGCGAGGAATGCGGGCGAGTGAGAGGCGCTAAAAGCACACATTAGACACGGACAAATGATTCTCTATGGGGTCACTCGCACCAGGCGTATATTTCTCATCCGTATCCTACGCTCCGTGCCAATCGCAGCATGCTGCGATTGTCAGCGTACTACGCCCGTAGTACGCCAATGCAAGTCTATGGGCGCGCAAAAAATACGGATTACACACGGACCAGACGTGTGACCTGCGAGCAATACGCAGGTCTTTTGGCTGGTGACAGGAAATAGGCCAATCCATCATCAGGAAGCCTTGACATGCAAATGAGCTCAAAAAGCGCTCCAGACATCCAGGAAGTACGCCTCCACGGAGTATAGCAGCAGCATGGCGTCCACGTACATAAATGTTGAGATGCTCATTGTCCTGGTGCAGGAGCGTCCCGAAATATGGGACCAACGCGATGCAAATTATGCAAACCGGGCAAGAAAGGAGGAGTCATGGAGGCGCATCTGTCGCCAGATGTATCATGACTTTTGTGACCGACCACGTGAAGAGCAGCATAAAATTCGTAAGTACAAGCCAAAACATGAGTAACCTTAGCGCGCAACAAAAAAGGAATATAGAATCAGCACCCCCCTTCCTGTGCATGTACTTTTAGCCTCATGAGGCCGTTAGATTTGGATGCGACACGTGGCTTCACACAGGCATAATTTGGGGTTAGGCCACAAGCTCCTCATCCTCCTAGACAAAACAATTAAGTGTAGCTACAGAGACCCTGTGTATCTGCCCAATTACATATGCCACCATGGGTATAAAGCACACCCCAGAAGGCCCCATGCCTAGACTACTGGTAGAAAATGTGACCTCTCAAATATGTGAATTTGACAATATTTCCTGTCACATTGCAGGTGAAGATGTGATGAAACGCTGGCGAAGCATCCGGGACCAGTACCGCCGGGAACACCAGCAGCGGTCCAGGAGTGGGGATGCTGGATGTGTTAAAAGGAAGTACATCTACTATGACCGGCTGTCCTTCCTCGTCCCAATTCTGGATCTGAGACCGTAAGTAGATACCTCACACCACATTACACCGATACTTTACAGGGCCAAAAATATTGATGTATTTTTGCCTCTGTTCTATTTCATAACAGAACTCAATCCAACCTTACGGATCGAGGAACGGCCTCAGAGACAGAGCCCATAATAGATCCTGTAGGGGATGAGGTGGCTGGCCCATCTTCTCCCCCTACAAGAAGGATGGCAGAAGATGAGGCATCACAGGACAACGCAATGGCTGCCCAACACACAACACCACCAGGACGGTCTGCTGCTGCCCCATCACCCATCCTGGAAGAGCCGGGCAACTTGAGCAGCAGCCCAACTGGACAGATCAGGGCCTCCCCACAGGCTGCTCTTACATCACGGCGAACACGAAGAAGGCGCCAGGTCACTATTCAAGAGAGCAGGACCAATGTGGACACAGGGGTGCTCAATTATTTATCAAGAGTAACTACAGATGATGGGGAGGAGGCCTACGCACGTAGCCTCACCCTTTATCTCCGTGCCCTTACCCGTGAGGTCAGGCTCCGTATTAGGGGATGTTTTCAGATCCTGCTTGATGCAAGCACCCCCCCCAATACCCCATATGAGCTATTCGAATATCTGGAGAGGTGGCAGCTCTCCCCCCGAAATCTAATGCGCATGAGACCATCCATACAGATGCTTGCTCAAGCAGGGTCCGAACAGCCCCTAATACGTGGGCCAACACCTCAACCCCTTCCTCCCACTACCCAACCTTCTATTCAGCAGCCACAAATGTCAGCCTCTAGCCAACCCCACCAATATGGCCACTTGTACCCACCCAGTGTTGGAGGCTGGTCCCAACCTGGTTGGGGACGATCTGGCCATCTTGGTGGGTATGAGCCACGTGCCTACCACAGCCAACAAGATGCCCCTCACCATCATTACTCTGGCCAGTATCCCCAACAGTCCCAGGAGGCAGGACAATTCCAGCATCATGGGCAACAGTATGGCCCCACACAGGGCAATGTTGGCCACAGTGTCCAGCAGCACCCACAGGCTGCTCTTCCACGTTCCCCTTCCCCAACCTATGAGGATTTATAAGTCTGATGGCCGGAGATGTCCAGTGCGGTTTAACTGGTGGTCCAAATAGAAAGGAAAAAACAGGTGTTCTCCATCACCAAACTTTACCTAATTTAACATTCTAATTTTTTCACAATGTTTTCCAATCATATGAAAGATTCCATCACGACAGGCAAGGCTACCTCACGCCTTTCAGACAGATATTACATGTGTGTACAAAAGAGAATATTTCAACGCGCTATACTGTAAAATGAAAGGATGAAAATACAATACTCACTTGCTAATGCCTAGGAAAGGCGTGCTGGCCTTAGTGAAGTAGTCACCTTTTTTGCTAGCAATCTATAGTAAAACAAATCAAGGCGACCAGCCTTCAGATTATCACGCTCTCTCTATGTCTTAACAAGTGAGTTTTGTTTTTTCATCCTTTCCAGTATAGCATGGTTAAATATTCTCTGTTCTACAGACAGGCAATATCTGTCTGAAAGCAGTGAGGCAGCCTTGCCTGTCATGGCGGAATATTTCTATGATTGGAAAACATTATGAAGAAATGTGAGTGTTATCTTTTAGCATTAATTTTGGTGATGGAGCTCACCTATTTTTTTCCTTTCTAGTTTAATATTGTCATGCAGCAATGTTATTGCCTAATCTTTTTTTGGGTTATGTTATGTAATGTTACTTTTCAAAAAATTTGAAGGCGGCACAAAGGGTCATTTTGCCCATTGCCAAAATGTTCTTATGGCAATATTATGTTTGCCTTTAAGCAACCAAACAAAAAAAGGCAAAACTAAAAATTTGTCTACTATAGTTAACGTCTCTGTGTGATTTTTCACAAACCCTGTCAACATACTAACATACACTAACCAATGCAATGAAACAGTCATAGAATCATAAGGGGTTGAGTAATATATATTTAGACACACTTTTAAAGAAACAAATTATAACAGACACAGCATGCTCTTGCCAAGAAGTTGCCCCCTCAGGTGAGATAAAGTAATTAGTGAAAATATCACGCACTGAGGCCAGAGAGCGGTCTACGTTGAGGGTTCATAGGTGGTCTCACCCTGCGCACATTGTCCGGCCTACGCACAACACCATCAGAGGAGGAACATTCATGTATCCTGGTAAAGTTATGCAGAACAACACAGGCTTTCACAACTTCATTCACATTTTGTTCACTCAACTGAATGGCAGACTGGAGTACCCGCCATTTTGCACAAAGAATCCCAACGGAACACTCCACCAGTCGCCTAGCACGTGATAGGCGCAAGTTAAAAATTCTGCGCCTGTGGTCAAGGTTGCGCCGGGGATATGGCCTCATGACATTGCGCGATAATTGAAAGGCCTCATCTGCCACAAGGACATAAGGGACTGATTCTTCAGGGGAGCCTGGTAGCTGGCGTGGTGGTGGTAGATCCAACCGGTTGGTGCGTAGCCGCCAAGCCATTATGGAAGTATTGAAGACTCTAGAGTCTCCCGTCCTTCCATAGGCCCCAATGTCAACAATTATAAACTTGTATTGAGGGTCGGCCAGAGCCAACAATACAACAGAAAAGTATTGTTTATAATTGAAGAATTGGGAGCCAGAGTTCGGCGGCTTACGCACCCGGATATGTTTGCCATCCAGGGCCCCAATACAATTTCGAAACTGGCAGTCCTCCTCAAAGTCCCTTGATATCCTCAGCCAATCTTCCATCCTGGGCTCAGGCATGACCACTTGATGGAGTCTTGTCCAGATTTCTGTACATGTAGACCTCACTATGCCTGAAATGGTTGATCTTCCAATGAGAAACTCATGGTGGAGGGCGGCATAAGACAGGCCAGTGGACAGGAAACTGTAGAACAACATAAATTGATAAGTTTAGAATACCTAAAGTCCAAAAACATCAGTTACATGCCGACCAAACTTGGGAGGAATTGAGATAGAATAACACACACATATTTGGTTGCACAATGACTAAGTGATATGCAGTACATATTAGAGCTAACATTCTGGTGTGTAAGTTGAAACATATTTGGAGTAAGATGAGGGCATAAAACTTTGTCCAAGAAGGCAAAAAAACCATACTTTAGCCCACACATTATGAACATAGAGAATGTGGTTGTGTAGTACATACCGTATTGTGAGTAGAAGTCGCTCCTCTGCAGATATCGCTTTGCGCATCCTTGTGTCCTGAAAGGTTATCCCAGGGCGCACTGTCTCCAAGAGTCGATCAAATGTGGAAATGCTCATGCGACAGTACTGGTAAAATTTCAGTGGATGCTCCCGCAGAGAAGAATAGAGGCGGTGAAAATGACCTCTTGTGAGTCGTTGCCTCAAAAGTGGATGGACCCACATGCGTCTCCTCCTCCGCAGATCCACTATCACTGGGTATGGTTGCCCAAAGCGCCGTGACAAAAGCCAGTTAAAGAGAACCTGCTCAGTTGTATTGAATCTCAGACCCTCAGCCATGTTGCACAAAGAACACCAACACACCTCGTGAAAGCAAGCTCACAAATGGACAGAATGGAGGCAGCCACCTGTTTCTGAGTGTATAAATAGGGTGCAGGCTAATGATTTAAATTGTTAGCAGGCCTCAAAACCGTTAAATGTCCATTTTGTAAGGCTGCGAGAAAATCTCGCCATACGGATTGCATACGGATACCATACGGATCACATACGGATGCAGACATGCGCAAAATACGCGACCGCACCTGGCTTACGGATGACCTACGGAGCACTATTTAGGGGTCATTCATCCGTATTACGCATGTAAACTACGGAGCGTATTTTGCGTATTTTAGTGTGACTCCAGCCTAACAGTCAAACAAAATCTAACCAGCTGAATCTACCAATCCAATCATGTGGTCAGAAAAACCTGAATCATAGCAGTTAAAAACTGCACATTACTATTATAGCCCAAAAACCTCAAAAAACAGGGGGGAGAAAAAAAAAAAAAAAAAAAAAAAAAAAAAAAAAAAAAAAGGGGAAATGGACATAAAGAAGATGTATAAAAATTAATACGTGCCACCATCTGATAACCATTTCACTCAGCCGATGTGAAGAAAAGAGTGACCTGGCCCTATACAAGATGACTATCTGAACACCTACCTAGGTGCGGAGGTTGGCACCCTAAGGGTATGTGCACACGCTGCGGATTCCGCAGCAGTTTTAGCTGCGGTGTACAGTACCATTCAAATGAATGGTAAAAAAAAAAAAAAACGCTGTGTAGACGTTGCGGAAAAATCCGCGCGGTTTTGAAACCGCAGAGACATGTCAATTCTTTCTGCGGAATCCGCAGCGGGTTCCTATCTCCACCATTGTGGAGATGGTGAATCCGCAGGACCAAACCGCAGGTCTTTTGACCTGCGGTTTATCTACGGTTTTTGCAAAATTCGTGCGGATTAATCAGCAGCGGATTCCGCAGCGTCTGCACACACCCTAAGGCTGTGTGCACACGTTGCGGATTCTGCTGCGTTTCCGCAGCGGCTTTGGCCCTGCGGAAACGCAGCAGTTTCGCAGACATGGTACAGTACCATGTAACCCTATGACTTTTCAAAACCGCTGTGCTCACGATGCGGTTTTTTCCGCGAGGTTTTGCTGCGGTTTACAAACCACAGCATGTCAATTGTTTGGGCGGTTTCCGCAGCGGTTTCACACCTTTAACATAGTAGAGGTGTGAAACCGCAGGTCACTTTACCTGCGGTTTTACCTGTGGATCCGCGCGGGAAAAAAACGCAGGTGAATCTGCAGCATGTGCACGTAGCCTAAGAAATACGAGAATGGCGCCCCCGCTCGTGCGATGGCTATCCCTAATCTCCTATATCATACTATAAAACGACAGATTAGAAACAGAGGGCCAGATGGCCTGTATCCATTTGCTTAGAATATCTTCATGAATGCAGTAAAGTAGACTTATACAATCATATATGCATGTGAGGAAAGGTAGAAAGTCCAGACAGTCTGAATAGATGAATAACACTCACACAGTAGAACCAGTTACATATAAATTTGTAGCAAATTATGCCCTTTCCCAAAACCACTGTTATGTATATGAATTATATATAAAAATTATCACATCAAGTACCCAGATAAAAACTGCCCATTAGACACAATGATGAATCACTGGTAGGTAAACAGGAACGGCTTATCTGATAAATTGTCAGAAATCATGAAAGCAAACAAAGACACCACTGAATGTACCAGATTTTCAAGTCTCAGTGTAAATTAGTAGGGGTGCTACAGTCACTCCAGATATCAGATGTATATCATACCCCTAGTTTAAATCACCAGATACTGACAACAATAAGCCCATTCATGGGGAAAAAAAAACCGGATTACTTACCGGTAATACTCTTTTGTAGAGTCCACGACAGCACCCACTGAGAGAGGGGATCCGCCCCCGGAACAGGAAACCTACAGAGAGATAAATGGGGCGGTCCCCCTCGCTCCCTCAGTTTGTGTTACCGAGAACAACGGAGGAACCGCCATACATGTTTTAGTCAAACTGTTTGGGCGATTCATCTATCTTACCCCTATGCAGTTTTAAGCTTACTAAGTTTAATCACATATCCAACTTAAATCATAATCTCCACCACCAAGGAGACCCATGTGTGAAAAAATTCTTACGGGAGGGAAGTGAGCGGGTGCTGTCGTGGACTCTACAAAAGAGTATTACCGGTAAGTAATCCGGTTTTTCCTCTTCGCCACGACAGCACCCACTGAGAGATTTTCAGAGATAATCACTTGGGCGGGCACACCGTGTTAAGGACTGATCTACCAAAAGTTAGATCCTCGGTAGAGGACAAATCTAGTCTATAGTGACTATAAAAGGTAGATGGAGAAGACCAGGTTGCAGCCTTACATATTTGTTCAATTGGGACGTTCGCCCTCTCGGCCCAGGAGGATGATATGGCTCTAGTAGAGTGCGCCTTAATCCCCAGTGGAGGGTCTTCTCCTTTTGTCAGATACGCCATTGTGATCGCATCTCTAATCCATCTGGATATCGTGCCTGATGTAACTGCAGACCCCTTCCTGCTGCCCTGGAATGAGACAAAAAGAGACCTACTCTGCCTCCAGGGACTGGTCCTATCAAGGTAGGCTAGCACAGCTCTTTTCACATCTAAGGTGTGATATTTCTCCTCGTCCTGTGTTGACGGGTTCTCATAGAATGAAGGTAGGCATATCTCTTGAGACCTATGAAATTTAGTTGCCCGTTTGGGCAGGTAGGACGGGTCCGTCTTTAAAATGAGACTGTCTCGTGTTGTTAACAGGAACGGTGGGTCTACTGACAGAGCATGAAGATCACTCACTCTCCTGGCCGATACTAAGGCCACCAGCATAGCCGTTTTCAATGAGAGGCACTTTACTGATGCTGAGCTTATGGGCTCAAATGGTGCCTGAGTGAAGGCATCCAAAACCAGAGTAAGGTTCCACGCTGCAAGTCGAGGCACATGCACCGGTTCTGCTCATTGACAGGCCGAGATAAACCGAGTCACCCATCTATTTGCTGCCACGTTATAGTTAAACAGGGCTCCTAGGGCTGACATGTGGACCTTAAGAGTGCTTACTGAGAGTCTAAGTTCTCGGCCTCTTTGTAGAAACTCTAGAATGGCCGTAATGGGTACTTCACCAGCTAGTTTTGTTGGGTGAAAGGCCAGGAACTTCCTCCACACCTTAGCATATATTTTTGTCGTGGACTCCTTCCTGCTTTGTAGCAGGGTATTGATTAGGTTCCTTGAGAAACCCTTCTGCCTCAGTAGCTCCCTTTCAAATTCCAGGCCGCTAGGTGCAGGGCTTTGGCCTGTGGATGGTAGCAGGGTCCCTGCGAGAGAAGATTCTGGTGCAGCGGCAGGATCCACGGGTCGGTTACCGACATGGCTCTCAGCCATGAAAACCACGGTCTTTTTGGCCAAAACGGGGCTATCAAGATGACCCTCGCCCTCTCCTGTCTTATTTTCCTGACTACTGTTGGTAGTAGCACCATCGGAGGAAAGGCATAGGCTAGTTGGAATGCCCAGGGTGCTTGGAGGGCATCTAGAATGTCTGGGTTGTCCGACCTGTAGAGAGAAGCAAACCTTTTTACGCGCCTGTTGGCTCTGGTTGCGAATAGGTCTATCTCCGGTCTGCCCCATTCTGACGCTATCATTTCGAAGACGTCTCTGCTGAGGACCCACTCTCCCTGGTATAGGGCCTGGCGACTGAGATAGTCTGCTCGGGAGTTGTCCACTCCTCTTATATGGAGCGCTGACAAGGAGAGAAGATGGACCTCGGCCATCTCCAGAATCTTTCCCGCAATAGACATCAGTGGCATTGACCGCGTGCCTCCTTGCCGGTTTATATAGGCCACTGCGGTGGTATTGTCTGTCTGGATCTTTACGTGGGCGCCTCTTAACTGCGGGAGGAAGTGAGATATCGCATAAAAAAATCGCTGTTAGCTCCTTTACATTAGAGGAGGCCTCTATTTCATTCTCCCGCCACCAGCCTTGTACCATGTGCTCCTCTAGGTGGGCTCCCCAACCTAAGGGGCTGGCATCCGTGGTAAGTATCTTGGAGGGAGTCACCCACCACTGTACTCCCTTCGATAGATTGGAAGGAATTAACCACCATTTTAGGGATTCAACCACCTCGGGCGATAGGGACATCTTCCCTTCCAGCCGCCCCTGCAGTCTATCTATCTCCTGCAGAATAGCCCACTGTAGTTCTCTAGAGTGGAACTGAGCCCATTGCACCGCTGGAATGCATGATATCAGTGACCCCAGCAAGGACATGCCCTGTCTCAATGATATTACGGGTCTTCCTGTAGCATTCTGTACCTTGTCGATTATGGCCATTACTTTGGCGTTTGGCAGAAAGCACTCCTCAGTTACGGAGTCTACTTGCAGGCCCAAAAACCTTTGACAGGTCACTGGCTCTAGTCTGGATTTCTCCCAGTTAATTAGCCAACCCAGTGTTTGTAGGGATGAGATAATCCTAGCTATTCTTGCTTCACACTGTGAAACAGAATTCCCTACTATGAGTAGGTCGTCTAAGTAAGGGACAACTAGGGTGTCATTCAGCCTTACATATGACATTACTTCCAGCATTAATTTGGTAAATACCCGAGGAGCCAGGGATAGCCCGAATGGCATTGCCGCAAACTGGAAATGCTGAATCCGACCTCTGAACCAGACTGCTACCCGCAGGAACCTTTGGTGCCCTCGATATATGGGGAGATGGTAGTAGGCGTCCTTTAGGTCCAAGACCGCCATATAACACCTGGGAAACAAAAGCTTTATTGCAGACTTAATCGACTCCATTTTAAACGACCTCAGTCTTAGGAAGGTATTAAGTTTCTTTAAATTTATTATAGTCCTGTAAGAGCCATCTGGTTTTGGGACAAAGAATAGAGGAGAATAAAAGCCCATCCCTGTTTCGTCGTCTGGGACCTCCACTAGAACCTGTTTAGTTAGCAGTACCGCAATCTCCATCTCCAGTGCTTCCTGCTGAGATCGGGACTTCGTAGAAGTCAATAAGAAGGAGTTCGGTGGATACCGAACGAATTCTAATTTTAGGCCTGATGATACAATACTTAGGGCCCACGGGTTTGATGTCACCTTCATCCATTGGCGGCTGAATCTTAATAGCCTGCCACCTACCGGTATAACGGTTTTATCGGGATCTGTCTCCTCTGAAGGGACGTTTCCCGAATAGGTTGCCTCTTTGCTTGGGGTCCTTATTTCCCCAGCGATCCTGGGGTCTAAAGTCTTTCTTTTTACCGAACGGCGGCTTCCTGTAGGCCCTCCTGTTGAACGGAACATACGGGTTAGGGAACCCCTTTTTCCTCTCCCCCGCTTTTGTCAAAATTTCATCCAGTTCTGTACCAAACAGGTACTTACCCTGGCAGGGTATAGCACACAATCTAGTTTTTGTTTGTGTGTCTCCTTTCCACCCCTTCAACCATAAGGCCCGCCTGCCTGCATTGGTCAGTCCCGCGGCTCTAGCCGACAACCGGAGAGAAGCCGCGGAGGAGTCGGAGAGGAAGGCCGTTGCTCCCTTAATGAGGGGCATAGAGGAAAGAAGCCTACTCCTAGCTACTCCATTTTTAATATTGTCCTCCAAGTCGTTCAGCCACACCAACATAGATCTTGCCGTACATGTGGCTGCTATTGCGGGCTTAAAGGCTGCCGTACAAGCTTCCCACGATCTTTTGAGGAATGTATCAGTCTTACGATCCGAAGAATCAGCCAAAGTTCCCGAATCCTCCACCGGCAAGGAGGATCTACGGGAGGTAGAGGCCACTGCCGCATCCACCTTGGGGGCTCTCGACCAGGCCGTTAACTCCTCATCGTCAAAGGGATACTTACGCTTTGACGTTAAGGGGAGGAAGGTCCTTTGGCCTTGTTTCTCCCATTCCCTCTTAACTAGGTCCTTTATAGCTGGGACCACTGGGAATGCTCGGACCTTTTTACGAGAAATACCCGCAAACATAATGTCCTGAGGGGTCTTGGGGTCCTTACTCTCCGGCAACCCCATGGTATTTCGGACAGACTTCACAAGATTACTGACACTGTCCGTGGGGAAACACGTCTGATCCTCGTCCTCTGAGGAAAGGTATTCCTGGGACTTATCGGAATCTAGTTCTCCGGTATCTGACGGCGACCTTGACGCCAGCGAGACTCCTCCTTTAGATGAACGTATTTCTCTCACGGAGGAGTGACCCCCTAGACTACTGGAACCGCCTAAGGCCCGTAGTTCCTCTCTTATCATTGCCCGGATATCCTCCTTCTTTCGTGAGGATTCCTCCTGCAAGGCCTCCTCAACACATGATTGGCATAATCTCTTTGGGTGGCCATCCGGGAGGGGCTGCGAACATAAGGCACACTCTCTATGTTTCGCCTTCTCTGTTCTTTTATCCTAAAGGGGGTATGGACCAGAAAGAGAAGGCTATCAATTATCTAACCTAACCAAAAAACACTCACCCGTGAATTTCGTCAGCAACTACCGGCTGCGGTGTCCGGGACCCAGGCTGAGGCGAGGCATGGGACGACTTCTTTTCCTTACGTTTCTTCTCTAACGGCTCATCTTGCTTGGAAGGCCCAATGGATTCCTTCCTAGAGCTGCCACTTCTTCTGGTGCTATTGGGTCTCCTCGTAGCACTGCTCTGTCTACTGCCAAGTGGGGATACCACTAGCTGACCTAATGGGAGCGAAGCTGAGTCATCTAAGGACGACATGACTGCGCACTAGCGCTGTGTCTGTGGCTTCCTTTTAAAGCCTTTGCTATAGCTGCTCCTCCTCTTTTTTCTTTTTTTTTTTGTCCACCATTTTTTTTTTTTCCCCCCTACTGCGCATGAGCGGGCGTTGTCCTGCGGTCTCTGCCTTCAGCCTGATCCCGGAAGTCCTCCTCCACTTCCGGGTTGCCTCTCCTGGAGCGCTGGGTCACCGCAAATAGTGATGCGGCCGGCGACACCGCGCGTCTGCGCCCCCCTCTCCACGCACGGGGTCCTTCTCCTGCCAGGTATGACTTCCAGCAGCGCCGCTCAGCACACACCGCACAAGCCCTTCTGCCACACTGGGAGGGGGGGGGGGGGCGCCGGTCTCAGTACGCCCGATGGCGTTTGTAATGCGTCCACCCCCTCGGGGGGGGGGGGGGAATATAGCCATAACCCCAGTGAGCTTTGGCACCACTTTCGCCTCCAGCCTCACCTGCATTACGCCAGCTCTGGGGGGGGGGGGGGAAATACACCTCTCCGCCCGACGCTGCATCCGGTCCTGGGGCCCCTGCTGCTCATATTCTGCACGCAGGCGGCTACCAGACCAGGCATCCTCTTCTGCGGGTTCCTTTCCAGGAACAGGAAACCAAACTGAGGGAGCGAGGGGGACCGCCCCATTTATCTCTCTGTAGGTTTCCTGTTCCGGGGGCGGATCCCCTCTCTCAGTGGGTGCTGTCGTGGCGAAGAGGAAAAAAAAAGTACTTATCTGTGAATATATACTCCTTCATAATGATATCCATAAGGTCCGTGATAACATCATTCCTCAAATATAGTCCGCACACTCTCAACGAATTTCCCCCTACTGCGAGTTCATCAGGAGAGATGTATATTGGTCAGAGCGGTCTGGCAGTGTAGACTAATCCAATTGATGAGGCTTTTCTTCACATAGGCTGAGTGAAATTGTTATCAGATGGTAGCACGTATTATCAATTTTTATACATCTTTTTGTCCATTTCCCCTTTTTTTCCGTTTTTTGAGGTTTTTGGGCTATAATAGTATTGTGCAGTTTTTAACTGCTATGATTCAGGTTTTTCTGACGACATGATTGGACTGGCAGATTCAGCTGGTTAGATTTGGTTTGACTGTTATACCTTATCTCTTTCCAGCAATACAATAGCCCGTTTTTTTTACTAGGCTTTATAATAGGGGACATCTGTGCAATTTTATATTGTTATTTTTGTACTTAATGAAAGTTATATTTTAATAGGGTTTTTCAGTTAGTCGGTTATAGGTAACCCTTGTTCACATTATACTTGTTAGTTGGTACCTCAATAACCTACTCAAAGTACCTCTGACCCTCATTGATATTTAAAGAGGTACTCCAGGCAAATTAAAAATTTTTGTACGGTCCCTGTTCTCAAACTATAAGAGGAGGAGCTGCCCATTGGTGTTGAATTGAAAATTAAGGTTTGAGAAACAGAAACGTTTACCCAGCATAATAATCCAGAGAATAGAATGCTTTGGGAAAAAGGCCAAAAAACACGGAGATTGTTTTGAATAGCACAAGCTGACAAAAGGTGGTGTTTAAAACAGCAGTTTTATGGAGGAGGAAGAATATTGGACAATAACATGCATCTTCGACCAAAAGAATCTTCAGCAATCCTGGTTGTACAAAATAGGGATTTTTGTGTACTCACCGTAAAATCCTTTTCTCCGAGCCATTCATTGGGGGACACAGAAAGTGGGTGTTATGCTGCTGCCACTAGGAGGACACTAAGCAAATCAGAAAGAAAAAAGTTAACTCCTCCCCTGCAGTATACACCCCGCAGCTGGATGAGATCTCCAGTTCAGTGAAAAAAAGCAGTAGGAGCTTAAACAGTCAACAGTAACGAACTATGTCAAAACCTAAGAATGCTACAAATGAGCCAGTAGGCTAAACAGGGCAGGTGCTGTGTCCCCCAATGAATGGCTCGGAGAAAAGGATTTTACGGTGAGTACAATAAAATCCCTATTTCTCCTACGCCTCATTGGGGGACACAGACAGTGGGACGTCCTAAAGCAGTCCCTGGGTGGGGAGCATACATCTGCTAATACCCCATGTACCTCTGAGTTAAGACTGAGGTACTGCCGATTGCAGGATGCGTCTGCCGAGAGCTGCATCTGCAGAGGCCTGAGAATGAATTTGGTAATGTATGCAGACTGGACCAAGTCGTAGCCTTGCAGACCTGTTCTGCCGCGGCCTGGTGCCGAATGGCCCACGAGGCACCCACTGACCGGGTAGAGTGCGCCTTAATCCCCGCAGGGACGGGAGCGTTACGGACACGGTAGGATTCCTGAATCGCAGAGCGAATCCACCTGGCTAGCGTTGCTTAGGACGCAGCTAGGCCTTTCCTATGCCCTTGAGGAAGTATGAACAGGGCATCTGACATGCGGAAGGGAGCCGTCCGCGAGATGTACCGTCTCAGCGCCCTAACCACATCCAGGGTGTGGAGGGCCTTCTCAATGCGATGGACTGGTGCCGGACAAAAGGAAGGCAAAACAATTTCCTCGTTGAGATGGAAAGAGGAAACGAGCTTGGGCATGAAGGACGGGGACGTTCTGAGAACCACCTTGTCCTGATGAAAATTCAGAAACGGAGAACGGCAGGACAGAGCTGCCAATTCCGAAACTTGTCTGATTGACGTGATGGCTACTAGAAAGACCACTTTCCAAGAGAGGATGGTCAATGACACGTCCTGCAGCGGTTCAAAAGGATCCTCTTGTAAGGCCCCGAGAACCAGGTTAAGGTCCCATGGTTCTAATGGATTCCTATAAGGAGGCGCTACATGGCAGACTCCTTGAATAAACGTCCTGACCTGAGGTTTGGTGGCAATTCTTTGTTGGAAAAGCACTGACAAGGCCGAAACTTGGCCCTTGAGCGAGCTAAGCGCGAGGCCTGATCTTAGTCCGGATTGAAGAAACTCCAATATTCTCGGAATGGAGAATACCAGAGGGGAACGACCATGATCCTTGCACCATGAAAAGAATATTTTCCAGTTGCGGTGATAGATACGTCTGGATGCGGGCTTCCTAGCACTAATCATGATGGAGATGACGTCGGGAGAGAATCCAGGATTCAACAGCCATAGTTTAACATAGTAACATAGTTTTGAAGGCTGAAGGAAGACCTTATGTCCATCTAGTTCAGCCTATTTTTAGTGCAGCTGTTCTACATTGTTGATCCTGGGGAAGGCAAAAAACCCAGAGTAGAAGCCAATTTTCTCCATAGGGAGAAAATACCTTCCCCTAAGCTGGGTCAACCATCTACCTATAATATTCTGTTATTCGTAACCTTCTATACTGTTACTCACAAGAAAAGCATCCATTCCTTTCTTAAATTCATTCATTGAGTTGGCCATCACCACTTCCTCAGGAAGAGAATTCCAGAGCCTCACTGCTCTTACTGTATAGAACCCTCTTCTATGCTGGTGCAGAAACTGTCTTTCCTCCAAATGAAGAAAATGCCCCCTTGTTCTTGTCACAGTCCTTGGTACAAACAGTTCATTGGAGAGATCTCTGTATTGCCCTCTGATATACTTGTACATATATATTGTCTCCCCTAAGTCTTCTCTTTTCTAGAGTAAATAGACTTAATTTTGATAACCTTTCTGGGTTATGCCATCAAAGACAGGGCCCTGGAGTTCTGGTGGTAAATCGGGCCCTGAGAAAGCAGATCCGAGCGATCTGGAAGTCGCCAGGGAACGTCAGCGACTAGCTGTATTAGTTCCGCATACCATGCTCAGTGCGGCCAATCTGGCGCGACTAGGATCACAGGCACTCCCTCTACTCTGATTTTCTTGACGACCCTCGGAAGCAAGGGAAGAGGGGGAAAGATGTACGGAAGCCGGAACCGGTGCCATGGCAGCACCAGGGAGTCCACTCCGATGGGGCATGGATCGCGCAATGAACAGAGACACCTTGTTTAGCCTGGAGGCCATGAGTTCCACATCCGGAGTCCCCCAACGAAGACAGATCTGGTGAAAGACTTCTGGATGAAGAGACCACTCTCCTGAGGCAATGCCTTGGCGACTGAGAAAATCTGCTGCCCAATATTCCATGCCGGGGATGTGAATTGCTGAGATGGAGGAATGGTTGGTCCCGGCCCAATGGAGGATGTGACTCACTTCGTGCATGGCCATCTTGCTCCGGGTACCTCCCTGGCGGTTGATATACGCTACAGCCGTGGCGTTGTCTGATTGGATCCTGATAGGGTGACCTGCGAGGAGATGGTGGAAACTCCGTAGAGCCAATCTGATCGCTCGAATCTCTAAGATGTTGATGGGGAGACGTGATTCTTGGGTTGACCAACGACCCTGTGCCGTGTGGTGACGAAAGACTGCACCCCAGCCGAGAAGACTTGCGTTGGTGGTTACTATCAACCATCTTACTGGGAGAACAGACCTTCCTTGATTCAGGGAGGACATCAGAGTCCACCACTTGAGGGCTTGCCTGACCCGCAGGGACAGAAGGATCCGAAGGTCCAGGGAGAACGGGTTCTTGTCCCAAACTGACAGCAACTGGTGTTGTAAGGGACGAAGATGGAACTGTGCAAACGGAACTGCTTCCATGGCAGCTACCATTTTTCCAAGAACTCTCATGCTGAAACGAATGGAGTGAGAAGCTGGACGGGAAAGAGTTTGCACTGCCTGTTGTAAAGCTTGCATCTTTTCTGGAGGGAGAATGACCAACCCGCGGGAAGTGTCCAAGATCATTCCTAAAAAGGAGATTTGCTCAGCCGGTTTCGAGGGAAGACTTATCGAAGTTTATCTTCCACCCCAGGCGTGAGTGTATTTACTGTTATCTCCACAGATTCTTCACAGGCTGAAAGGGACGGACCCTTGATGAGCAGGTCGTCGAGATATGGTAACACTACTACTCCCCGAGAGTGGAAAATGGCCATGACAGCCACCATGACCTTGGTAAAGACCCTGGGGGCAGTGGCGAGTCCGAAGGGCAAGGCCACGAACTGGAAGTGTTCCTCATGAATTGCAAAGCGCAGGAACTGCTGGTGAGACGGGCAGATCGGGATGTGAAGGTAAGCGTCCTTGATGTCGATGGATGCTAGGAACTCTCCTTTCTCCATGGAAGGGACCACTGACCGGAGAGATTCCATTCGGAATCGCCCAACCGTGACGAACTGATTTAACAGTTTGAGATCCAGAATGGGACGCATCGAGCCGTCTTTCTTTGGAACCACAAAAAGGTTTGAATAAAATCCTCTGAACCTCTCTTGATGAGGGACCGGAATGATGACGCCGTCCCTTAAGAGAGCTTGAACAGCCCGAAGGAAGGCTCTTGTCTTTCCCTTGGGCGGAGAGAAAAGGAAAAACCGAGCTGGAAGGGGGAGAGGAAAACTATCTTGTAATCGGAGGACACTAGCTCCCTGACCCACTTGTCGTGGATGACCGCGAGCCAGGTGTGGCTGAAGGAAAGTAGACGGCTGCCTACCTTGTCGGCGTCCGCCGGATACCGCAACAAGTCATTGGGTAGATCTCTGAGACCTGGCTCCTTTGGAACCAGAAGCCCTAGGTCTGGGTTTCCAAGGATGGTTAGGTCTGCACGAGACCTGGGAGCCTCTGTCCCCACGCGAAGATGGACCTGATCCGGAAGAGAAGGTAGAAGAGGACCAACCGGAGTTGTTGCAAAAGGAACGAAAGCACGCCGGCTGTTGGTTGCGAAACGGCCGAGCAGCTTTTTGTTGAGGGAGAAATGTACTCTTCCCCCCGGTAGCATCAGAAATGAGTTGATCTAGTTTCTCTCCAAAAAGGCGACCTGTTTGAAACGGGAGAGAAGTCAAGGATCTTTTGGATGCGGCATCCGCCCGCCAGTCGCAGAGCCATAGGGCTCTTCTAATGGAGACAGCATTACCGATTTGAGCAGCGCAGTCGGCGGCGTCAAAAGATGCGTCCACTACGAAGTCCGCTGCGTGAGTTATCTGCCTGGCGACCGCGGTTGCTTCCGGAGGAAGATTGGTGTCCTGGAAGGAGGTAATCAAGACCTCTGCCCAAGCAGCCATTGCTTTTGTGACCCAAATTTCCACGAAAGATGGAAAAAACGCTGTTCCTGAAGCTTCAAAAACTGAAAGGTCAAGGTAGTCAATCTGACGATCGGAGGGGTTTTTGATCGAGGACCCCTCGGACACAGACAGAAGTGTCTTTGAAGCCAGGCGTGATACAGGCGGGTCCACCGAAGGGGACTGTAACCAATCTTTCATTAGGTCTGGGTCAAAGGGGTATTTAGCCTGAGTAGACTTGTGCCCTGTGAATCGCTTATGCGGACGATCTCTATGTTGCTGAACCACTTCCTTAAAGTCCGGATGGCTGGTAGATAAAAAAAAACAAAAAAACAAGCGCGTGCGTAGGTTAAGAGAAATAGGATGTGTTGGAGCGGGAACAATATCTTCATCCAACTTCAGGATCTTGTTAACTGATTCTATAAGAGAATCAAGTAACTCTTGATCAGATGGAGGATTCTGAGGGCCAGACGTGTCAGAATCTGAGCGCGAACAGGGCTAGAGGAAGCGTCATGGGTCCGCTTTCTAGAGCCCCGACCATCCCTTGAACGAGAACGGCCCCTGCTGGCGGACGGTTCCCTTTCAACGCCAGAGCTTTCCTCGGGGGGTAAGGATGCCTTCTGGTTTAAAGAGCCCTCTCGAAGGGAGAATATAGCTTGGGTCAGAGACTCTACCGATCGTGACAGGGACACAGCCCACTCAGGGGTACTAGACGCAGGAGCCACGTCGGCAGGGGGCGATTGAGCGCAGGTCCGGGCGCAGGCAGGGTCGCAGTCAGTGCAGAACGGATTAGTCTGTGCACTAGGTAAGCCAGCCTTGCAAGAGGTACACACGGTAAAAAACGCAGTGTGCTTTTTAGCAACCCGATTCGCTTTCTTAGATTGAGACATAGCGCTCCTGAAAGGGTTAACGGCAGAGTCTGCAGCAGGGAACGTGCCGGGAAGGGGTTAAGCTTTAATCTGGGGTAGATGCAGCTTACCCGGTCCCATCTTGTGTCCCCCGGGAGGAATGGCGGTGGCCCTGCGGTGACACCCGGTATCTGGCTGCTCGCCTCACAGCTTGTGTGCAGCTGAGGAAAAAAAAAAAAAAGGATATGGCCCCCGAGATCAGGAGTGCGCGTCTCACACAGGCTGAGGCGCCAAAGCGAGGGGGGGGAGGCGCCAATAGCGCGGGCGGCGCTATTCAAATTGCGGCCTAGTAGGCCGGGGCCTGGATTTTGAACCTACCCGTAGGCGCCGGTGGGTGGGCCGGGGCAGCTCCATTTAAATTGCGGCCTAGCAGGCCAGAAAGCCGGGGACTATATTTTCCACGCTACCTGCTGTAGCGCCGGGGGGCGGGGGGGTTTACGACAGTGAGGGCCGCGATGGGTGCTGAGAACTCCTGGGTGCACCGCCGCTGATGACTACATCAGCGCTACTCCAGAGGGACAGGACCCGACCCCATACCTCCACTCCAGCGTTCAGCGCTGTCCGGCCTCTATGCAGGCTCTCATCCTCCAGGATGAAGCAGAGCTGGAGGAGTTTTTAAAGGGGCCACGCTCAATCGACCCTCCCTATGATAGGGGGATGGAGAGCTATGGGGCTGATTCAGGGCCAACGTAAGCGCTGTCCCAGTCTTCTCCGTTACGTGGGCCTGCCCCGGACGGGAACTCCAAAGGTAGAGGAATCAGCCCCAAAAACGTAGCAGGAAAGGTACGTGAAAGGTTACTCCACGTGCTTGCCTGTTGTTGGTTCGGGGGAGAGCGGGCCGTAGAAAGGAACCGTCGCCCCCTTCACTCCGTTAATTAAAAAATAAAAATTTACAGAAAAATTCAAAATTAAAATAAAAACGATGGGGTCTGAAAACAGACCCAAGTGTCTCCTACAGACACCAAGCAAGAACTGGAGAATCTCATCCAGCTGCGGGGTGTATACTGCAGGGGAGGAGTCTGATTTGCTTAGTGTCCTCCTAGTGGCAGCAACATAACACCCACTGTCTGTGTCCCCCAATGAGGCGTAGGAGAAAGTTCAAATACCAAAGCATTTATGTTACCAGCAAGGTTAATGACTACAATCCTTTTAAATCTGAATCTTCTGGTAGTTAAGTCAAGAAAACGTCGGAGCATGGGGGAAACACGGGTATTACATACCTGGTAATGTGTTTTTTTATGAGACATGACGGCACCACGAGAGAGGGGATCCGCCCCAATGAGGACAGGAAACCTTCAAGATAAAAAGGGGCGGCTCCTCTCTCCGCATCAGTTGTTTTACAGAGCACGAGAGGAATTACGCAGGTTAGTGTACAGATAAATAATACAACTTTAATACTGGTAAATTTCCGACACCAAGGGAGTGTATAATACTAATAATGCACCCAACTAATGACGTGATCAATAGGGCGGGAATATAAGGGTGCCGTCATGTCTCATGAAAAAACACATTACCAGGTATGTAATACCCGTGTTTTTCCATTCTACATGACGGCACCACGAGAGAGTTACAGAGATTTGTATTCTCTTAGGGAGGGATCACTGCTTGTAACACTCTTCTCCCAAATGTGAGATCAGAGGTAGCAAATAGGTTTAACCTATAATGCCGGAGCGGACCAAGAGGCCGCCTCACAGGTTTGGTCTATGGGAGCGTCTGCTCTCTCCATCCCGGGCGTCATCATGGCCCTCGTGGAGTGGGCTTTATACCTTCTGGAATAGCCCTGCCTACACTGCTATATGTTAGCATAATGGCCTTTTTCACTCATCTAGCTATAGTCTGTTTAGAGGCTTTTAAGGCTCTTCCTTGCCCCTTGGAATGAGACAAATAAGGACCTCTGTATTCTCCAAGGACTCGTTACCTCTAAATACTGCAGGAGACATCTCCTCATATCTAGGCAATGAAGCCTCTCCTCCTTCTGGTAGTTAGTATCATGACAAAATAGATAAGATTATCTCCTGAGCCCTATGATATTTTGACATCACCTTGGGAAGGTATGCTGGATCTAATTTTAACACAACTCTATCGTCTATGGCCTGAGTGTAGGGAGGGTCTTATTGATAATGCGAGTGAATGCTCAACCTACTGGCCGACGTGCGTGCCATTAATAAGGCTGTTTAATGTTAGAATCCTTAGCTAATGTTGTGTTTTGATGGTTCAAACAGACTCTGTCCGAGATGACAGGAGTAAATTCAGATCCCAAGGAGGAGTAGGAGGAGTAGAGGACGTGACAGTCAGCTTTAGTACAGGCCTGGATTAACCTGGCCACCCACCTATTGTTTGCCTGGTCGCAGTTGAATAAGGCTGCCAGGGCTGAGACGTGTACTTTGAGGGTACTGACAGCTAACCCCAATCCTAAACCTTTTTGCAGAAATTCCAGTATTGCCCCTATCGGGACTTTCCCTTCCCGTATTGGGTCTGAGGAGATAAGAATTTTTTTACATATCCTCTTAAAAATTTTTGTAGTCACTAGTTTTCTGCTACTGAGTAAGGTGGATATTAACGCTGCTGAGAATCCCTTTTCCTCTAGTAGCGACCTTCTAAATTTCAGGTTGTCAACTGCAGCCTGGATCTCTGAGGGTGATTGAAGGGACGCTGTGTTGGAAGGTCCTAGACCTCTGTTACTGATACTTCCAGAATCTTCAAGAGGTTTTCATCTTGAGGGTTTCCCATCGAGGACAGGAAACCAACTGATGCGGAGAGAGGAGCCGCCCCTTTTTATCTTGAAGGTTTCCTGTCCTCATTGGGGCGGATCCCCTCTCTCGTGGTGCCGTCATGTAGAATGGAAAAAACTACCTCTTACAATTCTCATTAAAATGTGCCTCCTGCCCTCTGAACTCTACTCTACATACAGTAATTCTCCAATTTGGATCCTAAAACACTTCCGGGACCTTGTCTGCAAAAAGGACGTCCCTAGAATAAAGTTGGAAAAACTACAGTTGCTCACGGATCAGGGCTGTTCAGCCCTTCCTAATGTATGGGGTATTTTCTAGCCTCTCAGCTCCAACATTTCAGGGGGTGGGCAGTAGAGATGACTATGGATGCAGGGGCTGTGGTACTTATATACCTGGAGGGAAAGGATAATATTTTGGAACTATCAGTCAAATATCCTTAAAGGCAAATCCAGTAATGCCCCAAACCTCACTCCTCTGCAAAAGGTGTGGTGAACCTATAAAAAGCTGTGTGGTATAGGGGACTATTCTAAATATACTCCAACATGTAATAATCCAGGCTTGAGTGAGCTGTCATCTGGAAAAAGTTTGTGGAATGGAGGAACCAAGGGCTGAAATATTTATATCAGCTATGTTTGGACACACACTTCTGTACTTTGATCACCTAAAAGACATTCGAGTTACAAAACTGACTTCTATGAATATCTACAGTTAAAGCACAGATGAGGGTCCAGGAAAGCACATCTGATCTCACCATTTCTTCCAACAGGCTTCTAGAATATATTGCACAAGCAAAATCAACTAGAAGCCTGTTTTCTTTAATGTACAAATCTTTGCTATACAATGTTTTAGGGAATCTTGTGGTTTTGATCAGGTCTAGTTAGAAAAGGGATATATGGACTATTTTCCAGGAAGAATGGGAAGATATTTTGGAATCCCCTGGAACTTTGTCTATTAACGGGACACAGAAAAGATCCCAGTTATTTTTTATCCATAGAGCATATAGAACTCTAAAAATTATACTAAAGGTGAACCTCAGATAGAATGACCAGTGAACAAGATGTATTGAAGAAGGCGCAGATTTGGGCCATACATTCTGGTCATGTCCCAGACTTGGGGAATTATGGGACAACGCGAGTCGGCTGTTCCATGACGTATAGGACATTTGACTACCTCTGAATCCAAAAATCTTGTGTTTTAGGGCGTGTGAGAAATATTGGAGCCACTCCCCCATTACAACTGGCCATAGGAAAAAAAAAAATCTTTACCATACAAAAAAGTCTATGGCTAACATTGGTTGTCCAACACTCCACATACAATAGAAGCAGTGATCCAGTGTCTAAATGCTTCTATTTTAATGGAGAAAAAGGTTTACATTTAGAAGAGTGCCATAGCTAAATTCGAGAAGCAGTAGGGAGGAGAGTCGTTTCTGAATCACTCACTAGGGATGTGATCATTAATCTGTTTATTCTCAGATATTCCTTGTACTGCTGGAGAGACAACCTCTATTCTTGAGCACTGAAAAATTGGTCCCTATTTGTATACATTCCAACAAGGGTGGTTTTCATTTATATCCATGATCTGAAGAACCATATTTTTCAGACTAAGACTAACTGGACCCTAATATGCATCTAAATTTAGATTAGGAAAAAAAGGATTTTTAATGTGAAAGTGGTGGTCCGTCTTATAGTCTGAATTTAGCTTACCGAGGGGGTGGAGGGGCAAGCAATAGTGGTGGGGGGGCGTGTCACAGGAGGCATGAGCAGAGTCACCGCTGCAGGAAGGTGTTGATGACAGGAATGGGGCGGTGCGAGGCAGGAGCCATTGATCTCTCGGCGGTGGGCTTCAGGAAAACGCTGGTGGTGTGAGGCAGTAGTGGAGTTCCCGCTGCATATATTGACTTCTTGGCGGGGGGTTTCATGAGAATAGCGCAGGTGCATGTACAGATTGAGATTCTCAGCTCGTCATTGAGTAGATATGTTAATCTGCACATGAGCCAACATTAGCTTCATTTTCCTGAAGCCTGTATGCACAGCGGGGACTCGGCTCATGCCTCACACTGCCGACATTTTTCTGAAGCTCACCCACGGGAGATCAATGGCTCCTGCTGACTCGCACCTTGGAACACTCCCTTCTCCCAGCCAAGGGCCTGCTGCAGCACCCCACTCTTGCCCTTGCAGGGTTCTTGCAGTGACGACCCTACATCCTGTGACCTCGTAGCTCCACCCCCCCTCCCGTAGGCTACATTCAGAACATAAGACGCATCCCCATTTTACTCCCAAATTTGGTATAAAATGAGTCTTATAGACTGAAAAATAATACTTTTGGCTAATGTGTCTTTACTTTTTGTAAAAAAATTACTGTACTCATGGTGATCTGGAACTTTCTATATGGTTAGGTTTATACCAGGTTTTGATTAAAAAAAAAAAATAAAAATAAAAATATATATTAGGGGTTACCTCTCCGGGAACTTTATACTTTTTCAGAACTTTCCCAGTCTCACAATCAATCACACAGACCGATCCTCCACCACACGTGGCAATAACTGAAAAAGAAAGCATCCATTAGAGTATCTTCTAGCGCAGCCTATGTATCAACAACTGGGTTTTCCCAGAAACAAAATTTATTCGCTGTGGGAAGAAGAGCACGGCAGCAAGCAATAAGCACAAGATTGAGGGTGGGGTCCTGTTTCCAGGTGGATGGAGAGGTGGTCAAATTGTCAAAGTCTATTTGAATGATGGTATAACCCAGCACATAATTTTTTCTAATCATTTTCTGATTTTATATATTTCTAGTTATTCTATGTTCTGTACAAGATTAAGAGGGACAACCATTGTTCCCTTTTCCTACTTTGCTCTGAACAATATCTGTGAACTGTTCTGTAACTGTCTTCCATAAAAAGTGTTTTGGTCATGATCTGTAGCCAGTGCAGGGGTCATTGTGCAGAGAGGACAACATGGGTTGTTAAAGGGGATATCCGGGACTTTAAACAAAAAAAAGGGTATGTAGTTACTAACAAAGGCAACTACCTACCTGTTGTACCTGGCGCCGGGTCATTGACCGCTCCTGCCAGAGATTCAGCTTCTACTCCCTTGTCTACAGAGCAGCACTTTCTCTTCCTGTTGACAGGGCGGGAACAGTGGTTTCAGGCTGATGGACAGCCAACTTCCCCCAATTAGGCAGCAGAGAGCTGGCTGTCAATCAGCATGACACCAGCAGTCCCATCCTGATACGAGTTAAAGAAACTGCTGCTCTGTTGATGTGATTTTAGCAGAAGTCTGTGACCGCTCTGTGCTGGTAGAGAATGATGCTGGGCACAACAGGCAGGCAGGTAGTAACCTACTGCCTGTTAGTGCTTTTTTTTTTTTTTTTTTTTCTTAGGGCTCATGCATGCGAGAAACTGAGACGAGTCTCGCACGTCAATACCCGGCACTGCCGCCGGCACTCGGATCGGAGCGTTCAGCTGCATGCA
The DNA here is from genome assembly GCF_039654945.1 of Dendrobates tinctorius. Taxonomy (NCBI): domain Eukaryota; kingdom Metazoa; phylum Chordata; class Amphibia; order Anura; family Dendrobatidae; genus Dendrobates; species Dendrobates tinctorius. The sequence goes on along the minus strand of NW_027361684.1, from coordinate 33,165,180 downwards.
TTTCTATGCAGCTGAGCGCTACGATCAGAGTGCCGGTGGCAATGCTGGGTATTGACGTGCGAGACTCGTCCGAGTTTCTTGAATGTGAGTATGAGCCCTTAAAGGAGTTGTTGTGCTTGATTTTCTTTGATATCAAATTGTATGATGTAATGACGTGTAAGATGCTGGATGACGTTTCCAAAATATGCCAGGTTTCTTTTTTTTTATTTTTTAAAATACTTAAGTGTTGGGGGTCATTGGGTTATAAGTTTGTATGAATAATTCATTTTTCTGTTAACACAGGGTTACATCATGGACCGTGGCTTTATCTCACCTTCCTGTGTTACAATCTTTGCACAGGCCATAAAACAGTGATGACGAACCTTTTAGAGAACAAGTGCCCAATGTGCAACCTAAAACCCACATATTTATCGCAAAGTGCCAACACGGCACGGTTTTAGTTTAGAAAAAAGAACTCGAGCACATGGGTATAGGAGCAGGGGTACCAGACTGCAGATATAAAGGAATATACTTCCTATCCTGGTATATGCTCACCCAATTCATGTGTATGATCTTCAACCTGGTATATGTCCCCATCATTGTACATGTCTCCCATCCTGCCAATGCTGCTGTTCAACATATAAATTAAGAAAAAACAAAAACACAAAAAACACTGCTACTCACCTTACTTTCTCTACCCCAGGGTGCCATATCTTCTGATGCTCGCAGCATGACGTCACTGCCATGTGCCCCAGTCGCGGAAAGTCGGCGTCAGCTGCTGGCCTCTGATAGGTCAGCAGCGTGTATTTGGTGCATGGACCTGGCAGATCCAGCTGAAGGGCTGGCAGTGACAGGCTCCTCACCCACAGGCCCCAATCCACTGATACAGATCGGTGATGGCGCGTGCCCACTGGGAGGACTTTGTGTGCCCCCTCTGGAACACGTGCCATAGGTTCGCCACCACTGCCATAGAGCATGCCTCCCACTTGTCAATGAGTCACTACCATAACCGTAAGGCACCGCTCAAAAAAGATACCTGCACCCATAAACATGTACAGAAAATAAAATATATAAATCAGGAAATGAAAACAGATGAGAAAAAAGGAAATGGTTCAGTATCTCTTTTTTTGTTAATACGATATGAAGATCTAGGTGGTACATTCCCTTTTCAATTGATATTTTCTCACCTTTGCTTGAAGAATTGAGAATAGGTTCAAAGGCACAAGACCATAACTGAGTGCCGAAATCATCACTCTCGTTATTTTTGCTATGAGTCTGAAGAAAATAGAGGGGTTCCAAATTAAATTGTTTCTACAGTGAAAGGAGAAAAAAAAAATGAAAAAAAGAGTTAATCTCTCACATTTAGTTTTGGGAGGGGAGGGGGGGGGGGGGGGGATTTTTTTTTTTAAATGCAATATAAAATTCATACTCACCTTCTTGCTCGTGTTCTTTTCCTTCACACCAGTCACCGGTCGGCTCACTGTTGGTTTGGATGCCGTGCTCCTTGAAGACACTTTTTCAGGTGTTAATAATCCCCGTGTGGCTTGTGCCTTATCAGGTGTACTAGACATTTTACAAGAGACTGGAGTCGATTTGAGTGGGCTTTCTTGCAATTTTCTTGACCTCTTTGGTGACAGTACAATAGTAAGCAGTTCATTTGACCTAAGTCTTTTAGTAGGAGATGCCACCTCACGGTCAGTCCCAGCACTGGTCCCGAGTCTCTTGAGTGGAGTTCTTGCTACGCAATTGGTTTCTGCATTCGATCGGTGCCTCTTAGATGGAGATCGGACCTCAGAATCCATTTCTTTGATTTGTGTTTGTTTCTTACTAGGCGTTACCGAAGCCTGTAGAACAGTAAGATTAAATTGTTGCTTGCCTCGGTGTATCTATAAATTTGTATATGATGACCAAGTAAATGTACATACACACATTTTTCTAAATTAATCAACATCAGCCCCTTGTGCCCGAACAGAGTGGGGTGGGAACCGGCCGTCCCCCCTGTGCCCGAACGGAGCGGAGTGGGAACCGGCCGTCCCCCGACGTGCTCGAATGGAGTGTGAGTGTGTGTGTGTGTGTTTGTGGCAGAGTGGAGAGAATCAGCTCCCTGAGTCCAAGGAGAGGGTTGGGGAAACTCAGCCGCATGCACTAGGGAAGTGGGAGAAACATCAGAGCCCTGTGCCCGAAGGGGGAAAATCCCTGTTCCCGAGAAGTAGGAGCCATGAAGGCATTTTTTTTTCCAGACCTTTTTCTCCTGCCCTGTAATCCTTCTAGATTGTTGTAAAGAGAATAATTAGTCTGGTCACTGGACGAAGGAGAGGTGGTCCAGAATTATTCCTCTTTCAGCTTTAGGACTCCTGCTCCTATCTACAAACATTCTCTCAACATTTCTAGTAATGGCTGATCAAGCTTGCAACTATTTACAATGGAAAAAGGTGACGCCAGGCTTGTCTCTGGACTACTAAGGTTAGTGATCTAATGTACATGGGAGGAGCCAACGGCTTCTCTTTATAATAAACAGAACACCCTACAGGGAACTCTTGGGTTCTCCTGGAAGGCCTTCCAACAGTCCAGGGAATATGGAGAACTCGCTCTCTATTGGACTCCTAATTGAAGCTTGCAAGTCTTATCCAACATTAGAGCGTTTTCCAAAGCCACTTCCCCACACCTGTTTTTTTTTTTTTCCTCCTCCTTTTCTTAATCTAATCGTTTTTTTCCTGTTTCTTATATAATAAATGCATAACTATCTACCCAATCTGAGAGCAGTATAATGTAGGGACAGACTCTGGTTCCTGTGATGTGTCGCTTACTGGTTAGCTTGTTGTACCTTTTATAAAATTATAGTTTTACAAGCAGAAGATTATCACTAGAGGACTAGTAAACCTGTGTAGTCCAACCATGCCCCACTACTTTCTGCCTATGCACAGTGTACACAGAAAGCTGTCAATCAGTGGTGTGGGCGAGGGATTACAGAGCTCAGCATCCAGACAACTGCAGCAGATAAAACGGCTTTTAATCAACACTACAGCAAGAAGTATAGTAAGTGGCACATCACTGAAATCCTTGCTATGAACTTACTAATATGTGCGTTACTTTTCTTTAAAACTGTTTTTATCTTTTGCTTGACAGGAAAAAAACAAAAAAAAAAAAAGAAATGAAAGAAATGACAGATTTTGGTACAGATAAAATGTCCCAGACATTAACCCCTTCCTGACATAACATGCACCATACATGTATGGCAGATGTTATCAGATATATGTAGCAGGTTCACAGATCAAGCCTGACCCATACTTGGTGGATAACTGATGTGACATGCAGCCAGGAATTGCCTCTACCCATATTAAAAAATCTGAGGGAAAAAAAAAAAAAAAACCACAACACTATTGTATCGTCATGTTCATTAAAGTCTGATCAAAATACAACCCGATCAATAAACACCACAAACAGAAATAAGTTAAAAACGCCAAAATTGCATGGATTTCTTTCTTTGGTAGCTGCAATACAACAAAAAAGAAAAAAAAAAAAAAAAAAAAAAAAAAAAAACGGTGAAAAGCAATAAAAAAAAAAAAAAAAAAAAAAAAAAAAAAAAGTGTCACATCTATCCCCAAATGGTATGAATAACAGCCTTGTCTCACCCCGCAAAAAATGGGACGTGTGGGCTGAAAAATCCGCACGCGAATCTGCAACGTGTGCACATACCCTAAAGGTATAACTCGTTCTGCAAAAAGACAAGCCCTCATACATCTATGTACACAGAAAAATGGCCATGTCTGGAAGATGTTACATAGCATTCACATCCTTTACATTACATGTATAATACACAATGTTAAACATCAGAATGAAGCCCACCTCTGTACTGCCCCCATCTGAAGACGCTTCCTCACACGGGGGCTCCTTGTGACTGTTCTCTTCACCCAACAAAGACGATATTAAACGGTCAGCAATAATTTGCACCTATATTAATAGGAAAAAAAAAAAAACAATTGCACAAAAGTTTATAACGCCAAAACAGTCTCTAGATTCATCTTGTCACATGCTGATTTTTTTTTTTTTTTTTTTCTTCACCAAATTGTTCAAAATGGCACCCCGTTCATAAAATTTGCACACAAAAAAAAAAAAAAAAAAAAAAAACAACCCACAAAAACAATCGCTTTTATTTTTGTAACAAAGTGCAAAAAGAACAACAGAAGAAGAAAGGTACAAATTTGCCATAAATCAAAAAGTCATTAAGAGTAAGTAAATGAAGAAATTGGACCCAAAATTCACTGCAGATTTCGATGCATCTTTTTTAGGACAAAATAAGGAATGAATAAAAGAATCATGAGATTCTCCCTCCTTTATAAAGGGGTCATTGCCTTTAAATGTTAACACTCTAAAGGCTCTGGGAGGAAAAAAAAAACCCTTTTACATTGTTTCTTTCAAGTTTTCTTTGATCGGCTGCAGGGGTGGCATCATATCGAAATCACTGTAGCCAATCGCTGAGCTTAGCTACTCATGTTGTTAATCGGCTGCAGTGGTGTCGTTATGTTGAACGTGCTACAACTAGAGACCGGAGCAGCAGTGCTGTTCACTGGGAGCATGACAAAGCTCGGTTTGTGAGTTTGATTTTGCCTCTTTGTAGCATCGGAGCAATAATTCTTGAAAATGAGAAGAGCCTTTTAAGATTATCCTATCTTTAGGAAATAGAAAAAAATCTGCAACATACCGAGTTGTGTGAATCTGGTCTAAAGGCTTCGCAATCAATAATGGAAGCCAAGACATTGCAGACTACAATAAACATACTGTATGAAATCGTACTTTCCACTTGGTGAAGTCTTTGAGTGAACTTGGGCCATACTTCACATGATTCCCCACAGATTTTAGAAATTCCTTGCTGATAGATTTGATCATTGCTGGAGTCGGCCCATCAGGCATTTTGTCCTTGTAGTTCTTTTCCCAGTATGATTCAACCTACAGAACCAATAGATGCTGATGGAAGCGCTCTACATTACACTGAAAATCCTCATGAAATAACATTTGTGACTGATTCTTTGCATTGTACATACCCTTTATACAGTGTGCTGCAGTAATACTCTGTTATTGTAGGTACAGGGGCTGATAATATGATATATGTACATGTCTGGTTAGGCTAGTTTCACACTAGCGTATGGAAGAGCTGTGGACTTCCTCCGTGAAGCTCCGCCCACTGCCGCACCTCCTCCGGTCAGCTCCGTCGGCATGCGTACCCTATCTTTAGCACTAGGTACGCAGGCCGTGCCAAAGTATGCGGATGCCTCAACATGTTGCGTTCGGCGCAGGTCGCCGCACCCGTCAAAACGACGCATGCGGAGCCATCCGCATACATCGGCACGGCCTGCGTACCTAGTGCTAAAGATAGGGTAACGCAGGTCGCATGCCGACGGAGGTGGAGCTGACCGGAGGAGGTGCAGCTGTGGGCGGAGCTTCACTGAGGAAGTCCGCATCCCTCTGCAGCTCCTCCATAAGCTAGTGTGAAACTAGCCTTAATAGGAGACTGTGCAGATAAACCCCAAGTAACGTCTTGTGTACTCACCCGGCTGCTCAGCTCCCTGTGGTTGACAAACCTGACATGATTAGCCAGGGATGTGATATCTTTATTATTCAGCCTCCGAAGCTTAGGGAGAAGACAGCAAACTTTGTAATTATCGCTAACCTGAGAGAACAAAGAGGAGAAGATGAAGTTCTTCAGTTCTCACTGTGGCTACAAACACAATGTGATGTGACTACTAACCGTCAGGTAGAGATTCTCCTCGTACATCACCTCTTCCAGACTGGGAAACTGCTGTAGAATGGTGACATCTTCAACCTGATTGTCACTGAAGTTTAGAACCTTGAGCTTGGGGAGATTCAGCTTTCCTGGGAGATCACACAGGTTGTTTTGGGAGAGATCTAGCAATTCAAGATTTCGCATTTGGGAGAAGAGTTGGGAATCGAGGTCCTTCGTTTCCAGTTGCATTTTTGATAAACTACATCACGGAAAGGATATATTTACTCTTAATTAAAAGACAATATGTTTATAATCAATTACAAATATACACACACAATCAGGGCTGTGGAGTCGGAGTCGTGGAGTCGGAGCTCATTTTGGTGGAGTCGGAGTCGGTATAAAATGGACCGACTCCTAAAATATATAATAAATTGGGTACAGTAATTCAATGCAGGATGTGCTGAATATTTTTTCATAGGAGTTTGGGAAAGTTATGAAATGTCCTATAAATGGCTGTTATATTCCTGATCTAAGGCTACATTCACACACAGCGTTTTTCCTGTGTTTTTTGAGGATACGTTTTTCAGCTGCAAAAGTTGATCATCTTTTTAAAAAACTGCATCACCTGAAAGGTTTTTGAGCTCATAGATAATGTTTTCAATAGCAAAAGCAGATTAGAAATCTGCTCTATCTATCCATTTATCCATATCTGTCTATCCATATCGTATCTGTACCAAAAAGAATGAAAACCGGGTAGTACACCAATATATATTCTGTTCTATCTAAATATCTTGATTATTGGATCATAAAAATGATTAAATGTCTGAGGTTCACATTGTACTACAATAAATTTTTCACTTAAATATAAGCAATATGTGTGGGAGTCGGAGTTGGAGTCGGTGTAAGGAAAATTGAGGAGTCGGAGTCGCAGGTTTGGCTTACCGACTCCACAGCCCTGCACACAATATTCAATAGAGGCAGCGTCCGAGGAAGGGCCCATTCTCTGCATAAGAGTGCAGTCAGACACCCGTATATATCCGTCCAGGGTCAGACCGCAGTGCACAGACTGGCCATGGGTCTCCTGATCTGAGCACGGTGGTCAAATCGTTGATAGATTTATACGGATGTCAGAATGTGCCCCCCTTACAATAAGGCCGGCAGCACATGTTCACATTTCATGATCCGTCTATATAATGGTGGGGGGGTTATGCAGATGGGACCCTCACTTATCACAAATGAAAATAACATAGGGTTCCTTTTCCCCCCTATTTGAATGGAAAAGCAGTTGCACATGTACAGTACCGCATCATTCCAAGTCTATAAAATCTACTGAACTAATGCGGCACTTCATATATTTCACTCCCATAGACATTGACAGGAGTGGAGGGGAGCATGGGTGAGCGCCACGTCATTCAAACAGGTGAAAGGAGAACACTTTTTTTGTGATCAGTGGAAGTTTCTGGGACTAGACACTTACTAGTCCAAAAGGACACTATTTTGGCATATGGCAGCTAATTAGACCGAATAAATACCCCTCCTGTTTGTGTTAGACAGTTACCCCATGCATGCACTGGACATATTGCAATTAAAAAATTACTAGTACTGGTAACGGTCCTTATCTACACAAGAATGCACAGTTGTATAAATCCACATACTTCAGGGTCTTTACATTCTTCAGATGGTTTGATTTTGGGAGGCCTTTCTTCAGTAGGATGTCTTTTGTTAGCTTAGTCATCATGAAAGCCTGAGAGTTTTCATAAAAATTAAAAAAAAAATCTGGACCTTTAATAAAAATGAAATTAATGTTAGCTATGCATATTAATGATTAAGGGATATTTATCAAATTAGGGTAAAGAATTTAAAGACAACCAGCATTTTCTATGACATATCTCTGTAATCTTTGAGTCTGGCCAACAATCACATAATGTGATTCAACACGTTAGGCCTAGAAAAAAAATGGCACTTCCCAAAAAAACATGTAAACCAAACAGATCAAGGAAGCATATAGCCATAAAATAAACACAGAAAAAACTGGAGAAAAAGTGGAGTCCAGATCCATTTCAAGCATTGTACATTTTATTAGTAATAAAAAGGCACATAACAGATACAGGTTAGTGAAAAAAACAGTAAGATGGGTAATCACATAAATAACCCGGCGCCCCCCGAGGAAGCGGTCCTGCATACCGCGAAACGCGCGTAGGGGTACACAAGCCGGCACCTATTACATATCAAGGACATGATGGGTATGTTTACTCTGCTTATTTAAGATTAGTTTCTCTTTTCTTTCCTCTGTGGACATTGTGCAATATGCCTGGTAATGTGTTGCCTTGGCGGCACACTGCTGTGACTACCATGTATTTACCCTAAACGTTACACCGCAACCAACCGTGTGGTGGAGTCTGCTTCCCCCGGTCTTTATACATAATTTACACAGACATCTGTGTTGATTACTGTTTGATTGATGGGGGCTGCACAATCCACTGCATTACTGGTTACTCACACCTAGCCCATTATTAATGGGTATTACTGCACACTACTATTTGGGCTATGTGCAATTTATTATAGGATCAATTCCGTTTAGCAGAACAAGTTTTGAATACCACTAGTTAGCATTTTTATTGCATAATTTCTCTTGGAGTGTGTTTGAGGCATTCATACTTACCAGCAGGCTGCTGACTTGCTTTTCTCTTTTTGGCTCCGGGTTGTTTATGTGATTACCCATCTTACTGTTTTTTCACTAACCTGTATCTCTGTTATGTGCCTTTTTATTACTAATAAAATGTACAATGCTTAAAATGGATCTGGACTCCACTTTTTCTCCATTTTTTTCTCAGTTTTAATGCGAGTCGTCTCCATATAGTGAGATTTTATGAGGCATTATCCCTGTATTTACAATAATGGAATAAGAATGTTTTTTTGGAGTATTTTCTTTATAAAATAAACACAGCTTTATTGAAATTCATGCAAAAAGACAAAGACAATCATAAAAAGAGATGGATATCCAATTAGATACCACAAATACACATGCCTCTGTAAAGTGCCTAACGCTACACTCACGAATGTCCAACAAATTTAAAGGATCACAGTATAGTACAATCAATGCAGAATATGTGAGATACCAAGTAGAAATGTGACATGCATGATGTCTGCACTGCATGAAATACCACCGAAATATATGTAATAAGAATGCAAACTCTCCGCAAGCTATATAAATATAAGGCTAAATTCCATCTATGCGGGTAATTGACACGATTCAGATTACAAGCAGAAAGCGCATAGTAAAGTGCATAGCAGTGGTGCCATTCTATAGTGGCCAAGTGGCAACAAAAACATATGACACTATATAACAGGGGTTAAGTAAAGACTGTGCTGGGATGGTTAACGTTAAAATACCAGCATAAATGCTTAAATAAATGGCCCATAGGGTTCCTCCATAGCATTAATCCCATTCCCTGAATGTACTACAGCAGCCCCAAAAAGACAGTAACAGACATATGACCTTATGATATCGCAGTCCCCGACGCGCGTTTCACATGAGCTTCGTCCTGGGGGGTAAGTGAGTGTGGCTACATGACTGCCTTAGCCCTATATATAGGGGCATAATCATAAAAATCACTTACATATGTGAGAGCGTGATCGCACAGCACCTCGGGACGCGCCTCCCGGTCGTCCAGCCACTCCCCCATCAGACATGTCATGATGAGGGAGGCGGCAAAGACAGACGAGGAAGGCCGCGTCACCAAGGCAACGCACCACGCTGCGGGATAACGTTGCGGGCGGCCAAGCCACTCCTCCGCCCAGTGTGTCAGGGCAGAGAGGCGGCCTTGGCCCATCCAGCGAACGTATCTACGCAGAGTGCTGATATGGATGGAATGGAGGGGCAAAATTCAAAAAACTAAATGTTACCATAGTTAATGCCGATACACAGGGAATTACTTGCGCAGGCAAACAGCATATATAAAATAGCACATTAATCACATTGCTGTAATGTATAAGAACTTAGTGCAATTAATTTGTGCCCAACAAATCCCCAGTATGTATAACAAAACCCTGCAGCTGTTGGGATGTGAGATAAGTGTGAAGTGGCAGGTTAATTAAATTACAGACATCAAAAAACAGGATTTTTAAGTTGCTTACCGTAAAATCTGTTTCTCGGAGCCTTCATTGGGGGACACAGAGACCATGGGTGTATGCTGCTGCCACTAGGAGGCTGACACTATGCACAAAAAAGGTTAGCTCCTCTGCAGTGTACACCCCACCGACCGGCAGGGAATTCCTCAGTTAGCGAGAAAGCAGTAGGAGAAGCAACAGAATAGATTGAAAAACAGAACAGACAACTCAACTGTAAATAACCAACAAACATAAGGACAGGAGTTGTAGAACTTGGGAGGGTGCTGTGTCCCCCAATGAAGGCTCCGAGAAACAGATTTTACGGTAAGCAACTTAAAAATCCTGTTTTCTCGTTCGCCTTATTGGGGGGACACAGAGACCATGGGACGTCCCAAAGCAGTCCCTGGGGTGGGAAACAAACTTCCATCAGGCCAGCGGACTCACCACCGCCGCCTGCAGAATCCTTCTACCTAGGCTGGCGTCCGCCGAAGCGTAGGTGTGGACTCTGCAGCATTTCACAAACGTGTGAACCGATGAGCAGGATGCAGCTTTGCAAAGCTGCAGCACAGAAGCTCTGTGGCGTACCGCCCAGGAGGCACCCACTGCCCGAGTAGAGTGGGCCCTGATCCCGGAGGGGCTCCGCGACGCTTAACTCGGTAGGCTTCCAAAATTGCCGATTTGATCCAGCGAGCAACAGTGGCCTTTGACGCCGGGAGACCTTTCCGCGCCCCGTCTGGAATAATGAAAAAGCGACTGTCTTTCGGAAGGGAGTCGTCCTAGACAGATCCAGCTTGTTGAAGGACCGCTCTCGGGAATGAGCGGGACTCGGACAGAAGGACGGCAGAACGATCTCCTCCTTGAGGTGAAACGAAGACACCACCTTCGGATGGAAAGAGGGCGGAGGCTGTAGAACCACCTTATCATGATGAAGTACCAGGAAGGGAGATTGGCAAGAAAGAGCTGCCAATTCCGACACGCGCCGGACGGAAGTGATGGCCACCAGAAAGGCTACCTTCCAAGAAAGGAGAGAAAGGGAAATATCTCTGATAGGTTCAAAGGGAGGACCTTGCAGAACCCCTAGAACCAGATTAAGGTCCCATGGATCCACGGGCGCCCGGTACGGCAGAACCGTGTGAGCCACGCCCTGAAGAAAGGTCTTGACCTGAGGACAGGAAGCCAACGTCTTTTGAAACAAAATGGACGGTGCCGAAACCTGACCTTTCAAGGAACTGAGGGCAAGCCCCGCATCCAGTCCTGCCTGAAGAAACGCTAGGATTGAAGGGAGCGAAAAAGACATGGGCGCGAAGCCATAGGACTCACACCAAGTGAAATAGGCCTTCCAAGTACGGTAGTAGATCTTGGAAGAAGATGGCTTTCTGGCTCGGATCATGGCCTGAATTACTTGGTTGGAAAATCCTGCTTGTTTCAAAACCTCGGTCTCAACAGCAACGCCGTTAAAATGAGCGGCCGAGAATTGGGGTGGCAAATCGGACCTTGAGACAGCAGATCTGTTCTGTCTGGAAGCTTCCAGGGGGCGTCCGCGAGAAGGTTGACAATGTCCGCGAACCAAGACCTTCTGGGCCAATTCGGGGCAAGGAGAATGACTGGAATTCCTTCTGCCTTGATCTTCTTCAACAGCTTGGGCAGAAGAGGCAGGGGAGGGAACAGGTAGGGGAGTTCGAACTGCGACCAAGGAACGGCCAGAGTGTCGGCGCCCACTGCCAGAGTGTCTCGAGACCTGGAAACAAACTGTGGGACTTTCCTGTTGAGGCGAGACGCCAGGAGGTCTACGTCCGGGGTGCCCCACCGACGGAAGAGCAGAAGAAACACCTCCGGATGTAGGGACCACTCCCCCGCCGCGAGGCCCTCCCGGCTGAGAAAATCGGCGGCCCAGTTGTCTACGCCGGGAATGTGTACCGTGGAGATTGTCGGAACGGAGATCTCTGCCCAAAGAAGAATCTTGGACACCTCCGCCAGAGCTGAGACACTCTGTGTCCCCCCTTGGCGGTTGACATACGCCACCGCTGTGGCATTGTCTGTCTGAATCCGGACAGGCAGTCCCTTGAGGAGTTTCTCCCAGTGAACGAGAGCCAGATGGATCGCTCGAATCTCTAGGACGTTGATCGGCAGAGCTGAATCCCGGTCCGACCATCGGCCCTGAACCGTGTGGTTGCGGAACACTGCCCCCCAGCCGAGGAGACTGGCATCTGCTGTTACTATCTGCCAGTGAATGGGAAGAAAGGAACGACCCGATAGAATGAGAGGCAACGTCAACCACCAGTTGAGGGACCGCTTGATCCGGTATGAAAGATGAACAGGGCAATCCAGAGACAGAGGCGATCTGTTCCACCTCGACAGAATGGCCTGCAGGAGAGGTCTGGCGTGAAATTGGACAAAGGGAACTGCCTCTATCGCCGCCACCATCTTTCCCAGGACCCTCATGGCTTTACGGAGGGACGGGAGTCGTGTGATCTGCAGCGATCGTACTTCCTGCTGCAGGGAGAGAATCTTCTCTTGTGGGAGAAAGACCCTTGACCGACGAGTGTCGAACCGTAGGCCGCCTAGAAAGACAAGAGGTTGGGTAGGAATCAGAGAGGACTTTTTCCTGTTGATGATCCACCCGAAATTGGAAAGAGTGTCCAGGACGATTGACAAACTTTGGTGAGCCTGTTGAAATGAGGGAGCTTTGATCAGAATATCGTCGAGGTACGGGAAAAGAACGAGACCTCTGACCTTCAATGAAGCCAACAACGCAGCCATGATCTTAGTGAAGACTCTGGGAGCGGTGGCAAGACCGAAGGGCAGTGCGACGAACTGGTAGTGGTGCTGCCGAATCGTGAGACGCAGTAACTTCTGATGTCCGGAGAAAATTGGAACATGTAAATAGGCATCTTGGATGTCTATTGAGCACATAAATTCCTGCTCCTCATTGGAAGCGATGACCGAGCGAAGCGACTCCATGCGGAAGTGGCGAAGGCGGACCCTCTTGTTGAGCGGCTTGAGAACCAAGATGGGTCGAGCTGCGCCGTTTTTTTTTTTTTTTTTTTTTTCGGCACTACAAACAGGTTCGAATAGAACCTTGTGAAGCGCTCTGATTCGGGAAAGGGCACAATCACCCCGGAACTGAGGAGAGAGGCGATAGCCGTAGAGAACCCCGAGATCAAGGCTGGATCTTTTGGAGGCTGGGATTCGAAGAAACGATCCCGTGGAAGAGAGACGAACTCTATCTTGTATCCTGAGGATACGACCTCCCTGACCCAAGCTTCCTCTACGGAGGCCAGCCAAACGTCCCTGAAGGAAGCCGATCTCCCAATTGGAAGGACCCCTCGAGTGCCCGACGATAGTCATGCTGAAGTAGACCGTCCAGATCTAGATCTGGACGGTCTGCCCTGGGAAGAGTGGGATCACCAGGAAGGAGTGGGTCTGAAGGAAACTTTCTATCCTGGCGAGCCTGCGGTCTCTGTTGGCTGGAGTTGTCTGCCGTATTGAAACGGCGGAAAGCCCGAAAGGGTCGAAACTGACGCCTTAGTGGAGGACTGCGAGGCTTGGACTGAGGGAGGAGTGAACTCGTGCCTCCAGAGGCGTCCTTAATAATCTGGTCCGATTGGGACCCAAAGAGGCGCACCCCCTGAAAAGGCAGGTTAGTGAGGGACTTTTTAGAAGACAAGTCCGCTTGCCAGGCCTTTAGCCAAATTGTACGTCGAATTGCAACTACGTTGCTTGACGCCTGAACTGCGCAGGATGCGGCATCCAAGGAAGCGGAAAGAAGATAGACCCCCGCATGGAAGATCTGATTGGTGAGATCGGCCAAACGCTCCGGTTGCGCTTTATCCAAGATGCCCTGACGAAGGTAGTCTGCCCACGTGGCTATGGCCTTTGCTGCCCAGGAAGAAGCCAAGCTTGGACATACCGCCGCTGAAGCCGCTTCGAAGGCAGACTTCGCCAGGGATTCTATAATCCTGTCATTAGAATCCTTTAGGGACGCCACACCTGAAAGCGGGAGAACCGTATTATTGGAAAGCCTGGACACGGGCGGATCCACCGAGGGAGAAGCAGACCAGTTGTCAGTGAGCTCCTTAGCGAATGGATAGAGTACGCCGAGACGCTTTCCTCTTTGAAAGCGTCTGGTCGGATCCTCTCTTTCCCTGGAAAAAATCTTTCCAAACTCGGAATGGAAAGGAAATACCCTGGAGGGAGTTTCTGCCCGCCTGAACGAAACCTCCTGATCTGAGGATTTCGCAGGGGAGTCAGCAATATCGAAGGTATGATGGATCGCTGCAATGAGGTTCTGCACTGTGAACTTCATGTTTGCATCCTGGTCTGAATCCAGCTCTAAAATCCCCTCAGATGACCTGTCCGAAAGCGCTTCACCTGACTCGGGAGAGGAGGCCCGAGTGGGAGGCTGCTGAGAAGGGCTATGCGGTGAGATGGGGCGAGGAGAGGATTCCGGCTGGGTCTTTTGCGACTAACGCTGGCTGACTCAGATGGAATAACTTGGGACCTGCTTGGCCCTGCCGAAGAGTCCAGGGGCAACGTATCTAAAACGGTCACCAGGGACTGAGACTCCTTGGTGAGGTCTGCCACTGATTGAGATAGAGAGGAGGCCCAGCCAGGCGTGGGGGGGGTTCACCCTCACCTGGGGCAGTAGATAGCCCCTGGACGGCGTCAGGCTGAAGTTAGACATAGTGAAAAGCTGAGGTAGTGCCGGAAGGTTGGGGGACAGAGGGCGGAGAAGGGTCAGTCTGCAGTGCAGAGCTACTCACGGTCCGGTGTCCCCAGAAGCGATGCTCTGCGACCTGTCAGTGGATGCGGGTCAGAGCGAAATCCGGCCGACAGACCACCTGAGCGAAAAACCAGCTGGCAGATGGTGATATCCGGTGACGAGCTGTGAACGAAACCTCCTGTGTCCGGCTGACAGGCTGGGAAAATGGCGCCTGCCTGAGAAAGAGCGCGCGTCCAGGAGAGGAGGGAGGGCGGAGCACACCACAGGGTTAAAACTCTCTGCCCTCTGGCCAATAGCAGGCTGGGCAGGTGAAGGACAGGCGGTGGGAGGGCCTGGGAAGAGCGGGAGAGAAGCCCGCTTAGAAGAAAGGGGCGGGGGGCGTGGCCGCGACGCTGCGGTAGGCCCGAACTAAAGCCGGGGCCTAAATTAGTTGCGGCGGCCGCCTGTCAGCAGGGGGTCGGCGCGGAGGTCGGAAAAAGGACGCCGCCGCCGCCGGAAGCCGCGTCCAAGGGAAGAAGGAGAGGAAGAGGCCCTGTACTCTCTGTCCCCAGAAAGGGGGGAGGGAAGGGGGAACACGGGGGCCAGCAATATGGACCATGGTGTGCCTATGGGCGTAGGGCGACTGCGAGCGACCGCAGCGCCCGCTCCCTGTGCCATTGAAGAGGCGCACCCCCTGTCCGTCGGGAATGGGCAGCCAGGTAAATAAAAATAAAAAATCCATACTCACCCATCCCCGATCCGTTACCTGGGACTGAAGAACTCCTGCGTCTCATCCAACTGACAGGCTCTGGTAGGCGAGTGGGAGGGAGACTGGCGACAAGGACCCCTGGAGTCGCTGGCACGTCTTGGTGTCGGCGTCCGTCTGGCTGGTCCTGCCGCGGAGAACTGCAAGGATACGGGGTGGCAGTACACGCCGTACTCGCAGACTCCATGTGGGAGTACAGATGTGACTTTTCACTCTGTATCCCTCCGTAGAACCTGTAAAGGAACGACGCACAACGAGGTAGATATGGGTCTAATGAAAGACCTGTGTCCACCTCCTACTGACACTAAGCTAAACTGAGGAATTCCCTGCCGGTCGGTGGGGTGTACACTGCGGAGGAGGAGCTAACCTTTTTTTGTGCATAGTGTCAGCCTCCTAGTGGCAGCAGCATACACCCATGGTCTCTGTGTCCCCCAATAAGGCGAACGAGAAAAAGAAAATATGAAACTGCCAATAAAAACCTGTCACCTCTCACCCATCTATAGTTCCCTATACAATATGCATATTAAGACCAATGCCAATAGATAAAGGGGCAAAATTCAAAAAAATAAATGCCAGTATAGAGGGAATTTCTTGCGCAAACATACAGCATACTTAAAATAGCACATTAATCACAAATGTGAACAAGTCGGTCGGACAGTGTTCACACCACCCACTGACAAACACAAAAAGAAAACACAGAATGACAAATTTGCAAAAATACTCTGCAGTAAGAAATATGACAGTAGTCAGCAAGTGCTGCTAAAAAAATGATAACAAATACAGGGTATTTAGTTGATACGTTTTTTGCAAAAAATGTATACCAAGCTACTCCACCTCGTCAAGGTAACCCTTAACAGCAGTCCTATATCACCATAGCTCATCATGATCATTGTGGTTTGTCCTGATGAAAAAGTATGAATACTTCAAAACGCGGTGACAAAAACAAAATCTAGACGACTTTCTTGGTCTATTGCATGTTGGACCTTTGGCATCGCAAATTTACATCCACTTTCCCTCTATTCTTACTTATTCTTTGTAAACCTGATAAGACTGTACTGCGCTCACGGTCGTTCCAGCTTTTACTTCACTTAGGGCTCATCAGGAGTTATTCACCACACCAGTTTTGAAGGAGCTGCTGAAAATGGAGTGAAAAAAGCAAAAAAGTTACACATTTTTTGTGCAACCTTGCACGGCGCAGAAATCTTGCATTTTTCTGGCATACACACTTTAATGAATTGGGGTCATCATACTTTGTGTTAGTGGTAAATTGAGAGAAATCGGTTTTATTTGTAAAAATATCAAATCTGACAAAAGTATGTTTGCACTGAAAGTTTACTGTACAGCTGATGGAGTCATCATTACAGTAATTTTACTGTACATATTTTTGCCTACAGAATATCAAACAATAAAGAGACTCGTCCTGGGGACAGGCAACAATGTGTCTGCCTCTAATAGCTTTAGCTTAAAGGGGTTGTGCAGGTTTTTCCCAAGTTTAGCCACTGTGACTGCAGACCGGGAATCCTCTGTATGCGCACTGTCAGGATTCTCTGCTACCAGTGATGAGACCGGGTAGTCATGTAACCGTATGTTATTTGCATACATCTGGCCACATTCCGACTGGATGTGCGTAGCGTCGCTCACTTCATTGGGCTTATGAGCTGCAGCATGTCAATTTCTGTTTCTGACTAGTGTCTCCGCAAAAGAAATTTCCACACTAGAATGTACTGGATGCAGTAAGTCCACATTGTTCAGTGAACGCATGCGGATTTACCTGCGCGATCAGAACACAGCAAAAATATGCTGCATACAAAGTGCTGATACTTCCTGATCATGGGAAGTAGCCTTATGTGAGGGAAAAAAACTGCAAAAAAGTACTGTGGAAACATACTCTAACAGTGTTTATTACACACCGTTAGGCCCAGGTGTTATGAATGGGTCACCGAGGAGGAAAAAATAAACAAGCTAAGTCTCAGAAAACCAGAGAAGTTGGTAACTATGCAGACTGCAGAACCCTGATCTTACCACACAACTAGCAGCAGCCATGGAGCGTGCCTACGATGTTCCTAGACGCCTCGTCACAACCGTAGAGCTACATAAGCCTAAAGCAGGAAAAGAGGAAAACTAACTGCCCCAGAGCAGACCCCAAAGGAAAGACAGCCCCCAACATGTATTGACAGTGAAATAAGATGAAAATACAAACAAAGGCAGGAAAATAGGCTGAGCAAACGATGGGGCCCGGCTAACTAAACAGGACAGGAAAGGAAAGACACTGTCTGCAATCTGCCAAAAACAACCTACAACAATATTGTCCAACACTTCTGATAGCAAAATTAACCCTGAAGTCACTAGACTTCTAAACCTATATCAGCACTCTGAAATATTCTGAGACAGAGCAAAAAAGAGGCCAATCTAATAAGGGACAAAAAGCAGCTTGGCAAATACTGATACATAGGAGTGGAAATTCAGCACAGCCCCAGCAGGGGCAGGCTGACCACACAAGAAACTGAACTGACCAACAAGCGCAAGTGTGAACAATAGCAGAAAACAAACTTAACTTGAGAAGACTGGAAGAGAGCTGAAGTCCAGGACCTGAGAAGCAGACTGAATCACCAGCACCAGGATAGGACGTCGGCTGTCTTACATCCAGTCTGATACTCCAGAGATCCAATCGTTATCTTCCTCATCAGGTGGCAGATCACTACCACTTAAACCAACCTCACTACCTCCTGTCACCACCAGAGGGAGAACGGGAGGGGAACTCTCAACTGGTGGAGCCGAAAATGAGTTCAAACACCCAGAGCTGTGAAGTCAGTTAGGCCTCTTTCACACTTCCGTTTTTGACCATCAGTCAAAATCCGCCAGTTTTTTCCCCATTGAGTTGCATTACCGGCAGATCTTGACAGATGGCCATCCGTTGGATCCGTTTTTTTGCGGATCCGCCAAAATGGTTGCGTCCACCGGCATGCCTAGACGGACCATGTAACGTTTTTTGGCTGTAGGAGCCGCATTTTTCAGTGCGCATGCCCGGAGAAAGGACGTCAGGGGAATTTAACCCTGAAATCCTTTCTGGTGGTGGAAAAAAAATTCTCTCTCTCTCTCCCCTTCCCGGACAGCGGTTACTTTAAAATTCTGCATTCAACGGATACGTCAAAAAAACGGTTCGGTGGAATCCGTTTGCATCAGTTACAAACGGATCCGCTTATCGCCATTTTGGCGGATTTTAACTGACAAGAAAAAACGGAAGTGTGAAAGAGGCCTTAGCCAAACCTCCGACTCCACAGCACTGGTCACTACTGAGCCTGTACATAAAGGGCAGCAAAGACTAATCTCATCTACGACTCCACAGCACTGGTCACTACTGAGCATGTACATAAAGTGCAGCACAGATTCATCTCATCTATGACCCCACAGCACTGATCACTACTGAGCATGTGCATAAAATGCAGCACAGATTCATCTCATCTATGACTCCACAGCACTGGTCACTACTGAGCATGGACATAAAGTGCAGCACAGATTCATCTCATCTATGACCCCACAGCACTGATCACTACTGAGCATGGACATGAAGTGCAGCACAGATTCATCTCATCTATGACCCCACAGCACTGATCACTACTGAGCATGGACATAAAGTGCAGCACAGATTCATCTCATCTATGACCCCACAGCACTGATCACTACTGAGCATGTGCATAAAGTGCAGCACAGATTCATCTCATCTATGACTCCACAGCACTGATCACTACTGAGCATGGACATAAAGTGCAGCACAGATTCATCTCATCTATGACCCCACAGCACTGATCACTACTGAGCATGGACATGAAGTGCAGCACAGATTCATCTCATCTATGACCCCACAGCACTGATCACTACTGAGCATGGACATAAAGTGCAGCACAGATTCATCTCATCTATGACCCCACAGCACTGGTCACTACTGAGCATGGACATAAAGTGCAGCACAGATTCATCTCAACTAAGAGCTGAGATCTTTAGATCAGGGACAGAACAGACATTTATAGGACATCTCAGAACTTTCCCAAATTACCGTATTATGAAAACAGCACATTCTGCATTGTACTGTACACAATGTATTGTATATTTAGGAATCAGAGTCGGTCCATTTTATACCGACTCAGACTCCACAGCCCTGGTCAGGCCTCTTTCAGACCTCCGATATTTTCGTATGAGCGCTATCTGGGGGTTTGCATTGATAGACTATTAGAAGTATCAGTGCTATGGGGCCATTAACATGTTCAGGATTTTTCAAGGACCACAGGGTCCATGGAAAATTGCAGAGATATTGCCTACGTTCATCCGAGGGCCGGTTTAAAGTTGGCAATGCAAGTGTACGGGTCCATGAATTGGGATCCGGACACACTTGGATGAAATCTGAGCGTGGTCTTATTTTCACGGACTGTCAGAAAGGAGAAGGTGAAGAAACTTTCATTTCCTTGACGTATGAAACAAAAAAAAAACAAAAAAAAAAAAAAACACTGATCGCACTCAGACCACTCTCTGATCAGAGTAAGAGGTTGTGCAGACGAGTGGATGTGTAGTCCGAGTGCGAACTAACAAACCATCAGATCGCACTCAGACCAATGCATGAGGCCGTGCACAGGTTCGATTTTTTTCCCTAAGACACAACTTGTCTGAAGAAAAGAGATAACTGCATGGCTGAATTTGATCCGTTTTTAGATTTGCATTCGGCCATGCTAGTCACTGAATGCGCGAGAAACATCGGACTGCACTCGGATGACATCTGAGAGCAGACAGAAGTCCACCGACTGTCCAAAGAGAGATGAAGAGTTTTTTTTCCTCCATCTTCTCCTCCTCCGAGAAAAATCAAATTGAATCCCACTATGCTCACACCCAGATCAGCATCATTGGTACAATCGGCTGATACTCTCAGATGACCTCATGGCAGTGTGCGCCTGCCGGAACCACTGAATATTATCGGTGTGTATAGTGTTATATACTGATCACACACAGCAGTGCTGGGAGTGGCGGAAGTTACCAAACCTAACATCGCCCATAACTGCTCAGATGACAGCACACATTACAAGAGCTTAAAGATCAGTGGACACAGCCCTGCGCCGCCAGTCTCACGCTCCATGGAGTGACCCACATGCATGGTTGTACACACTGGTCACTATCAGTGCGGGATTTCCAGGAGGACGCAGTGACACGTGCATGCTGCCCTCGCTGCGGCAGGCACATCTGTGTGTATGCTCTCTGTCCCGCACTCACCGCCTCCTCCGCAGCGCCCAGACACTCGCCTCCTCCGCTGTCACAGCTGCTCTGTTCGATCTCCCGCCACGATGACGTCACTTCCGGAGGTTGAGTTTGCACCGGAAGTATCGCTGCACTGTGCTCGCTCCTTATGGCTGACGCCAGCGCCCCACCGGCCTGTGGCTGTAAGGGCGTCCGGTCCTGCTTAGTGTGCGAGTCTACGGCCGAGGGGCTGCGACAGGGGCTAGAAAAGGTGACGGCTGATTGTGTGTGATCCTTAGACATGACGTGGGTGACCCCTGCCTGTGTGCTGGAGAGCAGCAGCTGCTCTCTGCTGATTGGCTGCTGTTACTTAACCCCTTTACCCCCAAAGGTGGTTTGCAACTCCCGGGCCAATTTTTACAATTCTGACCACTGTCCCTCTATGAGGTAATAACTCTGGAACGCTTCCATGGATCCCGGTGATTCTGACATTGTTTTCTCGTGACATATTGTACTTCATGTTAGTGGTAAAATTTCATTCAAATAACTTGTGTTTATTTGTGAAAAAAAAAGAAATTTGGCGAAAATTTTGAAAATTTCGCAACTTTGAATTTTTATGCCCTTAAATCACAGAGATACGGCACACAAAAAACTTGATAACTAACATTTCCCACATGTTTACTTTACATCAGCACAATTTTGGAACCAAAATTTTTTTTTGTTAGGAAGTTATAAGGGTTAAAAATTGACCTGCGATTTCTCATTTTTACAACACCATTTTATTTTTAGGACCACATCACATTTGAAGCCACTTTGAGGGGTCTATATGACAGAAAATACCCAAAAGTGACACTATTCTAAAAACTGCACCCCTTAAGGTGCTCAAAACCACATTCAAGAAGTTTATTAACCCTTCAGGTGCTTCACAGGAATTTTTTGAATATTTAAAAAAAAAATAAAAATGAACATTTAACTTTTTATCACAAAAAAAATACTTCAGGTCCAATTTTTTTTATTTTACCAAGGGTAACAGGAGAAATTGGACTGCAAAAGTTATTGTGCAATTTGTCCTGATTACGCTGATACCTGATATGTGGGGGGGAACCACTGTTTCGGCGCATGGCAGAGCTCAGAAGGGAAGGAGCGCCGTTTGACTTTTTCAATGCAAAATTGGCTGGAATTCAGATCGGACGCCCCTGATGTACCTAAAGAGTGGAAACCCCCCCCCCCCACAAGTGGCCCCTTTTTGGAAACTAGACCCCCCAAAGGAACTTATCTAGATGTGTGGTGAGAACTTTAGTTTATAACGTACAGCCGTACAATTAAAAAATGATTTTTTTTCCACAAAAATGATGTTTTCACCCTCAATTCTTATTTTCCCAAGGGTAACAGGACCCTAAAAGTTATTGTGCAATTTGTCCTGAGTACGCTGATACCCCACATGTGGGGGTAAACAACCATTTGGGCGCATGGCAGAGCTCGGAAGGGAAGCAGCGCCATTTGACGTTTTTGTCTGGAATTGAGATCGGACACCATGTCGCGTTTGGAAAGCCCCTGATGTACCAAAACAGTGGAAACCCCCCACAAATTACACCATTTTGGAAACTAGACCCCCTAAGGAACTTATCTAGATGTGTGGTGAGCACTTTGAACCCCCAAGGGCTTCACAGAAGCTTATAATGCCCCGGGCGTGAAAATAAAAAAATCGTATTTTTTCCACAAACATGATCATTTAGTCCCCAATTTTTTTATTTTCCCAAGGGTAACAGGAGAAATTGGACCCCAAAAGTTGTTGTCCAATTTGTCATGAGTATGCTGATACCCCATATGTGGGAGAAAACTACTGTATGGGCACACATCGGGGCTCGGAAGGGAAGCAGTGACATTTTGGAATGCAGACTTTGATGGAATGGTCTGCGGGTGTCATGTGCGTTTGGAGAGCCTCTGATGTGCCTAAACTATTGAAACTCCCCACAAGTGACCCCATTTTGGAAACTAGACCCCCCCCCCACAGAACTTATCTAGATGTGTGGTGAGAACTTTGAACCACCAAGTGCTTCACAGAAGTTTATAACGCCCGGGCGTGAAAATAAAAAAATCATATTTTTTTTTTCCACAAAAATGATATTTTTGCCCCCAATTTTTTATCTTCCTAAGGGCAACAGGAGAAATTGGACCCCAAAAGTTGTTTTGCAATTTGTCCTGAGTACGCTGATACCCCATACGTGGGGGTAAAACACTGTTTGGGCGCATGGCAGAGCTTGGAAGGGAAGGAGCACCATTTGACTTTTTCAATGCAGACTTGGCTGGAATTGAGATCAGATGCCATGTTGCATTTAGGGGGCACCTGATGTGCCTAAACAGTGGAAACCCCCCAATTCTAACTCCAACCCTAACCACAACACACCCCTAACCCTAATCTTAGCCCTAACCCTAATGGGAAAATGGAAATAAATACATTTTCTTTTAATTTTATTATTTTTCTGTAACTAAGGGGGTGATAACGGGGGGTTTGATTTACTATTTATGGTGGTTTTTATGTTTGGCAGCTGTCGCACGCTAAAAGACGCTTTTTATTGTAAAAATAGTTTTTGCATCACCACATATTGAGAGCTATAATTTTTCCATCTTTTGACCCACCGAGTCATGTGAGGTCTTATTTTTTGCGGGACGAGTTGACGTTTTTATTGGTATTATTTTCGGGCACGTGACATGAATTTCTTTTTGGGGGTGCGTTTACACCATTCCGCGTGCGGTAAAATTGATAAAGTGGTTTTCTTCTTCGGGTCAGTACGGTTACAGCGATACCTCATTTATGTCGTTTTTTTATGTTTTGTCAGTTTTATGCAATGAAAACAATTTTATATAAAAAATTATTTTTGCATCGCTTTATTCTACGAGCTATAACTTTTTATTTTTTCGCTGATGACGCTGTATGGCAGCTTGTTTTTTTCCGGGACAAGATGACGTTTTCAGCGGTACAATGGATATTTATATGCGTCTTTTTGATCGTGCGTTGTTGCACTTTTTGTTCGGCAGTATGATAATAAATCTTTTTTTGCTTCGTTTTTTTCTTTTTCTTTTTTAAGGGGTTTGCTAAAGGGGTTAACTAATAGGACAGTTTTATAAGGCGGGTCGTTACGGATGCGGCGATACCAAATGTGTACTTTTATTGTTTGTTTGTTTTTTTCCAAAAAATGAATTTATTAGGGTTTTTTTTTTTTTTTTAAATTTATTTAGCAATTTTTTTTTTTTTTTTTTTTTACACTTTTTTTTAGCTTTATTAGGTTGTCCCAGGGGGGACATCACTGTCCTGTGACAGATCGCTGATCTGTCACATCACTGATCACTGTGACAGATCAGCGATCCCCTCCCTGCTGATGCTTCCCTTTAACTCCTGGTACACCGCGATCGTGTTTGATCGCGGTGTGCAAGGGGTTAACGTGTCAGGGGCGGTCCGTGACCGCCCCTGACACATTGTGCCGGGTGTCAGCTGTGATAATCAGCTGACACCCGGCCGCAATCAGTGGCACTCACCACGTGGGCGCCGCTGATCGCTATGATGTAATATTCCGTCCATGGGACTTAGGTCCCAGGTCACATGGACAGAATATTACGTCCATTGTAGGAAAGGGGTTAAAGGGGGTGGTCTGAAGGCCAAAGTAAATACCCCCTTAAATCCCTATTTAGGGAGTGCTATAATCTAAAGTAATTTCTAATATACTTGAATATCAAATTCTTTTTTTCGCACAAATTTTACTTTATCCCCAAATTTTCTTTGTTCACAAGGTAGAAAATGGACTCCAAAATGTGTTGTGCAATTTCCCCTGAATACGCCGATACCTCATATGTGGAGGATAACTACTGTTTGGGCGCTCGGAAGGGGAGGAGCGCCGTTTCACGTTTTTTAACTTAAAATTTGTTGGAATCATTAGCAGATGCCATGTCGCATTTGGAGAGCCCCTGATGTGCCTAAACAGTGAAAACAAAAAAAAACACAAGTGACCCCATTTTGTAAACTAGACCTCTCGAGAATGTATCTAGATGTGTGGTGAGCACCTTCAACCCTCAGGTGCTTCATAGAAGTGTATAACGTTGAGCTGTGAAAATAAAAAAATCACGTTTTTCACACAATTGTTCTTTTATTCCCTATATTTTTTTATTTTCATAAGAGCAACAGGAGAAATTACACCATACAAGTTGTTGTGCAATTTCTCCTTAGTATAGGCAGATACCCAATATGAGGGAGAAAACTACAGTTTGGGCGCACGGCAGGGCTCGGAATGGAAGGAGCGCCGTTTGATATTTTGAATGCAAGATTGGCTGGAATCATTGACAAACACCATGTTGGGTTTGGAGATCCCCTGATGTTCCTAAACAGTGGAAACCCCCCACAAGTGATGCTATTTTGGAAGATAGACCCTTCAAGGAATTTATCTAGATGGGTGGTGAGCATTTTGATCCACCAGGTGCTTAACAGAAGTTTAGAACGTTGAACTGTGAAATTATAAAAAAAAAAATTCTCGCAAAAATGTTGGTTTTGCCCTAAATTTTTCATTTTCACAAGGGTAACAGGAGCAAAATGGATCATAAAATTTGTTGTGCAATTTCTCCTGTGTGCCAATACCCCATCACACTGGAAATGTGTAAAAATTGCACCAATTCTACTGAATGTGGCAATACCCCATATGTGGCTGTACAGTACTAAGCCATACGGAGAAACTCGGGAAGAACAGATTATTTGCCTCCTGGAGCGCAGATTTTCCTAGAATAGTTTGTGGGCTCCATATACAGAGCCCCTAAGTGCTAGATGAACAGAATCCCTCCCCTCAAGTGACCCCATTTTAGAAATACACCCCTCTAGGAAGTTATCTACAGGTGTAGTGACAATTTTGACTCCATGGGTGTTTTCTCAGAAACAGGCAGCAGTGGATGTTGCTGAGTGAAAATTGCAAACTGCTGTTGTAGTGACCAATACGTTGGAGTGCCTAGCCCGTGCTTCTGGTGACATGCACCCGTAAATTAAGTGGGCTCTTATGATTTACAGTACTTTAATTGATTAAAAAGAATAAAGGGGTTCCTTAATTGTGTTTACGGCTCATTGCCTAGATTACCGGCCACCTTTGCAGTCTTTCTTAGGCAGCTGAACTCCTAGACGAGGAATGCGGAGCTTGTAAGCACTGCGCCGGATTGGATGATCTTCGGCGCCCCTGCGCTCCTCCCCTGCGTTAGAGACAAAGCTGCCTCTGCTTGCATATTGGCAGCGCACAGGGTGATCCAGTGGCTTGGAGATGCTGCTGGTCTGATCGGTCAGTCCACGAGGAGCGCTCCTAATCTGCAATCATGAGACAATCCTGTTTAAGTTTTCCATTGATTATCAGGTAATTGTTTCAATGCTAACTAGTGATTGTCCGTACATAGTGCCAGCCGATGTTCTACCACTAGCTGTAATTAATCATAGCAGGGCAGTAATGATCGCTATGAGTGAGCAGTGCCTTCAGTGGACTTGCAGTTTTCTTTTTTTGCCTTTACCCATATATAATTTTTTTTTTCTTCACTTTCCCTACATTATTCTATAGACTTTATCATTTGTGTACAACCCTGAGGAAGGTATCGGTAAAGGAGCAGAGCGGACCGAGGCAGCTGGCTGGTGGTTCCCATTCCCAGGGGTGACTTTGATAGAAGAGTTTGTTACTGAAAATGAGGAGCTGGATATGGTGCAAGTCATGGATCAGGACGAATGGAGACTTTCCCAGTCTGGGCGAAGAAAGCAGGCATGTATTTTCTCTTGAATACGTGAAAAATGAATGATAATTTTAGCTGTGAATTGCTGTATTTGGTCTTTTGTCTGAATTTAGTACTTCAGAGCTGTAAATTCTAGTCTGTAGAGCAATTAGAGAGATTGTCCCTTACAACCAGGTCTTGCTAGTAGCCCTGATTGGGATCATCAGGTGGAAACTTTAACCACTACTGTAGTTACATCACTGAGTCCTGTTCACATTCAAGAATCCATACACTTTGCTTCAGGGTTTGGTAAAGTATTGAAGATGTTCTCTCCTATGTGCAGTGCCATCACTGTGACAAGTCTTGACTGTAATGGTGAACGTGTGACTGAACACACCGCCTCCAACAGGGCGAATTTATATGACACACGTGACCCTGGATACACCGCCTCCAGTAGGGCCCTGCGATAGGGAACGGGGACGTGGAGACCTCCTGCACTCCCCTGAGTCCGTGTCTCTACACTACTACCGATCCCTAGGCTGGTTTCGCACCGGGCGCCGCTCAGGATACCTTTAAACCCTAACTCACCCTGCACCTACCCCTTTCTAGTGAAATGGCCGGTGCAGAGACTAATCCCACCACTGCACTGAAACAAACATAAAGGAAAGGCACAAACAGGGAAACACCACTTAGCTTTGCTCTGTTGCTCTTGCTCCCAGCAACAGAGTCCACCACCAGAATGCAGCTTTCCTCCTGAACAGTTGCCACCAAGCTCTGTCAGAGCTGCAAGGAAATCCCCTCTGACTCCTTCCATACCAGGGCTCTGACCGTGCTGCAAGGAACTCTCTCTAGCTCCTTTCTCCACCAAGGATGGTTGGAAATGAACACTATCACCAACACCAGTGAGAGCACATGACACACCTTTATAGTTAAGCCAGAGGAATCACACCTGTTAGTGATTCCCGTGTAATAACACTAACCACCACCGGGGGCAAACTAGAACAAAAGGCACCTGTTGTGAGTTCATTCTCACCAGTTGTGAGTTCCCCTTCTGGACTCCCTCTGGTGGTGACAGGAGGTGGTGCGGCTGGTTTGATCGGTGGAGATCTGCCACCTGAGAATGAGGATGACGATTGGATCTCAGGATTCTCAGACTGGATTTAAGACAGCCGACGCCCTATTCACTTGCTGGTGATTCCTTCTGGCCTGTCACCTCTTGGTTTTCAGCTTTGTTCCACTCATCTAAAGCTAAATTTTTCTGCTAATGTTCACACTTGATTTTGTTGGTCTATTCAGTTTTTTGTGTGGTCTGCCAGCCCCGGCTGGGGGCTGAGCTAAATTTCCACTCTTATTTATCAGTATTTTGCCAATTGGCTTTTTGTCCCTTACTAGTTCGGTCTCTTTTTGCTCTGTCTCAGAATATTCCAGAGTGCTGATATAGTGGGTGAAGTCTAGTGACTTCAGGGTTAATTTTGCTATCAGAAGTGTTGGACATTATTTTTGTAGGGTTTTTTGCAGGTTGCAGACAGTGACTTGCCTTTCCTTTCCTGTCTAGTTAGTTTGGGCCCCATCATTTGCTCAGCCTATTTTCCTGCCTGTGTTTGTGCCTTCATCTTGTTTCCCCATCAATACATGTGTGGGGGCTATCTATTCCTTTGGGGTCTGCTCTGGGGCAGTTAGTTTTCCCTTTTCTTGCTTTAGGCTTATGTAGTCCTCTGGCCGTGACGAGGCGTCTAGGAACCGCTCCACGGCTACTGCTAGTTGTGTGGTAAGATCAGGAATCTGCATAGTTACCAACTTCTCTGGTTTTCTGTGGCTTAGCTTGTTTTGCTTTTTTTCTCCTCGGTGACCCATTCATAAGACACCACTGTGTAATAATCCTAATGGCCACTGGGGGCAAAACCAAACTTACGCACACAGTTTAAGAAAAAAAAAGGTTACATGTGCTTTTAACTGTCATCATCCAACCTGGATCATGACATTGACCCTCTGCTGTGAGTCAAATTGTTTTCCCAAAGTACTTGTAAATTGTTGATATAATGGGATAACATGTGGCCCTGTGTTAAGAGAATCCGAAGATTTATTTATTTAATCTGAGAGCAGCACAATATAGGGCATGATAGGCCGTTTACAGGGATGTGTCACTTAGTAGGCTGTGTGCTGTAGTATTAATACAATCAGTATTTTATCAGCAGAAGATTGTCACTACAGGACTACATCTCACTGGCAGACCAGTCTGGCTAATCTGTGTAGTCCCGCCCCCACCACTGATTGGTAGCTTTCTGCCTATGCACAGTGTACACAAGAAGCTGCTAGTAAGGGGGGTTATACACCGCTCTGCTGCATCTACAGCAGAGAAACATGGATTCTATCAAAACTGCACTAAGTAGTTCAGTAAGTGATACATCGTTGGGATCAGGCTTTCTAGCCCTACATTATGCTGCTCTCAAATTATATCGCCAAAACCTACTGACAAATTCTCTATAAATGGCGCAACTTGTCTTTTCTGCTTGCTTTTTGTACGCAAGTAATGTTCCTAAAATATGATCTAAAAAAACTGTCACAATATTATATTTATATTATTACTAGCTGAAGAGCCTGGCGTTGCCCGGGCATAGTACCTAACTGTGGGTCCCGCTCTCTTCCTTAACAGCCCCGTTCTCCACCCGCCATCACGCTCTCTCCTTCCACAGCCCCGCTCTCCACCCGCCATTCTGTTCTATCCCTCCGCAGCCGCGCTCTACATCTGTGTCCCGCTGTCCCTCCACAGCCCCGCTCTCCATGCACCGTCCTGCTGTATCCGTCCACAGCCCCGCTCTCCATCCACGTCCCACTCTGATGCTTTGTGATTGGTTGGTGACACACAGACACATACATACATACATTCATTCACTTTTATATATAGACTAGTTGGTGGCCTGATTCTATCGCATCCGGTATTCTAGAGTCTCTGTTAAAATAAAAAAGTGATATACTCACCTCCCGATGGCCCCCGGACTCTTTCTCTCCTCTCACCACGCTCCCGGCGCATCTTCCGGTCCCAGTAATGCTTAGCGTGAAACACCGCTGATGACGTTGCGCTCTCGCAAGAGTGGCGTCATCTCCGGCCCTTTTCGCTAAGCATTACTGGGACCGGAAGATGCTGGGAGCGTGGTGAGAGGAGAGAAACAGTCCGAGGGCCGTAGGGAGGTGACTATATCACTTTTTTATTTTAACAGAGACTCTAGACTACCTGATGCGAAGAATCGGGCCACCATCTAGTGTATTATACTCCTGTTACACCCGGAGCTGCTGTCACTGTTCTGCTGTTACCTAATGTATTGTACTCTGGTTACAGCCAGAGCTGCTGTCACTGTTCTGCTGTTATCCAATATATTGTACTCCAGTTACACCCAGAGCTGCAGTCACCGTTCTGCTCTTACCTAATGTATTATACTCCTGTTACAGCCAGAGCTGCAGTCACTGTTCTGCTTTTACCTAATGTATTGTACTCCAGTTACACCCAGAGCTGCAGTCAGTGTTCAGATCTTACCTAATGTATTGTACTCCAGTTACACCCAGAGCTGCATTCACTTTTCTGCTGTCACCTAATGTATTGTACGCAAGTTACACCCAGAGCTCCAGTCACTGTTCTACTGTTACCTAATTACCTAATGTTTTGTACTCCAGAATATGTACAGGACTGTGCCTGTGTAATGAGCAACGCAGCAGTGATGCCTTTAACGGCTGTAATGTGCCTGCACAATAAGCGATGCGACGACTTAGGCCTGTTTCACACATCAGTTTTTTTGGTCAGTCAAAAATCGGCTAAAATGGCGGATAACGGATCCGTGTCTGTACTGACCACAACGTTTGGCACCGGACTGTTATTTTAACGGATCCGTCAAAGGAAGAATTTTAAAGGAACCGCTGCCGAAGAGAGAGAGAGAGAGAAATTTTTCAGCCGCCAGAACAGAGTTTAGGGTTAAATTTCCGGCTGAGTGAAGTCTTTCGGGCATGCGCAGTGAGAAATGCGGATCCTGCCGCCCGAAAAAACGTTGCATGGTCCGTTCGGCCATGTCGGCGGACGTCAAAATTTTGGCGGATCTGCAAAAAAAACAGATGGCCATCCGTCAAGATCCGCCGGTAATGCAACTCAATGGGAAAAAAACGGATCCGCCAAGAAAAATGGCCGATCCGTTTTTTTTTGCAAAACGGCGGATTTTGACTGATGGACACAAACGAATGTGTGAAACAGGCCTAAGCAACTGTCGCTGATTGGTCGCGGCAGTTAGGCCACGACCAATCAGCGAGGTGGGATTTCCATTACAGACAGAATTAGACAATTATATAGTAGATTGCTCTGTATATGGATACATTTAGAAAGTGCAGAGATCAGGCCTGTGATACCCTGACACACACGGCCCTATCAGCTCCTATATGGCCATCTTGGCAAATTCATCAATTGTTCAGCAATAGTTTTAGCCATAGATTGTGGCAGAAGTTGTTGCAAATTGTGGACTGTGCCAAAAGTCTGGGTATATATAGAAGTAATGCAGTTCAGAGCTCATATGTACCTGCATGCTATCATACTGCATTTGTGTCTTTTGTTCATTGTTGGGGCAGACAACGTACCTTTACTCTGTTTACCACACTTTGGGAGGGAAGATTTTTATTTTAGATGACTGATGACTTTTCATCTCTTGTAATACTTCATGAATTGAAAAGAGACAAAAATAGATCATTTCTCAAAATAATCTAAAAAAGAAAGCTAAAAATGCCATGCCTAATTTAGTGATAAATGTTCTGACCCCTTAAGAAAGTTAGATTGAAGTCTGGCTCTCCACTGTCGCACTGTTTTTTCAGCTGCGTGATGTTTTATGTTTTTGAGCTGGAAGAGGTAATTGTGTGTGGAGAGATTGGGGAGTGTGCAGCTTGTAAACACAGCGGAGATCTGTGCTGTTGTCTTATCTCACCAGATCAATCAAAAATCAAATTCAAACCTGCATCCCTGACCTACCTATGGGAATCGTCTGTTTTGCTAATGACACATATTTGAGAAAAGCCTTTTAATATCATCTAGCGTCACTTTTTATGTTTTGCTTATAACTGCTGTGTCTCTTCTAAATCCAGTCCCTATTCTTAATCCTTTACCAGATGCGTCTCTACATATGGTGGGAATCTACAGTAGAAAAATTGGGCATCCAGATCATGTGTTTGGCTTGTGCTGAATTATCTGTATCCTTTATGTCCACAGGATTTTGGCCCAAAGGTGAACTTTAAGAAGCAAAAAATCAAAGTTGCCAATTTCAATGGTCTTCCGAGTTTTAGCAAAATCCTCTGGGAAAGGATGAAGAATAATTCTGTCCTGAAAGGGTTCCTGCCTGTTGAGCAATGTAATCTGGATTACAATTCGGACAGGGGGTCTGCCATTGACCCTCACTTTGATGACTCTTGGCTTTGGGGAGAAAGACTAGTAAGTCTGAATCTTCTTACAGATACTGTGCTCACGATGACAAGTTCTTCTGTAGACAATCTGCTGCTGATTTCTACCTTGGATCAACATAGTGAACAGAATGGAAGCTGTCTACAACCTGGGATCTATAGGGATGTGGTGAATCTACAGTCTGACCTCCGGGCCTGTGAGGCCGTCCGCACATCAAAGTCTGCCTTGGTTCCCTATAGTGATGTGAAAGTAGCTATACATCTCCCGCGAAGGTCATTGGTGGTTTTATACGGAGACGCGCGTTATAACTGGATGCATGCGATTCACCGTGAACACATCAAGCAGCGCAGAGTTTGCAGTACATTTAGAGAACTGTCAGCAGAGTTTAGTGCCGGGGGCAAGGAAGAGTCACAGGGACAAATGCTGCTGGATATAGCTCTTGGCTTTGAAGGGAAATCAGTTTAAAGACTCATCATGTACATATCCTTTCTATTTATGGGGCTGCTCACACTATGTTCTGCAGTGCATGCCTTCCATTGCGTTGGGCTTCTGCCTGAATCCTCAGGAAAAAAAGAAAAGGTTCAGACCTGCCCCTGACAGAGGCATTACGTTATGTAAGGCAAGTAGTTGTCCCAAGTAATACAACTTTGAACTCTAATTGTGCTCCTAATTTGTGAAGTACCAAAAAATATTAAGTGAAAATCAATGAAAAAAAACAAAAATCTTAATATATATGTTTAAAGGGAAACTGTCAGTAGGATCAACTCTCCTAAGCTGTCTATATGGGCATGTAGGCGCTAATTAACATGTTACCTTGATATCTGCGATCCGATATCTTATTCCAGAGAAATCCACGTTTTCTTATATGTAAATGAGCTGTTTAGGACTATGGGCCAGACACTGATCTGCATGAGAATCTGCCTCCAGAGATTATTTTATATGGAGTTACTGTTGTGAGAAAAGTAACTTAACACAGAACAGGAGAAATTAAATTTGTCTTCTTGCAAACACGTTTTTTTTTTTCTGCGGCTCTGCTGTATTGCAACAGTATTATAACCCCGTCTGCCTGTAAGACGAGAGGAACCTGCAGATGTGTCAGGTATAATCACACACAGCTCTGCAGTGAAAACAGAGAGCGGCCATTACACATAACTCTGGTAATTCCCCTTCACGTAGAATTATCTCTGGAGGCGGTAGCGATGCTGGACAGGAAACAGAGCTGGAGTGATAGAGGCTTCAGATCTATCATAGCTCTTTAGCCTTATTTTCATATAAATTCAAATGCTGATTTCGTAATAACGGAGGAACAGACTGGAAATGTAAAGTTCTTGCTGGACTTGTCTTTGAAAGAGCTACATGCACCTTTAAACAGTTTGGGAGGTGAAATTCTGTTGACAAGATTCCCTTTCAGAAATTGATATTTTTCCAATTCTGAATTTTTTTAATTAATAAACATTAATTGTTTCTACTATCCTGTCTCCCTCTTTCCGAGTACACCATCTGGTTGAATTATACAGATGTTTCATATTTTCAAAATCTTACTATGTTAAAAACTGCAGATAGACATTCATTTATAGTTTTTGGTAAATTCTGCCCATTTTGAAGGAACCCACTGACAAACTAATGTGTATAAGCGGGGATTGACTGCCACAGACTTCTCTGCTTGGATGTAAGTGGGTTGGATTCAATCTTTTGCTTCTCAGGGATGTAAGTGACTAGCATCTATCTAAAAAACTAAAAGCACCACTCCAGCGTCTTTTTTTTCCTTTTCTTTTGCAGCGCTGGAGTGGAATTGCCTTCTTCTGTTATCGGTGCCGTTCTGGTCGTCTTCTGCAGGTTGTGACCTGACGGATCACTCCAGTGTTTGATACCATACTAGAAGTCAATACTCAATGTAAATCTATGAGAGCCAGAATGAGGATCTCATGGGCTTACACAGAGAGCTGGTGACTGTTTCCTCTGATTGCTGGTTTGTTAGAAATTGCGGTCACAAGATGGCTCATTGGGACCGGAGCAGCAAAGGAAAAAGCTGAAAACAGCGGCTGATGAGTATAAGACTACGGTCAGGGAACTTAGGTTAGTAGCACCACTCCAGCACTGATAAGAAACATGCTGGAGTGGCGCTTTCACCTGGTGTTCAGTAGTGCCAGAGTAGAAAGGTCTTGGATAGCAATCCACCTCTCCTATGTAGATTCAAATTTTGTCAGGCATTTCTTCCTTAGGATAAGTTCCCAAGACAAGCTTTTAATGCTGCTTTTATTCATTGAGCAAAAAATGCAGCATCTTATAGTTCCAACAAAGTGAATGGGATTGACCTGCGCATCCACAACATGTCAATTTCTCTTGCGGATACACTGAGATTTATGTGAAAATTTTCCCCACAGACTTACAGATAAAAAAAAAAAAAAAAAAAAAAAAATGTAATCCACACCTGCCTGTATGTCTCCCGCGAAGGTCATTGGTGGTTTTATACGGAGACGCGCGTTATAACTGGATGCATGCGATTCACCGTGAACACATCAAGCAGCGCAGAGTTTGCAGTACATTTAGAGAACTGTCAGCAGAGTTTAGTGCCCGGGGCAAGGAAGAGTCACAGGGACAAATGCTGCTGGATATAGCTCTTGGCTTTGAAGGGAAATCAGTTTAAAGACTCATCATGTACATATCCTTTCTATTTATGGGGCTGCTCGCACTATGTTCTGCAGTGCATGCCTTCCATTGCGTTGGGCTTCTGCCTGAATCCTCAGAAAAAAAGAAAAGATTCAGCCCTGCCCCTGATAGAGGCATTATGTTATGTAAGGCAAGTGGTAGCCCCAAGTAATACAACTTTGAACTCTAATTGTGCTCCTAATTTGTGAAGTACCAAAAAATATTAAGTGAAAATCAATGAAAAAAAACAAATCTTAATATATATGTTTAAAGGGAAACTGTCAGTAGGATCAACTCTCCCAAGCCGTCTATATGGGCATGTAGGCGCTGATTAACATGTTACCTTGATATCTGCGATCCGATATCTTATTCTAGAGAAATCCACGTTTTCTTCAAAAACAATGCCGCTTTATTTCAAACATGACAAACCAACAAGAGACAAAAAAGCAACATCAAAAACACCATAAAAACACAATGAAGAAACAGAAGTGACCTAATTTACCTAATGGGCACACAAATGCTGCAGAGAATCTGCAATATTAAAAACTCACCAAATACTCATGGGAACGTAGTCATATGTATATCCACCTTTCCTCACAGTTGCATTCATTTTCGAGGCAGGTGCAGACGACTACACTGTGTGCAGAATTATTAGGCAAATGAGTATTTTGATCACATCCTTTTTATACATGTCCTACTGCAAGCTGTATAGGCTTGAAAGCTAACTGCCAATTATGTAAATCAGATGATTTGCATCTCTGTAATGAGGAGGGGTGTGGTCTAATGACATCAACACCCTATATAAGGTGTGCTTAATTATTAGGCAACTTCCTTTCCTTTGGCAAAATGGGTCCGACGAAAGATTTGACGGACTCTGAAAAGTCAAAAATTGTCAGATGTCTTGCAGAGGGATGCAGCAGTCTGGAAATTGCCAAACTTTTGAAGCGTGATCACCGAACAATCAAGCGTTTCATGGTAAATATCTAACAGGGTCACAAGAAGCGTGTTGATAAAAAAAAGGCGCAAAATAACTGCCCATGAATTGAGGAAAATCAAGTGTGAAGCTGCCAAGATGCCATTTGCCACCAGTTTTGCCATATTTCAGAGCTGCAACGTTACTGGAGTATCAAAAAGCTCAAGGTGTGCCATACTCAGGGACATGGCCAAGGTAAGGAAGGCTGGAAAACGACCACGTTTCAACAAGAAACATAAGATAAAACATCAAGACTGGGCCAAGAAATATCTTAAGACTGATTTTTCTAAGGTTTTATGGACTGATGATATGAGAGTGACTCTTGATTGTCCAGATGGATGGGCCCAAGGCTGGATCAGTAAAGGGCAGAGAGCTCCACTCCGACTCAGACACCAGCAAGGTGGAGGTGAGGTACTGGTATGGGCTGGTATCATCAAAGATGAACTTGTGGGACCTTTTCGGGTTGAGGATGGAGTGAAACTCAACTCCCAGACCTACTACCAGTTTCTGGAAGACACCTTCAAGCAGTGGTACAGGAAGAAGTCGGTATTGTTCAAGAAAAACATGATTTTCATGCAGGACAATGCTCCATCACATGCATCCAAATACTCCGCAGCTTGGCTGGCCAGTAAAGGTCTAAAAGGAGAAAATATAATGACATGGCCCCCTTGTTCACCTGATCTGAACCCCATAGAGAACCTGTGGTCCTTCATAAAATGTGAAAACCGTACACCTCTCGGAGCAGTGTCTGGTAGGCTGTGGTGGCTGCGGCACGCAATGTTGATGGTAAACAGATCAAGCAACTGACAATCTATGGATGGAAGGCTTTTGACTGTCATCGTAAAGAAAGGTGGCTATATTGGCCACTGATTTTTTTTATTTTTTTTTGAATGTCAGAAATGTTGATTTCTAAATTTTGTGTTATATTGGTTTACCTGGTGAAAATAAACAAGTGAGAAGGGTATATATTTGTTTTTTATTAAGTTGCCTAATAATTCTGCACTGTAATAGTTACCTGAAAAAAAAGATATCCTCCAAAGATAGCCAAATCTAAAAAAACCCACTCCAACTTCCAAAAATATTAAGGTTTGATATCTGAGTCTTTTCGGTTGATTGAGAACATAGTTGTTGTTGTTCAATAATAAAAAGAATCCTCTCAAATACAACTTGCCTAATAATTCTGCACACGGTGTATTTTCTGTCATCCGAGAGAATCTGGTCGATACTTCAAATCAAACTCTGAGGAGAAAAAAAATAACTCTCCATACTGTGAGGCCACGGCAATCACTCCTCATCTGAGTGCAGTCTGATGATTTCCATGTTCTCGTTGACTTGCATGGCCAAGTTAGATCCAAATATCAGCTCAGTCGGGCATGCAGGGATTTTTTTTCTTCCTCGGACTGAGCCAGTCTTGCGTGCACTGCTTCATAGAATAACATTGGTCCGAAGGCAACTTTTGTCAGATCACACTGGGACTGAAAATCCGGCCATGTGCACGAGCCCTTAGAGCAGTGGTCCCCAACCTTTCTGACCTTGAGAGCCACATTCAGCTTTGAGAGAGGGACGTGAGCCACATTCAGCACTGAGAGGTCGCAAGCCACATCCAGCTCCCACCCCCCCTCAAAGTAGTGTCAACCAAAGCCTCCATTACAGGTATAATCATAACCAAAGCTTTTCCACAGAAGTACACTGAGATCCAGGGGTTCCCACAATACCTCCATTCAGTATTCTGCCATCAAGCACTCCCAACACAGTGGCGCATCCAGCTTCAAGAACCTCCTCTAACAGGTAGTACCATCCTCCAGCGTACCATACCAAAAACATCTCTAAACCCCAAGACAATATATGTGCATCCAGATCTGCTCCTCTGTGCAGTGCTACTCACAAAATTCACCATTTTGAGATGTACTCTTCATACCAGTTTGCTAGACCTGGAGCTAATGCACCAAGCTAGCAGACAGTCGCGAGCCACAATTCATGGGACCGCGAGCCACATGTGCCTCCCGAGCTACAGGTTGGGGATCCCTGCATTAGAGATATATTCCCCCATAGTAGATTGGGCTGAATCCAACAGCTCGCTATACCTTTACATGCCAGATAAACCATTCGCTTAATTCCCATTGAGGTATATTGGTCTATATCTAGATTTCACAACAAACCCAAAAGGCAGGTCTTGGTTTCAGGGAAAAGTGATTTTTCTTGTACACAAAAACAGTCTGATTTTCATCGGTGTTTTGTTTTTATCAGTGTTTCATCAGGTTTTCTTGTATAAAAAAAATTGCAATTCTTTTGCTACCCGTTAGGCCACGTTCACAAGACTATATTCTTGGTCTGAGTCCTGTCTGTCATACACTTGACAGAACATTGACAGCAGAAGGACCAATCTTTTTTTTTTCCATAATTCAGATGAGACTCAGCTATTGAGGTCTATTTGTGCTCAAAAAAACCATATCCCCATACAGATCAACCATGTAGCATCGGAATTTATGGATACATTGCCATTAAGAGGAAATTGGATTTGGTCTTTTAAATGTTAACTGCTGAGTTTAAAAAAAAAAAAAAAAAAAAAATCAGCTAGTGCCATACAAATGCTATACAGACCACCATACAGATTAAGTTCAATTTTTATGAATGAAAATTGTACAATTTTTTTATTCGCTGGTGAACTTAGCCTTACAATGATAAAAATGGACACCCCACTGACTACACACTGATGCCATCCAAGTGCTCTCTGCGATTTTAACAGAACCATAGACTTTTATGGACAATTAGGATTCACAACATGAATATAAATTAGAGCGGTTGCTGTAATTTTATTTGCTGACACACGTTCTGCAACAAGACAGACATGCAACCAGACCCATAGATAATGGGTACGTGCTCTTTCCTTGAAATACACGGCTAGATCATGTACGTGGAAAACGGATGTCTGAATGAGGTCGTACTGGATAAGCTCATAATTGAAATCGATAACTGCATTCTAAAAATGCTGAACATTCCCATGTTAAATGAGTTAAATTGGCATTTTCTATGCCACAGTTAGGGCAGTTGGAGTCCATTCTTGCTCCTATGTTGGAAATTCATGTTAGCTACTAAAATAAACAGCATGCAGTATTTCTTTATAAGGTGGAAAAGAACAAGTCTGTAAAATCCAACATATACTTGCATATATAAGGCCGTGTTCACATGGCACGCATTTGTTACAGGTTAATCTGCAGTTGATTTTTAGTAAATACATGATGAAAATCCACAATGGAATCTCAGATTTTTGCCTTGGAATCTGCAGATTAGCCATATTGCGATTCAGTGGAGCTCATAAGTGTCTTTTCCGATGCAGAATTTGCTGCAATAATTTGCTGTAGATTAACGGAAATGTTATCAGTTTTTATCTGAACTTCCGAGTGTATTCCAGAACTAAATCCTGAGAATTCTGAATGTTTGGATTTATTGTGTGTCAAAAAGTAGAAGTTCCTGAGCCCTAAAGTACAGGCCCCGGTCGCCAACTTCAGCTATGATGATCTGGCCCCTTATTTCCTACAAAAAATAAACCACATCCATCAGGACATTTTTGCACAGTCCCCTCAGAGCCTGGATCTCCTCTCCCGCTCATGTTCCATCTTGGAGCCTGTAACAGAAGAAGTGATTAGGCTCCTTGCTTCTTCTCACCCTACAACCTTCACCAGTGACACTATTCCCTCACATCTCCAGTCTCTCTCCAGTTGTCACTACCTACATAAAATATTTAACCTTTCCCGGTTACTTCTAGCTCTTCATTCAAAACATGCCATCATAATCCCTTTACTAAAAAAAAAAAAAAAAAAAAAAAAAAAAAACTATCCCTCGACCAGAACTGCACTGCTAAATACAGGCTTGCCTGTAATCTTCCCTTTATCTCTAAACTCCTGGAACACTTGGTCCACTTTTGTCTAATCTGCTATGTCTCAGATCACTCTTTTCTTGACTTTTTTCAGTCTGCTTTCTGCTCTTTACACGCTACTGAAACTGCCCTCACTAAAGCATCTAATCCCCTATTAACAGCAAAATCCAATGGCTACTACTCCATGCTGATTCGCCTGGATCTCGCTGCAGCATTTGACACTGGATCAAATGCTCCTCCTCACTATGTTCTGTTCTATCAGCCTCAAGGACACCACGGTCTGCTAGTTCTCCTCCCAACTCTCTGACCTCTCCTCCACTGTATTTTTTGCTGGCTCTTACGCCTCTCCTCATGTCCTTACTATCGGTGATACGCAAGGCTTAGCCTAGGCCTCCTCTCTTTCGTCCACATTAGACAAACCATCAGCGGATTTGGTTTCCAGTATCATCTATGTGCTGATGGCACCCAATTATAGCTCTCCTCTTGAGCGGGGGCATACATAGAAATCATGCAACGCACGCCCCCCCCTTCCAAACAAACAAAAAAAAAAATATACGGTAATAATAAATGTCTAGGTCACAACTTTTCAGTCTTTACATAGTAAGTTTCCTCCTGCTGAAATCCTAGATTCCTCTTTCATTGCCACCATAAAGTATGATGCCAACAAAAGTGTCACCCAAAACCAGTATGATGCCCCCATGGTGAATTCCTCCACATGCACAGTATAATGACCCTACTGTACCCCACCTCAACTGCCAAGGCAAAGTATGGTGAGCCCAACACAGTGATCCCCCAACTGTGTCCGTCACACAGCCCTCCATGCAGTATAATGAGCCTACAAACATTATAAGGGTCCCACATGGACTGCATTAGCCCTCTAAACAGTATGATGAGCCCCACACAAACCTTCACACTGTATAGTTGTGTGTATACAGTATAATGGCCAAGCACAGAGCCCTCCAAATATTATCATGGCCCCACGTAGCCTTCCATATTCTGTAATGCGCTCCCCATGGACCTTGATACAATGTAATGCGCTCCCCATGGACCTTCATACAATATAAGAAACCCCCATGGTCCTCCATACTCTATTATGGCCACCAGTCACGGTTATAAAATAAATAAATCCATACAATACTCACCTCTCCTTGTTCCACCCAATGACGCAGTCTCCTGAGCATGAGGTGTGAAGCGCAGCGGGCATGCTGTAACGATGTCATCGCGCCTGCTACTCTGATACGTCAGACTCCAAGGCAGAATTATGGAGTGGAAGCATCAGCCGACGCTTCCTCCATCATCATTGCTTGCGCTGGCGGACAGAGGGGAACTCGGTGTACGTTCCCCCCTACCAGAAATTGTCTGTCCACTGTCTCTAACATCATGCCATCCCATCTGAAACCGAATCTCTCCAAAACTGACCTCCTTGTATTTCCTCCTTCTACTAACCTACCGATACCCGGATACTGCTACTGCCTTGGATGGTTCAACCATAACTCCCAAGCGACATGGTCACCGTCTTGGGATTATATTTGACACTGAACTTTTCTTTGTTCCCTATATCCAATCGTTCGCTCTTGTTACCCGCATCTTTAAAAAAATATCCAGAATCTGACCTTTTCTCACCTTTGAAACTGAAAAATCTCTTAGTTACAGTTATTATTCTCATTTGGATTACTGCAACTCTTTACTGATCAGTCTCCTTCTAACCAAAACTTTCTCCTCCAAACAGTCCTGAATGCAGCAGCTATGGCCGTATTTCTGTCCAGCCTGTACACTGGCTGCCAATCCGCTACAGAATACAAAATAAACTTCTCTCTCTCACCCACAAAACTCTTCACAGTTCTGCACCACCCTATATCTCCTCCCTCATCTCTGTCTATCACACTACCCATGCTCCTTCCACCACATCTGATCGAAGACTAATACCCTTCATAATCCGAGCCTCCCATCTCCGTCTAAGACTTCTTCCGTGCTGCACCAGTGTTCTGGAATGCACTACCCCAAATAATCCGACTAATATCTAGCCCCCATGTTTATAAGCAGGTGTTAAAAAAACATCTCTTTATATGAAAACCCTGTCTGGACCGTACATAAGCACTTTCCTATGTGTCCCCGCTATTTCCTTGTAGATTTTGAGCAAGGCCCTCACTCCTCCAGTAACTAGTGAACTATGTTTTACTTTGTATTGTTTGTACATATCCACACTTAATTGTAAAGTGCTGCAGAAGATGCTGGCGCTATAGAAGTGGGTGGTTTACTAATATGAGATACTAGCAGAAGATTATTCAGTATATGGCTGATGCTATAGGGTAGGCAGAGGGCCCCTGTCACTGAGGAGACAAAAGAACTTGGTTAGAGCCATGGAGAAGCTCCCAAAATAAGGGCTCCAGCAGTACCACAGAGATGGGAACTGCGGCCATGGACTCAGGCATCCCTTCTCATTTCTATGACCAGCACTTCTCTCCTTCCTTGTGTAGGAGACAAGAAAGGACAGTTGTGCAGTCAGGTGAGATCACACGGCACAGAAGCCGCCCTCGAGTACAGACAGACAACTGTGTTGGGAGAAGATAGTGCTGTTTTTTCTGGAGCCTTTATTCAGCTTTTACACTAAAGAACAGCCCTCATCACTAAGATGTCAGTGAAAAAGTCCTAAGAAAGGGGCAGATGAGAAACAGTTTCATGTTTGGATACATTTGTGCACAGGCCAGGATCAACTGGCCACATTAAAACTCAGGCTAGTCATGTCTGCAAATTATGCCTGGCTCTGTGCGATAGTGTTGCACGTACAAAAAAAATGCTGGATGTTGCAGTTACATAGCAGCACAATGCACGCAAGGTAGTGACACAAGCTAGACGGAGCCAGATTTGTTTTTTCTCTGCGCCATTTTCAGCGTTCTTTTGTTTTTGAATGAACGTATAAAAACAGCAAAAAAGGCAGAAATGCTTACCTGCCCTGGCCTCTAAACAAGTGCACTATCAGGATGCAGTGGACCCATATAGTTAAGATGGCGGCAACACAGGTGCAAGAATACCGATGGGACCACCGCTCACAGCCTACCAATACATGGAGGGCGTGGTTTCTTGGTATATTAATGCACAATGAAGACAATGATGCACAATGAAGTAAGCATCTCTTCCTTTTTTTTCTCTGACATTTTGGAGGATTTTTAAGTCCTCTTTTTGTGCTATCAGCTGAGGTTGGCACCCTACTGGTCAGCGGAATGGCGCTCCCCAATCCACGACGGCTTAGTCTTGAGGTTTTGCCTATCCATCATCAAAACTTGAGTATCTTTCTGTATTTATCAATTATTTTTTGAGACTTTCCGTATTGTGGATTATGTTACGGATTATGCCTTCCAGAGATATTGTTATATTACCCTGGTGTTTTATCATTAGTCATATCAGGGCTCCTTGAGGGTAAGCAGTCGTGGAGCGGGGACGCCATTCCGCTGACAGGAAGGTATACAGTTACAGGGAACAGATAGTTAGGTACTCAATTGTTTTGCACGTCACTTTATTGTCTTGTCATTTTCACTATTTTTGCACTTTTTCTATTGTTGCCTACCCAACTACCTATTTGGCAACCCCTATACACTCCTTTCCTGATTAACTGAGTGACTGCATGTGGAACCTATACAGGGTTATTTAGGAGATATAGGGTACAGCCGCCGTGGAGCGGGGGCACCAACCTCCGCTATTAGGCAGTTTGACATCAGGACCCCTTTGTAGGGTGTAGTAGGTGACACGGTTGTTTGTGTTACTGTGTGGTTGTTTTGTCTTCAATTTAGGCTTTAATAAAAGGTTTAGCTCCTATTTTATATCTATATTTGCTGTAATGGTCCTTGTAA
Organism: Dendrobates tinctorius; assembly: GCF_039654945.1. NCBI lineage: Eukaryota > Metazoa > Chordata > Amphibia > Anura > Dendrobatidae > Dendrobates > Dendrobates tinctorius. The sequence continues at coordinate 33,122,185 of NW_027361684.1, read as the reverse complement.
ATATTAATCAGTGTAACGGCACCAACCTGACATTGTCTGTAGGTTACTCAGCACAATCCTTCTGACAGGTTTGCCTTTATACTGTACGAGTACCCCACACAGCCCCTATATACTGTAAGAGCCCCCACAATACCCCCTCTAAACATGCAAACATCCCATACACATAAAAAAACACCACCACATACTCGCCTCGCTCCCTTTCCCCTGGCGCTCTGCTCCAGTCTGGTGCACCGACTCTCCACACCTGATGCAATGAAGTAACGTCATCGCGTCTGCTGGCTTATTTGCACACTCTGATTAGTGCAAGAAGGAGCCGGCAGCTTCATCCTCCACCAATGTATTCACCGCTTTCTGCATCCTCAGGATGCGATAACAGTTGCAGCAGACAAACGGCGGGTGAAGGCATGGAACGGCCTGTGGACCACTGTTTCAGCCCTTAAACTGTCTTGGTCCGTGGGCTGGACTAGTACAGACAAATGGCTGGAAATGGCCTGCAGGCTGCAGTTTGCCCAGCTCTACTTTAACAGGAGGCTGAAGTACATTTTTAACAAGTTTTGTGACTTTTAGGTCTCGCTGAAGCAAGATAAAATATTTGGAATGCCTATACATCACCCACAGTGGTCAACAGAAAAAGCTGACTTTAAAAAAGGTGCAAATGAAAAGATAGATGAGACACTAAACATGAAAGGCAGAAACCTGAACAAAAAAAAAAAAAAGCACAAAAGCAATAATGAATCAGCCCCTATATGGTTTTTGTATCAGGCAACAATCATCTCATATCCTCATTATCATCTTGCATATTCAAAATGACCAAACTCTCCCCCTTTGTCTGCAGGTTTTCTTATAATGTTAGTATTATTCTACAGATAACATAATACATTTTTCTCCCAAACCAGATCCCTACTGTGCAGTTTCATTTCACTCACTGCTGACATTCTTTGGGTTAAAGGTAATCCGTCAGTAGGATCCAGCCTCCCAATACGTCTATATGGCAATATAGGTCATAGGACGTTGAATAAAATGATACCTTAATATCTACAATCCAATGTCTTATTCCAGTAAAACCCAAATTTTTCTTAATATGTAAAGATATAGTGGTCGTACACTGATCTTCCTTAAAACCTGCTTACAGAGAATGTTTTAAATAAAAGGGGGTGTTACCAATGTGAGATGTAATCACTCATTGCTGTCATAATCACACAGCTCTGCAGTGAGATCAGATGTAAGGCCGGGGTCACATTAACCGACGCAAAATACAGTCAGTATTTTACATGCGTAATACGGATGAATGGCCCCTAAACAGTGCTCCGTATGTCATCCGTAATCAAGGTGTGGTCGCGTATTTTGCGCATGTAAGCATCCGTATGGCGAGATTTTCTCGCAGGCTTGCAAAATGGACATATAATGGATCCCTATGACAGGGTTTCTAACAGAAACCAAAGAATAGATATAGACACATAGAATACATAGAATATATATATATATTCTATGTGTATATATCTATTCATTCGTTTCTTTATTAAACCTGTCAGTGTGAGTTTACTGTATAGCGCACTGAATTGCCAGCTTTGCTAAAAGGCACCTGGTGCGTATTTCTCGCAAGTCACATGTGTGGTCCGTGTGTAATCCGTATTTTTTGCGCACCCATAGACTTGCATTGGCGTACTACGCTGACAATTGCAGCATGCTGCGATTGGCACGGACCGTAGAATACAGATGAGAAATATACGGCTGGTGCGAGGGACCCCATAGAGAATCATTGGTTCGTGTCTAATGCGTGCTTTTAGCGCCTCTCACTCGGCCGTATTCCTCGCCAGTGTGACCCCGGCCTAATAGTACAGCAGACACGAAGAATGTATCATTACAAACACTTGCAGCAGCACTTGTCCTCTCATAGTACTGGCAGTTCTGCTGCAGAGCTGTGCCTCATTATAGCAGAGCTGATTCTTATCTCATTACAAACACAACAAGCACATTTGCAGTTGTCTTCTCACAGAGCTGTCAGCTCTGCTGTACTGCCCTTCCCTCACACTGGCTGTCTGCGAGATGAAAGCTGAAGCACTATGACAAGACTACAGCTGCAAATAGTTCTGTAATGAGACAAAGTTCGCTGTACTGTGTTAGTTCTGCTCTCACAGCAGAGCTGTGTGATTGTGAGAGCAAACTGTCAGTCATTACATGTCTCAATTGTAATGCCCACTTTTATTCAAAATAAACCCTGGAAAACGGTTGCCTATGACAATCTTGCAGAATTCATGGAGCTCCTGACATACACAGTAGGCGGGGTGCATAGACGCAGTGTGCATATAGCCACAATTTGTTTTTAAACATTTAATATGGAAAAAAAATAAATTCTCTCTAAATGCACACACACTGAATTAAACAGGTCATTTTCTCATGGTACAGTAAGTTATTTTCCATCTATGCAAGCAGAAGAAAGGTTGTCCAAAAGGATTGAGTAAAAAAAAAAACCAAAAAAAAAAACCTCTCAATAAAATTATTTCTATTGGCCATAAAATGTCCCAGATGGAAATATCCTTTAAAACACAGACTCACATATGTAATGGGCACTGTATCTATCCTACGCGAGTTATGATACATGTAGCATAGTGCAGAGAAATCGGCGTTATTGCCTTAGGGCGAATAATGATTTCATCATCCAATTTGTCACTTGCAAAATGAGAATTGAACTAACAATGGAGACTACAGGAACCAGCAGTGTTTTTAGCTGCAATAAACCCAATAGATCAGTTAACTGCAGCAAACCACATTAGGGCAACATCCAGACTTGGTGTTTTGATGCATATTAAAAAAAAAAAAAAAAAAAAGCTCCGATAAAAATCTTGTAGAAGGCACATTCTGATAAATAATAAGCGTATGTACACATGGATCAATTTAAAAAAAAAAAAAAAAAATTGGTGTCCGGATAGAGTCACTAAAGGGCCTGTCACACTAAGTGATATCGCTAGCAATATCGCTATAACGTCACTGGTTTTTGTGATGTTATAGCGATATTGCTAGCGATATCGCCATGTGTGATACTTACCTCCGACCGCTCCCCCACTGGTTATCGCTGATCGCGCGAGAACGGCCTGGACCGTTTTGTCGTCAGCTTCCTGCTGGTCTTCCTGCTGTGGAGACGAACGATGCGTGGACGCGGGCGGGAGGACGTCAGGATCGCCTCATCTACAGGTAAGTAGCGACCCCCAACCCCTGCGATGTCGCTAGTGAGATCTGCCTGTGTGGCAGCTCACTAGCGACCACTTAGAGACGCACCAGCGATTCTGACCGCGTCATATCGCTGGTCGGGATCGCTGGTCATCGCTAAGTGTGACAGTACCTTAAAAATTACAGGTCTTTGGATTTTTAAACCAAGTCGTAAAAGGATGAGGAATATTGTTGTGTGAACATGCCCTTTCTCATGATCATGCCTTCACTGTACTGACCTCAAAAGAGGAAACCATACGCAGAAATAGCTGCAGACATTCCAGCAGCCGATCTCAATTATGGACTTTACCACACAGCTGGAATATAACTTTATGAAAAAAAACTTATCATACTTACAGGTTGAGCTATTATCTGATTACTGTAATTTTAGGGCAATATTTCATATAAAAATGTGTTTATTTCCACAGCAAGACTAATACTGTGTACAGACCAACTTCAGCTTGTGTACATGGTCACTGTGGAACATAAGTCCTCCAAAAGTCAATTTTTCTTTGCGGCCGTATAGTCCACTATCGCTTCTGAGAATTCTGGACATTTTGCACCTGAAACTCTATAAAATGTGATGCAAATAAATGTAATCCTTTGAAGAAAAATTGATAATTTAACAGTTCTCTCGCATATCTTGACACCAATCTTATTAGTTGGTAATAAAGTAAGTCTATAAAAGGTTTTTTTTTTTTTCTTCTTTTTTTATTGACCAGGATCTTCCTCTTCTGAATCGCCAGCACTAGCTTCTGCCTCCTGCCCATTCTCTGTTTTTGTGGCATCAGCTAAAAAAAAAATACATAGAAATAAGAATCAGGAGGGTCAGACTTTTTTTTTATAATACAGCATAAGAAGTGCAGTAATCAGTCTTCTGTAGTTAAATAGCTGTTACTGCCTGTGCAGTGGATAGTGGGTGAGCGCATTTACCCCAACTTCCCCACAAGCTCCAGAAACCCTTGATACAAACATATATTCTGGTATTTATCTGCATTTATTGCTGAAGAGCCTCCTCTCCATGTAAATGGTTTTTCAAGTCAGATCAGGAGCTGCAGCATGACAAACACAACAAGGGACAGATAAAGCATCTTCGTGTCTACAGCAACGAAATAGGTGACATTTTGAGAGGTGGATAGTACAATCCGGACAAACACAATTTTTAGACTTTGCGAAGAATTTTAATTTAACTAGATAACTCCCAAGCACTGTACATTTACAGCACATAATCCTGGGATTTAACCCCAGCAAATGTAAATTACAACCCCAGCCCAAGTCAAAGCAATAGTCCACCTTTCTGTGCAATTTTTAATGTACCGTACTTAAAAGCGTTTATTTTTGACCAAAATCATTTTTGGAATTTGGTTTGATTCAAAATTTTGCCTTGTACGGCCTCTGTGTTGTACTCGCTATTGCTGGCTGCAGAATAAGCGCTGACTTTGGTCAAGACCAAAGACAGATGGTCTTTGGTCAGGGGTTAGTAATGGTGATGAGTCTATAATACATCACTAACCCCATAGTCAAATTGTCAAACAAGTAACACCCAGAATTAAGTCCTTTATTTGAACAAATGATCCAGACTCCTTTATTGGCTTTAAGCCAGAGGTCTCAAACTTGGCAGAGTAAATGTGCCGCAAAAAAAAAAAAAAAAAAAATTTAAGCTGACGGGCCGCATTCCTTTCAAACTTAATACAGCCACAATTGATAGCGGTATCTAAGGGGTTAAACAGCAGCGATCGGTGCGAATACTGATCGTGGCCGTTCATATAGGTTGTCAGCTGCAACGTACAGCTTACCTCAGCAGTGATAGTGTCGGCTCTGCATGTGAGCAGGTGCCATCATCTCCCTGTACATGCACAGCCACCTGCAAATTCCAGCAATTGGGGGGGTTTGAGAGTCATGCCTCCGCTGTCTGAGCCCTGGCGTGATGTCATTACACAGCGCCAGAGGGATGTCATCACGCAGGGCCACAGCCACTACGGAGCGGCGCACTCCTCCTCTCTTCTAGCGTGAGCAGTGGCGTAACTACAAAGTTATGGGCCCTGGTGCGAACTTTCAAATGGGGGCCCCCCCATGCCAAAATACACGCTCCGCACACATCGGTCCTCGTACACACACGACTCTGCTGCATCCACCCTGTAAACCCCTCCTGATCCCACACAGAAACTTACCCGCATCCAGCACCATGACAACCAGCACAGCAGAGTCCTGCGTACAGGAGGCTCCTGATCATGTGACCCCTGACTCCTCCCCCTCCTGTGACTTCATCCCAGGTCCTGTGCACACAGAACAGCCATCCCACACTCCTGAATGCGTGCCTTCCCCCTTCTACCTGCCTCTGGGAGACATGTAGTGCACCACAGGCTGCAGATGACTGCCTCAGGGGCCACATGCAGCCCACGTGTTTGAGACCGCTGCTCTAAACTAACCAAAATCACTTATGCTCACCTTACACCCAATCCACTGAAGCCAATGTCCCCTGTAAAAGAATTAACATAAACAATCATATTCCTCACTTGACCGCCAAGAAGATGATAATCCAATTGGCCCGTGATGTGTCTAGCTCTGTTACATCTAGATGGCAGGCTGCATTATTTCATTATGCGACTATACAGCCTGCCATCCAGCAGAGTCACTGAACTGTGTGTGCTTGTTCAGCTCAGTGCCTCACGGTGACGTACTAAAGTTGAGCGGATTTCATATCCAATGAACTCCTTTGACCTCACTAACTTTACCATGAGAAACTTCTGACGCTCACAGTGCCGTCAGAAAAGTCAGAGAGCAGAGCCAGTGAACTCAGTTGAACTCAATGTTGTCAGTGTGAGTGCCAAACTCAGATGACCTTTATGATATCACCGCAAGCGTGAGAACTTTCACACGCTTGCGACGTCAGTGAAATGAAAGGAGTTCATTGGATATGAACTCCACTCAACATTAAAACGTCACCGCTAGGCACTGAACTGAGCAAGCACAAGCAAATCAGTGTCTCTGCTGGATGGCAGGCTGTATAGTCTCATCATGCAACAATGCAGCATTCCATCTAGATGTAGCAGAGCTAGACACGTCGCATGCCAATTGGATTATGATCTTAGCGGACAGGTGAGAAATATGGTTTTAATTATTTTACAGGGGACAGTTTCGGTGGATGGGTATAAGGAGAGTATGTGTTTTTTGTTAATTTGGAGTCAATAAAAGGTGTTTGTCATTTGTTTAAATAAAGGAGATTATTATAGGTTTTTTTTATTATTGGAATATGGGGTTAGTAATGGCGTGTCTTATAGACTACACCAGGTCAAGTGGGAAGAGCGAGGTTAAGTGCCAGATTTGGTGCATCATATGGATGATGTTTTTAGTCTGGAATGGGGGGGGGCAATATCCATGACCACTTCCTTGGCTATTACTATCAGCCCACAGCTTTCTGCTTAGCCTTTGCCGGTTATTAATTATAGTGGGACCCTATGTTATTTTTTTGGGAGGGACCCTCATTTTAAGAACCAGTAAAGGCCAAGTACACAGCTGTAAGACAATATTAATAGTCTGGGAACCTCCATGGGTATTACCCCCTTCTCTGGCTATAAACATCAGCCCCCAGCTGTCCGCTTTCCCTCTGCTGGTTAATAAATTTAGAGGGACCCCACACCATTTCTTTCCGAAAATAAATTTATTCATAAAATACATGTACAGTAAGCTACATAGGCAAAGCACTGATTATATATATTTATCCCACCAAGGACAACATCTGCAAGGAGTTTGTATGTTCTCCCCGTGTTTGCGTGGGTTTCCTCCAGGTTCTTGGGTTTTCTCCCACACTCCAAAGACATAGGGAATTTAGATTGTAAGCCCCATAAGGGACAGCGGTGATATTGTGTCAAAACTGTAAAGCGTTGCAGAATATGGTAGCACTATAGAAAAATAAAGATTAATATATACATATACACACATAAACTTCGTTTGTAAACTGTGTGTAAATGACAGAGTTACGCTATGTAAAAGCTCATGTTAAAATCGCAATGCAATCACCCTAATACCAATTATGTATTGTCCTTTGCCCACTATGTAGTGCTTAGCAAGGCTGGGGTCACACTACGTTATGGCAGTCCGTTAGACGGACTGCGTTACACCACGGCATAACGCGATGTAACGCAGTCCGTTAACGCTGCCATTCCCTCCCATTATCGGGCGCATCGCTAACGCATGCCATAATCAGCATGCGTTAGCGATGTGCAGTCATTCTGTGACGGAGCCTCGGACGCGGGCCGTCACCGCTAGCGCAGATGAAGCATCTGCTATAGCGGTATAGCATAACGCTATGCGTTGAACAGACTGCTTTAACGCAGTGTGATCCTAGCCTTAGTACTATACAGCAAACAGAAGCTTCAGCAGGTCTGTAGGACCTGGCAATCACATGGTTTCTGGGTCTCTGCTGGTATAGCAGGGTTGCTGGGTTATAGCAGACACAGATCAGCTATGCAGGGACTCCTATGGATGACCGGTAACACTGGGGAAAAAATGAACATTATAAAAAAAAAAAAAATTCCTTGGATGATCTCTTGGGGGACAAATTATATAAACAAATGTGAAAAGAACAGCATGTTTGAAACTTTAAACAAAAAAAAAAAAAAAAAAAAAAAAAAAAAGTGGGACGGGGTCCGAACAGGTGGACATAGCTGATAACAGCAGCATTCACTACAAAGTAATACCTCTGATTAAGGCTGTTTTCACATTAGCTCAGCGCATCGTGCGCGTCCATGTGCATGCGCTCCTATGTTTAACATGGCGGGCGCATGGTCTAGCGATTGCACGTGCACGCATGTGGTTTCGTGCGCATGCGGTTTTTTTTGTAGTGTGCACCTAGGAGCGCCTGACGCAACCTGTTGCATTTTTGGGTCCGTCCAAAGGCGTGCAGTCTATGGGAACGCAGGCGTGCGCATGGACATGCGCACGCCTGCGTTTGAAATCGAATGTGTTTTAAGAGTTAACATGACTACAAACTGGTTAAAACGCATGTGCCTAAAAACGCAAATGCATGCAAAGCGCATGACGTGTTTTTTTGCATGCGTTTCTATTGCGCACGAAGTGCAGCACTAAAAAACGCTAATGTGAAACTAGCCTAAGCCAATAACCATCAATAACAATGAGACAATGTGATCATGAGACATAAGTTTATGTAACGCCATCCTGCTTACACATTACTCCCTGAGCTTGGACCACGTCTCAACAGCTCGTATATGAAGGTATACATGGAGTAATGGGTAAGCGGGATATTTAAACATTCACCTTTATAATATACATATAACAAAAAAAAAAAAAAAAAAAAAAAGGGATTTTTGTGTACTCACCGTAAAATCCTTTTCTCCGAGCCAATCATTTGGGGACACAGACCATGGGTGTATGCTGCTGCCACCAGGAGGCTGACACTAAGTAATACAGAGAAAGTTAGCTCCTCCTCTGCAGTATACACTCTCATGCTGGCTCCCAGAGAACCAGTTCAGGGCAAAAGCAGTACGAGATCAATAACATATAAGAGTATAACATGTCAATTTACAGGACAAGCACAGAGCCATTAACAGGGTGGGTGCTGTGTCCCCCAATGATTGGCTCGGAGAAAAAGATTTTACGATGAGTACACAAAAATCCCTATTTCTTCTTCACCTCATTGGGGGACACAGACCATAGGACGTCCCATAGCAGTCCTTGGGTGGGGACAACATAACAGATCAGGCACAGCAGAACTGCGGCCTGTAGAGTCCGCCTGTCAAGACTCACATCTGCAGAAGTCTGGATGTGAATATGATAGTGCTTCAAGAATGTGTGCAGACTGGACAAAACCGCAGTCTTGCCGGCCTGCTGTGCCAACACCTGGTGCCTAATGGCCCAAGAAACCCCTATCAACCAAGTAGAGCGTGCCCTGATCTGCTGGGAAACGCTGGCCTCTGACGCAGAGGGACTCCCGGAAGGAGAAATGAATCTACCTGGCGATCATAGTCAAAGCGGCTAAACTCTTCCTGCGACCATCAGGAAGCTTGAGTAAAGCATCCAACTTTCGAAAGGATGCCGTCCTCGATACGAACCTTATGAGAGCTCTCACTTCGTCCAGAGTATGGAGAACCAGTTCCACTTTGTGGATGTCCGATACCACCTTGACAACAAGGGGCGAAAACGGCCCGAGGACAACCTTGCCTTCATGGAAATAAGGAAAGGGTGTCTGAAAAAACAGAGCGAGACCTCCGAAAAGTCGCCTGATTGAAATGACCGCAGAGGAAAGAAGTGCGATCTTCCATGACCGTAATGTCAGTCCGGATCAAAAGGAGTCTCTTGTAAGACCCCCAGGACCAGTTAAGGTCCCAAAAATCTTACAGTATGCGATAGGGAAGTATCACATGAGATACTCCCTGCGTGAAAGACCTTACTTGCAGATTTATTGCAATAAGGCCGGTAAGGACAAAAACTGGATTTTCAGCTAACTGAGCACCAGGCCTGAATCCAGATTGTTTTGAAGGAAAAAAGGGGAAGTTATCCGTGATCTCTGCCCCAGGCAAAATGTGTGCTGAGGCAGCCTTACAGCACTAGTCGCTCACAACTTGTTGTGAGAGTCCTGCCTGGGTCAGAACTCGAGTACTTTGGCGTTCAATCTGTATGCCATCAGATCTACATCCAAGTGCCCTAGCGAAGACAGATTTTTTGGAAGACTTCTGGATGAAGTTCCCACTTGCCTGAGGCGAGACCCTGACGGCTGAGGAAGTCTGCAGTCCAGTTTCCCACTCCTGGGACGAGCCCTGCTGAGATCACCGGAATTTGGATGGGGGGACCCACCAGAAGACGGTGGAACTGCTGTAGAGCTAGTCATATCACTTGGATCTCCAGAACGTTGATCGGGAGTCTGGGAGCCCGAGTTGGCCGGCGGCCTTGAGTAGTGTGGTAAAGACTGGCCATCGGTAGACACTACTAACATTAAACTGGAAAAAAGGATCTCCCGTAGTTGAGGGAGGAGCTGAAGTCCACTGACTAAGAGCAAGTCTGACCCACAGACAAGCGGAGCGAAGGGGACTGCTTCCATTGCCGCCACCTTTTTCCCCAGAACCCTCATAGCAACTTGGATGGAATGAGGGGAAGAGGGACAGAGTGCGCGAGCTTCCTGCTGGAGGATCAAGGCCTTGTCTAGAGGGAGAAGCACCAACCCTCTGGAGGTGTCCAGGAACATCCTCAAAAAGGAAACAGCTGAGCTGGAAGTGGGGAAGACTTTCTTAGGCTTAACAGCCAGCCCAAGCGAGACAGGGTATCGTAAGTGATACATACAGACTCAGCGCAGTTCTGGAAGTACGGTCCCTTGACTAGAAAATCGTCCAGATAGGACAGGACGGCCGCGCCCAGGGAATGCAAGATGGGTATTACAGCTGCCATGACCCTTGTGAACACTATGGGAGCGGTAGCAAGACCGAAGGGCAAAGCCGTGAACCGAAAATGCTGTTCGCAAATGGCGAAGTGCAGAAATCTTTGGTGAGAGGTAAAAAAAAAAATTGGAGTGTGGAGGTAAGCATCCCGATCGATGGATGTGAGAAACTTCACCTTTTCCCGTTGAGGTAATAACCGAACGGAGGAATTCCATCCAAAAAGGCAGACCCTAATAAACTTGTTAGAAATTTGAGGTCCAGGACCGGTCCTTTTTCCGGTGTGGGGAACACCCCGATTGGGAGGAAGTAGAGGGCTAGCCTGGATTGGTTCCAACTTCTCACCGAATAACCGACCACTCTGGTAAGGGAGAGATGTTGGAAACTGTTTTGGATGCAGAGTCCGTTTCCATTTACTGAGCCATAATGCCCTTCTGATTGTAATGGCATTCGCTGCTGACAGCGCCGCATAACTAAACGCATCCAAAGAGGAGTGGATCCATAGTTTCCCAATCGAGAGAATTGATTGGCTAGTTGCGCTTCCTCCGGGAGAAGGTTACTATTCCCAGTTGGGATACTGGAGGGTCTTCTACAGGAGATTCGGCTCAAACTTCCTTCAGATCCTTTTTTTTTTCTTGCACATACCCGGAGAAGCTGCCGGGTGGTGGAATGCGCAGTTGTATCCAGCAGGTCAGGATAAACGTCTCTTGCTCTCGCTGCTGTCTTTGGACGGTGCAGAATTAAGGTGATGAACCCTCGATCCACCATCCGCTTAACATGGAGAGGAGGGACCATCTGCCACCTTGCATCATCCGCTAAACAGTGGTGATGCAGTGGGGAATGCTCGGACGCCAAAAAAAGGGTGCCCGCCTGCACGTTTCTAGAATGCTTGCGGCCCCTGCTAGCTGGCGACTCCCTTGTATGAAAGGCACCATCTACCTCAGTCATGGAAGCTGCCGGATCTACAGAGGGATTAAATCGCATTGGCCAGAGAGGCCATGGATTGTGACAATGACGAAGCCCACTTAAAAGGGACTAGGTACACTGAACTCGGTGACAGTGGAGGGCTCCTGAGCGTATTAGGGGTCGCAAGCTGCGATTAGGATCACAGAGCGGAGTAGTTTGTACACTGCAGGGAATGCTAGTTCTGCAAAGTTGTGCAACAGAACAATTTGTCTAAAAAGGGGATCTCACCGCAGATCAACAGGAAGGGATATGTTTCTTCAAGAGGCTTCCAACCAGTGAAGGGTTTATCCGGTCTCTCCCTGTGCTGATTAACTAGCACGAAAGTCCAGCAGAATGGCATAAGTTCTATACGGGAGTTTAGTCTTTTTAAGGGACACTGTATGATCCAGAGCAGAGCCGGAGTCCTCGTCAATCTCCAGATACTGGTTGACATGGATGCTGAAACTCTGGTGAGACCAGATTCAAGGAAACATCCTAATCATACTCTGAACTTTGATCGCTACAGATTCCAGGTGAGGGAGAGTGACAGATTGCACCCACGGACGCCAACGGATGACGTACTACGGATCCGTTTTGTAGAAACATGTGCAGTTCTAGAGCGCTTGTGGCCCCTGCTAGTAGACGGCTCCCATGTAGGGGATGATCCATCTACAACAGTCATGGGAATGCTCCTATCTCCGGAGGGATTCAATTGCCTCGACCAGAGAATCCGTGAGAATGCCCATTCAGGGGGACTACGTACACTGGGCTGGGCGGCAGGAGGGGGTATGTGGCGGCAACACTACGTGTTCCCGCCTGTTGTAGGTTTGGGGAGAGCAGAGCCCTTAAGGCAGGGTTCCCCAACTCCAGTCCCCAAGGCCCACCAACAGATCATGTTTTCAGGACTTCCTTTGTATTGGACAGTTGAAGCAATTATGACCTGAGCAATACAAAGGAAATCCTGAAACATGATCTGTTGGTGGGTCTTGAGGACTGGAGTTGGGGAACCCTGCCGTAAGGGATCCATCTCCCCTGTGTAATCTAGAGCGGATTAATCCTCCCAAGCGGTTAGAGACAGTCCCGGCCGATAGAGGAGGGACTATATTGCTTTTGACAGTGGCGCCATGGACTGCAACGGTAACGAAGCCCGCTCATGGGGGCTAGATACACTTGTTTCGGTAGCGGTGGAGGTCTCCTGCGCAAAAAGTGTCCATTCTTATCACATGGGCCTACTAGAGTGTTAAGAGCCATTAAGACCATTACGTAATCCACAGGGTCCAGTGGCGTCCATAGATGGTGTACATAGATTCAAATGTCCACCGCAAAATGATGTCGGGTTAACCTACGAAGGGTCAATGTGAACTAATGTGTCTGCTGCAGGGTCATGCTCTTACCCAGGTCCTGTGCCGAGGATCCGCTGTGCCCCTTTTAAAAAAATGCCACCGGTACATGCTCATTGCAGATCGTTGCCTGGCGCCGCGTCATGTCCTGCAAAGCCGTCACCCCTGTGTAAGCAGGCTAGGTGGACCAAGATGGCCGCCAGGAGTTGCAGAGGTGGCAAAGTCCCTCAGTGAAGCGCCAGATCGGGGGCGGGGCCACGACAGCGGTATCATCCAGTGGGCGGAGCTTCATGGATTGCTTCATGAATAGGCCCAAGCCGGAACCTAAATTTCTGTGGCCGGCAGGAGCGTTACCCGGGGAGGAGGACGCCGCGTGGGAGCGCCGAAAACCCTGCTGCAGGAGCCAATCGCCGACCTCCCTTACCAGCGGTGCGCGTCCCGGCATGGAGCCGCTGCAGATGATCAGGCTGCAGCATGGACGGGAATGCCATCTAGAAGAGGGGAAATACCATCCGCCTTCCCGCCAACGCCTCTGTACATCAGGGGCAATGGGGAGGTAGCTGCATGGGCGCAGAGTTTAGACCTTCTGTGGGTGCAACGTGGACGGTGCAGGGAGCCCTCCATCCACCATCCCCTTGTCATGGAGGTGGAAAGGGAACGTCCGCCTCTTCCATCACCGCTGTTATATCAGTGGTGATCCAGTCGGGGCCGCACGGACACCTCTGTACATTCCAGGGGTTCACTCCCCTAGAATGGGGACAGGGCTGTTGTCCAGCTGTAGCCTGGTTTCAGAAGGGGGTAAATGGAGGCGACACTGCATGTTCCCGTCTGTTGCTGGTGCGGGGAGAACAGTGCCCTGTCGCCCCTAAAAGAAAGCTCAGGAATGGCTTGCATGTTGCAGGAGAGGATACGTGGAGGCGACACTCCATGTGCTCGCCTGTTGTTGATTTGGGAAGATCGGACCCTTGAAAGGATCCATCGCCCCTGTCAGGAAAAAGTAAAAAATAAGAGTCAAAAAAAACAAAAAAAAAAACACTATGGTCTGAATACCAGAACAGTGTGCCTCCTACGGACACTAAGCAAGAACTAGTTCTCTGGAAGCCAGCATGAGGGTGTACACTGCAGAGGAAGAGCTAACGATCTTTGTATTACTTGGTGACAGCAGCATACACCCATGGTCTCTGTCCCCCAATGAGGTGAAGGAGAAAAACTGCACTCAATCATAATCTTCTTTATTTTTTAATATAGCGCTAACATATTCCGCAGCGCTTTACAGTTTGCACACATTATCATCACTGTCCCCTGATGGGGCTCACAATCAAAATTCCCTATCAGTATGTCTTTGGAATGTGGGAGGAAACCGGAGTACCCAGAAGAAACCCACGCAAACACGGGGAGAACATACAAAAGGTAATAGCCTGGAGAATTAAGTCAACTGGTAATTTGGTGTAAAATGTGGGAACAGATCACTGCATTAGAAAAAAAACTTAAATTACAGTTATTTACAGTATGCATATCCCCAAAACAGCGCTAAAAATATTGCAATTTGTTCTGCATACAGCAAAGCCTCATACAGCCACGTCAAAAAAAAGGAAAAAAAAAAAAAAAAAATACATACATATATATATTATGGATGAAGAGAGGCAAAATGGAAAAAATATAACCAGTCATTAAGGGTTCCTTCCCGTGCTGCGTTTTTTGAACAACCCCCCCCCCCCCCTTTTTTTTCCTCAGTGTTTTTCACCCATTCGAATGAATCGAAAAATAACGCAAGTTAAAAACGGTGCGAGAATTCATTTTAAAAAAAACACATATTTAGGCAGTAAATTTCAAGACAACACTGATTTTTGGCGACAAAAAATCTGCTGCAAATACTCAACGTGTGCACATACCCCAAGGCCCTGTCAGGGATGGTCACTTGGTGGGTTAAACTTAGTTTTTTTTTATAAGTAAAAACTATACCTTTTTCCTCTCTTTTTGCTTTTTTCATCTTTTTCTTCTCTTTCTTTTTAAGCCTGAAAAGGAAGAAAAAGGCCAGTGAATATCTAACCCTTTAACACCATTAACACCAACAAGTCAGCATGGACCTTCCTAACCACACAGTCTTTCAAATCGGACATGTCACTTCATGTAATAAGTCTGGAAATCTTCTTCCATTCCATTCCCAGTTATTCAGAGATTGCTTTTTCATGTCACTTCATAATTGATGGCAGTGGTATAATTCAAGATAATACGATTCGCGCTTATGAAACAATTGCAAAATTTGGCAACAATTTTGAAAAACATGCAATTTTTCAAACTGACTTTTTATGCACTTAAAACAGTTCGACCTTGTTCACACTGCTTTTCCGTAGCAAGTCCAGGTATTCTGTATGAATCCTCTGCCAACAGAGCCATACAGCTCATTGGAATCCTCTCTTGTCTACATTGGTAAATAATGTATTGCTGTGTAATGATTTATTTGGATTATCACATATCCCCCTCTGCTTTGCAAATTGCTGCAGAATATGTTGATGCTACAGAAATAAAAGAATATTTTATTATTATTAGTATAAACTCTTCAGGTGGTTCACAGGAATTAGGAATTAGTGCAAAATGGAATAAAAAAAAAAATGCATTCTTCTAACTAAAATCTTGGTTTAGCCTCCCCCCCCCCAAGGGCAATGAGAAAAAAAATACACACAAAAATCTACTGTTTGGACGCACGGCAGGGAAGGAGCGCCAATTGACTTTTTGGAGCACAAATTTCATTGGAATACATTACGGATGCCATGTCGCATTTACAGAGCCCCAAATGTGCCAAAACAGAATATATTCCCCCACAAATCACCCCGTACAGTAAGCTATACGCCTCAGGAAATATTTCCAAATGGTGTGGTGAGCATTTTGAACCCACATCCGTTTCATAGAATTTTATAATGCTGGCATGTGGAAACAAAAACTTTCTTAAGTGGTTCTAGGAAAAAATGGACCTTATAATTTGTATTGCAGTTGATCCCGAATGCGACAACACCAAGTATGTTGTCAGAAATTTCTGAGTGGACACATGGAGAGCTCCGAAGGAAGGAGAAGCCAACTTTTGTAATACAAATTGCCAAAGACTTAAAAAGGAGGATGTGCGGTCTTCTGGTGAAAGTCTGCAGTCACGGGCATGGCCTAGCAGAGCATGGTGCTGGTCACATAATCCAGGAGCTCTGACGACTTCAGGCGGTGAAGCGGCTCACACATCTTACCGGCAGTTCCTTCAGCGGTGAATCTTTCTCCAGGCACTTAGTATCACCCTGGGATCAGATGAGGCGGTCCAAAACCGGGCTCCGGAGCTCCCCCAGAAAGGTATCTGACTTCTTTGCCAGAGGCTCCAGGCTGGAGAGGAGTTCTAAGATGGCTGCTGCCTCCCCTCATGCTGCAAAGTCTGCAGGATCAGCACGTTCTGCTACTTCCTCTGCCTCAAGCAGAGAAGGCTCCATGGAGACTGCGGGCACTGTGGAAATGGCAAGCCCTGACAACTAGCCTGTCACAAAGGAGGAGATGAAATCCCTCTTTGCAGCTTTCAGGAAGTCTATGCAAAATGATATAAAGAGCATGTTGGCAGAGCTGAAGGGGGAAGTAGGAGCTATAGGGAACCGCACAGATCATTTAGTTAACAAAATGGAGGAGATAACAGGGTCCCACAATGCACTGATAGAGGAGCATGAGGAGCTTAAAGCTGAAGTCCGCAAGTTAACATCTAAAATGCTGGACATGGAGGACAGATCCAGGAGAAACAATGTTAGAATAAGAGGAATCCCAGAAGAAGTACATGATAAAGATTTGCTCCCCCTGTTACAGGACTTTATTCAAGCTGTTGTGCCTGAAGCAGAAGGGAGAGATATCTTAGTGGACCGGATTCACAGAATCCCTAAGCCTCGAGGACTTAACCCTTCGATTCCCAGAGATACTATTGCCGGCATTCACTTCTATAAAACAAAGGAGGCCTTCCTGCTTGGTTTAAAGAAGAAACCTTCCCTGCCAGACAGATTTGCTCGCCTTTCGGTAGTCCCAGACCTCTCAGCTGGCACGCTTGCGAGGAGGAGAGAATTCACCCCTTTTACAAAGATTCTACGGGATAAAGGCATTATATATCGTTGGGGTTTCCCTATCAAGCTCATTGTCAGTAAAAATGGTAACACTCGGGTTTGCTTCTCTACTGCTCAACTTGGGAAAGTGTTTGAGGACTGGGATATTCCACCCCCTCCGCCATCTTCCTTGGATAAAGGTTCACCCCAAAACAGGAGAATTAACCCTGAATGGTTTAAAGCTTGAAGTTCCCATAACTTTCGCCTTTTGAGGTTGTGGTCTCCATTTTTCTGGATTTTTTTTTTTTTTTGTTTCTGCAGAGGGTGCTGGCTACTAAATTTTGTGGCCGCATCCAGCCCACCAGCAGTTCCTGCCCCACGAGCGTCTTTATCGCTCTTACTGCTTTGACTGCTTGTCAGTCCTTGTGTGTCCTTGCGTCATGTTATGTGAGGAGCAACTTGTTTCTCAGTTTTTCTTTAATTGTTATGTCATGTTATTTGTTGATAGGTCTTGCCTGTTTGTACCGTTTCTTTCTGCAGGGTTAATACTCCAAAGGAAGCAGATTCTCGGCTATCACAGCCACTTCTGGCCTTACATACCATGGGTTTAAAAGGTATTGTCTCTAAATGTGAAGGGATTAAATTCTCCGCATAAAAGGTCATGGGTCTGGAAGGAGGCAGGGAAGGCGAGTAGTGATGTTTTGTGCATTCAAGAATCACATTTATTAGCACAGGATAATGGTAGAATGAAAAATGTTAATTATCCTCATCAGTTTTTTGCCAATAATGTCCACAAAGGGGCGGGTGTGGGAATCCTCATTAAAAGCTCTGTAGCCTTCCAGCTTGAAAGGGTGGTGGGGGAAATTGAGGGGAGATATGTCATTTTAATTGGTCTACTAAACAATGTGCAATTTACTATTGCTTCAGTGTATGCTCCCAATGTGGGCCAGTTGCGATTCATACGTACATTTTTGGAGACTTTTAGGGGAATAGCAAAGGGTTCCTCGGTGATATGCGGAGACTTTAATGTCCCTATGTGTAAATTCCTAGATTGTTCCCACCAAGCCCCGGCCAGAAAAGAGATGGGCCACCTGATCCGTGAGTTTCGTTTTCATGATATATGGTGATATGCTCATGCAGGAGAGAGAGACTACTCTTTTCACTCCCTAAGGTTTAATACCTACTCTAGAATAGATTATATCTTAGTAGATGATTCGTTACTGTTGGGTTGTGACCAGATTAACATTGGCCCCATTACGTGGTCGGACCACGCGCCCGTTATGTTAACAATTTCAGACGGGGGTCGTACCCGGTCTCCTTCCAAATGGAAACAATGATTATATCCTCACTAACCAAGATACCAGCGATGAAATCGCTCAGCAATTAAAAGAATTTTTTACCATTAATGATAATCAAATGGTCTCGGATGAAACTCTTTGGGCGGCCCATAAGGCCTTTGCTAGAGGTGTCCTCATCAAAATTGCAGCAATGGAGAAAAGGGAAAGGTTAAAAACATTTTATGATATTTTGTCTAAACTCCAGCTCCTGGAAAGGGCAAACAAGGCCCACCCCTCTGACATTTTCCTTGACTCTATTAGAGGTCTGAGAGATCAGCTGAGATCAATTATGCTGTATTCCTGTGAAAAAAAATCTAAAAAAAGCTTAAATCCAAATTCTATTGCTTGGGTGATAGAGCCGGTAGGATTCTAGCAAGTCGAGTGAAGAAAAGGGAGGCTCGGATGGCCATTCCCTTTTTGATTAAGCACGACGGGTCCAAAGTTTTAAACCCTACTCATATAGCTAGTGAGTGTAAAGAATACTACTACTCCCAACTATATAATCTCAAGTCAGATCCTAAAACACACCAGCCCACGAAGGGTGAAATTTCTTCTTTCCTTGCTAAACTAAATTTGCCCAAACTTTCCCCCACGGCTCTGGCTGCTCTTAATGCCCCCCTTACTGAGGAGGAAGTAGTTCGGGTTATTAATTCCTCTAAGAGACTTTCTGCCCCCGGGCCAGATGGTTTTTCTAATTCTTACTACCGCCAGTTTGCGCACATCTTGGCTCCATGTCATGTCGGACGCTGTTCACACCACAGCGTCCGGCAGGCAGAGGTAGTTCCACCTCCAGCCACTATAGCCTCAGTGGCGCCGGCCTGATCTTCAGGCTCTCGGGGGTTAATCCTGCTGGAGACCAGGTTGGATGGTTAGTCACGCCCACGGTCTTTAAATAGTCATGCTGGCCTATGGGCGTCGCCGATTATAGCTTGTGTTTCATACCAAGTGGTTCCGGTCTGGAGTGGAGGTGTTGCAGAGAGAGATTCGTATCTGGTGTCGTATGATCCGTCATTATCCTTTCTCCTTCCCATATTTGTGTTTAGTTGTGCCCTGTTCACATTACTGTATATTCCTGTGTGGGTGCGGCGCAGTGCAGTTTTTTTTTTTAATCAGATAGTTTTTATTAAAAGTTTTGGAAATGACAGGCATGTACAACTTACAACATGTTGTCAAACATTCCCTTAGCGCAGTGCAGTTTAAGTTCTCCCTGTCTGTCTTTATTTGTGTGGGGGCTTTGGTGGTTTGTCTCCTCACTGGGTGGAGGGTTAAGTGCAGGGCTGAGCAGGAGACAAGGAAAGGTTGGAGGCTCAGGCATTTGCACCATCAGCAAAAACCCTGGGTTGAGGGTCAGACAGGGTTTCCCCTAGTTATAGGGACACCACAGGGGCCCCGGGTATTACAGCCTTAGTGGGACTAAGCCCCACGTGACACTCCATTTCTGGTTAGAACGTTCTCATTATGGAGGGACTCATCTGATATCCAATCTGAAAGATTGGCTCCGACAATCACTACTATTCCTAAACCGGGGAAGCCTCCAACCTCTCCTGGTAACGTCAGACCTCTATCTCTTTTGAATCGTGACGTGAAGTTATATGCAAAAGTCTGGGCTAATAGACTCCTCTCAGTTTTGCCGGCCCTGGTCTCCCCTGACCAAGTGGGATTTGTCCCATGGAGGCAGGCTAGAGATGGCACTAGAAGAGTGATTGATTTGATGGATTTTCTTGAGTCCAGTGGTACCCCCGCTGTATTACTGTCGCTAGATGCGGAAAAAGCGTTTGACAGGGTACACTGGGGCTATGTGGATGCTGTTTTGGACACATTTGGTTTCTCTGGTAATATAAAGGGTGCTATTAAGGCCTTATACAAAAAAACAAATGCTTCGGTCTGTGCAGCTGGCTTCTATTCTGATAGATTTGACCTGACTAATGGGACCCGCCAGGGTTGCCCCCTTTCCCCTATAATTTTTGCTTTAGTCATGGAGCCCCTGGCGGAGTCCATTAGGCTCAACCCGGAAATCTCTGGAGTTAAAATAGGCCCTGTAGAGCATAAGATCGGTCTATATGCAGACTATGTAATTCTCTCTTGCACCGATAGTGAAAGATCATTGACAGGGATCAAAAACGCTCTCCTTGAATTTTCTAAGATTTCATATTACAAGCTAAACGAAGGAAAATCGGTTCTCTTCTCGGTTAATGTTCCACCATCTGTTAGAAATAGAATCTCCTCACTTGTCCCAAATACTTGGGCCCGGGACGGCTTCTCATACCTAGGACTAAGGATTTGTAAACTTTCCAATATTGTCAAACAGAATTTTAATACTCTGCTTGATTCCATTCGAAAGGACATAGACAATCAAATACATTTACCCCTTTCTTGGATGGCGCGCATTCAGATAGTTAAGAGGATGTTCCTACCAAAAATTATTTATTTATTCCGTTGTCTTCCCTTGAGGTTCCCCAAGAGGTTTCTCTCTCTTCTGCAGGCAGTTGTGAGCAGATTTATTTGGGCAGGAAAGAAACCTAGGGTTGGCATGTCTACCTTATTTTATAGTTATTCACATGGTGGTCTGAGGGTCACGAATTTTTATTTGTACCATAAAGCAGCAGTTCTAGAGGCGTTAAGGGAGTGGTATGATGATTCTAGTACTCACAAATGGGTGCTTGTGGAGAAATACTTGGCCCCGCGTGGGACTTTGAGATTTCTACTGGAGGCCCGAGTGCTTGGTTCCTTTGCCCCCTCTCTTCCCTTGCAGACAATGAAACTGGCATTTTCTTATTGGTCTGATCTGGTCTCTTCTCGTCAGATAATTAAATTGGAGTCTCTCTCTATTAGAGCCTCGGAGCTTCATGTGGATGGCCTCACGTTACGCAATTGGGTGAGGAATGGTATTGTGGTCATGAAAGATATCCTCTTAATTCAGGAGTTGAAACCTTTCTCTGTCCTAATGGATGAATTTGTCCTTCACAGAAATAACTTCTACCAGTACCTGCAAATTCGGCATTTTTTTAAATTAATGTGTATTTCCCTTATCCTGCCATAATGCTGTTTGCTCGCCAATACAGCGGTTTTTTAGTTCTTCCTCCTCTCAAAAACACGGCCTCTCGGTAGTATATAAAGTGTTTAATTCCCCCGGTAATGGTCCTAAACAAGCGTATATGAGGCGCTGGGAAGGGGCTCTTGCTTTCTCCTCAACCCCCGAACCAATGGTGGTCCGCTTCTGGCGACTTGCAGAAATATTCCTCCTGTATCAATCATCTTGAGCAGCTTAAGAAAGTTCACTTTTGACTGGTATTACACCCCGCTGAAGATTTCCAAATTCCGTGGTTCCTATCCCTGATCCTGCTGGAAGCGCTGCTCGGGTGTTGGTTCCCTAGGGCACGTGTGGTGGGATTGCCTGCTCATCCGGCCTTTTTGAGAAGAAGTGTCTAACATTATTACCTCAGTTACAGGCCTGGCTGGAAGTTTGAGTGGTCCGCTAGCGGTTTTGGGGATCGGTTTACATATATTCCCTGGCGATTTGAGACCAATTGTATCACACATTCTAATAGCAGCACGTATGTGTCTGGCAGACCACTGGAGAGAAATAACTATCCCCTCTAAATTGGAAATTATCCAAAATATCAATAAACATTACCAATACGAGCTCCTTCTGACCTCAGGTATATTTACCAAAAATAAAATAAGGAATCGCTGGTTCCCCTGGGTGGTGTCCAAATTCTCGTCCTTCCAGTCCTGTGATCTTATTACCCATCATCCCTACCCTTGCTTCCTATGTTGCAAATTGTATCCCCTAACCCTACTATGCAGAATTTTCAGCTGTTATCTGTTTTTACTTTGAATTTTATTGTCCTGCTGTTATAGGACAAATTTTTCAACTGTCTGCATATTTGCTACGGTGTATAATCTGTTTTATATAAAATCTTAATAAAAATTATTGATATAAAGAAAGTCTGCAGTCACTGTATATGATTTCATCACTCCAACTCTTTATAGTGTGCACATCGGTGTTGGCGGTGAGAGTGGACACTCACGTGACTGCCAGTGTGCGATTTGCATACATGAGGTCATGCCAACTAGATGGGCATGGCCTTGCTGAATGAAGTATATTGAGTGAGGCTGAACAAGTCTAGTCGTAATGTGGCCGGAATTATGCAAATCACTGACTTGTGGTGACGTGACTGCCCACTCTCACCAGTAATAGCGGAAAATCCTGACTTTCACCAGAAGACAGGACAATGCCTTTAACAACTGAGGACCTATCTTAAAATGAGATGTGGGTTTGGTCCGTACACCCCCACAGATCATCTGAATACTGCTCCAAAAGCGAACAAAACTAAGCAGTGCATGGGCAGAACACAAAAGCATTGAGCATTGGTTAGTGGCTGCTACATAGTACATTCATGTCACTGGGAGATAAAGCACAGTACACAGCAGCAGCCAACATGCAGTGATCAGACCTGTTGTGTTCCACCTGTTTATTTCTTTGTTCCGGAGATAATTGGAGAAATTTTCGGATGAGTGAGAGTTCCGGCTGTTGGACCCCATCCATCTCAAATGGATGACCTATCCACTGAATAGCTCAATCATTAAGTCCTGAAGAACCCCTTTAAGTGGGTTTTCCCCTCTGCAGCAAGGAAATACATGTCAACGTTTACTCTGGTTTGGGCAAGCTCTGGGACTACTAACGGGGTGGAAAAAGGTGAATATTTGGCTCTGGAGTGTAGATTTTACTGGATTTGTGTTAGGGTGTCATGTTGCTTTTACAGCACCTCTGAGCTATTAGTCACATTGAAAATCTTTATTTTTCCGTTGACAGACATCCGATATGAGTGTGTCACTTCGAAACACGTTGACAAATAAACCACATATCAAACCATCATCCTATTCTGCTCATCACTGTACCACCAGCAGCACAGGTTTATCCCACTCTTCAGCAGCTTCACATGTTCTGTATACTGTTGATCTACAGCAGCCTTTTAAGCTTCTAAAGAAGTTGCGACCTCATAACTCCCATCAGGTGAGCATTACTCCAGTTTGTCTCCCTCGTTCTTCCCAGATGAGACCCTACTGTGCTTTGTTTTTCCAGTATTCCTTTGTTCGTAGATGAGAAGCATGCCAGAATCTCTCTGAATGGAGACTGTATGGGTCAGCTAGGAAAGCTGAGCAGTCTGTGTGTTGGAGCTGCCAAGAACCGTGTGGAAGATGCAGCCTGTTCAGTATGAGTTGAATACTTCTGTTTGGCACTGGAAGCTGATGGGGCTCAGGCTGAATGGGATGCAGAGACTGGTGGGATTGTGTCTTTGCTGTGTATGAAGTTTGCTCAGGGAGATAGGACTGTAATCCGTTGGGGTGAGACCACACTAACATATTTCATTTCATAAATGAACTGCTTATTTGCTGTGATACCTTTGTGCCCAGAAGAAGCTGTTTTGGTTTGGAATCCTTTGGAGTGTTATGAAAGTAATAAAACTGAACCTGCTTAGACCAAACCATTGCCGTGTGAATTGCTACCTAATGCCTACCTGAGAGTGTGACTCCCTACAATGGGTTTCATATTGGGACAGCTCATGTTATTCCATTTTTATTATAAATGACTACATGCAGAAATTAACTTAAAAAAAGACCTACTTGTCTACTCTGCACCGCATGTTTTTATATTGTGCAGAAAGCCCAAAAAAGAAAGAAAAAAAAAAAAAAAACACAGACAAAAAATACGTTTAATAATCTCTGCCATCCCCAATGGTCTACAAGAATAGACTTTCAGTTGGGACAGGCATGTGCTAGTTGCACGTGTCCATACAACCGAAAATGGATGTGCAGAGTGAGCTCTATATACAGTGGGTACGGAAAGTATTCAGATCCCTTTAAATTTTTCACTGTTTGTTTCATCGCAGCCATTTGGTAAATTCAAAAAAGTTCATTTTTTTCTCATTAATGTACACTCTGCACCCCATCTCGACTGAAAAGAAACAGAAATGTAGAAATTTTTGCAAATTTTTTTAAAAGAAAAACTGAAATATCACAAGGTCATAAGTATTCAGACCCTTTGCACAGTATTGAGTAGAAGCACCCTTTTGAGCTACTACAGCCATGAGCCTTCTTGGGAATGATGCAACAAGTTTTTCACACCTGGATTTGGGGATCCACTGCCATTCTTCCTTGCAGATCCTCTCCAGTTCCGTCAGGTTGGATGGTGAACAGCCATTTTCAGGTCTCTCCAGAGATGCTCAATTGGCCACTCCTTTGTTATTTTAGCTGTGTGCTTAGGGTCATTGTCTTGTTGGAAGGTGAACCTTTGGCCAAGTCTGAGGTCCAGAGCACTCTGGAAGAGGTTTTCATCCAGGATATCTCTGTACTTGGCCGCATTCATGTTTCCTTCAATTGCAACCAGTCGTCCTGTCCCTGCAGCTGAAAAACACCCCTATAAGCATGATGCTGCCACCACCATGTTTCACTGTTGGGATTGTATTGGGCAGGTGATGAACAGTGCCTGGTGTTCGCCACACATACCGCTTAGAATGATCACCACAAAGTTCTTTGTCTCATCAGACCAGAGAATCTTATTTCTCATAGTCTGGGAGTCCTTCATGTGTTTTTTAGCAAACTCTATGCGGGCTTTCATATGTCTTGCACTGCGGAGAGGCCTCCTTCAGGCCACTCTGCCAGAAAGGCCCGACTGGTGAAGAGCTGCAGTGACAGTTGACTTTGTGGAACTTTCTCCCATCTGCATACTGCATCTGTGGAGCTCAGCCACAGTGATCTTGGGTTCTTCTTTGCCTCTCTTACTAAGGCTCTTCTCCCACTATTACTCAGTTTGGCTGGACGGCCAGGTCTAGGAAGACTTCTGGTGATCCTAAACTTCTTCCATTTAAGGATTATGTTCTAAGACTCAAGTATACCCGGCATAAGGAGTATTGGGGGAGGGGGGGATGGCTTTGATTGTATTACTACAAGATATGTGAATTGTTACATGTATAGTGATATCCACTGTTTATTGTTTAAAATCTTTTGAAACCTAAATAAAAATAACTGGTTTAAAAAAATTAAAAAAAAAAAAAAAAAAAAAAAGGATTATGGAGGCAACTGTGCTCTTAGGAACCTTGAGTACGGCAGAAATTCTTTTGTAACCTTGGCCAGATCTGTTCCTTGCCACAATTCTGTCTCTGAGCTCCTTGGCCAGTTCCTTTGACCTCCCGATTCTCATTTGGTCTGACATGCACTGTGAGCTGTGAGGTCTTATATAGACAGGTGTGTGCCTTTACAAATCAAGTCCTATTAGTTTAATTAAACACAGCTGGACTCCAATGAAGGAGTAGAACCAGCTCAAGGAGGATCACAAGGAAATGAACAGCGTATGAGTATTAAATACGAGTGTCTGAGCAAAGGGTCTGAAGACTTATGACGATGTGATATTTCAGTTTTTCTTTTTTAATAAATTTGCAAAAATTTCTACATTTCTGTTTTTTTTCAGTCAAGGTGGGGTGCAGCGTGTACATTAATGAGGGAAAAAAAATGAACTTTTTTGAATTTACCAAATGGTTGCAATGAAACAAACAGTGAAAATTGTAAAGGGGCCTGAATACTTTCCGTACCCACTGTATATTCTGATTTTGCCTCTGCAGTCAATCACTAACCGTGGCTGTGACGTTTTTATCACCACAGTTGACAGCGATTGACTGCAGCCATTGCCCATGGTGCCTAAATTACAGCTTTTAAGGATGCTTGAGATGAGCATAATAAATGTGTCTGTATTATAGATGCACATTCTGGCCTGTGGGTCCAATCACCTAATCTCACATCATCGTAGATCTCCACGATGCCATGAGTCTAGAATATTAGACCAGCGGACAGGTTGTAACTTGTGTCCATGATATAAGCTAGAAATATGCCAGAAATAGGCTTGGGTCACACGAGCGTACATTCTTTAATGTGAGTGAATCAGACTGATTAGGTTAATGACACTCCGATCTGAGTTTCAGCTTAGTGTGATCAGTGATCAGATTTTCTTGGAGGGGAGGATCGAGTGCAGTGAGGAGAAGATGGGAGAACATAATTTCTCCATCTTCTCCACACTGAGTCAGCACTCAGACTGCACTCGGATGTCAACCGAGGGCACTCCAATGACATCCACACATTAGACTTGAATGGGTGCATGCCATCCGATTTGCAGAGCTACTCACAGCATGCTGCAATTTTTTTCTCACACCGAATCAGTATGAGAAAAAAATGCTGATCAGCAATGCCCATAGAAAAACATTGATTCGAGTGCTATCCAATAAAATATCGGATAAAACTTATCCGATGTATAATCTGGTGTGAGAGAGCCCTTATACTCTTCTGAAAATGGTGTCATGCCAACATGAAAAACTTAAAAAGCTGTAACATTTTGCTAAATTCACACTACATTTGTACTCATGCTATTTTTTTCCTGACACTGCATAGCAAACACAGCAGTTCAAAAAAAAAAAAAAAAAAAATTAAAGGGAATCTGTCAAGTTTTTTGCCCATCAGCTGTGGCCACCGGCATTAGGGGCTTATCTACAGCATTCTGTAATGCTGTAGATAAGCCCCCGATGTTACCTGAAAGAGAAGAAAAAGGAGTTATACTTACCCAGGGGCGTTCCGGGTTCGGTTCGGGTACGGAGGGTGTCACGGTCCGGTGCTTCCCTTCTTGCAGCGATGACATCCTCTTCATTTCTGGCCGTCACGGCTCAGGCACACTGCTCTGCCCTGTTGAGGGCAGAGCAGATTACTGCAGTGCGCAAGCGCCGGAAGAGGGCCTGCGCACTGCAGGACTCTGCTCTGCCATCAACAGGGCAGAGCAATGCGCCTGCGCCACGACAGGAATGGAAGAAGAGGACGGCATCGTATGAAGATGGGAGGCACCGGACCCCAACCCCCTCCGAACGCCCCTGGGTGAGTATAATTAACTCCTTTTTCTTTTTTCAGGTAACATCGGGGGCTTATTTACAGCATTACAGAATGCTGTAGATAAGCCCCTGATGCCGGTGGCCGCAGCTGATATCAATTTTTTTGCCTGACAGATTCCCTTTAAAGCATAAGGGTATTGGCACACGATCAGTAAACTCTTCAGGTCAATGAACACATGCGGATTCACCTATGTTCAATAGCTGAACATGCGCTGCGTCCAAAGCGCTGTCAATTCCTGATCGTGTACACATACCCTTAAGAGAATCTGAAGGAATCCTTCATGAACAATTACAACGCACAACTCCATTTTTTTTTCTAACTTGGGCTTCATTCACATCAGTGTGAGAGGCACCAGACACAACCACCGAAACCAGACAGACCCATTTATAGCAAATTGAGTCTTTCAGGTGCCGTATGTGTCCGTAATAAAAAGGATCCATTTCCTATTTGAATTTATTTTTCTGGTGCTATCACACAACTTAAAAAATAAATTTACTAGCACAAATGTGAACAAATCCTCACCTACAAACACTGATATGCTGGAGTTTTACTATTACTAAACATGCTCTAAAACTGTTAAACTTTACCGTTTTAATCTTCGCTTCGCTGTTCTTTCTTCAGCCTCGATTTGGTTCGCTCTTAATTTCTTTTGAAAGTCTTCATCTAATTTTTGCTAACAAAAAAAAAAATTGGACACGGTAAAGCTGAGAAATTCTACTTGATCTGTTTTATATGAAAATCCCACATTTACTTCATGCGGTTCCTTTACAAACATCTCATAGTACAGCTTAATACTTAGTTTCCTAAAGTACTGATAGCAAAGTGTTGGTTGCCATTTAGAGCAATTACGACAACAAATCAGATCACTTCTCGATTGAAGGCCAATACAACCCACCTTCTCAGACATGGAATCCATAAAATCTTGTCTTTGATACTCTCTGCGGCGAAGGTGTCTATAAACATGAAATTCTCCGCTGCCAGCCCCGGCACTGGACCCTAAAAGATAAAGTGATTAGATTCTACTGCGTAAAGGGGAAGTGCTATAATGACAAACTTATTGACATGAACTTAATATTTATACCTCTTCAAATTTAAGGAAATCTAACAAAATTTAATTCTGCAATTCATCCTAATTGGGGTGTGTAAGTATATTAAAATACTTAGCCGCTTTCCACAGGTATCAGCATCGCTCCAGTCCTTTTCTGGCTCCTGTGACCTGAAATCAGACTGTTTGACACTGGATTTTATTCACCGGATGGTTGTGCCGAATATTTCCATTTTCACTCAATGTAAGTTTATGGAATCTTGCTCCGAGTCTCACATGCTTACATTGGGAAAGCAAATGCCACTTCACATAGTAGATGCTGTAGGAGCCCGGCAAAGCTGCAGAGCGATTACATGGCACTGGAGCAGCGATGGAAAACGGAGTAAACCTCAATCGGTAAGGATTGTAACGCACTTACATACCATTTTATACCTAATTAGGGCAGATTACGGAGTAACAATTTTTAAGAGATGTCTTTAAAATGAAGCAAACATAGTGACTCATAATATACTTACTACCCCATTCTGTCCAGAACACATGATCAATTACACTAATACAGACACAAGGGCTTCTAAATATACAATAGTATAGAATGAATATGAACAACACCGAAGATTTCGGACTATTCCCACGAGTGACACTATCAGCTGATCTGTGCTTTGGTGTTGCCCGCTTGACTTACTCTTCATAATGTATTTTTGTCACATTACACCATGTCACATCTGTCTGCCATAGGGCAAGAGCCAATGTTGCTGTGGTGCAATGAGACACTATAAAACTTTACTATAATGTCACATTAAATAAGTGGAATGAACCCAGCAAAACAAAAAGAACGTCCCTTTATTACAGCAGCTGCAAAACATTAGGCAAAGTCCAACTTTGTGGATAGGAAAACAGTAGCAGTTGCCGATCTATCAGGATTCGCTTTCGCGCTCATTGTCATCTGAAACTAAACAGAAATGAACAAAAACAGAACTATTCACCCATAACGTCTCTTACAAACTCCGGGGCAGATCTTGGTGTCCATTCTTTTGGTTTTTCAGGTATTGGAACGGCCTTATCCTGTAATAAACAAAATTTATTGTAAGAAGTCTGATCAAAAAGATAAGACATTTCTCAATAGGTTTACCAGCACGGTGGCTCAGTGGTTAGCGCTGCAGCCTTGCAGCGCTGGGGTCCTGGGTTCGAATCCCACCAAGGACAACATCTGCAAGGAGTTTGTATGTTCTCCCCGTGTTTGCGTGGGTTTCCTCCGGGCACTCCGGTTTCCTCCCACACTCCAAAGACATACTGATAGGGAATTTAGATTGTGAGCCCCATCGGGGACAGTGATGAAATGTGTGCAAACTGTAAAGCGCTGCGGAATATGTTAGCGCTATATAAAAATAAAGATTATTATTATTATTATTATTATTAAGTATTGTCACTGTTACCTCGCTGCTGCTTGGGTCCACAATGCACCAGTTTATAATTCCTACCATGACTTATGTAAGCCGACCAGACAATCACAGGCTGCACGAATATAACAGGATTTTGGTTGCTTACTGTAAAATCTGTTTCTCAGAGTCTTCATTGGGGGACACAGGAACTGTGGGTGTATGCTGCTGTCATTAGGAGGTTGACACTATGCCATGAAAAAAATGTTGCCTCCGCAATTTACAACCCTCCGACCAGCTGTAGGACAATCAGTTAGTGAAAAAGCAGGAGGAGATATCATGTAAGTCATATATTCATTACAAGTAACAAAATCATGGGAGGGCGCTGTGTCCCCCAATGAAGACTCTGAGAAACAGATTTTACGGTAAGCGACCAAAATCCTGTTTTCTCTTTCGTCTCATTGGGGGACACAGGAACCGTGGGACGTCCAAAAGCAGTCCTTGGGGTGAGAAGACAGAAACTTCCTTCAGGTCAAAGAAGTCCCCACTGCCGCCTGCAAGATTCTTCTGCCTGTGCTTCAGCGGACGCCAGCCTAGGTATGGACCATATAGAACCTTGAAAAGGTATGCATGGATGACCATGTGGCTGCCTTGCACAACTGTATGGCTAATGCTCTATTGTGTACCGCCCAGGAGGCGCCCACCCACAAGGTTGAATGGGCCTTGACCCCAGCTGGGGACACCCTGTCCTTCAACCGGTAGGCTTCCAGAATTGCCATTCTGATCCAGCGGGCAATTGTTGCCTTAGAGGCCAGCAGGCCTCTTCTCACCCCATTGGGGATAACAAAGAGCAAGTCTGCCTTCCTGAAGGGAGCGGTCCTGGCCAGATAGACACTTATCGCCCTAACCAGGTCTAGCTTATTCAAAGAACGCTCCAGAGGATGGGTTGGAGCGGGGCAAAAAGACAGAAGGATTATATCCTCGTTCAGGTGGAAGGCAGATACCACCTTGGAAAGAAAGTTAGGGGGAGGCCGCAAAACAACCTTGTCCTGGTGCATACTTAAGAATGGAGGGCGACAGGACAATGCCGCCGATTCTGAAACCCGCCTAATAGAGGTGATGGCTACGAGAAATACCACCTTCCAGGACAACAAAGCCATGGGAGCTTCCTTGAGGAGTTCAAAGGGTGAATCTGTCAGGGCTTCCAAGACCAAGTTAAGATCCCATAGAGCCACTGGGGATCTGTAAGGAGGGGCTGCATGTTCCACCCCTTGCAGAAAGGTCTTATCCTGTAAGCGGGAGGCCAAATTTCTTTGAACAAGAATAGAGAGAGTAGATACCTGGCCTTTCCAAGAACTTAGGGCCAGACCGGCATCTAACCCTGCCTGTAGAAAAGCTAGGACAGATGGTAGGGAACAGGGCATAGGTGTGATGTGACTAGACTCACACCAGACAAAATAGGCCTTCCAGGCTCGATAATGGACCCTGGAAGAGGATGGCTTCCTAGCCTAGATCATTGTATTAATGACTCGGTCCAAAAATCCTGCTGCTCTCAGTATTGTGGTTTCAACGGCCAAATTGAGCAACCGAGAATTCGGGTGGTAAAACAGCCCCTGAGCCAGGAGATCTGGTCTGTCGGGGAGTCTCCAGGGGTTGCCTGCGAGAAGATTTATAATTTCTGGAACCAGGCTCTCCTGGGCCAGTACGGGGCGATCAATATGACCGGCACCCCTTCCGCCCTTGATCTTCTTTAGAAGTCTGGGCAGGAGAGGAAGGGGAGGGAACAGGTAAGGGAGTCTGAACTGTGTCCAGGGAATGACCAGCGCGTCGTCCCCTATTGCTATAGGATCGCGGAATCTCGAGACAAATTGTTGGACCCTTCTGTTCTGTCGCGACGCCAGAAGGTCCACGTTTGGAGTCCCCCATAGCCGGCATATCTGACGTAACACGTCCTGATGCAAGGACCATTCTCCTACCGCGAGCCCCTCCCGTTTGAGGAAGTCGGCGGCCGTGTTGTCTGTGCCGGGAATGTAAACTGCCGAAATTGTCAGAATTGCGGTTTCCGCCCAGTTGAAGATTCTGGATACCTCGGCCAGTGCCCAGGGACTCCTGGTTCCCCCTTGGTGATTGATGTGCGGTGGCATTGTCCGTTTGAATCCGGACTGGCTGGTTGTTGAGGTATCTTTCCCAATGAGGAGTGCTAGAAAGACCGCCTTCAGTTCTAGAATGTTGATTGATAGTGAGGATTCTCGCCTTGACCATCGTCCCTGGACAATCAGGTGACGGAATACCGCACCCCAGCACAGGAGACTGGTATCTGTAGTTGCCAACTGCCAGTGGACAGGGGAAAAAGGCAGTCCCAGATGAACGAGGGGGGAGGTCAGCCACCACTTGAGGGACTCCCTGGTCTGAATGGAAGGGAGGAAGGGGCAATCCAGTGAAGAGATTTACCTGTCCCACTGAAGGAGGATGCTCCTCTGCAGTATCCTGGAACGGAACAGGGCAAAGGGTATTGCCTCTGAGGCTGGCACCTTCCTCCCCAGGACTCTCATGGCAGCGCAAAAGGATAGAAGTCGGAATTTTAACAGAGAGCGAATTCCTTGCTGGAGGGTTATCCACTTTCTTCCTGGGAGAAAGACCCTCGAGCGGCGGGTGTCGACTATCATCCCTAAGAATTCTAGGCGTTGTGTTGGCGTTAGGTGAGATTTCTCCCTGTTTACGATCCAACCAAACTGGGACAGCATGTTTAAAACCACCGCTAGGTTTTCCTGGGCCTGAGCGAAGGAGGGCGCTTTGATAAGAATATCGTCGAGATATGGTACTAATATTATGCCTCTGACCCTTAATATAGCTACCATTGCTGCCATAATCTTTGTAAAAATTCTGGGGGTTGTTGCCAGCCCAAATGGCAGGGCCACAAACTGAAAATGCTGCTCTTGGACAGCAAAACGCAGAAACCTTTGATGTCCCTGAAAATGGGGACGTGCAGGTAGGCGTCCCGAATATCTATGGAACATAGGAATTCCTGATCCTCCATAAATGTAATTACCGACCGAATCGACTCCATCCTGAAATGGCGTAAGTGGACCCATCCGTTTAGCCTTTTGAGGTCTAGTACGGGACGAACTGAGCCATCCTTTTTTGGTATCACAAACAGGTTTGAGTAAAAGCCGGTAAAATGTTCCTGCTCGAGAACGGGGACAATTACTCCTGCGTTGAGGAGAAAGTCGATTGCCGCAAAAAAACCTAGAGCCACAGCAGCGTCTTTTGGAGGTTGCGATAGAAACGGTCTCGCGGAAGCGCGTTGAAGTCTATCTTGCATCTTGTGGGTACCACCTCCTTTACCTAGATATTCTCTACTGAACTCTGCCAGACATCTCTGAAGAGGAGAAAGCGGCCTCCTAATCTGGGAGAGGTACTGGGAAGGGAGTTGGATTCCCTGCCGGGGTCAGGCTAAAGTGGCTCTGCTCGGCCCTGACCTGGTAGCTCTGCGGGAATGCCATGAAAGGGTGGCCTGAAAGGATACCCTCCTCCTATCTCTAGGCGTTTGCGACCTCTGTGGGCCCTGAGTATAAGCGCCTGTCGCTGGGGTACGGCGAAAGGGCTGAGCCCTACGTTTGAAAACATATCGAAGAGGCTTGGCCTGAGGGAGAAGGAAGCTTGCACCACCCGTTGCATCCTTAAATGATTTGATCTAACATTGACCCAAAGAGACGGGCACCCTGAAACAGCAGATTGGTCAGTGATTTCTTTGAGGACAAATCAGCCTGCCAAGCCTTTAGCCAGACCGTCCGCTGGACGGCTACCACGTTACTGGATGCTTGAGCTGGGCAAGACGCGGCATCCAAGGCTGCTGATACTATATAACTCCCGGCATGAGAGATTTGATCTGCAAACTCTGCCAGTTCCGCTGGTGGTGCCACGGCCAATATGCCCTGTCTAAGCTGTTTGGCCCATTCTGTAACGGACTTAGCTACCCAGGCTGAGGCGAAGGCTGGACACAATGTAGCGGCTGCTGCCTCAAAAGGCGGATTTTTCCAGGGATTCTATCCTCCTATCATTGGGATCCTTTAGGGCTGCCCCACTGGCGAGAGGGAGGACTGTATTGGTAGAGAGTCTGGACACTGGTGGATCCACCGAAGGGGAGGCGGTCCAGTTGGCAGTGAGATCTGGAGGGAAAGGATATAGAATTCCAAGACAACTTCCGCTCTGAAACCGCCTGGTTGGTTTTTCCCTTTCCCTGGCCAACACTTCCTCAAAATCCTTGTGGGAGGCGAAGACCCTAGAGGGGGACTTATGATGCTTGAATGAAAAAGCTGATCTTTAGGTTTTGATGTGGTGTCCCCAATGTTAAAGGGTCTCATTGACTGCGGCAATGAGGACCTGAACCATATCCTTGACGCCCTGGGACTATTCTGGCCCGTACTCAGAACCCTCTTCTGAGTGTGTCTCTGATAATGCCTCGCCTGATTCCGAGGATGAGGACCGGGAGGAGGCAGACGGCCAGAGGAATTCTGGCGGTGAGATGGAGATGGGGACCTGGCTTGGTGGTCCTGTCTAAACCTTTTACGGCCTCTAGAAGACCCAAAAAGAGGCTCCTTTGATGCTCCTGTGTCCACTGGAGTCTGAAGTGGCAATCTGTCAAGCACCGTTACCAAGGTCTGTGATACCTTGGTAAGGTCAGCCACGGACTTGGATAAGGAAGAGGCCCATCCTGGACACTCACTGTCTCCCGTGGCGATGGATGGCCCCTGGGCGGCAGGCAGTGTGGCTTCCTCCTGCTCCAGGGATAATGCAGGAGCTCTGACAGGTAAGGCGGGGGGGCTGCACCTGCTCTCTAGTGTACAATTGTGGCCAAAAGTATTGACACCCCTGCAATTCTGTCAGATAATACTCAGTTTCTTCCTGAAAATGATTGCAAACACAAATTCTTTGGTATTATCTTCATTTAATTTGTCTTAAATGAAAAAACACAAAAAGAATTGTCCTAAAGCCAAATTGGATATAATTCCACACCAAACATAAAAAAGAGGGTGGACAAAAGTATTGGCACTGTTCGAAAAATCATGTGATGCTTCTCTAATTTGTGTAATTAACAGCACCTGTAACTTACCTGTGGCACCTAACAGGTGTTGGCAATAACAATCACACTTGCAGCCAGTTGACATGGATTAAAGTTGACTCAACCTCTGTCCTGTGTCCTTGTGTGTACTACATTGAGCATGGAGAAAAGAAAGAAGACCAAAGAACTGTCTGAGGACTTGAGAAACCAAATTGTGAGGAAGCATGAGCAATCTCAAGGCTACAAGTCCATCTCCAAAGACCAGAATGTTCCTATGTCTACCGTGCGCAGTGTCATCAAGAAGTTTAAAGCCCATGGCACTGTAACTAACCTCCCTAGATGTGGACGGAAAAGAAAAATTGACAAGAGATTTCAACGCAAGATTGTGCGGATGTTGGATAAAGAACCTCGACTAACATCCAAACAAGTTCAAGCTGCCCTGCAGTCCTAAGGTACAACAGTGTCAACCCGTACTATCCATCGGCGTCTGAATGAAAACGGACTGTATGGTAGGAGACCCAGGAAGACCCCACTTCTTACCCCGAGACATAAAAAAGGCAGGCTGGAGTTTGCCAAAACTTACCTGAAAAAGCCTTAAATGTTTTGGAAGAATGTTCTCTGGTCAGATGAGACAAAAGTAGAGCTTTTTGGGCAAAGGCATCAACATAGTGTTTACAGGAGAAAAAAAGAGGCATTCAAAGAAAAGAACACGGTCCCTACAGTCAAACATGGTGGAGGTTCCCTGATGTTTTGGGGTTGCTTTGCTGCCTCTGGCACTGGACTGCTTGACCGTGTGCATGGCATTATGAAGTCTGAAGACTACCAACAAATTTTGCAGCATAATGTAGGGCCCAGAGTGAGAAAGCTGGGTCTCCCTCAGAGGTCATGGGTCTTCCAGCAGAACAATGACCCAAAACACACTTCAAAAAGCACTAGCAAATGGTTTGAGAGAAAGCACTGGAGACTTCTAAGGTGGCCAGCAATGAGTCCAGACCTGAATCCCATAGAACACCTGTGGAGAGATCTAAAAATGGCAGCTTGGAGAAGGCACCCTTCAAATATCAGGGACCTGGAGCAGTTTGCCAAAGAAGAATGGTCTAAAATTCCAGCAGAGCATTGTAAGAAACTCATTGATGGTTACCGGAAGAGGTTGGTCGCAGTTATTTTGCCTAAAGGTTGTGCAACCAAGTATTAGGCTGAGGGTGCCAATACTTTTGTCTGGCCCATTTTTGGAGTTTTGTGTGAAATGATCAATGTTTTGCTTTTTGCTTCATTCTCTTTTGTGTTTTTTCATTTAAGACAATTTAAATGAAGATAATACCAAAGAATTTGTGATTGAAATCATTTTCAGGAAGAAGCTGAGTATTATCTGACAGAGTTGCAGGGGTGTCAATACTTTTGGCCACAACTGTAGGTGACACCGTGGGTCTGCTGAAAACTGAGCAGAGTGGTGAGGACTGACCTGAAGGAAGCCTGACATTGCATTTGGTACATAAAAAATATTTGACCAAGGTCGCTGAAGTGGATGAGGAGGAGCGGGACTGCTCTCCCTTGGGTATACTAGCAGGCTTTACCTGGTGCAGACCGTCGGGGGGTAGAAAGCGGAGTAAGGGAGCAACCTGTAGTTTAGTACACACATACCCACGACCTGTGTCCCCGCCGCAGCTGCCGCCCGAAGGCTGATGAGGGAGACGGAGAGAGAGAGAGAGGTGAACAGCCCCCGCTGCCTAGAAGCTTTATGAAATCCCCGCCCGGAAGCGGTGGGCGGGGCGCTGCTCCGGCCTCCTGGAGCACCAAGATGGCGCTGGTACAGGAAGAGGAAGCCGAGGGGCGGAGCCTGCCGGAAGCCGGAATCTGGCGTCGGCCGTGCTGGGCTCCTGCTGGAGCCCAGGGTCATAACGCTGCCACGGGAGGAGGCTGGAACCGTGCTGCACTGCGTGCTTGAAAGCAAGTGTTGGCTCTTAAACTAAGTATAGAGCCATGGACTGCAAGCCCGAGCGCTGATTAGAGTGGTCACATTCAGCCTAGGGCGGCTGGTGAGCAGAATATAAAACGCTGCAGCCTCTTACCTCCAGTTCACCCCATAACAGGGGTCGATTATCTGCATGAAAAGATTGCTGTCCCAAACCTTTTCTGCAGGGCGTCTCTCTCGATCATCAGGCTCTGGTGGGCGAGTGATGGGAGACGAAGATCAGGACCAGGAGCGGCCACCTGAACACGAGTCCTGTGTTAGGGTCCTGCCAGTGGGATTCATGAGGATACGGGGTGGCAGTACACGCCGTACTCATAATCCCAGTATGGGAATACAGATGTAGCAGATCTACTCTGTATCCCTCCATACCTGAAAAGCAACGACGCACATTGAGGTAGGCATAGGTCTGTGAGAGACCCCTGTCCACCTCTTGCTGACACTAAGCAAACTGATTGTCATACAGCCGGTCGAAGGGGTGTATACTGCGGAGGCGGAGTTAACATTTTTTTCTTAGCAGCACACACCGACGGTTCGTGTGTCCCCCAATGAGACGAAAGAGAAAACAGCACTACGCAATCATTGCCTTCAGAAGCTATGTGCCCTACATAAAAAAAAAATCACCACTGAGTCAAAGAGATTGACTGCAGCGGTCACTGATGAATGGGATGACCTCTTTTCAGGGCTGGTGGTGAACAACAGAGGGGTAATATTGAGACTACTATATTGTATCATAAGCTTTGAAATCCTCTTTTACCCTCATTGGTGATATCTGCCATGCATGGACTTGTATGGAGTGGGCTCAGGAACTGAGCGGGTGTCGACTGTTATACAACTTACACCTGAGACTAATTGATACTATTGGAGTTAGCTCTCATTTCAAAAGTTTACATGCTGCTTTCAACCGTGACAGAGACAATTAAAAGGCTTCAACATGGCAGCCATCAGTCCACACAAGACACGATCAGATGGTACTATGGAAGCCCCCCCGTGTCTGCTGAGCTTGATAGATCATCAATTTCACAAGACAGTGCAATACTACAGTATTGCATAGTTGATCACAGGTTCAAACCCTGCTATCTATTATACAATACACTGCAAGACTCACTAACATTAAAATAAATACCGTAGTAATTACTAAAAAAAATATATACAAACACATTTTGTGGGGTGGAGGGGTTGATTTTTTTTTTACATCAGCATGCAGGTCATTATAATAACGTCGATGGATTTACATTTCATCTTCTGTTGCTACATTCCCGAGTAATTAGCAGTTTTATAACGAGTAATTAGCAGTTTTATACATATGCAAATTAGACATTAAGTGGTCTGGATGTAACAAAACACTTCCCAAGCCTCTGCCTCCAGAACTTGTTTCCTCACCCAGTACCAGCTTCTTTAACTTGATTGATGGCTCACTGTCTGCTTTCATTGCCTAATGTTACCCGAGCTGGCCAGGGAAACAAGCTCTGGAGGCAGAGGCTCAGAACGTGCTCTGTTAGGCCTCATTCAGACATCCATTTTTTCATGGCTACAGCATGTACCCATTAGAATTTATGGTGCTATTCATATATCCAGGCTTTTACACAAACCGTGTGTCCGTGCAAAACACAGAGACATGACCATTTTATTCCAGTATCACTAATGACAAGGGCCAAAAGAACGCCTTTAACCTGCAGATTAACAGCGTTATTTTACATGACAGACGCTCTTTAAACACGGACATCTGAATGAGGCTTTATGCTCAGAGCACTTAATGCGACATTTGCATATAAAAGAAAATAATTACTCAGAAATGCAGCAACAGATGGAAGCTAGAAAAGCGTCAATGGATACAAACGGCATTTGGGGGGGTTTGATCTTAACCCAAGAGAACATTTCTTTTTTTTGAACGGCTATTATCCAATTTTCAAGAACAATGAAAATATTAACAACTAAAATCATATACATACAATTAGTACATACAACCTCAAACACAATACACAATCATACCGGTCACATGCCCATGTCCCAAGTTGTAATTTATGAACACCTTTTGCAGCCATATGATAGAAGTAAATATACAGAAGGCTCTGCTGGGAACGCTATTGGGCAGTGTCTGCTATACCTACTGTCCCCAAACTTTTACACATCTCATACCCTACAGAGGCCTATATACAACATGGGAATAGATGTGACTAATTGCAGTCAGTGCAGCATATTATACAAGGGGCTTCCGTGGATCTCCATTCCATTATAATTATTTTCCAAGAGAACACTTCAAAACGAAAGATTAATAATAGATTCATGCAAGATTTATGGGGAAATATTAGTATTTAACCCCTAGAAAACCTGAGTAAATAGAGAATTCTAATGATTTTACGCTAATCTTCGATACTTCCATGATGCAATCCTTCAGATGTGTGTGTCTGTCCATACACGTCACCTCAGTACTGTCTGCGTGGTGCACGGAGCGGGACCTGCCGGCTGCGCACCGGGACAGACCAGTGGGCTGCGTACGAGACCGGCCCTGCGGGACAGAACCTGCTGCTGCGCCCTACAGACAAATACTCCCTGGTAACTGATGTGGGAGGGGAGCCCTGCTCTGCAGAATGTCAGCAGCTCACCGGATTCCTCAGCAGCCTCTCCAGCTTCAGCCTCTGCTCGTCGGTGGCATTTTTCGGGATAATCAGCGGCTGCGGCTCCTTTTTTGGTCGCGCCGGCTTTGTCGCCCCTGTCTCTGCCGCCATATTACAGATTACTTGTTGTTTACCTCGACCCGAGCTAATGACGTCATCCACGAGGCGCCGTCTCTCCCCGCGCAACTTTATTTATAAGAAACAAAGCTCGGCTGCCTCAAGTGGTCAAAAGTATAAACTACAACATGGAGCGTCTAGTGTGAGGGGCGGGCACGGAGGCCGCGCAGTGTGCAGAGCCGTCATTTTGGCGGTGCCTCCGTGCACACTGACTGGACAGACATGTTGGATAAATGTTCAGCACTCTCCAGTTGGCATATATTGGGGAAATTAGAGGGGTTGTCCACCTCCTAGGACGATTTATTGTTACCTTAACGTCTATTTGGGGTAAAAGATTAATTATGCAATGCAGGGTCATAACAATTCTTCAGCATTTTGTTTTTACAGTCTCTGTTTTTCTACATATTTAATTTTTTTTAAATCAAATACTTTTTATTGCTACATATTTAACTTTAATGTGTTTTGCGGTCATAAAACAGATAAAAGTGAAATAAAAAAGCCAGACGGGCCGTGTGCACACCTCAACGTTAAACTGCTGAACCCTATGAGTTTTTCGAGCAGAAGATGCTTCAGGAAACCGGCGATTTTTATCTGAAGAGTTTCTTGTTTCATTTTTCTTTTTCAGTCATTTCTGGTTTTCCACCAGTTTTGGCTGCTGGCGTTTATTTGGGGTTTTTCCATAGTTTTTGTCACGCGCAGCCTTCCCGGGCCTCAGCGTTCCCAGTAATGCCTTGCGGCAAGGTCCTGTGATGACGTAGTCTCGCGTTTCTCTAGCGGTCTCGTGAGATCGCTATAGCAACGCGAGACCAACGTCATCACAGGTCTCGCAAGGCATTACTGGGAACGGGAGCGTCGCTGAGACTGCGCGGGACGTCGGAAGATAAATATACCCCGATTTTTTTATTTTTTTTAGCATTTTTAACATTCTATCTTTTACTATTGATGCAGCATAAGCGGCCTCAATAGTAAAAAGCTGCTCACACTTGTCAAACACTATGTTTGACGAGTGTGACCAACCTGTCAATCACTTTCCAAGAGATGCTTCAAATCGCTTGGAAAGTGCTTGAATATCGCACGTGAAAATCGCAAACATAATCGCGATAAAATCGCACGGAAAAAGCCGTGCGATTTCTGGGAAGGAGTCCGGTTTTGAGTGTCCGGATTAAAACGCAACGTGGGCACATAGCCTTAAACGTTGTTCACTTAAACATAACATTACTTAAACATTACCATTTTGTTCAGTTTTAAACAGCTACTTAAACATTTGTTTCCTAACTTTCGGAGAAGCGAATTCATCAATTACTTTGTCAAAGTTGATCTGTTGAGCTCGATCATTCTCAATTGAAAGTAAAGCTAAGCTGCTGAGTCTTTCTTGAGCCATAGTACTTCTTGAGTAGTTTTTTATGAGTTTAAACTTAGAGAAGGATCGTTCAGCCTTAGACACAGTCACAGGAACAGTTAAATACATGATGCACGCTGTGCAAACATCTGGATAGCTTGATGAAAGTGAAGAATGCTCAACTGTTAGGAAATCAGCAAATTCCTTAACACTTTTCATTTTTTCCAGTTGCTTTTGAAACAAATTTTTTACTGAACATAACTGTGAAGGAAAGGCTGGAGTTACATCATCTGCAAACTTGTTAACAAAATCAACAGCTTTTTTGTGAATATCTCTTTCACTTGCACTGGCCAAAAAATAAGGTTGTATTACTTCATAAGAGTCAGCTTTCATCCCTTCAAAGCGGCGATGAAGTTGAGTACAAAGTGTGTCTACCATTGGATAGAACTCAGTAACTCGGAAACAAGTTTTTGGGTCTGCTGATCTCTCGTTTTCACACAACTCATCAAAGTGTTTCTTCACTTTCCTTACTCTGTTCTGGTGAAATTCATTTTTATTCCCCATCGACTACACACATCTGATGCTTCAGAAACAAGTGCTTCCAACCTTTCACGCATTTCGGTTATCTTTAACAATGCATTACCCAATAACTCATATGCAGACAAGAGGTCCATGGTTTCAGATTGTAAGGATTTCGATACGAGGTTGAGAGTCTCTAAGACTTCACACTGCACAACCAAAAGTAATACAAAATCAAAACTTTCAAGTTTGTTCTTTAGCTGCTCTGCTTCATTTCTTTCCTTGCTTTTTTTGGAAGTCAAAGTTATGCGAGTAAGACTTTTCATCACGTCACAAAACCTGTGCTTCAGTGCATACACTGCATCATGTCTGCCCGACCAACGAGTTGGATTAAGAGTTTTCAGTGTTACTTTCGATTTCGAATTCAGGGAATCGGGCTGAGCTTCGATGCAGTACACTGATTTCAAATCTTGCCAGCGAACAATACTATTACCAAAAAAGCAATATACACTTTGAATTGTTTAAAAAAACTGGCTCACCACAAGGTTCTCTTCCACAGCATCCTTCAAGGCTAAATTAAGGTTATGAGAAGCACAGTGCACAAAGTATGTGTGTGGGGCTTTTTCTTTTATATACTGCTGCACTCCATTGTATACCCCACTCATGACTGCAGCACCATCATAGCCTTGTCCCGGACATTTGGTCAAATCCAAGTTTTTCTCTTTCAATGAAGTTATTATTTCTTCTGCAAGACCTTGCGCAGACTGATCTTTTATCTCTCTAAAGGATACAAAAGTTTCACATATTTTGATTTCAGTAGGTTCCCCTCTTCATCATTAACTATTTTGACATACCGGTAAACTTCACTCATCTGATCAATTTTAGCTATGTCCTGGGTGGTATCTAGGATCAATGAAAAAAACAAGGAATTTTGAAGCTCAACTACAATTTCATCTTTGATTTGTAAGGCTAATAGATTAATAAGCTCATTCTGAATTTTAGGACTGAGGTATTTCACAGTCGCTTGCGGACGCTGAAGCAATTCTTGTAGTACTGGGTCATATTTTGACAAAAGCTCAACTATCGAGAGAAAGTTTCCTTTGTTACTATATTCTGACTTTTCAATAGATCCACGAAATGCAAGATTACATGTTGCAAGTGTTAATGTCACATTCAGGATTCTTTCAAGAACTTTACGCCAAAAGCTTCTTTCACTCTCCACATTTTTGTCGAAAACGTCTTCTAAAGTACCAAGTTTCCGCCATTGCTCATAAACTACACAAGCATGTGTATGGCTTTTGGATGCTTCATGAACTGAAATACTTTCTGAAATATGCTTCCAGTCTCAAACTCCGGATGTTGAAAACAGTAATACATGATTTCTGTATTCAAGTGCTTCCGACTGTGACTGAGGGAATAGCCAACATGGCAAGCAATAAACACAATCTAATTTTGTTGAGTAACATAACCAACTTCTTTTAAGCGTCAACCCTGACTTTGTGTTGATAAAATAATATTTACAGTCATATGTAAAAGTTTGGGCACCCCTATTAATGTTAACCTTTTTTCTTTATAACAATTTTGGCTTTTGCAACAGCTATTTCAGTTTCATATATCTAATAACTGATGGACTCAGTTATATTTCTGGATTCAAATGAGGTTTATTGTACTAACAGAAAATGTTCAATCTGCATTTATACAAAATTTGACCGGTGCAAAAGTATGGGCACCCTTATCATTTTCTTGATTTGAACACTCCTAACTACTTTTTACTGACTTCCTGAAGCACTAAAATGGTTTTGTAACCTCATTGAGCTTTGAACTTCATAGCCAGGTGTATCAAATCATGAGAAAAGGTATTTAAGGTGGCCACTTGCAAGTAGTTCTCCTATTTGATTCTCCTATGAAGAGTGGCATCATGGGCTCCTCAAAACAACTCTCAAATGATCTGAAAACAAAGATTATTCAACATAGCTTTTCAGGGGAAGGATACAAAAAGTTGTCTCAGAGATTTAACCTGTCAGTTTCCACTGTGAGGAACATAGTAAGGAAATGGAAGAACACAAGTACAGTTCTTGTTAAGC
This sequence comes from Dendrobates tinctorius, assembly GCF_039654945.1. NCBI lineage: Eukaryota > Metazoa > Chordata > Amphibia > Anura > Dendrobatidae > Dendrobates > Dendrobates tinctorius. The sequence continues at coordinate 33,078,853 of NW_027361684.1, read as the reverse complement.
CCAGAAGTGGCAGGCCAAGAAAAATATCAGAAAGGCAGAGAAGAAGAATGGTGAGAACAGTCAAGGACAATCCACAGACCACCTCCAAAGACCTGCAGCATCATCTTGCTGCAGATGGTGTCACTGTGCATCGGTCAACAATACACAAGGAGAAGCTGTATGGGAGAGTGATGTGAAAGAAGCCGTTTCTGCAAGCACGCCACAAACAGAGTCGCCTGAGGTATGCAAAAGCACATTTGGACAAGCCAGTTACATTTTGGAAGAAGGTCCTGTGGACTGATGAAACAAAGATTGAGTTGTTTGGTCATACAAAAATGCGTTCTGCATGGAGGCTAAAAAACACAGCATTCCAAGAAAAACACTTGCTACCCACAGTAAAATTTGGTGGAGGTTCCATCATGCTTTGGGGCTGTGTGGCTAATGTCGGCACCGGGAATCTTGTTAAAGTTGAGGGTCGCATGGATTCAACTCAGTATCAGCAGATTCTTGACAATGATGTGCAAGAATCAGTGACGAAGTTGAAGTTACGCAGGGGATGGATATTTCAGCAAGACAATGATCCAAAACACCGCTCCAAATCTACTCAGGCATTCATGCAGAGGAACAATTACAATGTTCTGGAATGGCCATCCCAGTCCCCAGACCTGAATATCACTGAACATCTGTGAGATGATTTGAAGCGGGCTGTCCATGCTCGGCGACCATCAAACTTAACTGAACTGGAATTGTTTTGTAAACAGGAATGGTCACAAATACCTTCATCCAGGATCCAGGAACTCATTAATAGCTACAGGAAGCGACTAGAGGCTGTTATTTTTGCAAAAGGAGGATCTACGAAATATTAATGTCACTTTTATGTTGAGGTGCCCATACTTTTGCACCGGTCAAATTTTGTTAAAATGCAGATTGCACATTTTCTGTTAGTACAATAAACCTCATTTGAATCCAGAAATATAACTGAGTCCATCAGTTATTAGATATATGAAACTGAAATAGCTGTTGCAAAAACCAAAATTGTTATAAAGAAAAAAGGTTAACATTAATAGGGGTGCCCAAACTTTTACATATGACTGTACTTGAAAAAGATCAACCTTGTTGATTCATATCCTTGGGAAATGGTCCGTCAGGGTGTATTGGACCAGACGCTATCAGCCTACGTTTCTTATCTTGATTTTCAATCACAGTAGGAAAGGCGTTGTAGTAGGCAGAATCTTCATCTTCCAAAAAATTTGGTTTATCATTGGTTGGGTCTGTTATATCTTCTTCGCCAATAAATTTTTGTTTTTTCGAGTCATTATCATTATTATGGTTGTCTTGTTCCGACGCATCGGAATTTAATTTTTGTGAGATTTCAATATCATTCCCTGTCGAGTGGTTTTCAACATCCAGCCATGCTGCTAAGTTCTTCAAACTTTTTTCAGCCTCCAAGTTTCTTCTTTTCGCAGTCTGTCTTTTTTTATTTCCACTTGGCTGGTGCTGAATTTGTTTAATAATAAACGGTTTTATTAACACACACAATCACAGTACCGTATTTTCCTTTTCCGGCAAATAAGACTACTTTTTAACCCCTGAAAATCTCAGAAGTCAGGGGTCGTCTTATACGCCAGGTGCAGGGAGCCACCTACTGGCAAAGAGACAGCACAGTGTGGCTGCCCAGGATATGTGCACTGTGTCCAGCTGCTCTCTCCAGGAGGAGAGAGACTGGAGCTGACATTTCTGCCTCCCCCAGCAGGTGCCAGACATCAAATACTACAACCCCTGACCACAGGTACAGCAGTCACTATTGCTCCCTCCCGGTTGTGAGGAGAGACTGAGTGGGGGTTGTACACAGGTCTGATTATTGAAAACAAGAGGCAGATGACTCACTGAGAACATAGATACTGCATGACCTGGGAGGAATGTGTGATTATGGAGACTTCCTCCTGACCTCCTCCCCTCCCCCTCGCAACAGCATAGACCTGAAGACTGGAGAGGGGCAGGGCTTCTCACAGTTTGTCACAGAGATATTTGTGTCTGCTGAGACTGTCTCCTCTCAATGCAGAGAGTTTGTTACAGTGTGCACTGTGCCTGCCTTGCCAATGCCAACTCTCTGTGATCTCCAGACTAACATATTGTTACAAATCTTGTGCTATGAGACTCTCCAGGCCAGTGCAGGTTTCCATTCATTGACAGCTGGCAGAGCTCCTGAAAATTATTGAATGAGAGTCTCCTGTCCTCCGGGTGACATTGTCTGACAGGAAAGTTTGCCCCCTGTACTCCCCCAACCACCCCCCATTTTGACACAGGCACAAACCCCTCTCCATGTCACCTACCCCCTCATGGTGCTGGCACATCCCAATCCCCATATTCCACCCCCCTCCACACGATGCTGGCACATCACCCATCTCCATGTTTATAGTATATGGAGGACTATGGGGGTGCAGTATACTATATGGAGCACTATGATGGTGCATTATAATGGGTGACTATGGATGGTGCACTATAATATACGGAGCCAATTATACTATGTGGAAGCCATTATAATACTGGGAGGGCTCTGTGGGGGCATGATAATACTTGAAGGACTATGAGGAAGCCTTTATACTTTATGGAGGGCGATTTAAAGGGAAACTGTCAGCAGTGTCACTTACTGGGCTGCTCAGTGTAGTTTTCATAAAATCACTGTTCAATCAGTTTGAGATTAACATTGTAGGACTAATCAAATAGTCCAGCACATTCATTTACTGCTAAATATGAAGCAGGGAAAACAGTAATTATATTAAAATTACAGCAAGCAGCTCAGTAAGTGACACATCGCTGGAATCCGGGTCTCTATCTCTACATTATGCTGCTATCAGATGGGATGGCAAAATCTTGGTGACAGTGTCCCTTTAAGGCTGTATGGGGGCCATAATACAGTGTGAAGAGATGTAGGGGTCATTATACTGTATGAAGGGCTGTGTGGGGTTCACAATGGGAATCATACCGTAGAAGAGGGGTAGTCATATACGGCGAGTATATTCCAAACTCTATATTTTAACTGGAAAAGTTGGGGGTCGTCTTATACGCCCAGTCATCTTATACGCCGGAAAATACGGTAATACTAAATACTATCTACCTACACACGCACAACAACTACTATATGCGACACAGACTGCACTGACGATCCGACACTGGCCGCTGACCGATGAGCAATGGCCAATGAGCAGTTCAGCAGTTGGGGTAAACAAGACCTCAGTGTCAGTGCACGTCGTGTCGCGGCCGCTGCCTGAACTATTGGCTGAGTCACCGCCTGGCGCGACACCACACCATCAGCTAACAGTCTACTGTCTGCCATAGAGCTCCTGTTACTAAGCGAAATAGCATTTCCCCGTTTAAAGTATAAACGAACTAAAAACATTTACACTTGCACTTTCATGGATCTTTTCGTTATTTTTATTAACTTTAAACTCGAATAATATAGGAGCTGGGTATTTTATGGGAAATTAAAGTATTAAAATACAATTTTTTACCATCAGTTTGGGGCCCCTTGGGAGGTTGGGGCCCCGGGGCAGTGCCCCGTATGCCCTGGTTGTAGTTACGGCCCTGACTAAAAAGCCTAAAGAATGGAACAGTCACTGAACCTCTGGGCGTTTTTACAAATTTGAAGTAGTTAAAAAGACATTCAAAAGCTAGAATGTACTGTATCTTTTGGACTATAATGCACTTTTTTTTCTCCAAAATTTGGGAGGAAAAATGGGGTGCGTCTTATAGTCCGAATGTATCTTACATGGGAGGCATTGGTGGTGGAGAGGGGGCCAAGGTCGCTGATTCAGGAGGTCGGCAACGACAGGACGAGTGCTGCAGGCTCCGCCCTCTCTGAAGATTTCGTCACCAGTGAGTGGAGGTCCTCTCTCCTGTACATGTCTCTGGTCTCTGCGGTGGGCTTTGGGAAAATGGTCACCGGAGGCAACGAATGCTCAGATTGAGATGTCGGGAGACGAGATCTGTGCAGCATCGCCCTACTCCCCCTGCCCCACCGACCACCTAAATCTGCGATCCTGGCTCATGTGACCCTGCTCCACCATCGTCGCTGCCCACCAAGTAAGCTACCGTTAAAACAGATAATAAGGCACACCACCATTTTATTTAAAAATGTTTTTTTCCTATTTTCCATCCCAAAATTTGGGGTGCGTCTTAAAATCTGCAAAATACTGTAAGCATAGAAAGTTGTTTTTATATAGAATTGCTTATGTTTATTCTTTTGAGCGTTTTCTGATAGGTTTTTCCAGAATTCGGAAAAAGGAACAGTGTCTACAGGTTGCAATCTCTTCCCTTGGACTGTCGAAACAAATTCACTGACGGTACTCAGCTAACTCATTCTGCACCCAGCAATAAACAGTAAAACACGGGGACTACAGAAAGCAATTGATGCACAATTTTAAAGAAACCCAATTACAAAAATGATTTTTATTCAAAAGTACATGCAATCAAGTAAGGAAAAACGTCCCCAAATGTTGACAACTCTTATTTCATGGACGAATGCCAGCAAATCTAGTGGGTTTGGTTCACAAAGAAAAAATATTTATGTTTTGTGCTAACATTACTCTCTTACATCACATTCCATTAAACGACCAGAGATGGCGCATAGAAGGGTGCGCTGTGTAACCGAGAACTAAATAGACATTATATATATATATATATATCTATCTAAATAATAGAAAAAAAAATCATATACCTGAACTTTCGCTTGGACAAGGTTCAGTCTCTGTTGGAGGCTTCTATTACCCCCTGTCATCATCTCATCCAGGAGTTTTTGCTTTTGACCTTGAGCCTCCTGGATATTGCAGCAGAGTTGGAAAGTATGGCCTAAGTGGTTATCCCACCACAAACATTTATCACTTTTCCACCAGTGATAGGCAATCAATGAGCCATTACTGGGACCCCTATAGATCACTAGAATAGGGGCTCCAAACTCTCTCTTCTGGAAGACTTTAAATAGGGCGGTGGTCACACACATATGATAACACACTACGGAAATAAACCTATGGATGGAACTGATGGAAATAGCTGAGTATAAAGCTCCATTCAATGTCCTCCAAAATGGCACACTGGGGACCCCCATTCTTATGAATGGTCACCGGTGAAGCTCCCAGATTACCACCAATACTATGAATAGATGATAAATGTTTGTTGGGGAAAACCGCATTAAGTACAATTCTGCTTTCTTACTCAATAGTATTTTAAAGGGAACCTGTCACCAGGTTTTTGCTACCTCATTTCAGATCAGCATAATGTAGAGACAGAGACCCTGATTCCAGTGATGCATCACTGCAGCAGTTGTGATACAATCAGAGTTTTTTCATGTAGCGTGAATCAGAGCTCAGAAAGCTGCCCCCACCCACACCACAGCTTGCTGTGTACATTAATATACATGATTGGAAACAAGCAGTCATAGAATCCATAGCAATCATCGTCTTTATTAAACAGATATATTAAAATAAGTTACACAGACAAACAGACACATAGGACTAAAAGATGGTAACATGATGATACCAGCATCAAAAAATGCCCAAGGTTAGGTATGTCACTGGATATAAACCATATCACCTCATAGAAAAAATGTAGCGTCCACACAAGAAAGTTCCAATTACCATATAGTAAAGGTCAGCTCAATGGCAAAAATATACAATGTATACACAATACCTTGAATATGGTGGACAATTCTCCAGGACAGTACCCGTCCACCTCGACGTGTGTTTCGGCAGCAGTACCTTCCTCAGGGGGCCCCTGTTTCTCTGTTGAGTTGACTTTTGCTTCTAGTCACTTGACCTGAGAAAGTCATGTTATCTGAAGGTACTTCAGTCTCTGTATCAAGAGTTGGGAACCCACGGCTAGCAGGCTGTAAACATAAATGTCCTTTCTCCAGCCTCCTGGGCAGATTCCAGAGGACCGCATTGCTCTGGCCGGCAGCCACATTTTTCTGTGGTGCGTGCAGTCAAGGAATATGTCCTGACGCGGGCCAGTGCCAGGACGTACTTTGTGGCCAGAGTCAACGCGCTCTGCACGGAAATCCCACCGATGAAAATAGAAGCCTCAATGTCTCCAGTGATGTATATGCTGCGGCCCCAGGGACTCCTGTGATATACTTTATATGCTCCATCCCAGCATATCCTATGTGATGCATATGCTCCAGCCCCAGCATCTCCTATGTGATGCATATACTTCAGCAACAGTGTATCCTATGCTATGTATATACTCCAGCTCCAATATCTCCTGTGTGATGCATTTGCTCCAGTCCGAGCGTCTTTTGTGTGATGTATATGCTGCAGCCCCAGCGTCTTCTGTGTGATGTAAATGCTGCAGCCCCACCATTTCCTGTGATGTATATGCTGCAGCCCCATCGTCTACTGCAGGGCTGTGGAGTCGGTAAGCCAAACCTGCGACTCCGACTCCTCAATTTCCCTTACACCGACTCCGACTCCACGACTCCGACTCCCACATATATTGCTTATATTTAAGTGAAAAATTTATTGTAGTACAATGTGAACATCAGACATTTAATCATTTCTATGATACAATAATCAAGATATTTAGATAGAACATAATATCTATTTATTGGAATACAACTTTAGAACACAAAAAACTGTAATAAATTGTAAATGTCATACACTATGTAATATCGATTACATATATCTAGTACAGACCAAAAGTTTGTACACGCCTTCTCATTCAAAGAGGTTTCTTTATTTTCAGGACTATGAAAATTGTAGATTTACTCTGAAGGCATCAAAACTATGAATTAACACATGTGGAATTATATAATTAACAAAAAAGTGTGAAACAACTGAAAATATGTCTTATATTCTAGGTTCTTCAAAGTAGCCACCTTTTGCTTTGATTACTGCTTTGCACACTCTTGGCATTCTCTTGATGAGCTTCAAGAGGTAGTCACTGGAAATGGTCTTCCAACAGTCTTGAAGGAGTTCCCAGAGATGCTTAGCACTTGTTGGCCCTTTTGCCTTTATTCTGCGGTCCAGCTCACCCCAAACCATCTCGATTTGGTTCAGGTCTGGTGACTGTGGAGGCCAGGTCATCTGGCGTAGCACCCCATCACTCTCCTTCTTGGTCAAATAGCCCTTACACAGCCTGGAGGTGTGTTTGAGGTAATTGTCCTGTTGAAAAATAAATGATCGTTCAACTAAACACAAACCGGAAGGAATAGCATGCCGCTGCAAGATGCTGTGGTAGCCATGCTGGTTCAGTATGCCTTCAATTTTGAATAAATCCCCAACAGTGTCTCCAGCAAAGCACCCCCACACCATCACACCTCCTCCTCCATGCTTCACGGTGGGAACCAGGCATGTAGAGTCCATCCGTTCACCTTTTCTGCGTTACACAAAGATAGGAGGTTGGAACCAAAGATCTCAAATTTGGACTCATCAGACCAAAGCACAGATTTCCACTGGTCTAATGTCATGTTCTTTAGCCCAAACAAGCCTCTTCTACTTGTTGCCTGTCCTTAGCAGTGGTTTCCTAGCAGCTATTTTACCATGAAGGCCTGCTGCACAGTCTCCTCTTAACAGTTGTTGTAGAGATGTGTCTGCTGCTAGAACTCTGTGTGGCATTGACCTGGTCTCTAATCTGAGCTGCTGTTAACCTGCGATTTCTGAGGCTGGTGACTCGGATGAACTTATCCTCCGCAGCAGAGGTGACTCTTGGTCTTCCTTTCCTTTGGCGGTCCTCATGTGAGCCAGTTTCTTTGTAGCGCTTGACGTTTTTTGCCACTGCACTTGGGGACACTTTCAAAGTTTTCCCAATTTTTTGGACTGACTGACCTTCATTTCTTAAAGTAATGATGGCCACTCATTTTTCTTTACTCAGCTGCTTTTTTCTTGCCATAATACAAATTCTAACAGTCTATTCAGTAGGACTAACACCTGTATCCACCAGACTTCTGCACAACACAACTGATGGTACCAACCCCATTTATAAGGCAAGAAATCCCACTTATTAAACCTGACAGGGCACACCTGTGAAGTGAAAACCATTTCCAGTGACTACCTCTTGAAGCTCATCAAGAGAATGCCAAGAGTGTGCAAAGCAGAAATCAAAGCAAAAGGTGGCTACTTTGAAGAACCTAGAAAAAAAGACATACAGTATTTTCAGTTGTTTCACACTTTTTTTGTTAATGATATAATTCCACATGTGTTAATTCATAGTTTTGATGCCTTCAGAGTGAATCATACACACACTATGACTTATCTCGGCTAAGATAAAGCTTAGATCCTCAGGCTACATTCACACTATGGGCGTAGCCAGGATCAAACCTAGGGGGGGCAGAACCTCATACTGTTCGGCAGAATTTCATACTGCACACCTCAGCTGCTGCAGAACCTCAAACTGCACACCCCTACACTTGAAAATAAAGCCTGCACCTTAAGAAGATGTGGTGATGAATGCAGTCTATTTATTCCAACTATCAATTGATGTTGATGTGTTACTGAAGACGAGCAATGCCTGTCCTGGGCGTCCTTTTGGGCAGCTATGAGGTGTACCTGACTGGTGCTAAAAAAAGGAGTGTTAGTCTGTGTGCTATCCAGCTTTCATTCTTTTTGGTACAGATATGATCTGGATAGACAGATATGGATAAATGGATATATAGTTAGAGCAGATTTCTAATCTGCTTTTGCTATTGAAAACATTAGCTATGAGCTCAAAAACCTTTCAGGTGATGCGGTTTTCTAAAAAAAGCTAAACTGCTTTTGCAACTGAAAAACGTATCCTCAAAAAACGCAGGAAAAACGCTACTGTACCCAATTTATTAAATATTTTAGGAGTCGGAGTCGGTCCATTTTATACCGACTCCAACTCCGACTCCACCAAAATGAGCTCCGACTCCACGACTCTGACTTCACAGCCCTGGTCTCCTGCGTGATGTATATGCTGCAGCCTCATCTCCTGTGTGATGTATATGCTGCAACCCCAGCGTCTCATATGTGATGTCTGTTCTAGCCCCATCATCTTCTGTGTGATGTATATGCTGCACCACTAGCATCTTCTGTGTGATGTATATGCTACGTCACCAGCGTCTCCTGTGTGATGTACAGTATATGCTGCAGCCTCAGTGTCTTCTATGTTATGTCTATGCTCCAACCACTGTGTCTCATATGTGATGTATACAGAGAAGTCTTTTTGTATCCTATGTGATGTGAACAGCAGACCTCCCACTGCTTGAGTTCTAGAAATGTTACATGAGCTGTAATGAATTTCCCACTGTGAGGAGGGATACAGTGTAATATACATCTGCTTTCAAAAATTATTGCTGCAAGTTCTTTTAAAAATTCAATGCAAAGAGTCGGATGCACTCCACACTGACACAAATTATTATTAATTATTATAGCGCCTTTTATTCCATGGCGCTTTACATGTGAAGAGGGGTATATGTGGCGCCCCTGCGGCTCAGTCGCCACAGAGGTATTGCACCTCCTCCTGAGGTGTGGTGCCCCACCATCCAGGTAAGTTGGAGGCTCCTGACCACGCTCCAACACTCGCACCCCACACAACAGAGTAGTTCAGCAAAGCCACATTGCGGCTCCCTGTTTGGAGTGTAGCAGAGCACCTTTGGTGGCTCCCTGCTTGGAACACGAAACGTGCTGGGAGGCGGGTGGAGTTGAGAATACATAACAGAGCGGGAATGTTTAGGATTACAGGTCAGTCTGGGAGAGGAAGCCACTCAGAGAGGAGTGCGGAAAGAAGATCCCTGAGAGAGGGATGGAGGAAGGAGGTGCTGCAGAAGACCTCAGTGACCTGAGTCTGCTGGCACGGGAAAGGAAAGAAGGAGAAAGACATTGAACTGAAACCTGATCTTCCATAAGAGAGAGAGATTAGTACGGAACGAAGGAGTAAAAGGGAACAGAGGACGTGGGTTAGGAGAGAACCCTGCCTAGAAGTTCTAAGCGCAAGGCCGGGGCCCGGTCCCCGTGGTTGTATGGATGCTAATGGTCTTGCAGCAGACACCGGTGGAGTAGTGGGCTGTAAATGCACTACTCCCATCTAAGACTTGGGGGCACAACAGCAACTTGGATAGTGAGCCGGGACTCAGGAGTGAGGAGTCCCCGAAGCAGGCTACAGCTGTCTGCCGTACAAGTAGAGTTCTTGGGAACATCTGTCAGGAGGAACTTCAGTGTAACTCAGTACTAGGAGATCTTCACACTTAAAGGTGCTATAAGAGGAGACGTTCAGAAAGGTATATGTTGGCGGGGCGTTGGAAGGGACCTGGAGGTTGATTGAGCCTCTGACCCGGAGGACACAGTACGGAGGCAGGCACCTGTGTGTACTACAGACTGTGAGTAAAGCTTTGGAACTACAAGCCCTGGTGTCCTCCATTGATTCTTGCCTCAACACACCCAGCACTGCTACATCTGGGTACCCACTTCCACACCGCTTGTGCCTCTCCGCTAACTCCACATCTACACTGCCCTGGGGCTATAGCTTCACCTGTGGGGAGCTTCACCATCTTGGCTGCAACACACCACCAGCCCCAGAGGATCTGCAAGCAGTCGGCTTAACATCTCACTTGCCAAACACCACAGGTGGCGTCACGAACTATTCCATTAACTACATTCCACCATTCAAACTCCCCCTATTAATTGCGTGCCCAGGGCCACGGACCGGGTCACCGATGCTGTGACACATCCCGCCGACGCTGACCCGGTACCGAGTACCCCACGGCCCTGGGAGGGCGACCCATATACATAATAAAAAACCAAGTACAGTAATCTTAAACAATACAAGTCACGACTGGTAGAGGAGAGAGGACCCTGTCCGCGAGGGCTCACATTCTACAAGGGATGGGTGAGTGTTGTGAACTCATTTTCTGCACCACCAGTTGAGAGTTCTCCTTCCGTTCTCCCTCTGGTGGTGACAGGAGGTAGTGAGGTTGGTTTAATTGGTAGTGATCTGCCACCTGATGAGGAGGATAACGATTGGATCTCTGGAGTATCAGACTGGATATAAGACAGCCGACGCCCTATCCTGGTGCTGGTGATTCAGTCTGCTTCTCAGGTCTTGGACTTCAGCTCTGTTCCAGTCTTCTCAAGTTAAGTTTGTTTTTGCTATTGTTCACACTTGCTCTTGTTGGTCAATTCAGTTTTTTGTGGTCAGCCAGCCCCTGCTGGGGTTGTGCTGAATTTCCACTCGTATTTATCTGTATTTGCCTTTTGGTCCCTTATTAGATTGGCCTCTTTTTGCTCTGTCTCAGAATATTTCAGAGTGCTGATAGAGTGGGAGAAGTCTAGTGACTTCAGGGTTAATTTTGCTATCAGAAGTGTTGGACATTATTTTGGTAGGGTTTTTGGCAGATTGCAGACAGTGTCTTTCCTTTCCTGTCCTTTCTAGTTAGTCGGGCTCCATCGTATGCTCAGCCTATTTTTCTGCCTTTGTGTTTTCATCTTGTTTCACCGTCAATACATGTGGGGGGCTGTCTTTCCTTTGGGGTCTGCTTTGGGGCAGGTAGTTTTCCTCTTTTCCTGCTTTAGGCTTATGTAGCTCTCCGGTTGTGACGAGGCGTCTAGGATCATCGTTGGTATGCTCTACGACTGCTGCTAGTTGTGTGGTAAGATCAGGGATCTGCAATCTGCATAGTTACCAACCTCTCTGGTTTTCTGAGACTTGGCTTGTGTTGTTTTTACCTCCTCGGTGACCCATTCATAACAGAATCACCAGCCAAACCGCAGATTCTAGGGTACTCAAAAGCAGGAGAAAACTGTTTAAAAAGGAAAGAAAAAAAAAGAAAAAAGTGTCAGAATTTTTTTATTATATTTTTTCCTCTTTTTCTCTGGGGCCGTAGGAGGATTTTTTTTTTCCTCTCCTAATGGAGATTAAGCAACTGTCTGATCGTGTGGAGCAACTTGCTGCTGAAGTACAGGGAATTTCCACCTAGCCATTCAAGTTGATCGGCGTTTACGTGAACGTAAAACTACACGGGAGGCGCTGCCACCTTTTGAACAAATGTCTGAACCTGTGCAATGTGATGGGGTTTTATCTAGGGCACAACGTCAGGAGTTTAGAAGGCGTAATAAGCTGTGTTTTTTCTGTGGAGACGCCTCATACTATTTCTGTCTGCCCTAAACGAGAGAAACGTTTTGCACACACATTTGCTGTGGGCAGTGTACAACCTAAGTTCCTTTTGGCAATTACTCTGATCTGCTCCTTGTCCACATTTTCCACTAAGGCTTTTGTGGATTCAGGAGCAGCTCTGAATCTGATGGATTTGGACTTTGCTAAACATTGTGGTTTGTCCATGATGCCTCTGCAGACGCCTATTCCTTTGAGAGGTATTGATGCCACTCCTTTGGCGGAGAATAAACCTCAGTATTGGACCCAGGTCATAATGCGAGTTGCCCCAGACCACCAAGAAAATTGTAAATTTTTGGTGCTGCATAATTTGCATGATACTATTGTTCTGGGTTTCCCCTGGTTGCAAACTCATAACCCAGATTTGGATTGGAAATCTGTGTCTGTGGTGAGTTGGGGTTGTCAGTGTGTTCTTAGGGACGCTCCTGTTTTCTCCACCTCTCCTCAGTCTCATGATATTCCTGATTATCTGGCTGATTTCTCTGATGTATTTAGTGAGAGTAAGTCTGCTTCTTTGCCTCCTCATAGGAGTTATGACTGTGCAATTGAGTTGATGCCTGGGTGTAAATTTCCCAAGGGTCGGCTTTTCAACTTATCTGTACCCGAACATGATGCTATGCGATCCTATATTAAGGAGTCGTTGGAGAAGGGTCATATTAGACCATCCTCGTCACCTTTAGGCGCTGGGTTTTATTTTGTGGCCAATAAAGATGGTTCATTAAGACCGTGTATTGATTATCGTTCCCTTAACAAAATGACAGTTAAATATCAGTACCCGTTACCTCTGATGTCTGATTTATTCTCCAGAGTTAAGAGTGCCTGCTGGTTTACTAAGCTTGACCTCAGGGGGGCGTATAATCTTATTTGCATCAAGCACGGGGCTGAATGGAAGACGGCGTTTAATACTCCGGAGGGACATTTTGAGTACCTGGTGATGCCGTTTGGGCTCTCTAATGCCCCTTCTGTCTTCCAGTCCTTTATGAATGATATTTTCCGAGACTTTGTGGATAAGTTTTTGATCATCTATCTGGATGATATTTTGATCTTTTCTAGTGATTGAGATTCCCATGTGAAACATGTCTGGACTGTGTTCCGGATTTTGAGGGAGAATTCCCTGTTTGTTAAGGGATCGAAATGCCTCTTTGGTGTACAGAGGATTTCATTTTTGGGATTTATCTTATCTCCATTGACTATTGAAATGGACTCGGCCAAGGTACAGGCCATTTATGATTGGGTTCAGCCTACTTCTTTGAAGGCCCTCCAGAAGTTTTTGGGTTTTGCTAATTTCTATCGTAAATTTATAGGTAATTTTTCTAGTATTGTCAAACCACTGACTGATCTGTCCAAGAAGGGAGCTGATGTGCTGAATTGGTCTCCTGAGGCTGTCTCAGCATTTCCAGAGCTTAAGCGGAGATTTACTTCAGCTCCAGTTTTACGGCAACCTGATGTCTCACTTCCATTTCAAGTGGAGGTAGACGCTTCTGAGATTGGTGCAGGAGCTGTTTTGTACCAAAAAGACCCTGTGACTTCTAAGATGAATCCCTGTGCCTTCTTTTCTCAAAAGTTTTCCCCATCTGAACGCAACTATGATGTGGGGAATCGGGAATTGCTGGCCATGAAATGGGCATTTGAGGAGTGGAGACATTGGTTGGAGGGAGCTAGACATCAATTTGTGGTCCTCACCGATCACAAGAATCTGATTTATCTGGAGTCGGCCAAACGCTTGAATCCTAGACAGGCTAGATGGGCCTTGTTTTTCACGCGTTTTAATTTTGTGGTCTCTTTTCTTCCGGGCACTAAGAATGTTAAGACAGATGCCCTTTCTAGGAGTTTCTTTCCTGATTCTCTTAATGTAACCGAGCCTACTACTATCCTAAGTGAGGGGGTAGTTCTTTCTGCCACTTCGCCTGATTTGAGACGTGCCCTGGAGGAATTTCAGGAGAATAAGCCTGAGCGTTGCCCTATGGGAAGATTGTATGTTCCTGACCAGTGGAGAAAGAGAGTGATGTCTGAAGTCCATTGCTCCGCATTGGCTGGTCATCCAGGTATTTTTGGTACCAGAGATTTGGCGAGTCGGTCGTTTTGGTGGCCTGCCTTGTCTCGTGATGTCAGGAATTTTGTACAGTCCTGGGGAACTTGTTCTCGGTCTAAACCCTGTTCTCGTTCTAGTGGGTTGCTGATGCCCCTGCCGGTGCCCAAGAGGCCATGGACCCATATCTCAATGGATTTTATTTCTGATCTTCCTGTCTCTCAGAGAATGACTGTTATCTGGGTGATTTGTGATAGATTTTCGAAGATGGTCCATCTTGTACCACTCCCAAAGTTGCCAAATTCTGCTGAGTTGGTACCCTTGTTTTTACAACAGGTGTTTGGGTTACACGGGATTCCTGAAAACATTGTGTCCGATAGAGGGGTCCAGTTTGTTTCCAGATTCTGGAAAGCCTTTTGTTCCAATCTGGGAATTCAGTTATCCTTCTCCTCCGCGTTTCATCCCCAGACCAATGGGCAGACTGAGAGAACAAACCAGACCCTGGAGTCTTATTTAAGATGTTTTATATCTGCTAATCAAGATGATTGGGTCTCATTTTTGCCCTTGGCCGAATTTGCGCTGAACAATAGAGCTAGTTCTGCCACTTTGATGCCACCCTTTTTCTGTAATTTTGGGTCTCTTCCTCGATTCTCTTCAGGGCAAGTGGAATCTTCGTCCTGCCCAGGTGTGGACACTGTGGTTGTGAGAATGCAGCAGATATGGGACCAAGTGGTGGATAAGTTGTCACTCTCTCAGGAAAAGGCCAAGCGTTTTTCCAACCGGCATAGGACCATTGGTCCCCGGTTTAAAGTGGGTGATATGGTTTGGTTGTCATCTAAGAATATTCCTATGAAGGTTGCATCTCCAAAATTTAAGCCAAGATTTATTGGACCTTATAAGATTTTGGAGATTCTTAATCCTGTTTCTTTTCAATTGGCTCTTCCAGTTACGTTCAAAATCCATAACGTATTTCACAAGTCACTGTTGAAGAGGTTTATGAGCCAGTAGTTCCTGTGGCGGCACCTCCTGACCCTGTGTATACTATGATTTATTTTTAATGGTTTCAACACTCCCAATTAATTAATACCAACTATTGATATAGTTTCAATCAGTTATACTATATATTCTTTGAACCTTCCTAGAAGGTCATTGAAACTTGTTTCAACCAGATGGTCAAATTGTCCAAGCAGAGCTTACACTTATCTACCAACAAAGGACCTTCATTGCCATAATTAGATTGGGTGTGTTAACTTTCCCCATGGATGTTATCTGGTGAATTCTCATCTATTTGGCCTCAGGGGGTCATCTCACTGGCATCCAAGGATAGATACTGTTTAAGTCTCACACTTGCTTTGGGACATCAAAGGCTTTAGATAAGTTTTTACATATAAAAGGAGGGTACTGATTAGCAGAGAGAGAGAGATACAGAGAAAGAGATGTGACAGACCAGAGAGGACTGAGATGAGACTATCTGAATAATGTAATGTATGAATAATGCCTGTTTCTGATTAATGCATATGTATTTATAGTTTTATACTGTTTATTATTTGAGCTTATCACTTATTAAGTAAATCAATTTAGTAAATTCAATTCTTGTGTGAGCATTTTCTTATTCATCACAATCCATTGGAATCCTTACAATACAAATTGGTGGCAGCAGTGGGATTGTTTTGAATAAAAATGTTTGCAAAATTGAATATGTTTGTTAAGAGTAGGAAAGCAGTTGAGAGTAGTGTCAGATCTTTGCCAGAATGGGTGTTACCAGGAAAGTGGTCCCCAATGGCACAAGAATATAGCAAATATATGGAGGGACAGCGGTTATCAAATCCTCAGGATGTGGCTGGAAAACTTTATCTCTCAAGGTATGATGCAAAAGAGCAGAAAGCTGCAGCAGCCGTTGGATGGATCTGTGTGCAAGTGTCCCAAAGATTACAGGAGGAGATAGACAATTTGCGTTTAGAGCTGCATACAGTTTTAGAGCAAAGGATTAGCTTGCAGTCAGCCTTGAGAGACCAAATGAAACAGCATGAAAATATGCAAAGGAATTTTGAAGCTTATGTAATGAAAAATGTGAATAAGAATAGGCGCAGGAGGAGACAGCAGCCAGTGTCAGATATTTGTACTGCACAGATTAGAACCATGATTGCATGTGAGAAATGGTCAGATTTGCTAGAATGGGATGGATGTGAGACAGATGAGGAAGAAAAGCAAGCCAGACCGATTGTGACTACTAAAACTAGGAGAGAAGTCACACAGCGTAGTGGAGATAGGATGGATGCAGGAAACGCAGCTACAGGAGCAGAAGCTTCAATGACCGAAGAAACTAGGAATTATACAGCCGGAGAATTATCAGAATTAGCTACCAGGTACAGGCAGCAAGCAGGAGAACCTTTGTTAGCATGGATTCTCAGATTATGGGATCAGGGAGCCGATACTATAATCTTGAACCATCTTGAGGCAGTAGGACTTTGCAGTATTTGTATTGATCCTATGGTGCATCTAAAAATGAGACGTGCAAGGGACACTACAGAGACTTTCTCTTTGCTGCATTTGGTGAGGGATTCTGTGGCACAAGTGTATGACTCTCCCATGGAATTAATACCACAGACACGATGGGAGACTCTTGCAGATGGAGTTCAGAGATTGAGAGAAATCGCAGGTATAGGTGGCATAACTCGCAATCCTTTGCCAGATCTGAATGATCATTTTGCTGTTGTTGAGGATTGGAAGGGACCAGATGCTGCAATATTGACGGTATTGATGAAGAATAAGTTCATAGAAGGTGCCCCAGCTGCTTACAAAGCCCCATTGTTCACTATGTTCAGTGCACTTATGGGAAATTCCACTACTGTCTACACAGCATGCAATCTAATCTCCCAGCTATATGCTCTAGAGAGAGCAAAAGTGTCAAAAAATAGTACAGTAGAGAGAGTAGATCAAGAAAGGAGAAAAGAGGATGATACTCAAATTAGAAAGAGCAGGAAAGAGTTGTTTTGTGACCTGATAGCTAGTGGAGTTCCATTCCAGGAGATAGATGGGATCTCTACAAGTGACCTGTTGAGGAGATGGCGAGATCTGAGGAGAAAAGGTAAATTGCAACTCGCCAGACCCAAGAGGGTGGCGACAAATGAGATAGGGGGTGGGAAAGATAGAGGTGGGAAGCCTGATGGAGGCATGCAAAGCCCCCACTGTAACCGCCCCTTGCATTCTTCCAATACCATGGCATACTACACCCCCTGCCAAGATTCCCTCATGGACTAATTTTAAATGCAGATTTTAGATAAAAGTTCTTGAATATCCCTGAAAATTGTTGTTTGAACAGTTTTGCCATTTTTTGATGTCTAATGATGTTTTTTTTCATTCTAGAGTTTCTTAGAGAAATACTCCTGTGAGCATACTGTGACGTATGCGCTGGCTGATATATGATGAATTGGGTTTGGTCTTGGTGATGCATAAATGTGCATTCCTCACCTGAGGGTTTGTAATAGACCTTGATGTTTTAAAAGGCAAAAGACCACAGCAGATATAAGATGATTCTGTATGTGGGAGCCATTGTGAGAGAAACATACAAGGCAAAGAGGGAGTGACAGTACAGACAATGAATTTAAGACTGACCTAAAGTTAGATGACTGATAATATACTGGGGGGTTGACAAGATAAATAGATGACTTATTTGTACTAAGTGTTTGTCTTTGTCACTGTATGTGCTTTGTGTATTTGTCATGGATATCCCTTGATTAAAATTGGTTCACAGCCAAAGAAAAAATCCACGTGGTATTTTTATTTTTACTTTTTTATTTGGTATATTTTTATTTTTATGAGCTCATTTTTCTGAATTTTAATTGTACTGTGTTTAGCATTCTTGGTTTTTAAAGGAATTGTTTTTTCTCTTTTCAGTCCACTACATGTTGGATTGGGGGGTGGGGTGTGTAATTAACATTTTGTTTGTTTGCAGTAGTGAAAGAAGAAACCTTGGCCATTTAATTAACATGTAAATACAGTGCACAGTAAATAGTTAATTCCTGCAGTAGTGAAAAAGGAGTCCATCTACCTAATATAAGATTATATTTTATGACTTATTTTTGAGTTTTTGTTTTTTTATTTTTTGGGAGCTCCCGTGCAAATTGGGTTTTGAAGAATATATATGTTAAATGATTTCAATGAATGCTAGTTTTGTTAATGTCTTGATATAGCTTTGTTCACCTACACCTGAGTCATGCAATGCAAATGTGTGGGTACCCAAAGTGTGTGTTTGTCTATATATAAATGAGAATCTCTCCTGCTTACTGAATGAGTGCATTAGGTTAAGCCAGAGTGTGTGTTGATGTAATGTGTATATTATGTAAAAATAATAATTTGCTAGAATTGGGTTAATAGCAAATTGGTTTGGGTTCGGTTTTCCTTAACATGTAATTGTACTGATTCTGATTAGTAGTAACATTATTTTGTGATCTCCATGAACATGATTGTACTGGTAATTATGATCATCGTTCTTATGCAAATGTGATTGACATGAATTTGATGTGTTTGATCAGTGTATAAGTCCATACACATATGATATATATTTTATGTAGTATTATTATCTAGAGTAGAAATATTTGCTACAGTAGAAAATTTCAAAAGGTCATTCTGGGCACAATTTGGACCAACAAACTTACAGTAATTTTGTTTGATTCATTTGATCAAGGGGTGGAAAACAAGCCACCAGGACTGAGTTATATTGAACAAGTTAATCTATCTTGGACTGTGAATATATCATGGACTGAGTTATTTTGGACTGTTGCTTTGGACTGAGTTAGCTCTGCCAAGACTTTGGAACTTTCAAGTATGATTGTGAACTTCACTTTCCCTCAGTGCAGGCTGTGTCATGTGTAGACTGAAGATGTCCAATTGAGCGATGAGACTGAGCCCAGATGCTGCTAAAGCGTCACCAGGGTGAATAAGGCCCTGAACAGCGGCAGCAATAGAAGATAAAGGTACTCTTATGCTCAGCCATAGACACCTGCATTTCCCTCACCCATTGCTTTGGAGAAACGAGGGGTTAATGTCATGGAGAGCAGGGACAGATTGCTCTTTAGAGTCTGTTCTTTTGCTAACCAGGGAAAGTAGTGAAGTCACCCCAAAGTGATGAGGGCATAATAATCCCCGTGCTTCCCTGCAACAGAGACCCATTTAAAAATTGCGGTCAAGAAGAGCAATGCAAATAATGATAAATGGTATAGTTTAGTGTCAGGTTAATTAATTAAAGTGATTGAAACCAAGGGGTGGAATGTATAGTATGATTTATTTTTAATGGTTTCAACACTCCCAGTTAATTAATACCAACTATTGATATAGTTTCAATCAGTTATACTATATATTCTTTGAACCTTCCTAGAAGGTCATTGAAACTTGTTTCAACCAGATGGTCAAATTGTCCAAGCAGAGCTTACACTTATCTACCAACAAAGGACCTTCATTGCCATAATTAGATTGGGTGTGTTAACTTTCCCCATGGATGTTATCTGGTGATTTCTCATCTATTTGGCCTCAGGGGGTCGTCTCACTGGCATCCAAGGATAGATACTGTTTAAGTCTCACACTTGCTTTGGGACATCAAAGGCTTTAGAGAAGTTTTTACATATAAAAGGAGGGTACTGATTAACAGAGAGAGAGAGACACAGAGAAAGATAGACACAGAGAAAGAGATGTGACAGACTAGAGAGGACTGAGATGAGACTATCTGAATAATGTAATGTATGAATAATGCCTGTTTCTGATTAATGCATATGTATTTATAGTTTTATACTGTTTATTATTTGATCTTATCACTTATTAAGTAAATCAATTTAGTAAATTCAATTCTTGTGTGAGCATTTTCTTATTCATCACAATCCATTGGAGCCCTTACAATACACCCTGTATTGGTTAAAGGCAATGTGGAATATGAGGTAGAGAAAATATTGGATTCTCGTTTGGTTAGACGGAGAATCCAGTATTTGGTCAAATGGATGGGTTATGGCCAGGAGGATAATTCTTGGGTCTCTGCCTCTGATAT
This sequence comes from Dendrobates tinctorius, assembly GCF_039654945.1. Taxonomy (NCBI): domain Eukaryota; kingdom Metazoa; phylum Chordata; class Amphibia; order Anura; family Dendrobatidae; genus Dendrobates; species Dendrobates tinctorius. The sequence goes on along the minus strand of NW_027361684.1, from coordinate 33,058,691 downwards.
TCATGCCAATTAATTGGTTCTTGCTTTTCACCGGGCCCATCCTGATCGGCCTGGTGGCATGGATGAGGGTTCGGTGACCTCTCCTCAAGGGGGGGTACTGTTGTGAACTCATTTTCTGCTCCACCAGTTGAGAGTTCTCCTTCCGTTCTCCCTCTGGTGGTGACAGGAGGTAGTGAGGTTGGTTTAATTGGTAGTGATCTGCCACCTGAAGAGGAGGATAACGATTGGATCTCTGGAGTATCAGACTGGATATAAGACAGCCGACGCCCTATCCTGGTGCTGGTGATTCAGTCTGCTTCTCAGGTCTTGGACTTCAGCTCTGTTCCAGTCTTCTCAAGTTAAGTTTGTTTTTGCTATTGTTCACCTTGCTATTGTTGGTCAATTCAGTTTTTTGTGGTCAGCCAGCCCCTGCTGGGGTTGTGCTGAATTTCCACTCCTATTTATCTGTATTTGCCTTTTGGTCCCTTATTAGATTGGCCTCTTTTTGCTCTGTCTCAGAATATTTCAGAGTGCTGATAGAGTGGGAGAAGTCTAGTGACTTCAGGGTTAATTTTGCTATCAGAAGTGTTGGACATTATTTTGGTAGGGTGTTGTGAGTTCATTTTCCCCTTCGTCACTGAGGTCTGGTGAACTCCCTATTCTGGTAAAGGAAGGTAATGAGCCTGATTATCAGGCACCTTAGCCTAATGAGGATGACTGGCTGAGTGGAGTTACGGACTGGATATAAGGCTGCCAACTCCCTTCTGCCCTGTGGGTGATTTCTCTGTGGACTTCTAGGACACCAGTCTGATTCCTGCTCCTCTAACGCTAAGTTTTCTGCTTTGCTTGTTAGCATTTGTGTTTTGTTTTTGTTTTCCTTGCTTTTCTGGATTCTGCCATTCCCTGCTGGGGTGAGCTGAATCTCCTTTTGCCGGTTGCTCTGTCTTCAGAATATTCCTGAGTACTGACATAGCTTTTTTGAAGCCTAGCGTCTTCAGGGCCTTTTTCACTGTCAGTCTGTTGGCTCTTATTTTCATAGGGTTTTTCACGGATTGCAGACAGCAGCCTTCCTGTCCTTTCCTATCTAGTTAGCTTGGGCCCCGTCTTTGCTCAGTCTATCTTTCTGTCTGTGTTTGTGGTTTCATCTTGCTTCACCGTCATTATATGTTGGAGGCTGCCTATTGCTTTGGGGTCTGCTCTGGGGCAGTTTAGATTTCCCCTTTCTTTCTTTAGGCCTATTTAATTCTCCGGCTGTGATCGAGGGGTCTAGGGCATCGTAGGAACCCCCCACGGCTACTGTTAGTTGTTGTGGATAGGATCAAGGGTCTGCAATCTGATAGCTGCCAACCTCTCTGGTTTTCTGGACTTAGCTAGCATTTCTGTTTTTGCCTCCTACGGTGACTCAATCATAACAGTAGGGTTTTTGGCAGATTGCAGACAGTGTCTTTCCTTTCCTGTCCTTTCTAGTTAGTCGGGCCCCATCGTTTGCTCAGCCTATTTTTCTGCCTTTGTTTGTGTTTTCATCTTGTTTCACCGTCAATACATGTGGGGGGCTGTCTTTCCTTTGGGGTCTGCTCTGGGGCAGTTAGTTTTCCTCTTTTCCTGCTTTAGGCTTATGTAGCTCTCCGGTTGTGACGAGGCGTCTAGGATCATCATAGGTACGCTCCACGACTGCTGCTAGTTGTGTGGTAAGATCAGGGATCTGCAATCTGCATAGTTACCAACCTCTCTGGTTTTCTGAGACTTGGCTTGTGTTGTTTTTTCCTCCTCGGTGACCCATTCATAACAGGTGAGGATACTGTAGGTGAGGGTAGAGCTGGTCGTGCAGCGGTTTGGTGGATCCATGGTTACTGCAGGTTGTAGGCTTGTTGGAACAGGTAGGTCTTCAGGTTATTTTTGAAGGTTTCCATGGTAGGCGAGAGTCTGATATGTTATGGCAGAGTTCCAGAGTAGGGGGGGATGCATGGGAGAAATCTTGTATGCGATTGTGGGAAGAAGAGATAAGAGGGGAGTAGAGAAGGAGATCTTGTGAGGATCGGAGGTTGCGTGCAGGTAGGTACCGGGAGACAAGGTCACAGATGTATTGAGGACACAGGATGTGGATGACTTTGTATGTCATGGTTAGGGTTTTGAACTGGAGTCTTTGGGTAATGGGGAGCCAGTGCAGGGATTGATAGAGGGGAGAGGCCGGGGAATAGCGGGGGGACAGGTGGATTAGTTGGGCAGCAGAGTTTAGAATAGATTGGAGGGGTGCGAGAGTGTTAGGCTGGGGTCACACTGCATTTTTGGCATAGCATTGATGGACTGCATTACACCGCAGTATAACGTGGTGTAACATAGTCCGTTAACGCTGCCATTCAGCCCCATTATGTGGCGCATCGCGACGTATGCCATAAGGCGGCACGCGTTCGTGATGTGCCGTCAAGCACTGACGGAGCCTCGGACGTGACCTGCAGCGTCTGAGGCTCCGTCACCGCTAGCGCTGATGATAGCATATCGAGTTATGCTATAGCGTTAACGCAGCCCGTCAACACTATATGTTCAACGGGCTGTGTTAACGCTATGTGAACCTGGCCTTAGAGGGGAGGCCACAGAGCAGGAGATTGCAGTAGTCAATGTGGGAGATGATGAGGGCATGGACTAGGGTTTTTGCAGATTCTTGGTTGAGGAATGTACGGATTCGTGAAATATTTTTGAGTTGAAGTCAGCAGGTAGTGGAAAGGGCTTGTATATGTGGCTTGAAAGTGAGATCAGCGGCAAGGATAACCCCGAGGCAACGAGCTTGTGGGACTGGGGAGAGTGGGCAGACACTTACTTTAATGGATAGGTCCATTGGGGGGGTCGCGTGAGATGGGGGAAAGATGATGAATTCTGTTTTGTCCATAATAAGTTTTACAAATCTAGCGGAGAAGAAGGATGAAATAGCAGACAGACATTGAGGGATTCTGGTTAGTAGGGAAGTGATATCTGGTCCAGAGCTGTAGATCTGTGTGTTATCAGCATAGAGGTGAAACTGAAAGCCGTAAGATTCTATGAGCTGTCTGAGGCCAAAGGTGTAAATGGAGAAGAGCAGGGGCCCTAGGACTGAACCTTACAGGACTCCAACAGATATTGGGCGCGGTGAGGAGGTGGTGTGTGAATGGCAGACGCTGGATGTCCGGTCTGTTAGGTATGATGCGATCCAAGATAGGGCCAAGTACCAAGAGACGAGAGGGTCTGTAGTAATAGGAAATGGTCCACTGTGTCAAAGGCAGAGCACAGGTCTAGGAGGAGGAGGACAGAGTAGTGTCGCTTGGCCTTGGCAGTTAGTAGGTCATTGGTGACCTTAGTTAGGGCAGTTTCAGTGGAGTGGTGTGGCCAGAAGCCAGATTGTAAGCTGTCGAAGAGGGAGCAAGAAGAGAGTTGGGAGGACAGTTCAAGATGGACATATTTTTCCAGTAGTTTTGAGGCATAAGGGAGAAGTGATATAGGGTGATAGCTACATACAGAGGATGGGTCAAGAGAGGGCTTTTTGAGGATAAGTGTGATTGAGGCATGTTTAAAGCGTGAGGGGAAAACACCAGTTGTTAGTGATAGATGGAAGAGATGGGTTAGGGTTGGGATGAAGACTGTGGTGAGGTTTGGGATGAAGTGGGATGGGATAGGGTCAAGTGCACAGGTGGTGAGATATGATCTTGAGAGTAGAGTGGAGAGTCGATCTTCGGTAATGGTAGAGAAGTTGGTTTTGGAGGAGGAGGGCTGGGCAGTTTGGGGGAAGGGCTCTGGAAATGTGGAAAAATGTGGGAAAACAGTTGCGAGTACTATAATCAACAGTACCTAACATCACAGGTTCCACCAAAGCGAAGCAGTCCCAGCCATCACATTGTGTGTGAGTTATTTAATGAATGACCAAATATAGCAGGATAAATTTCAAGTTAATCATTTTGTTCAGCCCCTAAATGAAAGTGTAAATATCCAAATAGCCCCTAGCACAAAAAAGGTTCCCTACCCCTGCTCTACATAGGTGATATTATGGGGAGAGGTGGCAGTCGCCGCAAGCTCTGAAGGGCCCACCCGGAGCTACTACTGTTAACTGTATTGGCGTGCTCAGCGTGCCCATACAGAGACTCTGCGGCAGAGCAGGAAAACTATCTCCATGTACTGCCACCAGGTCGCTATGGGGCCCTTAAGCGGGGGGCCCCATGCCAGTATCGGGCCCCCCCACCCATCATCGCAAGTTGAACTGTTTCTGCTGGATTCTGATGCAGTTGAAAGCAATGGTGAGAGAGCGAGTATCACACTCCCTCTCCCATCATTCTCTCTCTGCATCTAATGTCACAGATGCAGACAATAACAGCTGGCACAATGACATTCGTACATGGCACCCATTGTCCTGAGCTGTGCAGGCGGTCAGTTCAGTGGGGGAACATCAAGGAGAGGTGAGTATTGTATTTTTGTATATTTTATATGGGCAGTGCATTATACTGTATGGAGGCCTATGGACAGTGCATTATACTGTAGAGGCCTATGGGGGTGAATTATACTATAGAGGCCTATGGAGGTGCATTATACTGTATAGAGGCCTATGGAAAGTGTATTATACTATATAGAGTCTGCCTATGGGGAGTGCATTATATTATATAGAGGCCTATAGAGAATGCATTATACTATAGAGGCTTATGGGTTGTGCATTATACTGTATTTAGGCCCATTGAGGAGTGCATTACACTATAGATCAGGGGTGGGGAACCTCAGGCCCCAGGGCCATTTACGGCCCTCGATGACCTTTTATCAGGTCCCCAAGCAGATTCTCAAGGACTGCATTCTTGCGCTGGGAGCTGTATTTTGATTGCCACAAACTCATTCATTTCTTCTTGCTCTGTTAGCACACACATGCAGTGTTCACTACTGAACACTGAAGGGCATGCAATGAAAGATTAAGTCATGAAACCAGTGCCAGAGTCAGGATGTACTTTGTGGGTGGAGTTTGTATGGCCCCCGAAGGATGGTATAAATATCCAAATGGCCCTTGGCAGAAAAAATGGTTTGAGAGAAAGCACTGGAGACTTCTAAGGTGGCCAGCAATGAGTCCAGACCTGAATCCCATAGAACACCTGTGGAGAGATCTAAAAATGGCAGTTTGGAGAAGGCACCCTTCAAATATCAGGGACCTGGAGCAGTTTGCCAAAGAAGAATGGTCTAAAATTCCAGCAGAGCATTGTAAGAAACTCTATTAGGCTGAGGGTGCCAACACTTTTGTCTGGCCCATTTTTGGAGTTTTGTGTGAAATGATCAATATTTTGCTTTTTGCTTCATTCTCTTTTGTGTTTTTTTCATTTAAGACAAATTAAATGAAGATAATAATACCAAAGAATTTGTGTTTGCAATCATTTTCAGGAAGAAACTGAGTATTATCTGACAGAATTGCAGGGGTGTCAATACTTTTTGCCACAACTGTATAGTCACATGGGGAGTGCATTATACTATATAGAGGCCGATGGGAAGTGCATTACACTATATAGAGGCCTATTGGGAGTTCATTACACTATATGAAGGACTATGGGGGTGAATTAAACTATAGAGGCCTATGGAGGTGCATTATACTATATAGATGCCTGTTATGAGTTCATTTTCCCCTTCACCATTGAGGTCTGATGAACTCCCTCTTCTGGTGAAGGAAGGTAGTGAGGCTGATTACCAAGCACCTGAGCTGGGAGAGGATGACTGGGCGACGGGGATCTCTGACTGGATATAAGGCAGCCGACGCCCTTCTGCCTCGCTGGTGATTTCTCTGTGGAATTCTAGGAGTCCAGTCTGATTCCTGCTCCTCAAAAGCTAAGTTTTCTGCTTTGCCTTTTTGCATTTGTGTTTTGGTTTTAGTTTGCCTTGCTTTTCTGGATTCTGCCATTCCCTGCTGGGGTGAGCTGAATTCCTTTTTGTCGGTTTGCTCTGTCTTCAGAAAATACCTGAGTACTGACATAGTCTTTTTGAAGCCTAGCGTCTTCAGGGCCTTTTTCCCTGTCAGTCTGTTGGCTCTTATTTTGATAGGGTTTTTCACGGATTGCAGACAGCAGCCTTCCTATCCTGTCCTATCTAGTTAGCTTGGGCCCCATCATTTGCTCAGTCTATCTTTATCTGTGTTAGTGTTTTTTCTTCTTGCTTCACCGTCATTATATGTTGGGGGTTGCCTATTGCTTTGGGGTCTACTCTGGGGCAGTTTAGATTTCCCTTTCTGTCTTTAGGCTAGGCAGTTCTCCGGCTGTGATCGAGGGGTCTAGGGCATCGTAGGAACCCCCCACGGCTACTGCTAGTTGTTTTTGATAGGTTCAGGGGTCTGCAATCCGATAGCTGCCAACTTCTCTGGTTTTCTGGACTTAGCATTTCTGTTTTTGCCTCCTACGGTGACTCATTCATAACAGATGCCTATGGGGAGTGCATTATACAATATAGTCTGCCTATGGGGAGTGCATTATATTATATAGAGGCCTATAGAGAGTGCATTATACTATAGAGGCTTATGGGGAGTGCATTATACTGTATTTAGGCCCATGGGGAGTGCATTATACTATATATAGGCTCATGGGGAGTTCATTATACTATATAAAGCCCTATAGGGAGTTCATTATACTATATAAAGCCCTATAGGGAGTGCATTACACTATATAGAGGACTATGGTGAGTGCATTATACTATAAGCTGTAACTGTGCCCGCTGCTACAGAGAAATGAATATTCACTGCACTGGCAATTAATTTTCATTTGTCTTATAGCTCGCACAGCTATAGCCACAGCCGCTGGCTTCCAGCAGCGGACAAGCTAGTACGGGTGCCCGCTCATTAAGTTAATGAACATTCACCTCTCTCCACTCCCATATGCGTGAAGAGAAGTGAATAGTAATTCCCTTAATGAGTGGGGACACGTGATCGCCTGGTTGCAGAAGCTGCTGGCACCAAAACAAGATGCTGCATTGGCGTGCAGGGAAGGAAAGTAGAACTTTTTTTTTTTTTAAAATACTTTTCTCATGGGGCCACGCATACAAGGATAGGGATGAGGAACCATGCATAACAGGATAGGGATGAGAAGCCATGCATGCAAGGATGGGAATAAGGAGCCATGTAGACAAGGAGTCATGTATACAAGGATGGGGTTGAGGATCCATGCATACCGGGATAGGGACGAGGGGACAATGCATACCCGGCTTATACTCAAGTCAATACGTTTTCCCAGTTATTTTGTGGCAAAATTAGGTGCCTCAGCTTATACTCGGGATGGCTTATACATGAGTATATATGGTAATAGAAACTAGTCCCTGGCACATTACATAGACCTTAATGATTTAATTGACAATAATGCTGAGCTTCCGTTTGCCTGTAATGGTTCAAAAGTGAAATACGGTAAGTCACTTGCTACATGTTCTATAGATTAGACATGCTCTCTGGAGGAACCAGCATCCTAATAGTAAAAGCAGTTTACCCTTCTTATACCTTCATTGATAGTCTCATTGACTTCTGTCAGGTACATATTGTTCCTGTCAAACTATCAGTAACTTCTTAGTATGGTGTGTAGTATTAAAGGGTTTTCCTATAAGTTTTGAAAATTAGGACTAAAGGAACCCTGCTCAAATTGGTAAGGATAACCACCTGTTCACATGTCACCCCCAACTGTCTGCTGCAACTAATTTCAGGCCTTGACAGCCACAGGCCAAATATGCACGAAATTCCATCACACTGTGATCAGACCACATATTACCACCACATAATTCGGCTTACAAGGGAGAAATACCACCATACCGTTACCAGACCACATATTACCACCACATAGTCATTGAATAGTACAATACTGATCATGAATTAAAACCACAATACTAATAACACTAATATTACCACTGGTGATATTATACACAAGCGCTCTGTATATAGTGTACAGGTAATATAGTTATCATCAGTGACATTATACACAGGAGCTCTGTATTGTCACAGGATTACCATGTCAGAGAGGGATCAGAAGACTGCCATGTCTGATTCCACATACTCCCACACTGATTAGAAGCACTTCATCATCATATTAAATGGTGAAGGTTCTGCTAGCACTGCAGGGGTTAAGTACATTCAGTTGAGAGTCTCTGAAGATTTCCTTCTTTGATAGTCTCAGCTGTTCATTGTTGGCCACTCCCCTCTGCTATATATACTTGCCTCTGGCAATCAGAATTGTCAGAGTAAAGCCCCCGTCACACATAGCGATCTCGCTAGCGAGATCGCTGCTGAGTCACAAGATTTGTGACACAACAGCGATCTCACCAGCGAGATCGTTGTGTGTGACAGCGATCAGCGACCGGCCCCCCTGCCGGTATCGCTGATCGCTCTTGGAAACCTCTGGACATTTCTTCCATCGCTGGTCTCCCGCTGGCCAGAACGCATCGCTGCGTGTAACAGGCGGGAGACCAGCGATCGGCTGGTAACATACACATCGGGTATCCAAGGGACGTGCGTCCCTTAGAAGCCCGATGTGTACGTTAGTTACCAGCACGCTGATGCAGGGAGCTGGTAACTAACGTACACATCGGGTATCTAAGGGACGCACGTCCCTTAGATACCCGATGTGTACGTTAGTTACCAGCTCCCTGCATCAGCGCGCTAGTAACTAACGAACACAGTGACGCCGCGCGCTCGGCGTCGTTGTGCTGATCGCTGGTGAAGCTGTCTGACAGCTCACCAGCGATCATGTAGCGACTTACCAGTGATCCTGACACGTTGATATCATTGTCGGGATCGCTGGTGAGTCGCTGTGTGACTCCAGCTTAAGGGTATGTGCACACGTTGTGGATTTGGCTGCGGATCCGCAGCGGATTTGGCCCTGTGGATCCGCAGCAGTTTTCCATGCTGTGTACAGTACCATGTAAACCTATGGAAAACGAAATCCGCTGTGCACATGCTGCTGAAAAATTCCGTGAAGATTTTCTGCGGTTTATTTTCCGCAGCATGTCAATTCTTTGAGCGGAATCCGCAGCGTTTTTACACCTCTTCCATTATAGTAATCCGCAATTGTAAAAATGCAGGTGAAATCCGCAGTAAATCTGCACTAAATTTGCAGGTAAAACACAGGTCATTTTATCTGCGGATTCAACCAAGTCCATGCAGAAAAATCCGCAGCCAAATCCACAATGTGTGCATATACCCTTAGGCCGGGGTTACATTTGCGAAAAACTCGCATGAGTCTCGCGTCTCAATACTCCGCACTGCCGCCGGCACTCGGACCGGAGTGCTCAGCTGCATAGAAATACATGCAGCCGTGTACTCCGGCCCCGAGTGCAGTGCCGGGTATTGAGATGCGAGACTTGTGCGAGTTTCTCGCAAGTGTGACCCCAGCCTTAGTTTTATACTGCCTGGTGTGGAGTTTGAGGTTTTTGTTGAGGAGGCATTCTTCCAAAGACTGTTGCTTTGGTTGTTCTTTCCTTTTACTTCCCAGTGTTTCAGTGTAGTTTGTGAGTGCATATTTGTATGATTGGTATTTTCATTTATCCCTGTGCATCTTCCCTTGCTAGTCTGGTTTGTATATTCTTATATACAACTACTCCCTACTTCTTTTGGTGGAGGAGGGGACAAATAAGGGCTGATTCAGCAAGGTATGTGGCTCTGGCATCTTCGCCATTAGAATTCTGGGCGCAAGGATAGCTAGGGCGTCCCTAGCTTTAGGGATAGGGAAGGAGCCCCTAGCCACAGGATATCAAACTACAGTCTTGTTACATTTATATAATGTGTAGCTTACAGGTAATTGTTATGCACCTGTCCTGGTCCGTTAGATTTTCTTTTGCTCCACGTCGGGCTTTGCAAGTAGCCCAGCGTGCTCCCATGTGTTGTATTTCTTAGGCCTATACAAGGCCTCCCAAGACACACACCTGTATCTTGGTATTGTAAAAAGACTTTCTAGTAACTCTTTTAGTTTGATTTTGCACAGTCCAGTTTCCAGTAACCTTGCTGTCAGAGGAGGACTTCACCCGTTTGTGGTTTCCAGTAACCCCTCTACCTGCCAGTGGTCTTCAAGACTTCACTTATTTGTCTGCAGTTTCCAGTAACCTTGCTATCCGACAGTGGTCTTCAGGATTTCACCTGTTTGCCTGCAGCTTCCATACTATGCGTACTTAAGTCTCTAGTTAATCTGGACATCTGTCTGTTTCCTGTTCTTGGTCTTCTAGGAACTCTACTGTGTGTCCAGTGGTTTTCAGGATGTCTCCTATTTTCCTGTGGCTTCCATGGAGTTAAGACTTTCTTGTTACTCCGGAGTTTTCTCTTGTGTCTGCCATCTTCAGGACTCCTTTAGGACTTTCAGGTTGCCTCTACGAGTCCGTCTGCAGCTTCCAGAATCTCATAAAGACTTGCAGTTTACCGCTACATGTCCGCCTGTGGCTTCCAGGAGTCCTTTAAGACTTTTATTTTGCCTCCAGTAATTGCTATTTTCCGCATGCAACACCCAATGACGCCTGTGTGCCCACACAGACCTTGGGCTTAGAGGATCCACCTCACCTGTGTGCTCACTTTCTGTAACAGTAATACAGTGATCACTAGTGACACAGGAGGCCAATTTATAACATAAAGTGTATAGTGTAAATGTACAAGTAATAGAAATGTACAAGTAATAGAGTGACTTACCAGTGATGTCTATAAACGAAGTCTTTCATTTTCGGCTTTCTTCTTCATCCAATGCAGACTACTATGACTTTTTCCATCCCGGACTCGTCTCTGCAGAAAGTAACAGGCAGTCATCTATATCTTCTGCAGCACATTCCCAACTTTTTCCCAGACCTCTATACTACGCCAGATGGAGAAAAAAAGCAACAAAGTGCCGTCATGCACAGTTACAGGACCTCCCTTTTGTTCCCTCTATAGAAAACCGTATCCTTAAAAGTAAATTAAATTACAGTAGTAATAATGTCCCCTGATTGGCCCCTACAGTAAAAATGTCCCTTACTTGCCACCATGAACCAATAATCTATGTTCCTCATTCTGGCCCCCACACAGTAATTATGTCACCCATCATGGTTCCATCCTGTAATAATGTCCTCCATACTGTCACCTTCCTGGACTCCTATGTCCCCCTTTCTGTGCCCTTGTATCTCCCACCCTGGGCCCTCATACCCTCCATCCTAGTCCCCTGTGTCCCCATTATTACCACTCTTCTGTAACATACAAATAAAAAAAAAGATCCTTCTTACCTGCCAGTGTTCCCACAGCGTCCACTTCTACCTGCTCCATATGTGGCACAAAAATGACTGTCTACTGACGTCGGAACAAATGTCGCCGGCAACGTATGATGTCATTGACCCCCTGTCCTCAGTACCAAATCCGGGCATTGCTTCTTGCCAGTTTGGCGAGCCTGCTAGCAATTTTAACAACCGGTTCCACCAAACTAGGGAGAGCCGGCTGAATTCCACCCCTGGTGAGAGTAGAAGGTCGCTGCAAGACACCTATATTAGAAGCTTATCTTGCCTGCAAACAAAAAAATTTGGCATTGAAATGTAAACTGCCTGATCCTTGTGCAAATGATTTCAGACAACAGCTGCTTATGTTTTCTGAAAACCAATGGGTCACATAGTGAAATTCCACCTTCTTGACTTCTCCGATATCAGCTATGAGGGGGACAGTTTGGGAGGTACCCATACATATCACCTTGTCATACAGTAAGGTTTAGAGGTCATAGATATTGCTAAAACATGGATTTTTGTTATAACTCACCGTAAAATCCTTTTCTCCGAGACGCTCATTGGGGGACACAGGTACTGTGGGTGTATGCTACTGCCGCCTGGAGGCTGACACTAAGTGAAAAAAAGAGGTTAGCTCCTCCTCCACCGTATACTCCCTCGCCCCGATTGCGGGCGGAAACCAGTTTGGTACAAAAGCAGTAGGAGATCAAACAAAAATCCGACAACATCAACCTTAATGCAGGTAACAACATGTCTAGAAAATAACCACCCTAATTTCATACAGAAAGCATATTAATTAAATAAACAGAAGCCAACTTGCCTAACAGAGCGGGTGCTGTGTCCCCCAATGAGCGTCTCGGAGAAAAGGATTTTACGGTGAGTTGTCACAAAAATCCATGTTTCTCCTTCATCTCATTGGGGGACACAGGTACTGTGGGACGTCCTAAAGCAGTCCCTGGCTGGGAGACTGACTCACCGATCCAAGCTACATGCACCTCTTGTCTAAAGGTGCGCCACCGCTGCTTGGAGAATCCTTCTACCCATGCTCGCATCCGCCGAAGACTGAGTATGGACATTGTAATGTTTAGTAAACGTGTGCAGGCTGGACCAGGTTGCTGCCTTGCAAACCTGTTCCGCCGAAGCCTGGCGTCGAAGCGCCCAAGAGGTGCCCACTGCCCGAGTAGAGTCTGCTCTGATCCCTGCTGGAATCGGCGCGCCTCTGACGCGGTAGGACTCCTGAATAACCAAATTAATCCATCTGGCTATGGTCGATTTTGAGGCAGCGAGTCCCTTCCTGCGACCCTCAGGGAGCACGAATAGCGCGTCAGACTGACAAAAGGGTGCCGTCCGCGACACGTACCTCCTGAGAGCTCTCACCAGGTCCAACGTATGAAGAGCCTTTTCCACACGATGCACCGGTGCTGGACAGAAAGAGGGCAAGACAATATCCTCATTAATATGAAATGAGGAAACAACCTTTGGTAAAAAGGAGGAGCTGGTCTAAGAACCACTGTCATGATCCAGGTTGGATTATGACAGATAAATGCACTAGTCACCTTTTTTTTTCCTTAAGCTGTGTGCTTAAAGATAGTTTTGCCCCCGGTGGCCATTAGGGTCATTGCACTGTGGTGGTTTCAGTTCTAGTTTTGCCCCCGGTGGCCGTTAGGGTCATTGCACTCTGGTTACATTAGTTTAGTGCACGTGATTATGAAGCAGGTGTGATTGCTGGCTCTTACCTATAAAAAAGTGTCAGGTGTTGCAATCACTGTTGGTGATATTGCTCATTTCCAACCAAGTCTGGTGGAGGAAGGAACTACAGAGAGGAGTTCCTTGCAGCTCAGGAGAGCTCTGGTGTAAAGTCTGGTGAAGGAAGGAATTACAGAGAGGTGTTCCTTGCAGCTCTGACAAAGCTTCGAGAAGTAGCAGCGATTCTGGAGGAAAGCTGCATTCTGGTGGTGGACTATGTTGATGGGAGCAAGAGCAACAGAGCAAAGCTAAGTGGAGTTATCCCTGTTTGTGACTTCCCTTATGTGTGTTTCAGTGCAGTGGTGGGTTTAGTTTCTGCACCGTCCATTTCACTAGAGAGGGCTAGGTGCAGGGCGAGCTAGGGTTCTTAGGTTCCAGCTCGGCGACAGGTGCGGAGCCTGTATAGGGACTGTTAGGAGTGTAGAGACTGGCTCAGGGGAGTGTAGGAGGTCTCCACGTCCCCGTTCCCTATCGCAGGGCCCTCCATTGTATCGGTTTCCCTGGTGTTTACCCTTATTTAAATTCACCTGCTGGAGGTGGTGTATCCGGCTGCACGTTATATTATTTAAATTCTCCCTACTGGAGGCGGTGTATCCAGGGTCACATGTGTGAGTCGGAGATGAGCTGATCTAACCTCTCTCCGAACAGGCGGCCACATTGGTATGGTAGCACTGTCAATGACTTTTTTGAAGCTGAATCGGCCTGCCATGTCCTTAACCATAGCGCTCTTCTAATAGAGATTGCATTTGCGGCTGCAAGTGCCGTGCAGTTGGCCGCATCTAAAGATGCATTAATCAAGTAGTCCCCCGCATGGCTATCTGATTTGGGATTTCTGACACTTCCGCTGGTAGGTCTAGGTCCTGCAAGGCTTTATTCAAAGTTTCTGACCAAGAAATCATGGCCTTTGCTACCCACGTTGCTGCGAACGAAGGAGAGAGTGCTGATCCTGATGCCTCAAACACTGAGTGAGCCAAGTTCTCTATGAGATGATCAGTGGGATCCTTAATAGAAGAACCACTAGGCACAGATAGAGTTTTCGTAGCCAAGCGCGAAACTGGTGGATCCACCGTTGGGGATTCCGTCCACTTGTTACGGAGATCCGGGGGAAAAGGGTACTTCACCTCGAGTGCCCTCTGACCCGAGAACCGCCTGTCCGACCGTTCTCTGAGTCTTTGCACTATGTCCTCAAATTCAGGGTGAGTGCAAAATACCCTATGGGGCCGCTTGACACGCTTAAATGACACCTTATGGCCCGCAGCCAGAGTGGAATCATCCTCAATCCTGTTACGAGCTCATTTTCTCCTTCACCTTTGATGTCCGATGAACTCCCTCTGCTGGTGAAAGGAGGTAGTGAAATTGATTTGGATGGGAAAAAACTGTCATCTGAACAGCTGGAGTGTGATTGGACATCCGGAATCTCTGAGTGGATATAAGACCGCCGACGCCCTGCTGGGTTGCTGGTGATCCTCTCTGCTCTGAGCTCTGGCCTCCAGTTTAGTCCTGTCTACTAAAGCTAAGTTTTTGCTCTGCTATTGTTCCATGAGATTTTGTCTGGTTTACTTAGTGTTTGTGTTCAGCCAGCCCTGGTTGGGACTGGCTGAACTCCATTTTTGTCTCTGATCAGTTGATCTCTTTTCTCTGTTTTCAGAATATACCTGAGTGCTGATATAGTGATTTTTCAGGGCCTTTTCTATCAGACATGTTGGACATTATTTTTGGCAGGGTTTTTGCGTGATTGCAGACAGTTGCTTTTCTTTCCTGTCCTATCTAGTTAGTGAGGGCCCCATCGTTTGCTCAGCCTGTCTTTCTGTCTGTGTTTGTGTTTTCATCTGTTTTTACCGTCAATACATGTTGAGGGTTGTCTATTGCTTTGGGGTCTGCTCTGGGGCAGTTTAGACTTCCCCTTTCTTTCTTTAGGTTTATTTAGTTCTCCGGCTGTGAACGAGATGTCTAGGACCACCGTAGGAACACCCCACGGCTACTGTTAGTTGTTGTGAATAGGATCAGGGGTCTGCAATCCGCTAGCTACCAACCTCTCCGGTTTTCTGGACTTAGCTTGTATTTTTGTTTTTTCCTCCTCCGGTGACTCATTCATAACAGAATCATCAGCCATACCGCAGATTCTAGGGTACTCAATAGCAGGAAAGAATTGTAAAAAAAAAAAAAAGTGTCAGAATTTTTTTTAATGTATATTTTTTCCTCTTTTTCTCTGGGGCCGTAGGAGGAATTTTCTTAATGGAGATTAAGCAACTGTCTGATCGTGTGGAGCAGCTGGCTGCGGAAGTGCGGTGAATTTCCGCCTATCTTGCTCATTCACATGCTGCTGAACCAAAGATTCCTACTCCTGATGTGTTGTTTGGGGATTGGTCTAAATTTTTGAATTTTAAGAATAATTGTAAACTATTTCTTGCCTTGAAGCCTAGCTCATCGGGGAGCTCTGCGCAGCAGGTTAAAATTGTCATCTCTTTGCTGCGCGGCGATCCCCAGGATTGGGCATTTTCTTTGACACCTGGTGATCCTATTCTAACTAATGTGGACGCATTTTTTCAAGCCTTGGGGTTGTTGTATGATGAACCTAATGCTATTGATCAAGCTGAGAAAGAACTGTTGGCACTGAGCCAGGGTCAGGATTCTGCAGTATTATACTGTCAAAAATTCTGAAAGTGGGCGGTCCTTACTACCTGGAATGATGGTGCCTTGGCAGCTCTCTTTCGGAAGGGTTTGTCAGAAACCGTAAAAGATACTATGGTGGGATTTCCTGTTCCCTCTGGTCTTGACAATTCTATGTCATTAGCCATTCAGGTTGATCGGCGTTTACGTGAACATAAAAGTACACGAGAAATGTTGCCACCTGTTGAACAAATGTCTGAACCTATGCAATATGACAGAGTTTTGTTTAGGGCGCAACGTCAGGAGTTCAGAAGGCGTAATAAGCTGTGTTTTTTCTGTGGAGATGCCTCTCATATGATTTCTGTCTGCCCTAAACGAGAGAAACGTTTTGCACACACATTTGCTGTGGGTGGTGTTCAACCTAAGTTTCTTCTGGCAATTACTCTGATCTGCTCCCTGTCCACATTTTCCGCTAAGGCTTTTGTGGATTCGGGAGCAGCTCTGAACCTGATGGACTTGGATTTTGCTAAACGTTGTGGGTTTCCTATGACACCTCTGCGGACGCCTATCCCTTTGAGGGGTATTGATGCTACTCCTTTGGCGATGAAGAAACCTCAGTTTTGGACCCAGGTGGTAATGCGGGTCGCCCCAGACCATCAAGAAAATTGCAGATTTTTGGTGTTGCATAATTTGCATGATACCATTGTTCTGGGATTTCCCTGGTTGCAAATCCAAAATCCAGTTTTGGATTGGAAATCTGGGTCTGTGGTGAGTTGGGGTTGACGGTGTGCTCTTGGTGACGCTCCTGTTTTCTCCACCTCTCCCCAGTCGCATGATGTTCCTGACTATTTGGCTGATTTTTATGATGTATTTAGTGAGAATAAGTCTGCGTCTTTGCCTCCTCATAGGAGATATGACTGTGCAATTGAGTTGAGCCCTGGGTGTAAATTTCCCAAGGGTCGACTTTTCAATTTATCTGTACCCGAGCACGAGGCTAAGCGATCTTATATTAAGGAGTCATTGGAGAAGGGTCATATTAGACCATCCTCTTCACCCTTGGGTGCTGGGTTTTTTTTCATGGCCAAGAAAGATGGTTCATTAAGGCCTTGTATTGACTATCGTTCCCTCAACAAAAGTACTGTTAAATATCAGTATCCGTTACCCCTGATTTCTGATCTATTCTCCAGAGTTAAAGGTGCTTGCTGGTTTACCAAGCTTGACCTCAGGGGGGCGTATAATCTTATTCGCATTAAGCATGGGGATGAATGGAAGATGGCGTTTAATACTCTGGAGGGACATTGAGTACCTGGTGATGCCTTTTGGGCTCGCTAATGCCCCTTCTGTCTTCCAGTGCTTCATGAATATTTTCCGGGACTTTGTGGATAAATTTTTGATCATCTATCTGGATGATATTTTGATCTTTTCCAGGGATTGGGACTCTCATGTGGAACATGTTCGGACTGTGTTCCGGATTTTGAGGGATAATTCCCTGTATGTTAAGGGATCGAAATGCCTTTTTGGTGTACAGAGGATTTCATTTTTGGGATTTATTTTGTCTCCGTCAACTATTGAAATGGACCCGGCCAAGGTACAGGCCATTTATGATTGGGTTCAACACACTTCTTTGAAGGCCCTCCAGAAGTTTTGGGGTTTTGCTAATTTTTATCGTAAATTTATAGCTAATTTTTCTGGTATTGACAAACCATTGACTGATTTGACTAAGAAGGGTGCTGATGTGCTGAATTGGTCTCCAGAGGCTGTTTCTTCCTTTCAGGAGCTGAAGCGGAGGTTCACTTCTGCTCCGGTTTTGCGGCAACCTGATGTCTCACTCCCATTTCAGGTAGAGGTGGACGCTTCTGAGATTGGTGCAGGAGCTGTTTTGTCCCAAAAAGATCCAGTAACATCTAAAATGAATCTCTGTGCTTTCGTTTCCCGAAAGTTCTCCCCATCCGAACGCAACTATGATGTGGGGAATCGGGAACTGTTAGCCATGAAATGGGCATTTGAGGAGTGGAGACATTGGTTGGAGGGAGCTAAACATTAAGTCGTGGTCCTTATTGACCACAAGAATTTGATTTACCTTGAGTCGGCCAAATGCTTGAATCCTAGACAGGCTAGGTGGGCCTTGTTTTTCACACGTTTTGATTTTGTGGTCTCTTTTCTTCCGGGCACTAAGAATGTCAAGGCAGATGCCCTCTCTAGGAGTTTCTTTGCTGATTCTCCTATTGTGACCAAGCCTGCCACCATCTTAGGTGAGGGGGTAGTTCTTTCTGCCATCTCGCCCGATTTGAGACGTGCTCTGGAAGAGTTTCAGGAGGACAAACCTGAGTGTTGTCCCATTGGAAAATTGTATGTTCCTGACCAGTGGAGGAAGAGAGTAATGTCTGAAGTTCATTGCTCCGCATTGGCTGGTCATCCAGGTATTTTTGGTACTAGAAATTTGGTGAGTCGATCTTTTTGGTGGCCCGCCTTGTCTTGTGATGTCAGGAATTTTGTGCAGTCCTGTGGGACCTGCTCCCGGTCTAAACCTTGTTCTCTCTCTAGTGGGTTGTTGATGCCTTTGCCGGTCCCCAGGAGGCCATGGACCCATATTTCAATGGATTTTATTTCTGATATGCCTGTCTCTCAGAGAATGACTGTTATTTGGGTGATTTGTGATAGATTCTCTAAGATGGTCCATCTTGTACCACTCCCTAAGTTGACATCTTCCTCAGAGTTGGTGCCCTTGTTTTTGCAACAGGTGATTTGCTTGCATGGGATTCCTGAGAATATTGTGTCTGACAGAGGAGTTCAGTTTGTTTCTAGATTTTGGAGGACTTTTTGTTCCAAGCAGGGAATTCAGTTGTCCTTCTCCTCTGCGTTTCACCCTCAGACCAATGGGCAGACGGAGAGAACAAACCAGACTTTGGAGTCTTATTTGAGATGTTTTATTTCTGCTGATCAGGATGATTGGGTTTCATTTTTGCCCTTGGCCAAATTTGCTTTAAATAATAGAGCTAGTTCTGCCACTTTGATGTCACCTTTTTTTTTGTAACTTTGGGTTTCATCCTCGATTCTCTTCAGGGCAGGTGGAGTCTTCTGCCTGCCCAGGTGTTGACACTGTGGTGGAGAGAATGCACCAGATCTGGGACCAAGTGGTGGATAAGTTGTCTCTCTCCCAGGAAAAGGCCCAGCGGTTTTCCAACCGGCATAGGACCATTGGTCCCCGGTTTAAGGTGAGTGATATGGTTTGGTTGTCATCAAAGAATATCTCTATGAAGGTGGCTTCTCCAAAGTTTAAACCTAGATTTATTGGACCTTACAAGATTTTGGAGATTCTTAATCTGGTTTCTTTTCGAATGGCTCTTCCTGTTACATTCAAGATCCATAACGTGTTTCATAAGTCTCTGTTAAAGAGGTTTGTTGAGCCAGTAGTTCCTGTGGTGGCTCCTCCTGACCCTGTATTGGTTGAAGGTAATGTGGAATATGAGGTTGAGAAGATACTGGATTCTCATCTGGCTAGACGGAGACTCCAGTATTTGGTTAAGTGGAAGGGTTATGGCCAGGAGGATAATTCTTGGGTCTCTGCATCCGATATTCATGCCGAAAGCTTGGTTCGTGTTTTTCATCGGGCCCATCCTGATCGCCCTGGTGGCGTGGATGAGGGTTCGGTGACCCCTCCTCAAGGGGGAGGTACTGTTATGAACTCATTTTCTCCTTCACCTTTGATGTCCGATGAACTCCCTCTGCTGGTGAAAGGAGGTAGTGAAATTGATTTGGATCGGAAAAACCTGTCATCTGAACAGCTGGAGTGTGATTGGACATCCGGAATCTCTGAGTGGATATAAGGCCGCCGACGCCCTGCTGGGTTGCTGGTGATCCTCTCTGCTCTGAGCTCTGGCCTCCAGTTTAGTCCTGTCTACTAAAGCTAAGTTTTTGCTCTGCTATTGTTCCATGAGATTTTGTCTGGTTTACTTAGTGTTTGTGTTCAGCCAGCCCTGGTTGGGACTGGCTGAACTCCATTTTTGTCTCTGATCAGTTGATCTCTTTGCTCTGTTTTCAGAATATACCTGAGTGCTGATATAGTGATTTTGAAGTCTAGTGACTTCAGGGCCTTTTCTATCAGACATGTTGGACATTATTTTTGGCAGGGTTTTTGCGTGATTGCAGACAGTTGCTTTTCTTTCCTGTCCTATCTAGTTAGTGAGGGCCCCATCGTTTGCTCAGCCTGTCTTTCTGTCTGTGTTTGTTTTCATCTGTTTTCACCGTCAATACATGTTGGGGGCTGTTCTATTGCTTTGGGGTCTGCTCTGGGGCAGTTTAGATTTCCACTTTCTCTCTTTAGGTTTATTTAGTTCTCCGGCTGTGAACGAGGTGTCTAGGACCACCGTAGGAACACCCCACGGCTACTGTTAGTTGTTGTGAATAGGATCAGGGGTCTGCAATCCGCTAGCTACCAACCTCTCCGGTTTTCTGGACTTAGCTTGTATTTTTGTTTTTTCCTCCTCCGGTGACTCGTTCATAACACAATCCCCAGAGTCTGGTTGACGGCTCCTATGAGACTGTCAACCATTTCCTGAGCACCTGGTGTATCTAGGTCAAGGGGTATATCCGAGTCATAGTCAGAGCCCTGCTCGCTATCGACTGCTGGCGACGGGGAGCGAGAAGCAGAGCTCACGGATGCCGAGGCACCGGATGGACCAGGATACGCCTGCCTGGAGTGAGAGTGGCCCCTGCAGGCTGGAGGCTCCTGTGAGGTAGAGGACCCCTCTAAGACAGGAGAGCCACTGTGTCTGCCCCTATCTGGGGCCCGAAGGGACTCGATTGCTCTCGCAAGTGACGCCATAGATTGCGACAGTGATAACGCCAATTCCGGGGGACTTGGTACCCTGGGCTCGGTCACAGGGGAGGGCTCCTGAGTGCGTTTGGACTCGCAAGCTTCACATACCCGCTTGGTCTGCGCCTGCGGAAAAGCCGACTGACAGGAGATCCATGCAGCGTATAGGAACGTATGTGTCTTAGATTTTCCTGACTTGTTGTACCTGTCAGGTCTCCGTGCTGACAAAACCTGCCGGGGGAGGGCGCTTTGTTCCCGATAGCGTGGCCTCTCAGTGGAACTGGGGGGCAGCACTTACCCCGGTCCTGTGTCCTCAGCGTGCTGCAGGCTGGCCCCCGGAAGAAAAAGGATCCTGGGGACGGTCTTCTCTTTGCGGCCTAGTTCCGGCCTAAATCCGGGGCCTAAATTTCCTCCGGCGTCTTCCCAGGCCACGGGGGCAGGGCCACCGTGACGCGATGCCGGGGACTTCCGGCCGCGGCCTAGCGCCGGCTGAAGCCGCGGCCTCGATTTATTCCCCCATCCGCCATGGGGGGGGGCGGGCGGAACCGCCGGACCTCCAGAATCACGACGGAACCGGATCCCCGGATGCTACAGGAGCCCTCCCTGGCCATATTCCTCAGGTAGAGGTGAGGGGGGCCCTATTCGATAAGGACGATGCAGGCCCCCTAGCTCCATCTAACCCCTTGCAGGGGTGAGAAGGACCATCCGCCACCTTGCCCCCCGCAGTCCTTAGCATTGGTGGGGCAGCGGGGGCCGCACGGACTACGCTTGTGCCTCTGTGCAGCGTAGGGTTTCAATACCCTAGGGTGGACAGGGCTAAGTCCGGAATCATGTCCCATGGCGCGGGAGAGGATACGTGGAGGGACACTCACATGTGCTCGCCCGTTGCTGGTTTGGGGAGATCGGACCCCTTCCATAGGGTCCGTCGCCCGTATCTCACCTCCGTGGTCTGACTATATCCCACGGTGCGGGAGAGGATACGTGGAGGGACACTCACACGTGCTCGCCCATTGCTGGTTTGGGGAGATCGGACCCTTTCATAAGATCCATCGCCCCATCTCATCTTCATGGTGAAAAAACGGAGCATCCGGAAAAAAATCCCCGTTGCGGAAGAGGATACGTGGAGGGACACTCGCACATGCTCGCCCGTTGTTGGTTTGGGGAGATCGGACCCTTTCAATAGGGTCCGTCGCCCCTGTTTTATCTTCATGGGGAAAAAGAAAGGGAAAAAAAAAAATCAGTCTTGAGACAGACCAACGTATGCCTCCAACAGATACTAAGCAAAAAACTTGTTTCCGCCCCAATCGGGGCGAGGGTGTATATGGCGGAGGAGGAGCTAACCTTTTTTTTCACTTAGTGTCAGCCTCCAGGCGGTAGTAGCATACACCCACAGTACCTGTGTCCCCCATTGAGACGAAGGAGAAATATGCAAAAGGGCTTCTCAATATGGCAATGTATATTGAATAAAATAATTTGATGGTTGACCGATAGTTATGCCCTGCATGTTGCAGCTCATATTGGCTGATACGGTCTTTCATTTTGGCCACACATATTCAACCAACAATTTTTCTTTGAAAATTGTTTCAAGCAAGAGAAAAAGATATTTCATTCAACTATCAGACAAAATAATCTAACATGGCCAACTTCAATTGATTGGTCAGCTACAATGATCATTCATTGTTACATTCTATCTGACAAATGTTTATTATGATTTATTAAATTATTAATATGGTTTATTATATCATCTATTTTTGACAACTTTAGTGTGCTGTGTATATTGGCACTTTTATTGAAATGACTATGAATATTGCATTATATTAATGCATTCATGTCCATTTTGAACACGTTCCTATCAACTCTTCTCACACGTTACATATAAAATTAACAAGACATAATTAAGCATCTTTTATTAACGACTTTAAAAGCAACGAACACTAAGAGAAAGGAAACATAGAAATATGCATTACCTTACCAAAACTTCTGTTTCTTACATGGGTATTTTGGCAGTTTTTTAAATTACGTAACAATTATACAACAACACAAATGTTTACACTTGGTCTACAATGTATACAAGGTTCTCTAAAAAATAAAACATAGTAATTATTGACCGTCTTCATTGTGGTAACAGAATTCATATCAAACCAATGGTGCTTTTATTCTCTTGAATATGTAAAAATAAAGCCAAAGGATAGATGGACTCTGTGTTTAGTTCTGACTAGTTATTACCTACTCAGCCATTCCTCTATTCACAGTACTAACCCAGTGGAGTCTTGTAAAGCACAAATATAGTGGGGCTTCAAGTCTACAAAATAATTCATTTCTGAGGTCTGCAGGCTCTTTTTCTTCATAAATGGTGACCATTTATGATCAGAGATCATGGGCTACTAAAAACTTTAGATGTCGGACAATACATTGATTTTTTTTAACTAGCTAATATAATTTTTTTACCTTATTTCATATTTTATGGCATAGCGATAGACCTACTGATCTGATACTATCCTTTGTCTTTCTCAGTTACCATAATCAGAAGATTCTTTAGATGGTTTACATCATCACAATTATTGAACCTTTAATGAAAACATATTTGATAGTACCAGCAATAAAGTTCAAAACTGATAAGTTTACATAGTCAGCAAATTAAGGTTTCTGTCCATAATGGACCAATCATTTCTGGCTAAAATGATCCGCCAAATGGTAAAATGCTCACAGGACTTCCAGCTGGTTGTAGAGCTAGGCTTTAATTGATAGCATAAGCAATGGAAATAACGGATGGCTTACTGTCGTAGGAAGAAGAATGATGGATGCCAACCTAAATAGTAAGTGATTTATTAGTCAACACATTTCAAAGCATATAGCTTCTTCATCAGCACAATCACCATTGTGTTTGTCCTGATGAAGAAGCTATATGTCTCGAAACTCGCAGAATTAACCCACCTGTTTTTTTCCATTGCTTATGCTTTAATTCCTTGTGGGTCTGTAGCAGCCTCAAGCGTTTTTAGCGGTTGTGTGTACACAACTCAAACCGGGTGACCACAATTATGCTATTTTCCTCCATAATTGTTTTCCCGGATAAGACCCTATTTGCGCTTTGAGTCTCTCCCTTAGGCCGGAATCACACGTGCGAAGAATACGGCTGAGTCTCGCAAGTTAATACTCGTCACTGCCGCCGGCACTCAGGAGAGGAGTGTGCTGCTCCATGTATTGCTATGCGGCCGCACGTTCCAATCCGAGTGTCTGTGGCAGTGCCGGGTATTAACATGCGAGACTCGGCCGTATTACTCGCATGTGTGATCCTGGCCTTATGCTTTAATTTATGAAAGGACCTGGAAGTTAGTTAGTGTTCATTTCCCCTACAGCCCTACCACATGGGAAATGAAGCATCACGTTTCCCATTGAAATCAAGGTTTTTTTCTTACTAAGAAATGCTCTTTGTAGCCTCTTTCCGGTCTTCCTAATAGATGATGTTCCCAAACAGAGTATGCCCTTGAGGACATTTAAAAGTTTGTGATCAAAGCCAAACATCCCCTTAAAATAAAAAGTAAAAAATGTGTTTAAGGATGAACAACAGATTTCATAGGATAATTTTATCTTTGCATTTCCATTGGGCAAATATTTATTTCTAGCTATGTTATTTTTGTTCGGAATATACATTTACTACTATACACACGTGGTCAAAATTGTTGGTACCCCTCGTTTAATGACAGAAAAACTCACAATGGTGACAGAAATAGCTTGAATCTGACAAAAGTAATAATAAATCAAAAATCTATGAAAATGAACAAATGAATGTCAGACATTGCTTTTCAACCATGTTTCCATAGAATTAAAAAAAATAAAGCTCATGAAATAGGCCTGGACAGAAATGATGGTACCCCTGAAAATAATGTGACAATAGGGACACGTTAAATCAAGGTGTGTCCACTAATTGGCATCACAGGTGTCTACAATCTTGGAATCGGTGAGTGGCCTGTATAGAGGGCTACAGATACTCACTGTGCTATTTGGTGACATGGTGCGTATCACACTTAACATGGACCAGAGGAAGCGAAGGAAAGAGTTGTCTCAGGAAATTAGAAAGAAAATTATAGACAAACCTGTTAAAGGTAAAAATTATAAGACCATCTCCAAGCAGCTTGATATTCCTGTGACTACAGTTGCACATATTATTCAGAAATTTAAGCTCCATGGGACTGCAGCCAACCTCCCTGGACGTGGCCGCAGGAGGAAAATTGATGACAAATCAAAGAGACAGATCATACTAATGGTAAAAAAAGAACCCAGAAAAACTTCTAAACAGATTAAAGGTGAACTTCAAGCTCAAGGAACATCAGTGTCAGATCGCACCATCCATCGTTGTATGAGCCAAAGTGGACTTCATGGGAAATGACCAAGGAGGACACCATTGTTGAAAAAAAATCATAAAAAGCCAGACTGGAACTTGCCAAACTACATGTTGACAAGCCACAAAGCTTCTGTGAGAATGTCCTATGGACAGATGAGACAAAAATGGAAGTTTTTGGCAATGCACATCAGCTCTATGTTCACAGATGGAAAAATGAAGCATATCAAGAAAAGAACACTGCCCCTACTGTGAAACATGGAGGAGGCTCTGTTATGTTCTGGGCTGCTTTGCTGCATCTGGCACAGCGTGTCTAGAATCTGTGCAGGGTACAAAGAAATCTCAAGACTATCAAGGGATTCTAGAGAGAAATGTGCTACCAAGTGTCGGAAAGCTTGGTCTCAGTCGCAGGTCATGGGTCTTGCAACAGGATAATGACCCAAAACACACAGCTATAAACACCCAAGAATGGCAAAGAGGAAAACATTGGAGTATTCTGAAGTGGCCTTATATGAGCCCTGACCTAAATCTTATTGAGCATCTTTAGAAAAAGCTGAACCATGCCATCTGGAAAAGGCAACCTTCAAACACGAGACAACTGGATCAGTTTGCTCTTGAGGAGTGGGCCAAAATACCTGTCGAGAGGTGCAGAAGTCTCATTGACAGTTACAGGAATCGTTTGACTGCAGAAATTGCCTCAAAAGGTTGTGAAACAAAATATTAACGTTAAGGGCACCATCATTTCTGTCCAGGCCTATTTCATGAGATTTATTTTCTCCTTCGACTCATTGGGGGACACAGAGACTGTGGGTGTGTGCTTCTGCCGTCTGGAGGCTGACACTAAGTATACAAAAAAAGAGTTAGCTCCTCCTCCGCCGCATACACCCTCGCCCCCAGACCGGGCGTAACTCAGTTTTTTGCTTAGTGTCTGATGGAGGCACACGCAGTCTGGAGCTCCAGACTAGATTTTTTTTTTTTTTTTTTGGCCTCTTTCTATGAAGATAAGATAGGGGCGACGGATCCTATAGAGAGGGTCCGATCTCCCCAAATCATCAACGGGCGACCACGTGTGAGTAGCCCTCCACGTGTTTTCTCTCCCGCACCGAGGGACACATCTGGGACTTTTCCCCAGACAACCATTTTTCTTTGTTATTTTTTTAAAGAGGTGGCAACGCGTCCTAATAAGAGGATTCGGTTCCCCATAAACCCCAGCGGGCGAGCAAGTGTGAGTGATCCTCCACGTTGTTACTCTCCTGCAACGTGGGAATGCATTAATGCCCCTACCACCCCTAGGTAGGAGACCAGGGGTGGTCCTCTAGGCGCAGGTGAGAAGCGTCGAAGACCGGTGCAGTAGCCTCCCCCTCCCTGCCCAGGGATGGGGTTGAGAGCACCACAAGCCCACGGCGGCCCGGCTCACCTTTTTTGGTGATGGGCGTGGAGTGTGGCCAGAGCCCCGTTGGCGGCCGCGGCCCCCGCTGTATGGTGAGGTCCGAGGTTCCGCCCGCCCGCCCGCCGACTTCCGGGGGTAGCCGGAAGCCCCGCCCACTAACTTCCGGGGGCGGAGAGCGGCGGGCGCACACAGTTACCGGGGAGCTCCCGCCCTCCTCCCTCGAACGCCGCACGTGTAGTGCGGCCAGAAGCCCCGTCGGCGGCCGCGGTCCCCGCTGTATGGGGAGGTCCGGAGTTCCGCGCGCCCGCCCGCCGACTTCCGGGGGTAGCCGGAAGCCCCGCCCACTAGCTTCCGGGGGCGGAGAGCGGCGGGCGCGCACAGTTACCGGGAAGCTCCCCGCCCCCCTCCCCCTCCTCATTTCCTCGCGAAGTGCGGCCGGAAGCCGCCGCCTATCTCCCGGAGTGCGCCGCAAGTGCCCCGGCGAGTAACGCCGCACGCCCCGTGGAAGAGACGCAAGGTGGACATTACCGGTGAGTGAGTGCAACCCCGTTTCGAGTGCCGCACTAGTGGTCAAGGAAGGGGTTATCCTCCTCCTCCTACCCTACCCTGCAATATGTCTGGCAAAGGGAAAGCTCATTCTTTCCTATATGCTGTTTGCGTTTCCTGTGGGGTCAGGCTGCCTAAAGCGCAGCCGGGTAAATTTTGTGAAGCCTGCGAGTCGGAGCGAGCCCAGGAGCCCCCCATTGTTGCAGAGCCCAGAAGTCAGGACCCCCCAGAATGGGCGGTGTCTTTATCACACTCTATGATGTCCCTTACAAGGGCAATTGAGTCTCTTCGAGGCCCGGGCAGGGACAAGGATGGTGGTCTGCCAGCGGAAGACAGCTCGTCCATGTCTCAGGACCCTCCGACCGTTAGAGGCCGCTCCAGCACCAGACAAGCTCATAGCAAAAGAGCTCGTTCCCCGTCGGCCGGACCCTCTGGGGCTTCGGCGGCGGGTATTAGGGCATCGCGTTCCCCGTCGCCGAGCTCAGGAAGCGAGCAGGATGAGGGCGAGGAGGAGGGGGAGGAGGCCTAGAATCCAGAAAGCCTGGGATACCAAGACTCGGTGGACAGCCTCATTGAGGCAGTCAACCAGACATTAGAGATCGAGGACGATGTGTCCATGGCCTCAGGTCACAAGGTCTCCTTCAAGAAGACCAGGCGACCGCATAGAAGGTTTGCCACGCATCCGGAGTTCGAGGAGCTAGTCCAGAAACATAGGGAACACCCGGATAAGCGTTTTGCAATGCAAAAAGCGCTGCAAGCAAAGTATCCGTTTCCTCCTGAACTCCATAAAGGATGGGTGGAGTCGCCAGTAGTGGACCCACCGGTATCACGTTTGGCATCAAGATCGCTATTGTCGATACCCAGCGGTTCTTCTATCAAGGACCCAACTGATCGCCTTATTGAGGGGCTTGCCCGCTCGGTGTATGAGGCAGCGGGGTCGGCCCTGGCCCCCTCCTTTGCGGCTACTTGGGTGGCGAAGGCCATGGTTTCATGGGCGGACGCTCTGCATAATGCCCTCCAAAACAGAGATCTGCCTGCGGAGGTCTTGGAGGTTACAAATCAGATATCAGGGGCAAGTGATTTTCTCGTCAGCGCCTCTCTGGACGCGGCCGAGTGTTCTGCTGTGGCAGCAGCAAATGCGATCGCCGTTAGGCGAGCATTATGGCTGAGATTGTGGAAAGCGGATTCTATCTCCAAAAAATCCTTGACCTCATTGCCTTTTCAGGGCAATCGGTTGTTCGGTGAGAAGCTTGATAAGCTTATCTCAGAAGCCACAGGGGGGAGGAGTAGTTTCCTCCCGCAGCAGAGGACTTGGCCAGCATTCAGGCAAACACAGATGCGTTTTCGGCCTTTTCGTAACCCCTGGAGGGGGACTTCGGCCAGAGCATCCACCTCCGCAAATGATGGTCAGATTAGGGAAAGGCAAACCTCTTACAGAGCCAATCCGCTGGGCAGAGGCCGAGGCCGTTTGCCCAGAACGAGGGGGGCCAGATCCCAAAAGCCTCCAGCAAAATGACTCGAGGCGCTCCGTACCTACGGACGACAGAGTGGGCGGACGCCTACTAAGGTTCAGCCACGTTTGGGTCGCAGTGGCACGCAACGCTTGGGTGGCAGAATTGATATCGTCCGGGTACAAGATAGAGTTTGTCGGACCCCCGCCACGGCGATTCTTCCATTCCCGGCTTTCCGGAACAGTATCGCAGGCAGAGGGTTTGTTACAGGCCATAACGACGCTACGGCGCAACGGGGTCATTGTCCCAGTGCCGAAAAGCGAAGAGACACAAGGTTTTTACTCCAACCTGTTTTCGGTCCCCAAAAAAGACGGGACAGTAAGACCAGTACTAGATCTAAAAATCCTGAACAAATTCATCAGAGTCAGGCGGTTCCGGATGGAATCCCTCCGTTCGTTCATTGCAGCCATGGATCCAGGGGAGTTCCTGGCCTCGATCGATGTGCAGGATGCATATCTGCACATTCCGATTTTTCCTCCACACCAGAGGTTCCTGCGTTTTGCGATCGGAGGGCGACATTTTCAATTTGTTGCTCTGCCCTTCGGTCTGGCCACTGCTCCCAGAGTCTTTACGAAGATAATGGCGGTGGTTATGGCCATCCTGCATGCTCGGGGCATAATGGTACTACTTTACCTGGACGACCTGTTGGTAAAGGGGCCGTCGTTTCAGGCGTGCCAGGAGAATGTCAGTATCACGCTGGATACCCTGGCCCGGCTAGGCTGGTTGATCAATCGGAGCAAGTCGTCCTTGGTTCCAGCCCAAAGAATCGTGTTCCTAGGCATGATTTTCGACACCTCCCGGGGGCTGGTGATCCTCCCTCAGGACAAGGCGCGAAAAATCAAGCAAGGAGTACGGAACCTTCTGCAGCCGGGCACCAGATCCATCCGGTACGGCATGAGTGTGTTGGGCAGAATGGTGGCGGCAATGGAGGCAATCCCGTTTGCCCAGTTCCATCTCCGTCCGCTTCAGCATGCGCTCTTGTCAGCATGGGACCGGAGGCTGCTGTCTCTCAGTCATCGGTGCAAGTTGTCTCCGCTGGTCCGACATTCACTCCGGTGGTGGACTCGCGACTCGTCTCTGGTCCAGGGGAAACCTTTTCCCCCGGAGCAGTGGTTGGTGGTGACGACCGATGCAAGCCTGCATGGTTGGGGAGCAGTTTTCCAGAGTCACACAGCCCAGGGGCGGTGGTCCATTCAGGAGATAATTCTCCCGATCAACATTCTGGAGATACGGGCAATACGATTGGCCCTGCAACATTTCCAGTGTTTCCTGAGACACCGGCCGGTACGCATTCAGTCGGACAATGCTACAGCAGTAGCATATGTCAACCATCAAGGGGGCACGCGCAGCCAGGCAGCCATGCGCGAGGTCGGGCTGGTACTGCGTTGGGCAGAGAAGAACCGCGTGGTAATTTCAGCGGTGCACATTCCGGGAGTCGAAAACTGGGCGGCAGATTTTCTCAGCCGACGGAGGGTCGCGGCAGGGGAATGGTCCCTGCACCCCGAGGTTTTTCAACAGATCTGCCAACGGTGGGGGACACCAGACGTGGACCTTATGGCATCCAAAGAGAACGCCAAAGTACAAAGGTTCGTCGCTCGGTCCCTCGACCCGCAGGCAATCACAGCAGACGCTCTGGTGCTTCCGTGGAGCCAGTTTCGTCTCCCGTACTTGTCCCCCCCGCTACCTCTGCTTCCAAGAGTCATCAGAAAGTTAAGGAGAGAGAAGGTTCCAGCAATTCTGCTGGCCCCAGACTGGCCTCGGCGGGCCTGGTATGCAGATCTGGTTCAGCTAGTGGTGGATGTACCCTGGCGTCTCCCAGATCGGCCGGACTTGCTGTCCCAGGGGCCGATCTACCGTCCGAACTTAGGGGCCCTGTGTTTGACGGCGTGGCCATTGAATCTTGGCTGTTAACACAGGCAGGATTCAGGCGCGATGTGGTAGCCACGATGGTGAGTGCCCGAAAGCCTTCCTCGGCGAGAGTATATCATCGGACTTGGGAAGTTTTTTCCGTTGGTGTAGGGATCGCAGAGTGGCTCCTCTGGTTTTTTCGATCCCCAACGTACTGGTTTTTCTGCAGGCAGGGCTGGACGCAGGATTGGCTCCGAGGATCTCGGCTCTGTCGGTGCTTTTCCAACGAAAGGTCGCTTCGGTCTGGCAGGTTAGGACGTTTATGCAGGGGGTCGCACATTTAGTACCCCCCTATAAGGCGCCGACGGAATCATGGGACCTGAACTTGGTGCTCAGGGCCCTTCAGGAGGCTCCTTTCGAACCGTTACAAGAAGTCTCCTTACCTTACCTGTCCAGGAAGGTCGTTTTTCTGGTAGCTATTACGTCTATTAGGCGGGTTTCGGAATTGGCGGCTTTATCTTGTAAACCGCCGTTCCTGACCTTTTATAAGGATAAGGTAGTTTTAAGGCCAGCTCCTCCCTTCTTGCCGAAGGTTGTCTCTGCATTCCATATCAACGAAGACATTGTCTTACCCTCGTTTTGCCCGGCACCAGTGCACAGGGTAGAAAAGGCATTGCACACCTTGGATCTGGTAAGAGCTCTTAGGAGGTATGTGACAAGGACAGCTCCTTTCCGCCGGACAGACTCTCTATTCGTGATCCCAGAAGGGCGGCGGAAGGGGCTCGCTGCGTCCAAAGCGACTTTGGCCAGATGGGTTCGCCTGACGATCCAAGAATCTTATGAAATTAGTGGCACGCCGATTCCGGCAGGGATCAAGGCACACTCGGCTCGAGCAGTGGGTGCCTCATGGGCACTGCGACACCAAGCTTCAGCGGAACAGGTGTGCAAAGCAGCTACCTGGTCCAGCTTGCATACGTTTGTCAAACATTATAACGTACATACCCAGGCATCCTCGGATGCAAGCCTAGGAAGAAAGATTCTCCAGGCAGCAGTTGCGCACCTCTAATCAGGGGCGCAAAATAGCATGGATTGGGTGAGCCAAGATCCCGCCCAGGGACTGCTTTAGAACGTCCCACAGTCTCTGTGTCCCCCAATGAGTCGAAGGAGAAACATGGATTTTTGTGAGTACTCACCGTAAAATCCTTTTCTCCGAGACGCTCATTGGGGGACACAGCACCCACCCTACTAGCCAGTTGGCTTTTGCTTATTTTGAGTTATACAAATCCTTATGTAAGGATCAGGGTGGTCCCTTTTCCAGACGTATAATTTCTTGCCTGAATTTAAGGCGCGTTCTCCTACTGCGTATGCACTAAACTGAGTTACGCCCGGTCTGGGGGCGAGGGTGTATGCGGCGGAGGAGGAGCTAACTCTTTTTTTGTATACTTAGTGTCAGCCTCCAGACGGCAGAAGCACACACCCACAGTCTCTGTGTCCCCCAATGAGCGTCTCGGAGAAAAGGATTTTACGGTGAGTACTCACAAAAATCCATGTTTTTTTTTAATTCTGTGGAAGCATGGTTGGAAAGCAATGTCTGACTTTCATTTGTTCATTTTCATAGATTTTGTATTTATTATTTAACTTTTGTCAGATTCAAGTTATTTCTGTGACCATTGTAGGTTTTTATGCCATTAAGCGAGGGGTACCAACAATTTTGATCACGTGTGTATATTTGATAATGCATCATTGCAACTTGAAGATCATAAGATAAGAGGGCCACTCAATGCAACACATCACAAATAAATAACAATAAAAAGGTTAGTCTTTTTAATTAAGCAAGTAATTAATCAAGTTGATTTCACGTTTGCTTTTCTGCTCTCTTGCAGAATCTGCCAATCTAAGCATTTGTTTTTTTCTCCTTCTCTCCGTATTAGCTCTACAAAATAAAAATATTTTCCTGCAAATGTGAAACATATAATATCATAAATATCCTAAATTAGAACTTTAAATCACAACGTCAATGTGTTCAAGGTCGCATTATTAATTTATGAATCTGATTTTTGTGCTGTAACCAAATATTAACATATATAACTAATCCAAGATGCCACTGATTTTTTGTTTAATGACTGAGGCTACGTTCCCACCATGAGCTTTTTGATGTGCAGAATTTTCTGCACCATTTTTGCTCCCATTAAGTAAAATAACTTTTTTTTTTTTTTTTAAAAATACACAGCATAAAAAGCTCACAAAAACCTCATCATGGGAACGTAGCCTCTATGGAAATGTTATCACTTAATTTAGAGTGTGAATGGGTGGGAAAGTGATGAGTTGTTATAGCAGCATTTTATGTTTTACAAAATATCTTACCTCCAGTTATACTACCGAGTTATGGAAAGCAGTTTTATAATCGGAGGTACACTTTGATAAACATTACCATTAGATAAGCAACACTTATTAAAGAATACATACCGTGCCTTATAAGAACAGTACAGGGGCTAAAAGTATATGTGCTCAATTAGCCCTGACCCATGTAGACCTGCAACACTCTGCTGGTGCGGATCTGGCAGACGCTGGAGAACGGTGCACTATGTAACATGATGCATTTGGATGACCCTTGAACGGCCCAATTTCCATAGCAGAGGGTCTGTGTCTCTTCTATGAAAGACTAAAATCTACATTATCTTCTATGGGGTGTTGTGACAATGGCCCTTGTTCTTGAAAAGTCAATGTAAATGCTGGTGAACACCCTAGATTACACTTTTAGTACAACTTAAAGGGGTATTTTCCATCTCTGAGATCCAATCCCTATATACAGTAAGTGTAATAATAATATTAGCAACTGCATCCAATTAGAAATGTAGTATAGTTCTCCTGATTCGCGTTGTCGCTCACACAGTGTGCAGTAGCGGAGATAATCCATGGTTACGACTAGAGATGAGTAAATATTTCAATATTTGGTTCGGATTACCGTCACCATATTTGCAATCTTCGCCGAACATAGCCGAACACCACTGGAGTCAATTCAAGTACAGATGAGCCAATATGTTCGGAAACAATCGTCAAACATAAATTTGGCACAAATATGGTACACGAAAATGGGAAATTCGGATTTGGCGATCATTTTCCGAATATATTCGCTCATCCCTAGTTACAACCACTAACTGTCACTATATGAGTAGTCGTAACCATGGATACCCTAAGCTACTGCAATGCCCTGCACACGATGTAAGCGACAAAGCAAATCAGAAGAACTATACTACATTTCTAATTGGAGATATTTGCTAATATTATATTATTACACCTACTACATTTTGGGATAGGATTTTGGAGATGGGAATACTCCTTTAAGTGTGTGAGTAAAATTAAATGTAAGTTGTGTATGCAATGCAGCTGACAGTGTCACCCGTAGCCTGGATTTGTTGGCTAAACTTTTCAGGAATGAG
The DNA here is from genome assembly GCF_039654945.1 of Dendrobates tinctorius. NCBI lineage: Eukaryota > Metazoa > Chordata > Amphibia > Anura > Dendrobatidae > Dendrobates > Dendrobates tinctorius. The sequence goes on along the minus strand of NW_027361684.1, from coordinate 33,025,291 downwards.
TTGTGCTGTGCACCTTTGTGCTTTTGCTACAAGAATTGAGGAGTATAAGATTTAGATGTTCAGAGTCATTGTGTGTGAATCAACAGGAAAGAAACATGGTGGGGACCAGGGGTTTCCAAAGTGTGGCAGCTGCTGACAGTCTCTGACACTACTATTTTATTGCCAAACTTGCAATATACGACTATATTTTAGCCATTCTGATAAGGACTGGAATTATGTTAGCAAAACACTAATCCATGTTCAACACATGATACACCGGTTTACAATAAATGTATCCATTTAGACAACTTGGAAAAAAGTTTTTCAGGACCCTGGTACAGAGGCTACTTCAAGAGTCTGTGGCCACCGGATAAAAGCTCTTCAAATTTCTCCTATATGTCCTCATCCCTGGTATCTCTTTTAATTAGTACACCTGGTGCAACATCACGCGTGCATTGTGCCACAGCCACTGTTGTATTGGGCTTACTATTCAGAAGAAGGGCAGGGGAAGTTGACATTTAGTAGAAGTTCAAAGGGCTTTGGTACGCTGTCCAAGGACTACCGATACGTTGCAGCTTTACCAGGGTCCGGATAATCTTTTTGCTCAACTCGAGTATTCAATAATCTGCAGTAAACTTTATAAACAACTGGACTTCAAACCGGTAAGATGGGGTATTAACTACCAGCCATTGCCACTGGACTCCATGGCACAAGTTTCTCATCTCTTGGTTAATACAGTTTGAATTCTGTTGTTGGTCTGGCTTCTAATAACATTAAATGGCTTACTAATAATTATTGTAGGCCATATTACTCAAATTATAAATGTGGAAAATTATTAGTGCTGTGATTTAAAATTGCATTTTTCAGTAAAAAGAATATTGATTTTCGACAGCTCTTGTCCTACTCCGAGACCCATCAGTTTCATGGTAGTCTTCCGTGCTTCCATTTGATGATTCTAGCAACAGCTCAGCGCTGTTGCTTCGACTTCTTACACCTAGAGTCCCTTCCACTCTGTGATATGCTGGATGGGGAGTGGAAGATGAGTTTTCTGGAGGAGTTACAGGTTGGATGTTTGTTCCACCAGAAGTAGAAAAGTAGTGTTGGGATTGGGTTTCAGTCCTGCAGATTTGTTGCTGGAAACCAACACTAGAAGGTCCAGGTTCTTAAAAAATAATAAAAGACTGGGTTAACAAATGATCAGTTGTACCGTTGTAATCAAAATTATTCAACCCCCATTGTAAATTAACTAATTAATTTAATAGCAAAATTTACAAATGTTCTGCTGTTTGCAATAAACTAATGAAACAAGAACAATTTAACTAGTTTGACACAACTAATATACCAAGTGGTCTGTCAATATTTAACCCAAAATGCTTCTTTTAATTACTGCTGCAGTTTCAGAATTGTTCATCCCCTTTATAAGCGTCTTTAGTACTTCGTACAGCCACTCTGGCTGTTATGACCTGCTGTAAATATGATGCATAGCCAGACACCAGCTTCTGGAAGTGTACCTGAGGAATCTTGGGTCATTCTAGAGTCTTCTAGGCCTTGGTGGACATTGAGGTATACTTGGACCCATTGTCTTGATGGAAGATCCAATGATGCCTAAGAGTTAGCTTCCTCAAAGAAGACCTGATATTTTCTCCTAGGTATTTCATGACTGTTGAGTGAATAAATCTTACCCTCCACATGAGGCAGGTTTCCAATGTGAGAAAAAGCACAGCAGTCCCAGAGAATCAATGAGCCACCACAATGCTTCACTGTAGGCAGGGTGTTCTTTTCAGCATACGCTTCATTATTCCTCCTTCAGACAAACTGAAGATCTATAGACTTGAAAAGCTCCAATTTTGTTCCATTGTTCCACAGAATAAAATCCCAAAACATCTGTGCCTTACTTTAATGGTTTTGAGCATATTTGAGCTTTAGAGAAATCAGTTGTTATATTAGTTTGGTTGAGGTATTAAAAACTGTTCTGGTTCGATTGATGTATTGCACAGTGCAGAAACGTTGTATATTTTGCTAATTAACCAAATTTTGGAGATTAATAATTTTGATTGCAACTATATACATGTTTGCTGCAAAAGGTATGGGTTGTTTGTAATTATGCTACACAGTTTTCAGACCATGGGTAGTCAACCCAACATATTGTGAGGGGTCTCAAATGCAACCCTTGACTACAGCGCGTTTCCAAGGTATAGACACATACATATAAAGCTTTTTTATTTTACTAAGGATTGGCTGTAAAACAAAATCCTTCCAGGTGTGCCTTTTAGACATGAACATACCCTTAATGCCCTGAAAAAGAAGATTATGGGCAGAGCACTGAAATTCTAGAGCACTCTTATATGATCACTGTTGTGGGAAAAGTGAGGCATCTTAACAATATATCTACACGTAAGGGATGAACGTTTTGGGTAGAAGGGTTCATGTGGACCCCGGGCTGCTAGTCAGGCATCACTTGTGCCAAAAGATTGGACCAGAAATGCAAAAATAACATAGCATGACACAATGTACAAGTAAAGAATATTTTCCTGTACAGGTTCCCATGCAGCTCATGACATTTGCTCTTTAGGACCTGGACAGGCAACTATGTGAAAGAAGCCACTGGCACTAAAACTCTCATGGATCTCCACACCAACAGGGACCTGTAAACCTTTAGAGTTGGGCTCACATCCCTCCATGACAAAGCAGAGTTTTCAGCTTTACTCTAGAGGGTTACTGTAAAGCAGACCAGCAAGTCTTACCGGCTGATGGGTTCTGTGCAACAACATAACTACGCAGAGTGATGTCCGCAGAGCCACCAGATTCCAGAGGTATTGGATGGGAGTGAAAGTGTTTCAGCATATCAAAGATGGTCTGGAACCAAAGATGCTGCACATGACACTGACCATTCTCATTCAGAGACAATCGCAGGTGCTGAGAAAAAAAAAAAGAACAGCACTTAAAACCTGTACAATTATTGATTGAAAAGCCTTTTCATCGTACTAAGGGTGTGTGCACACGTTGCGGATTCTGCTGCGGAATTTTCCGCGCGGATTTATCTAAATCCGCAGGTAAATCCACAGGTCAAAAGACCTGCGGTTTATCTGCAGATTTTCTGTGGATTAGCCTGCGGTTTGACACCTGTCATGGAGCAGGTGCTAAACCGCTGCGGAATCCGCACAAAGAAGTGACATGCTGTGGTTTTGAAACCGCAGCAAATCCGCGCGGAAAAATCCGCAACGTGTGCACTGTGGTTTTCATTTTACATAGACTTATATGGTACTGTACAACGCAGCAGAAACCGCTGCGGATCCACAGAGCCAAATCCGCTGCGGATCAAAAAAGTCATGAAAATATCAATTTTAAGATATGGATTTCTATGATTAGAGTTAAGGGGTTATCTTTATGATTGCCATGTTTTAAAGTAATAGCACATTGCTAGGATATGCCATCAGTTTATGACCATTGGGTGTCACATCCCTGGGACCTCCCATAGGTCGGACCCCCACTGATCATAGAATGATGGCATATTCTAGAAATATGCAATCACTTGACAGTATTATCCCTTTAACAATGACCGTTACATCTATGTGTGATTGATTAGGCACCAGCAATCTACATCATGAACACATTTTCTACATATATACAATTTTGGTAGACTACTAATTAAAATGATAGAATTGCTGCATGTATTTGGGATTTGCTTTCTTTGCTTCCAACAGACTCGCTGACAATTCACCACATTGCTGCAGCCTTCAGAAAAATATGGAAAGTTTAGTTGTTAAAACATCAACGATTAAAAAAACCCCAGAAAACAGGTTTTGTTATATTGCTTACTAAAGCGGATCTGTCAGATTTCACAGTATAAGCGGCATACAATAATTTTTTCAGACCTAATGAGACTGGTATACTTCCTTTGAAAAATCAATGTCAGAATGGCTGCATAATCCTTGAATTAATATTTTATGACCCCAGAAATAGAGTTTGAGTTAAAAATCAATTCAGTTCTTACTCTCACCGCCTGACTAATACCTGCAGCTTGTACTTTGCAGTGTGAGATCTCAGCAGCGAGGAGGGACACTGATTTGTAGACATGCACACAATCTGGTACATGTGGGGTGAAATACCTCTTAGCAGCAGCCCATGCAAACAGGATGAGGACTTTCCAAGTACTTGTTTTTTCCAAGACCTGAATCGGAGTGCTGGACTTTACTTAGATTGTTCTAAATTTGCTCAGTTCACATTGCTGCACACCCGATTTTGTTAGCTAATGTTTCTTACTATACAGAATAGTGAATTATAATACAGCTATAATAGCTTGGCACACACTGCTGCTAACACAGTATATGACCATAGGCAATGTATGAGGCAGCCAATACCACAGTCTGGTATCATACCGCCAGACACCTATGACATGGCTTATCACCAGGAAAACAAAAGAATGAGAAGGTTAAAGGGTATCTCCAGTTTTGGAAACCACCTCTCCTGTAGTTGCAGTTTGTTAGAAAAAGAAACAAACAAGCAAAAACCTATCCTTTTCTTTCCCTCCTTGGATCTTGCGATGAACTTCTACCACTGTCCTGAGACTTTTATTGTCTGCAGCGCTCACGTCATCTTAACGGTGCTGCAGCCAATCAGCGGCTCAGTGGCTTGTATCGTCAACTTAGGCATAGCCACTCAGCTCAGTTATTGGTTGCAGCGCCGTCGACGTGATGTACGCACTGCAAACAATCACAGAAACCGGGAGCATCAGCGCAGGCTCAGTGCTGGACCCGGTGAGGGTGAGTAATGAATAGGTTGTTTCTCTAAAGAAAAAAAAAAAAAAAAACTGCAGCCAACGAATGGATTTTACGGAAACAGAAACCACTTTTAAAATCCAATTCTTCTAAACACTTGTTTCGCTTAAAGGTCGAAGTCAAGTAGCTGTAGGTAGTGATGAACGAATGTGCTCAGATAAGGTGTTATTCGACCATGCTCGAGTGCTAACAGAGAGTCTTTAGCATGCTCGAATAATATGTTCGAGTCCCCGCAGCTGCATGTCTCGCGGCTGTTTGACAGCCACAACACATGTAGGGATTACCTGTTTTTTAGGCAATCCCTGCAACTGTTGCGGCTGTCGAACAGCCACGAGATAAGAAGCTGCGGGGACTCAAACATTTTATTCGACCATGTCGAAGACACTCGGCTAGCACATCACTAGCGCTAGGCTGTGCCCATACACCCAGAAAATACTGGAAGACAATGTAAAAACTGGTAGGATTTACTGACAGCACTATAATTTGCATGGCCAGATAGAATAGAAAAAGCTGAAGGGGACACAGCTTCGCTTTACGTGGAAGGTCTCCAAACTGTGCTACCGGTGGCCCAATCCTAGAAGGACTAAAAATGTATACAGTTGACAGGATGGATACTAGACATATCCCCCCTACCTGGCAGCTAAAAGGGCCAGAGACTCAATCACCTGCCAGTTCAGTAGGATGTTTGTGTCACTTACAGGAGACAGATTCTGAATTAGAACCAACAATGGTGGTCAGAGTGGAAAAATCCAAGTCAGAAGATAAAAAAGACATAAAACTGGTCTCATGAGCTCACAAACAATTCACGTCAATGTAGGGTAAGACTACTCTCTAATGCTAAGGATTAGCGTGGGGAAAATATAAGTATTGTTTTTAAGAATCGGAAATAGAAACTGTGATTTCTGAAACAGATCTGCACATTGCTTTTCCATGCGGTATCCGAGCAAAATGTTAGCCAAGCTGTAGAATTTAAAATCTGTAACGCAATTATTATTCTGCACAGAAATAATATAGAAGATACGCCGGTCAATTGCATTAGTTGTCGAATTTCAAAGGATTTTCTCGGCACTTGGATGTGGTACCCTATCAGAATCCTGAATGTAAGAACTTGGCCTGAGTAGGAAACCTGACCAATTACTTTATGAGGAGCATACTTAAATTGGGATTTAACCAGAAAGTTTTGATCCTGAACGGCGCATACGTTACTTACGGCCTCTTTTGCTAACTTTTCAATAGATCGGAGGACTTATTCCATAGCACACTTGCCTTTGCTTTGCCTTGAAAGTTGAAAGTGAGCACATACTCTCCTGGACGCGTTTCACTTTGCCTGACGACAAACAGTCCGTGACTCCGAGTTCCACCCGCGAGCACAAGCTGGGCGGCCTTTATTCTTGACAGCGTCCCATGGAACCATGGATACTCCAACAGATTTATCTCTGCGTCTTTCTCCCCTTCTTCACCTAATGCCACAAAGGTTTAAAATAAGTAATTTCATCATTAAAATACCACTGTAGTTGATTGACTTGCATTATGCATTCTCCAGGGTTTTATGGGATTCTTCACTTTAAGCAGAACCTATTTGTTAGAAGGGGAAAACCCGGAAGTAAGTTTTTAATTTCCCTGAAGCGCCTCCACAGGAAAAATTATTCACTACACTATGTCCATCCAAATGAATAGGATGTCTGTGTAATACAGGACAAGTGTTACCACTCGGTTTGCTCCGTTCTTCAATGTGATTAAGTAATAACGATTCTAATCAGTTGACCACCTTCTATTTACTTACAATTCCCCAACAGGGAATATGAATACAGGTTCTAAACTGAACAAGCCCTTTAAGCCGAGGAAATCAAATTACAGATATGACTTAAAGGACAATTTTATTTGCATGCTGTACGTAGCAAAAAAAAAAAAAATGGCGCCTTATTGAAGAACAAAGGTGTACAGAGATGAGCCGGCACTCAGTAAATGAGCATTTGTAAGAATGCACAATCCTTATAATGAGCTCATGTAACCATATTGTTGATCAACTGACAAACTAGCAAAATACTCATTCGTTGGGTGATTGGACCATTGGGTGAAACATCAGCAGCAGGAAAGTCCCTACAACAAAAGGTTTCAGTGCCTGCAGTGTCAGGTCCCAGCATAAGGACCTCAAATCTAAGTCCGGGATCACACATGCGAGAAACTCGGACGAGTCTCGCATCTTAATACCTGGCACTGTCACCAGCACTTGGGAGTGAAGCGTGCTGCTGCATAGAAATACATGGAGCCGCAGGCTCCGCTCCCGAGTGCTGGTGGCAGTGCCGGGTATTAAGATGCGAGACTCGTCTGAGTTTCTCGCAAGTATGATCCCGGCCTAATAAAGACGAAAAACACACACTCGCTCCAAGAAAAGACAACTATGAAAAGCTTTATTTACCCAAAAACATTGCAACGTTTCTGACTTTGTCAAGAGCTGGGGCTTGAGAAGACCCAATACTTGGGATGAAATGTTGTGGCGTTTTTGGGTCAATAAGGATAAGTGCACACGTACTTTTTAGCCCTGCGGATTTTTCCGCGCAGAATTGAAGAAATCCGCAGGTCAAATGACCTGCATTTTTCCTGCGGTTTTCTTCCTTTTATTCTTGCGGTTTTCTTGCGGTTTTTGTGCGGATTTGGAGAATGGAGCAGGTGGAAAACCGCACAAAAGAAGTGACATGCTGCATATTTTGAACCACAAGAAAACCGGGCGGAAAAATCCGCAGCGTCTGCACAGCGTTTTTTTTTCCAATTGACTAACATGCTACTGTACATCACAATGCGGATATGCAACGTTTCTGTGCGGTAAAATCCGCTGCGGATCCGCTGGATATCTGCACCGTGTGCACATGGCCTCTCTTCATAGCAGATTTTTCTTGGCTTTAGTACTTTTGATTTTTTTTCATTTTTAGGATAAAAATCATCATTTCTTCACAGCACGGAAATTTGCTGCCAATGTCATGATACTGTACGGTGGCAGAACAATCATATTAACGATCATTCTGTTCCCATCAGTTGTCATAAGACTGTGTAAATAGGCTGGTAATAGAGCACCAAATCGAATTGGTTCCTCCAAAAAACAATTTTATTGTATTATGCAAACAAGGGTGCTCAGTGCAATCTTGGTATGGATAATGCCTGTGTACAGCATTCCTATCCACTTGCTTAGATTATGGCCAATCCTGCTATGTTGATTGACAGATTGAGAAAGTTGTCTAAATGTAAGACGTATGTGTGCATTGTTCCCTGCGCATAAGCGAAATGACACATCACTCTCTCCTTGCTGCAGTCATGGCTCGGTTATAGCTAGGTAGTGAGCAATGTCAGCTGCAAGAAGACAGTGATTTGTGTGCCCACTCGCACACTGACGTGATAACAGAAAAGCAGGGCTGCGCTGGCATCAGAGAATCCTCACAGCGTGCAGTGTGTGTGATGAGCGGATTCACAAGTCTGCAGTCACATAGTATTATTCTAGACTTGTAGGGTCGACAAGCCCTTTAATCTGAACAAATTTCTCCAACTTTCAAATCACAAACTTCAAATTTTTAAGGACAGGGGGGGAAAAAACATTTATTTTTACGGAGTTTCCAGGAATTTGACAGTTGGCAACCCTGAAGGGAGGTCGAGTGATGTCAGCAGTGCGTAGAGAGTGATGTGTGTGCTCACTCCTGCCTTGAAGTGATAGCAGAGGAGTCAAGTGATGTCAGCAGAGAGGAGAGAGTGAGGAGTCTTCTCATTTTTGCACAGGGACAGTAAAGTGATGACATAATGGAGGTTTATCTTCATCCAGCGCCAATCAATTTAGAAGGAGTAGCTGTAATCTAAATAAGTGGGTGCACAGAGGCATTTAGCCACGACAAGGGCTCACTGAGCACCCTCATTTGCATATTACAACAAAGTAGTTTTTTGGGGGAATAGATTTAAAAAAAAAAAAGTAACTTTTTTATTATTGCTCCACGTGCTCTACACAGATCTCTTCTCTGGGAGACAGACAAAGATTGCTAGATGTGGGTAATGTTGGCCACACATCATATGGTGCAGTTAACATTAATTATAAATTATAACCTAAACTAGTTACAGCAGAGCAGCAACCCATTTTAGTTCCATATAGTTAGTTATTAATGATCTTTTATAGCCAGTTCATTGTTTATTTTTTGCCTTTCCATTTTGAGCTCATCTGCTGCAGCCAATTATTTTTTCTTTTTCTTTTTTTAATTAAAAGCACAATCCGAGTGACCGTTACTGAGATTAATCGATTTCTAATTAGCTGCTTCATGTACCTGCCCCTTGGTTAGATGCCGCAGTCTCCAGGGTCTGCAGAAAGTTCTCTAGAGGGACGTGTATCAGGTGGTCTGCTGAAGCATGCTCCCGGCTCCGGATCTGAGGAGTTACAGCAGGTGGCGGATGAGGAATGGCAGACATTGCAGAAACATCCTGACCACACATTTCGAGTGGTCGGTAAGATCCTGATACAAGTAGAAGAATATCATGCTCAGTGCATAATGCATGCACCACATTTTACATATTTCATTTACTGAAACCCATCATACATTTACAAGCTAAAATGACGAAACTAAGGCAAAAATCATATAGAAACCACGGAATAAAATATGTAGCAATGGCTCCTAATACAATGAAATATATTGGTGCATACAACGAGCCTAGTTTCTCTCATCCCGCTGAATTGTGACTGCGCTGTAACAGCAGAGCACCATCCTGGATCCCATATGTTCTGTTTATGGATCCTGCACATACAGCTGATTACAGGATCATTAATCTTTCTATAACATGGCCAGAAATGAGAAATGTTATTGCTTTCCGCTGTGAAGGCCAAAAACTAGACAGATCATATTAATATTCATGGTTAATTACAAGTATGGCTGCTGTGAGGTCTGACACTACTCTGGTTAATCATAGATACAAACAGACTAATGAGTTTATCTTCCCGCTGCTCATCCGCTGTCTGTGCTCTTACTATAAAGTTGGCCATACACATTACATAGATGCCGCCTACAAATTAGACAGTCAGCCGATCCTGACAAAATTGGCGGGTTTGGGCTTTTTTATCTACATTAAGGCCTCTTTCACACATGTGTCTCCGGTACGTTTGGGGACAGTTTTCACACGTACCAGAGATGTACCAGAGACACGTACACATGTAGACCCAAATGAATGGGTCTGTGCACATGTCAGTGTGTGTTTCCACGGACCGTGTGTCTGTGGACAAAACACGCTGACATGTCCGTTTTTTTAACGTCAGCACGGATGGCAAAACGTCCCGCACACGGAGAACACACATTGATGTGCTCCATGTGAGACGCATCGGCACCGGGGAATAAGCGCTACAGTAAGCAGCTCATTCAACAGTGGTTTTCAGCTGGGATGGTCACGTCTTGGCACCGTCCAGGTTGAAAACTATTTAGCCCCCAAATAGGGATTACGGCGTGGGATACAACGACGGACAGGTATGGTATATTGTTTCTTTTTAATTTTATTTTATTACAGGAGATCGAGGACTTTGCTGGAATTAGGCGACGCAGTAAGTATGGTTTAATTGAGATTAATAACGGAGTCTGTCATTTTTTCATTTAAAGGATTTTATTCTGGCTGTCTCTATTTAAAATATAACTAAAGGATTAGTAATGGAGAGGTGTCTTATAGATCCGTGGGCTTGGTGTCACCTGACAATACAAAGGTGACATCAACCCCACAAATATTAACCCCACTTGCGACTGCTACAGGGCAAGTGGGAAAAGCCGGGCAAAGCCCCAGAATTGGCGCATCTTATAGATGTGCCTTTTCTGGGCAGCTGCGGGATGCTATTTGTAGGCTGGGGGGCCTATATCAATGGCTCCTTACCAGCCTGAGAATACCAGCCCCCAGCTGTGAGCTTTAACAAGGCTGGTTGTCAAAAATAGGGGGGAACCCCATGTCATTTTTTTACATAATTTATTTAAATAATTTAAAAAAAATAGAGTGGGAACCCCTCTATTCTTGATAACCAACCTTGCTGAAGCTGACAGCTGAGGGTTGCAACCCCCAGCTGTGAGTTTTGCCTGGTTGGTTCAAGAAAATAGGAGGGAACCCACACCAGGTTTTTCATTCATTTATTTAGATATATCGCAGGCGGCGGCTGAGGAAAACCCTGATCATCCACTCCTGCTGTCACTGTTATTAGTAGGCAGTAATTGTCGGATGATGGGAGTAATTGTCCCAAAAGCCCCCACCTGCTGTCATCATTCTGACTTTAATATAACTGTCATCATTCTCCTTTGCTCACGCTGATTGCCGGCAGAGCAGGGAAAAATGATGAGAGCGTCTTCAGCACCCGCAGCCGGGGAACAGCGCTTACTGTAGTACTTCTTCCCCAGCGGCCATCCAATTAAAGATAATGGCGTAGATTTGGTTGTTTGTGACCAATGGTAAGTACTGTATTTTTTGGACTTTAGGACACATTATTATAAGCGCACCCCAGGTGTAGTTATCATAAAATAGAAAAATATGTCTCCTAATAACTAAAACTAAAAAAAGAAGTGGAGGGTCAATATCACTGTATTAGGGTAGACTAGAAAGTTCGTATAGCTACTGTTAGTGGTATTCTGCAGCATATGTATTATACATGTAGCTTTACAGCACACACACTATGTATACTCTATGCATACATATACACAACATTGCTGCATGCATACTCAGCTTTACTGTAAATACACATACAACTCTGCTACATGTACATGTGTACACACAAAGTGCTGCTACATGCAAACATACAGTCGTGCTACATACATACACAAGCCTGTTACATTCATGCACACACACAGCTCTGCTAGATAAACAAAAACACACATTTTAAGTGGTGTTTGTTACCACATTTTGATGTTCCTTCCAGGTGTGACACTGATCACGAACAGAAAAGTCCTTAAATTAAACAAGTGTGGCTGTCTCTCCTGTCCTGCACTGATCAGACAGATCAGTATCGGGCTGGAGGAGAGAGAACTACACCACTGCATAGTTCTCTCACTAATCGGGAAGGTCGCCATGTCAGCACTCGCCTCGATCACAGGACGCAGCCTCCAGGCAATAATACACAAACACGTATAGGAACAATTTTTCTTGCCCACAGTGCACCTTATAGTCCAAAAAAATACAGTATATAAAATGTGATGATCTAAGGACTGAATTACACAAAATTATTTTTAAAATATCACTGATGAACTTTTAACCAAAATCTTCTTGGATGTGCTTCAGACGCTACTACGTGATTGTGTATAAAGTATAAAATAAATGTATGCAGGATTCTGCTCGTCCTGCAGCTGTACTTGCATGCTTAGCTTCAGACTATTTGTAATGACTAGTACACCCTGCGCTGTACCGTCAGCTGAGCCACACACGTAATAGCGCCCTTATCTTCTATGGGTTTTCATGTTGTGGCTGTTGTATGAAGCTGACACCACGTAGTCATGCAGTGCACGATTTTAAAGGTAACCAGTCTCTACTGGCAGAATCATGCATCAATTAGCCAATGCACAGCGGTTTGCTTTTTGGCCATATGCAGGAGCTACAGGCTGAAAACCAACCTTAAATGTACATCCTACCAGGACAACTCTGGACTGGAGAGCAAACGGTGGTAACAGATCTCTTAGCTGTCACCCCCAGCATCTGCTCAATGACAGGGGAAAGCTGTCTGCGGGGTCACATTTCCCATACAGTACTAGCTGAAGGATAAATACAGTAGTATAAGGTGCCTATCCAAAAATAAATAGGCGACAGTGTATTTACCATGTTCTTCATTCTAGTTTTTGGCTAATAAAGGGTGTTCTGCATGTGGCACCCTGCCTTTCTTTAGGAAGAAGCAAGGAATAAGTCATGTGAGGAGCAGAGAGCCTGTGGATGGTGCTAGTCACTACCTAGGTCACTGACTTTACAATGCTTTTTTTAGTACAGGCTGTGTTTCATTTTAATCAGCATCATAGAATAAATCCTTACCTTCAGCAAGAAACTCACAGCTACATGATGAGACGCGACTGGGCAGACATGCGCCCTGCTCACAAGAAGAAAGTTCAATGTCATCTCCACTATCTCTGCAAGGAAAGACGAGAATTACCTGTGTTCCTAATGTCACTGGAGATTAACGTATTTTCAGGATCATAAGACGCATTAACTATATGTTGAGAGAATAACAATCTACCATCTCTCCTACTAAACAAAATTCTAATGTGACATCCGACATGGCGACATTCCCTATTGTTGCATTTGTTAATATTGCCAGTCTAACAAAACAGAAAAATGCCAATATTCCTGTAAAAGATAATTATCGGCAATTATAAAACTATAATTGTTAATGCTTGGGCATTTTAAGGTTAAAGAGGTTTTCCCACATTAAAAAAAGTGTTCCTCAAAGGATTGCAGTCATGTTAAAGAACAAATACAGATAGTACCCACCGCCTTTCTGTCTCGGTGTTTTGGAACATCACCGCTGAAACCAATCACTGACCTCAGCAATTCTGCTGATATAGACAACCTGAGATGCTGAGCTCAATGATTGGCTGCAGCAATGATTGGCTCCAGCAGTGATGTGCGCTGTAGTTGTGTGATGTCATCACTGCAGCCAAAACACAATTCAATGGTATAGAGCCAACCCTGGACCTGAGGAGGGCAAATACTATGTGCGTTTGCTCTTTTAAATGTCTGTAATAGTTTGGGGATATTTTTTTTTTAAAGTGGAAAACCCCTTTAATCATTTTTTACAGTCAGAAACAATCTATAATACTTGCTTTATATCACATTCTACTACACGTAATTTCTTGTGACAGTAATATTCATGATATGTAAAATACAACAAGGAAATAAATAACAGATTCAAGAACACCCAAAACTACCAAGAGTGCATAGTAAATGTAATATAATGTGTGGGTACTGTAAGGTAGCGCTTGTCTTTAAGGTCGGGGATACTCGCTTTGCAGCCAAATAACCAGATCCGGCACGGATTTTCCATAAAACAATGACAGTCCATGCAGTTTATTCAGGAATCATAAACCCAAAGCAATAGAAAGTTCATATCAAACAGCATAGCGTCCATGACAGAGCTCCACTCCGTTAACCCATATTTCAATGGATTTTATCTCGGATATGCCTGTCTCTCAGAGAATGACCGTTATTTGGGTGATTTGTGATAGATTCTCTAAGATGGTCCATCTTGTACCACTCCCTAAGTTGCCATCTTCCTCTGAGTTGGTGCCCTTGTTTTTGCAACAGGTAGTTCGCTTGCACGGGATTCCTGAGAACATTGTGTCTGACAGAGGAGTTCAGTTTGTGTCTAGATTTTGGAGGACTTTCTGTTCCAAGCTGGGAATTCAGTTGTCCTTCTCCTCTGCATTTCACCCTCAGACCAACGGGCAGACGGAGAGAACAAACCAGACTTTGGAGTCGTATTTGAGATGTTTTATTTCTGCTGATCAGGATGATTGGGTTTCATTTTTGCCCTTGGCCGAATTTGCTTTAAATAATAGAGCTAGTTCTGCCACTTTGATGTCACCTTTTTTTTGTAACTTTGGGTTTCATCCTCGATTTTCTTTTTCTTCAGGGCAGGTGGAGCCTTCTGCCTGCCCAGGTGTTGACACTGTGGTGGAGAGAATGCACCAGATCTGGGACCAAGTGGTGGATAAGTTGTCTCTCTCCCAGGAAAAGGCCCAGCGGTTTTCCAACCGGCATAGGACCATTGGTCCGCAGTTTAAGGTGGGTGATATGGTTTGGTTGTCATCAAAAAATATCGCTATGAAGGTGGCTTCTCCTAAGTTTAAGCCTAGATTTATTGGACCTTACAAGATTTTGGAGATTATTAATCCGGTCTCTTTTCGGTTGGCTCTTCCTGTCACGTTTAAGATTCATAATGTGTTACATAAATCCTTGTTGAAGAGGTTTGTTGAACCAGTAGTTCCTGGGGTGGCACCTCCTGACCCTGTATTGGTTGAAGGTACCATGGAGTATGAGGTAGAGAAGAAACTGGATTCCCGTCTGGCTAAACGGAGACTCCAGTATTTGGTTAAGTGGAAGGGTTATGGTCAGGAGGATAATTCCTGGGTCTCTGCCTCTGATATTCATGCCAAAAGATTGGTGCGTGCCTTTCATCGGGCTCACCTTGATCGCCCTGGTGGCATGGATGAGGGTTCGGTGACCCCTCCTCAAGGGGGAGGTACTGTTGTGAATTCATTTTTCCCTTCACCAGTGAGGTCTGATGAACTCCCTCTTCTGGCGAAGGAAGGTAGTGAGGCAGATTACCAAACAGCTGAGCAGGTAGATGATGACTGGATATAAGGCAGCCGACGCCCTGCTGCCTTGCTGTGATCTTCCTGCTGGATTCTTGAAGACCAGTCTGATTTCTGCTTCTCAAAGCTAAGTTTTGCTCTGCCTTTTGTACACTTTAGTTCTGGTTTTGTTTGCCTTGTTTTTTGGAGTTCAGCCATCCCCGGCCGGGGGTGAGCTGAATTCCATTTTTGTCTCTGATCTCTGGCTCTGTCTTCAGAATATACCTGAGTGCTGATGTAGTCTTTTTGAAGCCTAGCGACTTCAGGGCCTATTTTTCCTATCAGTCTGTTGGTTCATTTTTGTATAGGGTTTTTGCGGATTGCAGACAGCAGCTTTTCTATCCTGTCCTATTTAGTTAGCTTGGGCCCCATCATTTGCTCAACCTATCTTTCTATCTGTGTTAGTGTTTTTCATCTTGCTTCACAGTCATTATATGTTGGGGGCTGCCTATTGCTTTGGGGTCTGCTCTGGGGCAGTTTAGATTTCCCCTTTCTGTCTTTAGGCTAATTTAGTTCTCCGGCTGTGATTGAGGGGTCTAGGGCACCGTAGGAACCCCCCACGGCTACTGCTAGTTGTTGTGGATAGGTTCAGGGGTCTGCAATCCGATAGCTTCCAACTTCTCTGGTTTTCTGGACTTAGCTATTATTTTTGTTTTTTCCTCCTTCGGTGACTCATCCATAACAGCAGCCACATCTTCCAGCGAGCCTTTCATACGGACCAACTGGGTCCAAGCATCCACTCATGTGACCTACCCTGGCCACCTTATATGGTCTGTAGCCTCGCCCACCGCATCACATGGCTATGACCTCATCACAGGTCCTAAAAGCATTCACACAGCTTAATTTATTTGGCTTTTTGCTATGAGAATATTCAAGCTATATGCCAGGAATTTATAGTTAGGCTATTTATCCCATGGTATACTAATAATTGAGCACATTTATTATTATTATTATTATAATGCACTAGTGGGTCTCTCCTTCTTCATGTTATATTTTGTACTTATAAGCCGATTATGTGTCCTATCACAGAGGTTTCATCAGTTGTTTGTTTTAATGTGTTTTCAATAAAATATATGTTTTATCATGAATTTGTATAGTGCTATTTCTGTTCCTGGATAATTCACACTATCAGTGGGACAGATGGGTTGTAGTATTGCATTGTGGCACTTCAAAATTATTTGTTGGATCTTGTTTCTTGATTTAACCCCAGTACATTAGTAGTAATTTTAGTCGACCCCACTAATTTCAACAGGACTCAACGAGCATTTAATTAACAACCCAAAGTCTAAAACAGTTGTGAAGCTCTGTAAAATGTAAAGAAAACAAGCATGCAATGATTAGGAAATCGCTTATATCATTTTTTTATTCACAACAGAACATAAGACACAGATCAGAAGGTGAATGGTTTTTTTTTTTCTTTCTTTGAATAAATTAACTCCTTTAGAAATTGATGGCAGCAGCAAATCTCAAAAAAATTGGGACAAGGCCATGTCTAGCATTGGGCAGTATCCCCTCTTCTCTCTACAACAGTCTGTGAAGATCTGGGAAGTCAGGAGACCAATTGCTGGAGTTTAGGGAGAGGGACATTATCACGTTCTTGTCTGATAGAGAGTTCCTGCTGCTCAACACTCCTGGGTCTTCTTTGTCAGATATTTTGTTTCATAATGCGACAAATGTCTTCTATTGGTGAAGGGTCTGGACCCCTGGAGACCAGGTCATTACCTGAATTCTTCCTCTGGGAAGCCATGCTGTTGTGATGGATGTTTAGCACTATCTTGCTGAAATATGCAAGGCCTGGCCTGAAATAGATGTTGTCTAGATGGAAGGATATGTTCTAAAACCTCTATATAATGATCAAGATGCGCAAGTTGCCGATGTCATAGGCACCAATACAACCCCATACCATCAGAGATGCAAGAACTGTGTGCTGAAAACAAGCTGGATGGTCCCTCTCCTCTCAAGTCCACAGGACTTGACATCCATAGCTTCCACAAAAAAAAAAAAAAAAATCACATTTTGAACCATCTGACCACAGAACAGTTTTCCATTTTGCCTCAGTCTATTATAAATGAGTTTTGGCACAAAGAAGATGGCAGAGTGTCTGAATTGTGTTGATATTTGGCCTCTTGAGAGAATTTTCAATGGCATTTGTGGATTGAACAGACAACAGGGTTCACATACATTGATTTCTGGAAGTATTCCTGAGCACAGGCAGAGATCTGCATGATCATATTATGCCTGCTTTTAATGTAGTACCTCCTTGAGGTCCTGTAGAATAGATGACAAGCATCCAATATTGACCGTTCATCTGGTCTCTTGTCCACATGTATTTCTACAGAATCTCTGCAGTTTGTGATGATATTATGTACTATAGATGGTGGCATATTCAAAGTCTTTGCAATTTTACAAAAAGGAACTTTTTTTTTTTTTTTTTTAAATCCTTCATCATTTTTTTTAGATGTAGTTATTCACAGATTGGTGACCTCTGACCATCTTTGCTCCTGAGAGACTCTGCCTCTCTATCATGCTCTGTTTATACCATCATGTGACTTAATTGAAAATTGCCCCTCCAGATGTTTTTCATTAGTACAACTTACTTTTCAAGCCTTTTGTTGACCCTGTCCCAACTTTTTTGTGTTGCTTTCATCAACTTCTCAATGGGGTAATTTTTTTCAAATAGAAAATGTGTAACTTTCACCTTTTGATCTGTATTCCATGTTCTGTTGTAAATAAAATATGGAGATACGAGATCTCCAACTTATTGCATTCTTGTTTTCTTTACATTTTACACAGCGTCCTGACTTTTGAGGGATCAGGGTTGTATATGGAAGTGTCCCAACTATCCCAGATGACAGATGTTAGGGACAGGCATGGTCGGGAAGGTGGGATTTTTAACATGCCCATTCCTTCATTCTCATAACAGAAAAGCTGCCTACAGAGCTGTCTGGCATTGACATATTCTTCTCTTAAATAAAATAAAATACGGACCATATAAAGACAACTAATAAATGGTCTAAATTTAGATCAGACAGTATAAAGAGGTGACAGATGAATCACACAGCGAGAGCACATTTTACAACTATCTGGTCGAATTCCCCCATCTAAAACATAGACCCCATTGTCCATGAAATTGCTACTTTCAGGAGTAGAAAACATATTCCACCATAGATGTTAATACAAATGCCCATGTTCCATGTGTCAATGTATTGTACAGAGCAGTCACATCATTGGTCACTATCATGCATTATAACTGCCACATGCAGTAAGGGGCTTAATGGCTCAGGAAAACGGAAAAGGACTTGGGAAACTGACATAATAAAATCATTTGGATTTCATCTAATTAATAATGTGGTTTTCATGTCTCTACAGCCTTTACCTACCTGACATTGAGGACGCATCCTAAGGATACTACAAAAAACTGACCAGCACGTCTGTACATGATAAAGCAAGTGTGAACAGGTGCAAGCTGCTATGACTGCATAATGTACAAACAAGAGAATACAGTGACCTCTGTAAGCACCAAGATGTATGCAAACATTGAATATATGAAATTTTAACTGCTCTACTGCTATATAGAAAAGATGACCTTTCCGTGGTTGAAGAGCTCTCATGAAATGGCCAAATTATTCCCTAACTTCCTTTATTTTTGTAAGTATTTTCTGTATAGCAGTAATGCCGTGCAAATTTCAAATATTTAATGTTTGCATACATTTTGGCGCTTACAGAGTGCTGCTGTACTCTCATCTTTCTTAATCATACATTATAAAAGCTGAAAATGAACAAAAACTGGTGCAAAACTTGTCAAATCAAGGGTTAATATATTTCCCATAACACTCACCCTGGGTCTATACAGTCCTGTATATCAGCCACCCAAGAATGCTTCTGAAGAGAATCAATGGTTTCTAAAATATATTCTGCGCTGTTCTCTACCTGAGGAGCAAAAATACATAAATCGTGTTATTGAATAATAGCATTCGATATTCAGTGAAATTATTCATAATCACATAGAATTCCCATGGAATGTGATCCTGCTATACAGTGGGTACGGAAAGTATTCAGACCCCTTTACATTGTCCACTCTTTGTTTCATTGCAGCCATTTGGTAAATTCAAAAAAGTTCAGTTTTTTTTTCAGATTAATGTACACGCTGCACCCCATCTTGACTGAAAAAAACAGGAATGTAGAAATTTTTGCAAATTTATTAAAAAAGAAAAACTGAAATATCACATGGTCATAAGTATTCAGACCCTTTGCTCAGTATTGAGTAGAAGCACCCTTTTGAGCTAGTACAGCCATTAGTCTTCTTGGGGATGATGCAACAAGTTTTTCACACCTTGAGTTTGGGATCCACAGTACACGAGTGGATGTTTATTTTTTTTTTAAGCATGTCGAGTAAGTTATGGAGACAGAATATAAAAGTGTGTATATGTGTAAATAACTTATTTGACATGCTTAAAAACAAGTAATCACAAATCCATCTGGTCTCACTTCTGATTATACGTCTCACCCTCATGCTTTACACT
Source organism: Dendrobates tinctorius (assembly GCF_039654945.1). NCBI lineage: Eukaryota > Metazoa > Chordata > Amphibia > Anura > Dendrobatidae > Dendrobates > Dendrobates tinctorius. The sequence continues at coordinate 33,005,692 of NW_027361684.1, read as the reverse complement.
GCAGTTTTTGTTAAGATTTGCCATATATAATCCCAAGGTCTCTATTTATTTCACTCACTTATATAGCGCCATTGATTCCACAGCGCTTTACAGACATTATCATCATTGTCGTCATTGGGGCTCACAATCTAGATTCCCTATCAGTATGTCTTTGGAATGTGGGAGGAAACCGGAGATCCCCCGAGGAAACCCACGCAAACACAGGGAGAACATACAAACTCCTTGCAGATGATGTCCTTGGTGGGATTTGACCCCAGCACTGTAAAGCATTAGTGCTAACCACTGAGCCTCTGTGCTGCCTCTTTATTTCTACTATAGAATGACTATAATTTCTTAGGCCTCTTTTTCACACTTCAGTCTTTTGACGACAGTTGCAAACTGTCAAAGTGTGAAAAAACGGATCCATTTCTGCTTTTCAAAAAACGGATGACCAGATCCGTGTTTTAGACGGATCCGCTGCAGCCGCCAGTGTATGAAATTTAAAGAGAGAGCGAGAATGAATGAGAGAGAATTTGGGGGGGTTAAATTACATGAATGGAAGCTGTTCCGGGCATGCTCAGTATACAAAACAGGAATTCGTTGGCGGATTCCGTCAATTAACGGTTTGCAACGGATCCATCGCCCATAGGCGTCCATGATAGCACATGGCGGACAGCGACGGATCCGTCGCGATCCGCTGTTTCAACGCAAACAAAAAATGTTTTTTAATGTCCGTCCACTCCAGACAGCGGACACCAAAATTATGACGAATCCGTCAAAAAACGGATGCAACGGATGACCATCCGTCACTAATGTAAGTCTATGGGAAAAAAACAGATTCTGCCCAAAAAAATGGCGGATCTGTTTTTTCCTTAAAATGGCAGATTTCAACTGACGTCAAAAGACTGAAGTGTGAAAGAGGCCTTAGCAGCTAAAGTGTGGTAACTGAAGCTCAGTTTATTAGTACCTACATACTGTATGTGTCTATTAATATAATGAGCATGTATGGTGTCAGTATAAGGTGATGAATCCATCTGATGACTGCCCTGCACTTATCACCCACTGAATGCAGTGATATTTGCTGGACGTATATTCATCCACTCCACTTGTTTTTGTGTTCCCATTTATAGAAATGGTTATTCCCCAAAAAGCAAGTTATCATAACTAGTTGATTGTTGTGCGTTCAGCCCTAGGGATGCCGAGATTGTGGCCTCTGTACCCTTGTCTTGAATGGAGCAGGGATTTGCATGCTTGACCTAGTCTCCATTCATTTTATAAGGGACTGCTGGAAATAGCCATGAGCGGTACTTGGCAGTCCTATAGTCAATGAATGGAGTGGAAGCTGGAAATACACACCGCTGCTCCATTCAGGACAAGACTTTGCAGAGCCCGATTCTCAGGTTCTAGAGCCCTGTTCTTGGAAAATTGGATCTTAAGGGTTGGATCCCTCAGCGATCAGCAAGATATCCCTCATACCACACATAGGGCCAAAAGCGGACACAGACAGAAGAGGGCCCTTGTGGAAGAACAGTATATGGGCCCTTTGCAGTCCAACAGCAGCTCATTATAATCCACAATTCCACCTGTTTTGGAAGTAGAAGTTGGGTCCCTTTACATCTGGGGCCCCTGTGCGACTATACAGGTTGCAGTAATGGTAGATCCACCCCTGCAAAGAGCATAACTTGCTTTATTTTGGAATCTTTAACTGTCAAGGGCCTTGTTCATGTTTTTTTGTGCTTTTCTTGCCATGTTAATATCTTTTTATTAAAATTTTACTAATTGATTTATGTTTTTTGTTGGCATATGCAACAGAAATGGACTTATTGTTTATATAAAAAAAGGTTACCTGTGCTTTATCAGTCCTGATCCAGCATGGATCATGACAAGCGGCAGTTTCCTAACTACTCGTGTCACATGGGAAGCCGGAAGGTGATGCAACTTACGGCGCTCTTGTTGTGTGCGCATGCGCCGCTGGCTATGTCCTAATTATAAAACAGCTGCTGGGTACATATATAAGATGGTGAATACACAATATTACGGCCCCTGAGGAAGCCCATGCGAAACGTGCGTTGGGGCTGCATGGTCTGACGTCACACAAGGATTCACATGGGCAAGGAGCATTCCTGCAGCGCTGTGTTGCTTTACACATTCATTTGATGTGTACCCCTATCTATACTTGGGTAGTTGGCTGATACTTTTCCCTAAAATATAGTTTATATGCTGCTATACTTAATATCTCTTGGGTTTGTTACATCTTTAACCCCTGGAATGCTGACCCCTTTTGTTTCACATAGGAATGTGATTCCCTGATCCTTATATTTATTGTGCTAACCTCAGACCTATTTCATCCGAGTCCTTCATTCCAAATTCTTTTGTCTCTATCTAATGTCTATTCTTACTGATTTTTTGTGATATGATGTAATTACAATAAAATGTTTCTATACATCTTTTAAACAGATTATTTCTAATACTTTGTCCTCCTGATTTTGCACTTTATACTTGTATATTTTGCAGTTTTCATTTTAATATGAAAAAAAAACACATCAGAGGAAAAGAGGTGGTTGGCTTTTTTTTTTTTTTTTTTTTAATTTTTGTGCATTCTCTATTTTTAGCTAAACCTGTTTTTATTTCCCATTAGTGCCAATCTTCCTAATTGGCCATGTCTGGTATTGCATGTACTAAAATGGAAATGAGCAGCTACATATCTGACAAAGGCCATGGACAGGGGTAGTGCTGTTTCTTTAAAATGCCATTGTGGTTTATTAAATAGATGCAGACGGTAACACAGCATTTACACAGTAACAATACACAGTATTTACCACATTCTCAATCCCTACCACCACATGAAGCATAAGAAGGAAACATTGCATACATATCATAAGCTAACTTTGGATATAGTAGTTTATAGTGCAGTATTATTTATGATTTCATCTAAGTTTGTTAAGAAAATGTCTGATGCTTGATCTGTGAGCCGGAGATATGTTCATGTTCGCTTCTATTTTCTTACACATATCTGATATCACATCCCCTAGATGAAGCAGTAAGCGAAACGTACGTCGGGGCACATGCATCCCTGTGGGTCCATGAGTAAGTACCGTATATTCTCCTACTATTATTATCGTTTACATTAGGTTGTCTTCAACATTTTGGGCTAATGTCTGGATGCATGTCTTGGGTTATAATTTATACACCTGTGCTTTTGATAATTATTTGTGAGATTATTCATTGGAATGCAGATATACTCATATTTCCATATATTGCTTTATTAACTATTGTTATATTGATATTTGAACCGACAATTATATGCATTTACCCCAACCCATGGATGTCTAATTCTTACATTATGTATTTCCCTGGTTTAATTATATTTACTTGATGTTTTTCTCTTTTAAAATGGTCCAATAAAAATTATATATATTTTATTATATTAAATAGTGTGACACAATTTTTTTTATAGGTTTATAAAACCTATCTGCTATCAGTGTTTGGATGCATTTAAACAGGCTGTTTGTGACAATTAAATGACCACTGATCAGCTACATGCAAGAGGAATGGTGGTCATTTAATGGAATCGTCTAGATCTAGACAAACACTGCCTTTTGCACAGCACAATTGTGAAGAAGATCGTTCTGTGCACATTGAATATCGCTGTTCTCAACAGTACATCACCTTTTTACACAGGATAATGATGATTATTAGGCAAGTAGGTGGACACAGTAAAACTAAAATAGGACAACAGCTCCACCGCAACAAGATGTCACCTTTATATCTGTTCTGTCCAGCCATATAATTGCTGTCTAGAAGGTCTAGTCATTTTTTATGTCTTCGATTATTACAGACATTGTATTTTTGTGTATTAATCCTTCATATATTTCATACTGTAAGGTAACAGCACCACCTGCTGGCCGTTTAATGCATAGATTCTAGTTTAATTTGCAATGTATTGTGGGATTGTTCCTGTTACATCATAGTCTTGTTTATGACACTGTGAGGGGAACAGCAGCCATTATTCTTCCATGTGTCTTAGGAGAAACTACGCCATTCGTGTTCTTCATGCTTCTTAAACAGCCTGCTCTACGCATAGTTGGTAAGCACTATCTAGGTGTTATAATCCTGTGTTTATAACGTTTGTTGTATTAAATAGGTAATCATCAGCTATGTATTACCCCATGGTACCTATGTATTACCTCATGGTACCTATGTATTACCTCATGTTACTGTGTATTGCAGACTATCTGTATTTTATGCTCTGTGCAGTTATATATTCTGAAATGCTCCTGTTATTGCATCCTATAGTTTCACCCTTTCCTGTCACATCTGCAATCAATAAAAGGTTACAATTTTACAGCCTCTTTTCTTAAAGAAGACAGGGGGTTTAGCTACATGTCTCATTGCGCACCCTGCTAATGTGTATGAGGACAGTATAATATCATTGTAAAACTGTTCATCTCACACCTCAATTCCAGTATAAAGAAAACGCAAAATGACAGGTGACCTTGTAATCATCCCCAGACATACGGACATGTTTGGATTTGGGTTGAGCTCCACATGGCTACTAGTTGTGTGGGATTTCTAAAAAATTCTCATTATTTGTGGGAAAAAGTTATCCCACGTCATAATTTTTGCAATATTACTACAAATCCAATAGTAAGAATATTTCATTGCAATGTCACAGTAATGCCACAATTATATTTTGTCTTGCAGGAGACTCTGTGTTGCCATGTTGTGCTAACCAAAAATAATATAAAATCTGGCTGCCATACAAATACGGCATTCATGTTATTCTAAAAGAAGAGTCAGAAAACTGCTTACTTGTTGGTTAAATTTCTTCAAAATTGCAGATCACCCCTTAAAAAGGTATTATCATAATCCAAGCTATCCACTATCCATTCCCTTGAAAGAGTTACTCCCATCCAGGGCTGTGGAGTCGGAGTAATGGAGTCGGAGCCCATTTTGGTGGAGTGAGAGAGTCGGTGTCATGGAAATTGAGGAGTCGGAGTCAGAGGTTTGGCTTACCGACTTCACAGCCCTGGTATCAGGGAATCGGAGTCGTGGAGTATCACGTTGAAGTCGGAGTCATGGAAATTGAGGAGTCGGAGGTTTGGCTTACCGACTCCACAGCCCTGCTCCCATCTTCCCATATAAACAAAAGAAAAAAGTGTTAATATCTCAAAATCGTCTGAAAACTTTTAAGCAGGAAGTTGGAAGAGTGTTTTCTTCAGACGTATATTTATTGGAGCAGTTCATAGATAAGCAGTGTGAAGGTTTTATTGCCCTCTGATTGCGGTCTGGTTCTGTGTTGTGATAACCCCAGAAGGTCTGAGGAGCAAATTCCTTAATTGATGAAAAAAGACATAAATCCATGCGACACATTCATACCTGCACTGAATGTGTCGAAAGTTTTCATAAATTTGTACTCAGAGATTCTTTTCTCTCTCTGTGACTTGAAGTTGCCTTTTAATACAAGTAATTTAATGTCCATCATGCTATGACCAGGGATACAAAAATGTTTTGCCACAGGTAGATCTGTGGTATTTTAATCATCTGGACGGAGACTGAGCAACAGCTAAAGACGTTCCACGAACAGTTTAATCAATTTCATTCCACCATCAACTTAACACTCAACTATTCCAGCACTGAAATTAACATTTTAGACACCATCATTAAGCTAAAGAACAATGAAATAGAGACATCCCTGTAACAGAAGCCAATCGACCCGTCCAACATACCTTAAATGGGACAGTTTCCATCCAAAACACATAAAGAACTCTATTATCTACAGCCAAGCCATCAGATACAATTGTATATGTTCCAACCCCATGGATAGAGGCAAACACCTCGGTCGCCTCAGAAAAACCTTTCTGAATCAGGGCTACCATCCAAGAACAATTGAAAACCAAATTACATGGGCCACCAGAATATCAAGGAATCACCTGCTACATTACAAAGCTAAAGAAGAGAATAACCGGGTGCCTCTAGTGGTCACCTACAATCCAAATCTGGAGGTGCTAAGGGGAGCTGCACATAAATTACAACCTTTACTGCAAAAAGATGCTCGACTACAATTCATATTTCCAGACCCCCCACTGCTGTGTTTTAGGCAGCTCCCAAATTTTAGAAGCATAATTGTCAGAAGCTCCCTGTCCTCTCCAACAGCTGCAGGAACCATTCCTTGCAACCAGAAAAAATGTAAAACCTGTCCATTTATAATGACCACAGACAAGATAAAGATCCCCAACTCAGATCAGGACTACAAGATCCTAGGTACTTTCAGCTGCGTCACATCTAAAGTGGTGTACTTAATTATTTGTACTAAATGTCCAACTGGGGGTCTGTATGTGGGGGAGACCGGGCAAAAACTGAGAACAAGGATGAATTCTCATCGTCACACAATAAGAGAAAAAAGAATGGATCTACCTGTGGCAAAACATTTTTGTATCCCTGGTCATAGCATGATGGACATTAAATTACTTGTATTAAAAGGTAACTTCAAGTCTCAGAGAGAGAAAAGAATCTCTGAGTACAAATTTATGAAAACTTTCGACACATTCAGTGCAGGAATGAATGTGTCGCATGGATTTATGTCTTTTTACATCAATTAAGGAATTTGCCCCTCAGACCTTCTGGGGTTATCACAACACAGAACCAGACCGCAATCAGAGGGCAATAAAACCTTCACACTGCTTATCTATGAACTGCTCCAATATTTATGCTTATCCCTCTCCCATAACGACTATTCCGCTTCACATCACTTGTCTTATCTATTGTGTAATTTCTGTGCTGTCTTGTGTATAAATATGTGATTCTTCAGATTTTGTATTAGTCTAGCCTGAGGAAGAGACCCAAGTAGTCTCGAAAGCTTGCAATATGTTACCATCTTTTCAGTTAGCCATTAAAATGTATCAACCACTGAGGACTCTCAATTCTAAATATTCTTCTATCTACTGGCTAACAAGGATCAAAGATATATATCTTTCCTTCTTCAGACGTGTGATGTTGGGTGGAAGCGATGAGGTTACTACTCCTAACTGCTTTTCCAGGTTTGCATTGGTCTGGAGTCAACTCTTTGTGATGAATTTTGAAAACAACTCAAAGGAGACGCCCCGGGCATATAGACATCGCAGGAAACACCGGGGGAGTACAGACATCGCAGGAGACGCCAGGGGAAAATAGACATCGCAGGAGACGACAAGGGTGTATAGACATTGCAGGAAACACCGGGAACATACAGACATCGCAGGAGACGCCCAGGGCGTATAGACATGGCAGGAAACACCGGGGCGTATAGACATGGCAGGAGACGCCAGGGGCGTATAGACATGGCAGGAGACGCCAGGGGCGTATAGACATGGCAGGAGACGCCGGGGCGTATAGACATGGCAGGAGACGCCAGGGGCGTATAGACATGGCAGGAGACGCCAGGGGCGTATAGACATGGCAGGAGACGCCGGGGCGTATAGACATGGCAGGAGACGCCGGGGCGTATAGACATGGCAGGAGACGCCAGGGGCGTATAGACATGGCAGGAGACGCCAGGGGCGTATAGACATGGCAGGAGACGCCGGGGCGTATAGACATGGCAGGAGACGCCAGGGGCGTATAGACATGGCAGGAGACGCCAGGGGCGTATAGACATGGCAGGAGACGCCGGGGCGTATAGACATGGCAGGAGACGCCGGGGCGTATAGACATGGCAGGAGACGCCAGGGGCGTATAGACATGGCAGGAGACGCCAGGGGCGTATAGACATGGCAGGAGACGCCAGGGGTGTATAGACATGGAAGGAGACGCCAGGGGCGTATAGACTTCGCAGGAAATGCCCGGGGCGTATTGACATCGCAGGAGATGCCCGGGGCGTAAAGACACCGCAGGACAGGCTGGGGACATGTGCACATCACAGGACAGTCTGGGGCTGCAGCTGCTATCATGGTTATACATGGGACTGTAGTACGGGGTGCAGAGCACGTTGACTCCAAGGCACGTCATCATCTTCAGTGTACGCGCCGCAGCATTCTGCATTGAACGCTGTGTGTGCATGCTCGCAGTCTCAGGAGCAATTAAAGGGTCCATGGACGGCAAAATGCATCCGCTAGCCTGAGCACAACAATATCCAGGAATCTGCCCAGGGGCCACACAGAGGGCCGCAAACGGTGCGGGGGGGGGCGGAGGTTCCCCACCCCTGATCTACATGATAAAAATGTCAGTATCTATACATGTGTCTGCAAAAAAAGTTTTACCTTCAGTACAAACGTGTTGTCCTTGTCAGGCATCTCCAGCGGCATCGTAGTGCGGACCTCGATAATCGCAGAGAGAGGAATGCTTACTTTAGGCTTTGAAGACTGTAAGAAATAAATGAGCGTATTACTACCATATACAGTAGATGTATGGTTCCAGTAGCTCAAGTACTATCATTGGCATTAACATAAAAGTAAAGGAAAGAAAAGAAAATGAAATTTCTCCACTGTCATAATAAAAGAATATTTCCAAACATGAACCTTGCGAGGTGGCACCTAAATGATGTCTGGGCAGCACTCGTGTGACTGATCCCCTGTGATATCGTTTTGAGTAGTTCAGTAAGGCTAAGTGCACACATTGTTTTTGCTCCCTGTTTTGCGGTGGCTCTCTGCTACTTTCCTTCACAATAAAACCCCTTAGACTGTGTGCCCAAAATGAGTTTTTGATGCTGCATATTTTTGCAGGGTCCAAAACGCAGCATCTTACAAATTAGGGTCTATAGGAACATCAAAGTATATGCTGGGAAATTTGCAGACAACTCTTCTGAAAAATGCTGCAGGCTGCTGCCACAAGGAGGAGCTAGCTGCACATGTATTTATATTGTCATTATGGCCTTCAAATATGTATTTACAAGGATTGAAAGAGGAAGTCAACAGGATATCCAATGTGTAACTAAAGGTATGAGTATATGGCCCCTTTAATGCTTCGTTCATACCTTTTCTAGCAGAATCCCTTTGGGGCATTTTTGAAGTTTTAACCTCAAGAACATATCGGTGAGGGGCTTCACTCACTCGCTCTGCTGTATTTCATCACCCACCGCCGGCCTCTGGTCATTGAATTTCAGAAGGTCACTTTTCCCTCATAGACCGGTCTCACCTGTACAGGCATCTTTATTACCCGGGTTCGTTAAATCAGAAGAGAGGTGCCTGAGCATTATAGATAGATGATAAAGATAGATAGATAGATAGACACACACACTGAATATGTTGCATTGTTTACAAGATATCTTCTTGTCATTCCTATAGGGGTTCGCATATATACCCCATTAGTCGCCTGTGCCCCTATAAATTTGGCATTGCCCTCCTTGTTGTGATATGGGCATTTTTTATCTTGAGCATTTTTCGCCTTTTGTACTTTTTTTTTCTCTTTCGTATGACATTAAGGGATTGATTTCATATAGATTTTTTCAGATTTTTTTTTTTTTTCAACCTGCCCGTTATCCATCTTACTGTATATGAAATAAAAAAAGAAGAAATAAAGAATTTCTGAACTTCTCATACCACTATTCCTAGACCCATTGACATGAATGGGTGATTGTGATAAGATTTGTGGATCGGCAGGTCTCCTTTTTATTTTATTTTTTGTAAACAATTGGCAGGCAAATTAAAAACATACATGGGAACATGCCTATAGAGTATACAGTAATGAGCACTAGCTCTATCTGCAAGAAAAAAATGGACAGAACATGAAAATAAAATACCAATGTGTGAACGGGGCCTAAAATTCAGAAATTCAAGGGAACTATTTCTCATATTAACTCGGTATGATGGCAGCCCTGAGCCTAATTTTGAATGAAACTGAGCAATCCCTTTAATTTATTCTGAGAAGCCCCTAAAAATCAGGAGGGTTGTCACATCTGCGATCTGCTCAGGAAATGTTTTCCTTACATGCGACAGACAGCTGGGAAGCAGGCAGCGACATTGCAATTTGCTAACAAATCACCCTGCACAATATGAAGTGTCTGGATCTGTACAATTTATGTTTTCACATATGTCACTAGATGTGCCATGTATGTGATCATTATAGACCAGACCATCACACAAGCCACTGGTATCTCCCAAATGGAGTAAAAAGTCATCAAAGGGTCAAAAGAAAGCTCCTAATTTCCGAGAGGAAAGGAGCAATCACTTAATGAAGACGTCACAGGGTAGAATTTCATTGAAAGAGTCCAAAACAGAAAAATAATCCAGGAGAAAAAGATTCTCCAGGGAACAATTAATTGTATCAGAAGCTGCGAGAAGCATCTGTAATGTAAAATACCCAGTCGCTCTCCCAAATAAGAAGACAATGCATTATGGAAGGAATTAGCATGTCTCCTATGACCCAGCACAATATTGAGAGCTGATGATGAGGGCTCATACATAATTCACACACGTTATGTTACAGTCTGTGCCTTAGGCAAATCTCCCAGCCTCCAGCGCCAATTATGCAGAATTGTAATGTCTTATGTAGCATGCTGCATGGATTATTATGTTACCGTTCACATTATCGCCAGCTGAAAGTGTTGGAGTATTTAGCAGATCTGGAAACTACATCAGAATATATCTGGTAACACAATGATCAGCGACTTAATAGAACAAGGATACTAATGTTTCGCTAGTGTCGTCCTAATTCTCTATTTAAGCCTTTCTTCTACTCCTCTCTATAGATCTTGTGCCAAAATTCCGATCACGTTAGCGCCCTCTATAGGTGGTAGCTGCCCGGTCATCAAAGTCCCATCTATTAAAGCATCACTCCAGCAGTTTTTTTTATTCTAACCCTGGAGTTGTGCCAGTAATTTAAGTTCTCGGTCCCTACTATTTTACTCACCTGCTGCCATCTTCATCCGTTATCGGTGCCGGTCTGGTCGGTCTCCCAACAGTTTGTGACCTACCGGGTTGCTCCAGTGTTTGCTGGTGATCCAAAAGTCACTACTCAGTTTAAGTCTATGAGAGCCAGAGCAGGAATCCCATAGACTTACACTGAAAGCTGGTGACCGTTACAGCTGACTTCCAGTCAGAAGTTGCGATTACAAGATGAATGTTTAGGCCTGGTAGAGCAGAAGACAGCGGCTGCTGAGTATAATACTAAGGTCAGGGAACTTAGATTAGTGGCGTCACTCCAGCGCTGAAATAAAAAAAAAATGCTGGAGTGGTGTTTTAAAGGGAATAAGTCATCAGAAGATTACCTGTTGTTTAAATCAGGTTTTTATGTTTTATTTTCCGTGTAAATCTCTGAAATATGTGATTCAAATGGAACCCCCAGCAGAAGATTCCCTATAATGAGGCAGATGAAGGCACAGTGGACGCCGTCAGACCTATTTTATGTGTCCATAAAAGTGCAGCCGGCCACAGTTTTGTGCATTCTGAAAAGGAAGACATTGCTGAACAGAGACCAGACAGAGTCTAGAATAATTCTGCTGCCTCATTATAGTGAAGGGATCCATCGGAGGTTTCATCTGAATCATGTCACTGAGAGATTTAGATTTAAGATGTTAGTGCTCAGCGTAGAGCGCAGGATAAATGTGATCCCAAACATTATGTGTGATCCCAAACATTATGTAAAATATTCACACTAAAAGCTTCAACTCAATACACAAAAAAAACCAAGTCTCCACTCAGGTTCATCATCTGTTAACAGAAATATAGGGGGGGTTCCACGTAACTGGTAGTACAAAGGCTCTGTAAAAGCGAAATTGCTCCTCACCCTCCAAAAGAAAGTCAGCAAATTCTGAGCTCCCAAACCCTCTCCCTTCTGAGCCCCAGTGTGCCTAAACCACATATAGTGTACACATGCTTGGTATTTCTTTAGTGACGAGAGCCCACCTAACTTATGGGTGCATGTCTCCAGAAGCACAGCACAGGCTGGGCTTAATGTACTGGTCACTACAATAACAGTTTTCAATTTTCACTCTGAAACATCCCCTGCTGCTTGTTTCTGGAAAATATCGATGGAGTCAAAATCGTCACTACATCTGTAGATAAATTCTCAAAGGGGTATAATTTCCAAAATAGGGTCAATTGAGGCAGGGATTCTGCTTTTCTATCACTTAGGGGCTCTTTATATGGAGTCCGCAAACTATTCTAGGAAAAACTGTGCTCCAGGAGGCAAAGAGCTCTCTGTCCCGCTCCGTCCCTCCTGAGGCTCATCTTGTGGCTAAGCAGTACTGTACAGCCACATATGGGGTATTGCCACATTCAGTAGAAATTGTGGGAAAAATTTTTATGCTGCTATTTCTACCCACTTCTTGTGTGAAAATTTAAAATCTGGAGCTAAGAGGCTCTCCCAGTGGGTGATGACATTTACAAACTGTAAAATCGGCACTATAATATGGCGCTCCTTCCCTTCTGAGCTTTCTGTGCCTGAGAAGTATTTCCCGATTACATGTAGGGTATTAGTGCACTCAGGAAAAAAATGGACCACAGTTTGTTGTAAAAATTTCTTTTATTAGCCCTTAGAAAAATAAAAACTTGGGGCTAAAACAACATTTTAGTGGTAAAAATGTAATTTATTCTTTCTTCACCGCTCAATGGCATAAAATTCTGTGAGGCACATGTAGTGTCAATGTAAGGTTCAGCCAGGACCGTAGTCGTGGCCAAGGACTCCGGGGCAAAGTAGTCCTGGCCTCCCCTCACATAGACATGACCGTTTTCTGTCAGCATACCTGTTGCTTTCTCCAGCTCCCCCTCAGGGCTTTCTGTTATGCGCTACACATTCTCCTCAGACGATGTGGAACAAACAGAGTCACAGCCCTGTTCAATACTTGAACAATCAACTTTACTGTTTCCTTTACACAACGAATACATATTCACTCCAGCATCAGCATCAGGGTTGGCAATGGACATTTTCTCCTCTGTCCCAGTCTTTCCCTCTCTCCCACTAAGCTCGCTTCCGGGATGGACCGTGCTCTCCGGTCTTTCAGCATCAACTCTGCTCAGCCTTACTCCAGTAGTGGACCCTCTTAACCGTTTAGCCCCAGGCTCAAGAATATCCACAGATGAAATAAGCTGCCACATTCTAAGTGACCTGCCCATACTGCTTAGTCGTCTTCTGGCAACTGCAGACCCACTAATTCTGCACTGTGAGCACTTCTCCTCGTGTTACTCCCCGATGAGATACTAGCCCGAATTCTGAATGACTGGGCTCTTGACTTTAACATTACGGAGCCAACAGCCCTGTCAGGGCGCTCCTACCCAACTGATTCAAATTCCAGATGCTCCCTGGCTTAACAGCTGTTAGCCCCTCTTCCCAAAGCCATAACTTTTTTTATTTTTTGGTCTAAATGGCCATGTGAGAGTTGGTTGTACTTTTGAATGACTCCATTGGTTTTAACATATCATGTACTGGAAATGGGGAAAAAAAATCCAAGGGCGGTGTAATTGCAAAAAACAGTGCAATCCCACAGTTGTTTTTTTAAACCATGTTCACTAAATGCTAAAACTGATCTGCCATTATGATTCTCCGGGTCATTACGCGTTCATAGACATCAAACATGTACAGGTTTTTTTCTTTAAGTGGTGAAAAAAAATTCCAAAAAGTTTTTTAAAAAACCGTGCCATTATGCAATACACGTAGTGTCTCCATTTTTCGTGATCTCGGGTTGGGTGAGGGCTTATGTATTGCGTGCCGAGCTGCCGTTATTATTGATAACATTTTGATGCAGATACTATCTTTTGTTCTCCCGTTATTGCATTCTAATGCAATGTTGCTGCGACCAAAAAAACGTAATTCTGGCGTTTTTACTTTTTTCTCGTTATGCCGTTTAACGATCGGGTTAATTTTTTTTCATATTGATAGATCGGGCGATTCTATTGATTTTTTAATTGCTTTATTTCAAATGAGGAGAAAAGGGAGGTGATTCAAACGTTTTTTTAACTTTTTGCCACCAGGTGGCGCTCACAGTAATCTGGCTATGACAACCATAGAGGTCTGCTGGAGACCTCTGGCTGTCATACCAACCCATCGGTGACCCGCGATCACATGTCGTGGTGACCAATGGGCGGGATTTCCGGCGCGCTTGCCGGAAGCGCGAGTTAAATGCTGCTGTCAGAGACGGACAGCGGCATTTAATGGGTGAACAGCTGTGGGTGGATCACGATTCCACCCGCGGCTGTTACGGACACATGTCAGCTGTATATATCAGCTGACATGTGCCTGGAAAGATGCGGGCTCAGCGACGGAGCCTGCACCAAACAGGGGAAGTCCGACATTGGTGTACTATTACGCCCGATATCGGAAAGGGGTTAATATATATAAAAAATCTGAAGTCTTGCAGGTTTATAATGGAATCATATTTCCTGAGATGTTTCAAGAGTCTCATTATCATTACAGGCAGGATTACAATGAAAGGTTGCATCTCTATGTACAGTAAATAACACAGGATCCATCGCTCACTAGAGGTGATATGCAGCTCCCCTCATATGCACTCACAATTATCAAAACTCTGATGACAGCGTGCTCACTACAGCAATACAATTCAGTATGGCCTGAGTCAGTCTGTTGCTGCTCATGTCGAGGTGCCCAACAGTTTTGTTTTGTTTTGTTTGTGTACAAGAAAAGACACTGCTGTCTGAATGAAGTTTTAAAGTGAATACATTTTAAATCAATAATTTATAGATGCATCCAAAAATGGTGTCATTAAAAATATATCCATTATGAAAAAACAAATCCTCAAATTGATGGAAAAATTAAAAAAAAACAAAACTTCTCCTTGTTGAAAAATGCAAAATGAAAAAAAGTTGCTTAATCATCAAAGCACAAAATGCTCATTATACCACAATAAGTCAGACACGGAGCAGCTAATCAGAAACAGGGAAACGATAAGCATAGAGTGCGGCCTGGAAACCATATTTTATTCTTCCCTGTAAGTGTACACATCCGTACATTAGACCGGTGCTGCTTGTAGGCCAAATGAATCATGGAGACGGCACTGTAAGTAGTGACCTAGAGCCTATCGATCTAATGGGCTCCTGGAGCTTATTGATCTCGTGCGCTTCATTGCGGTGCATCTTACTAACTAGCGCACTTCTTGGGATACAGTGTAATAGTCTTTCCTTTGTTCTCATCATTAGCTACAGTATATGTCGGATTTCGGAGTGCATGACCTCTTACTTACAACAAGCTCCATCCCCTTCGCTGTGTTGTGGAAATGTATCCTAAGACTCCTGGGAATTTGGGGTCATTCTTCATTCCTGTTCTGCATTTATTTAACTAATTCACCATCTGTCTCCCCTAAAATACCATCTGCCCCCGCACTAGAATAGATTACTTGGTCATGCTTGAAGGCCGTCACATACTTACCCAAATTTAAAAAGAAAAAAAAAAGCAAAAACACATAAAAAGTTGTATAATTTCATCTGTATCTCCCGCACCCGCATTATGAGTACCGGAGCCATAGTTTGCTGATGCCCAGGGTTTATGTAATACACCTTTATATTTTATTTGTTATATGCCATTTATTTCTTACCTTCTTTGCTGTATATGCCTCCAGCTTTCGTAAATGTCCCTTTCAAAAATTACCTTTTCCCCTTGAGTTTTGGAGTCTACTAAACACATGTAACCTCAAATGATGGGCCTGAGAATAATTCCAGGCTAGACGTTATCATTTACACATTTGTTTCAAAGGGTTACATCTCCCAAAATATGAAAGGGGAAAACTTAATGATTGCTAGGAGTCCAAACACTGGGATCCCCACTGATCCCTAACAATGGGGCCGTGGAACCAAGAGAATACCCATCTTGAATGAAGCAGAGGGTAACACGCTCTACCTTCGCTCGTCTGAGTGCAGCGCAGACCATGAATAAAGCGGAAGTCGAGCGTGCTTGCCTCTTCTTCCTTCAAGATGGGTGTGCTCCTGGTTCCAGAATCCCATTCTAAGTATCGTTGGAGGTGCCCATGGCCGGAGCCCCATCGATCACTAAGTGATCCTTTATTCTGTAAATAACCCTTTAACCTCATCAAGGAATAAAAATGTATCTTTACTTGGAATATACCAATGTTTTTGAAACCTGACAGCACCCAAAGATATTCTCTCTATTAACTTTCATGCGTCCATAATGTAATACCATCGTATTTTTTCACTTAGACCCAGATCCCAAATTATTTCACTGAATCAAACGCAAAAACATAAAAATCACTAAACTTCTATGCAGAGAACGGTCAATAGTCCTCTATTCCCTGCACAGCGGCCAATAGAAATAGCTTTCTGATTGGCTGGTCAGGGAAGGAGCACAGCGGAAATAAGTAAGGGACAATATTCTCAGATGCCAGAGGGGGAAGAAGACTCATTCTACAGTTGTGGGAAAGTGTTTGCCCTCTTCCTGATCTCCTACATGCTTGTCACACTTAAATGTTTCAGATCACCAAACAAATTTAAATATTTGACAAAGATAACACAAGTAATCACAACATGCAAGTGTATAAAAGAAGGTCTTTATTATTAAGGGAAAAATAAATCCAAGCCTACAGTGCTCCGTGTGAAAAAGTGATTGCGCCCTAAACCTAATAACTGGTTGAGCCACCTTTAGCAGCAACAACTGCAATCAAGCGTTTGCGATAACTGGCAATGAGCCTTTTGGAGTCTCTGGAGTAATTTTGTCCCACTCTTCTTTGCAGAATTGTTGTAATTCAGCCTCATTGGAGGGTTCCGAGCATGAACCATGTTTTTAAGTCATGCCACAGCATCTCAATTGCACTAAGGTCAGGAATTTGACTAGGCCACGTCAAAAGTCTTAATTTTGCTTTTCTTAAGCGATTCAGAGGTGGACTTGCTGGTGTTTTGGATCATTGTCCTGCTGCATAACCCAAGTGCACTTCAGCTTGAGGTCACGAACAAATGGACAGACATTGGCCTCCAGGATTTTTTGGTAGACAGCAGAATTCATAGTTCCATTTACCATGCAAGTCTTCCAGGTCCTGAAGCAGCAAAACAGCCCTAGACCATAACACTACCACCACCATATTTTACTGTTGGTATGATGTTCCTTTTCTGAAATGCTGTGTTATTTCTACATCAGAAGTAATGGAACATACACCTCTCAAAAAGTTCAACTTTTGTCTCATCAATCCACGGAGTATTCTTCCAAAAGTTTTGGGGATCATCAAGAAGTTTTCTGGCAAAACAGATGCGAGCCTTTATGTTTTTATGGCTCAGCAGCGGTTTTCATATTGGAACTCTGCCATGCATGCTATCTTTGCCCAGTTTCTTTCTTTTGGTGCATTCATGAACACTGACCTTAATTAACTGAAGCAAGTGAGGCCTGCAGTTAATTGAATGTTGTTGTGGGGTCTTTTGTGACCTCTTGCATGAGTCGTCGCTGTGCTTTTGGCGTATTTTTGGTTGGCCAGCCACCACTGTTCCATGTTTTCACCATTTGTGGTTCGCTGGAGTCCCAAAGCTTTAGAAATGGCTTTATAACCTTTTCCAGACTGATATATCTCACTTAATTTGTTTCTCATTTTTTCCAGAATTTCTTTGAATCGTGGTATGATATCTAGCTTTTGAGGATCTTTTGGTCTATTTCACTTTGTCAGGCAGGTCCTATTTAAGTGATTTCTTGATTGAGAACAGATGTGAAAGTAATCAGGCCTGCGTGTGGCTAGGGAGTTTGAACTACGCTTCCCAAAGATGTGATAAACCTCACTTAATTTATGTTTTTATTCACTTTTTCATACAGGGCCCTGCAGCTTTGGATTTTTTTTCCTTTAAAATTAAAGACCTTCATTTAAAAACTGCATTTTGTGTTTACTTGTGTTATTCTTTGTCAAAAGTTTCAGATCACCAAACAAATTTAAATATTAAATTGTGACAAACATGCAAAAGAATAGGAAATCAGGAAGGGAACAAACACTTTTTCACACAATTGTATCTAGGACTCATCCCACAGCAGCAAAGATGTGCAGCATCAAAAACGAAAGCAAATTATTACATATTTTTATGGTAGGAATGCTAAAAATTTCTTTTAAAAATTAATAAGAAAAATAGTTGAAGGGTGTTCTGCCACACACCATTTCCCCTCATCCCCACCATTCAGTAATTTTGACCATACATAGAGAAATTTAACATGTACAAAAGCAAACACAATAAAGCATCATTCAGACATCTATAAAATCATGCACATAGTTTTCAAGGACAGAATATCCATATGATTTATGGGGCTTCTCACATGTCTCCAGTTTTTGCGGACACATGAACATCTCCTTTTTTGATCTGAATTATGGATCATGGATCAAAATTACCCATACAAGTTTATGGGTCCATATAAAATCACTGACAGCCCATATTACAATCCATGTGCTGCGCATGATTAATACTGTAGTGGATTGGAGAAGTTTTGCAATTTATATATTTTTTTTCATATGAGAAAACCAGTGATCATAAAAACTGACACACGGACCAAAATCTGATGAAAATTGGACCTTTTTGAGCCCCAAAAACATTACTTAAAACGCCACTCCAGCATTTTCTTTTCAGTCCTGGGGTGGTGCTTCTAACGTGAGGTCACTGCCCCCGGTCTTATATACAACCCCATCATCTCCACCTTTTTTCGACGCCGCTCCGGTCCTGAGGCACCAACTACTGACCGCAGCTTCTGATTGGCGGGAAGTCAGAAGTTACATCACAAGCTCTCAATGCAAGTCTAAAAGAGCCAGAATGATGGTCTTATTGACTTGCATTGAGGAGTGGCCTCCAGCTCGCTCCAGTAGACCCTGTAGCAGTCGACAGGAGTGGCAGCGATAGAAGGGGAAGACGGCGACAGGTTGGTATAAGACTAGGGGCAGGGACCTTAGAATAAAAGCATCACTCCAGAGATAGAATAAAGAAACCTGCTGGAGTGGTGCTTTAAGTCTGAATGAGGCCTACAAGGATATATGAAATGTATTGTCCTTCTACATAAGATATATAAAATTAATGAAATTGATCGCAGTGTATCACTGAAGCTTCACACTCCATGGTAAATGAATTAATGGAAGGATTTTATTCCCTTGTCTCACAAGATGTACAAACAGAATATTCAACTAGCGTCTCTTGGCATCAGCTGCTCTTCTCACAGCCATACACTTTGTTTTGTGGTTGTGCTAATTGATCTGGGTAGGAGTATCATGAATTCAATGGCAGCCTTAACAAAGGCAGACACCGTGAAAGAACCTACTATAAGGAGTAAAAAGCTGTTTAAGTTTTTTTTGTATTTGTCAGACCATTAAGAGAATCACAGAGGTTCATTGTCCAGGCAAATAATTCCTGTTCTAGCTCAGACTCCGATTCCATAATGAGACTGTCATTTTATTTAGCCGAGAGAATTACGCGCTCGATACGGTTTTGTCGCTTACTGTTTTATATTATAGTATAAGGGCACATAGGAAATGCTAATCTGGCAATTAACCCCTTAAAGAGAAAATCTGTCACCATGTTTTTGCTGATACATGTGAGAAAAGCATAATGTAGGGGCAGAGACCCGGATTTCAGTTATGCATCACTTACTAGGCTGCTTGCTGTATGTTTTTATAAAATCACTTTTATCTACTACAGACCTAGCAGTTATCTAAATGCTGAGCTCTCTATAACCCATCCACACCACTGATTGACAGTTTCTGCCTATGCACAGTGTACTCAGAAAGCTGCCAATCAGTGGTGGGGGCAGAAATACTCAGAAGGGGGCACTTTTATTCACTTTAGAATGGAACGTTAGTGCATATGAGCAACCGCTGCCCCAATCACTCACTCTCTATCGGCCTGCCGAGTGCTGCACTTTTTCTCAAATGAATGGAGCGGTGTTCAGACATGCACACTGCTTCTGCATTCTCAGCCTGCCGGGGGGAATAAAGTTAATTTCCTCCCAGCAGTGGGGCTCTCAGAGAGCCAGGCAGCTTGAGAATGCTGTTAGTCTGAAGATTAACCCCATATCTATAGGTTAATAGCGTTTTTTTACATGACTAGTTCTCTTTAAATGCCAATGTTCTAGTGGATCTCTTGGGCCAGCTCAATACACCCGCACCACCTTGAAGACGTGTTGTTACGTCATGGAGTGTCAAGTGGTAATAGTGGACCTGACGGTCTCCTGTCTTATTTATTGTAGTAAATATACTTGTATTCCCCGTGAAGGAACAATTTTGGATCATGTTTTCACAAACAGACATTACCGCTTGGGGGGCGGATCACTGCCCCCCAGAGAGTATGACTTTTCATGAAATCACATGCACTTTACTTGAACTGTTAAAACGCAGCAGATTTTTCTGCACAGAAAAAGGCAGTGGAAAAAAAACTGAGGTTTTCCCTACATAGGTAACATGGATCCGGATTCATCATGACCGGCATGAACAAAACCGTTCTTGATGAGGGGGCGTGTGGGAGCCAGACTCTCCGGATTCATTGAGGGGGGCACATTTCTTATTGAATCCGGTACGTCTGGAAAGTGGCATAAATTTCACTCCAGTTGGTGAAACTGGGGTGAAAACGTAAAAGTTGAGACATTTTTGTGCAGCCTCGAGTTGCAACTTATCAAAGTGTTTTACGGCAGATTTCTGGTGAAAACTCTTTGATGAATCAGGGCCATGGCCTAAAGGTTCTTATGTTACTTTATGCCATTTTCACAATTTAGCCATTTTTCCTGCAGATCTGGGAAAACTCCCTATACTATATAACAACCCCATATACTACACATGCCATCTATACAGTATACCTCCACCATCACACATCTAGGCAGCGGTGTAGCACGCATTAGGATAAATCAGGGCATACATTCAGAACTCGCTGAAATCTGGCACCAGGTTTTTGCTATGTAATCTGAGAGTATATTTCAGCAAATAAGGTTCCTATCAATCAAATATGAGCAGCAGCAATGATAAATATTAGGGGGTGTTTTAGATTACATTATTAGGGTAATTGTACAATGATCTCACAAGCTATTCAATGGACTGCATGAGCTATTATCTCATTAATCTATCATCAACTAAGGTAAAAGGTCTGGAGCTGAAATTTATTTCTGCAAGAACATTCATGTTTCATATTTTACAAGCATGCGTGTTATAATAAATGTTCCAATCTTATATATTTATTCTACAAGTCATTCATATTTCATATTGCAGTATTGTGCTGGGTTAATGTGATGTCACACAGGGGTGATGTCATAATGATGACATCACCGGATTCTAGACACGTCGTCAGCAGATGTAGATGTGATTGTGAAAGTATAGAGAGGAGAGAGCGTCACTTTTGCTGTTACTGAAAAAAAAAATGCTTAAACTTTTGTCGATAATTGTTTGGACGTCACATATTTTGTGCCGACCATTACCTCCACATGACGTGGAGCCTGAGAGTGAGAAGGAAGAGAACACTAACTCTGAAGACGGATTTTCTTTCGACACTGAGGCAGAGCAGAAAGTAGAGAGTAAGTGTCCTCCATGGGCTTAGAAACTGGGACATTATGCATTACCAACAATGTCTAATTAGCTTATTAATTTAAGACACAAAGTCAACTAATTGGTGGCTTAAACTTAGACAATTATTATTATACAGCATGAATGATACAGAATTATAAATTTGGATAATTTTTAGACTGTCTAATCTGTGATTGCAATATCCAAAAATTAGACATTACTGATTAATATGCCCTGATGTGTGACTGGAAAGATTCACAATCTTGGAAGTCAAAATCCAGCACATTGGTATACCGAACTACATGCGACTTTACCTGGTCTTGTAGCTCAGCCGCATACTCTTAATCTATATCATAAATCTCCCTAAAGAATAAATCACACGAGCCTCACTGTACCTAAAAAGGTACAAACGTTTATATAGAAATTGCTCATTTTGAAAAGATCCAACTTTACAATCTGAATTATATCTGTAATTTTCAGAGTTGAATTAAATATTCTAGTGTTCCTCACAAGTAGTTGGCTTATTTGGGGCTTTCAGTCCCATCCCGGACGGCAATGGACGGACTGGCAGTGTCTTTCCTACCCCAAGTGTGACAGCCTCATAGAAATACATGAAGCTGTCATGCTCTGGTCAGAAGATCCGTGGCCAGTCCGTGAATTAGCAGTTAAGAAACAACAAAACAAAATAAAACATTTTTCCCACCTGCAGCACGGTAGGCAAGCTAAAAACTTAATGGTGTGGCTGACACTAAGCTTGTTCTCAGTCACATGGAGTGACAGCTGCAGTCCGCAAAATCGCACACAGTTCAGTGTGTTCCTGTGGACGGCAGCTTTACCTCCAAAGGTACAAATCAGTCACAGGACGGCTAAAAGTCTCAGTGCGGCCCAGGCCTAATGGTAACATGAATACTGTTTGTTGTAGGGATCCGGAGATCTTTGTCGTCTGATCTACAAGAATGGATGGAACATGTGCAGAACGCCCCGAGAGCGGTGATCGCTGGTCTGCCGTTCCTCATCATCTTCTTCGCCATCCTTTGTTTCTGCACGTATGTAGTATTTTACATGGTCTATAACCCTGACATCAGGAACTAACCTCCCCCCTTGTTGTCCTTATTAGTGATGTCATGATAGAGAGGTAAAGCATATAGTGTCACCCTCCAAGCAGCACATTCTTCCATTATATCTCCCTGATATATATATATATGGTCAAAATTTCTGTTATTGTGAATGAACAGTTAGGCAAGTTGAAGATGAAATGATCTCTAAAGGCCTAAAGTTAAGGATGACACATCTCCTTTGCATTTTAGGGAAGACAGGAATTTTGACCAGGGGTGCCCAAATTTTTATACTCCACTGTATACACACACGTGTAGTATAATAATTACTTTGTGTTTATTACAGATGCCTGGATCCAGAACAGACATAACACCAACAGGAAGCTCCACAGGCAGCGATTTAAAGGGCTATTTATTAATCCAATTTTTCTATGCTGGCCTACCGCTTTGATGGTTTGCACCAAAAATTTGGCTGCTCCCATCCATCATTACCGGCTGATGCTGATGTCTCCTGACATGCGCTCCCATATAAATGGTTTATCTATAAAACTCCTAACCAGCTTCTCCCCAGTAATGTCCTCCCCGCTGCCGACATGTCTTCTCTACACTAGAGCAGCTGGATGTTCTACCTTCTCCATCCCTCACATCCAGTAAAGCCCGAGCACATGTGGTAGCAGACCGGACCCAAATTCAAGGAGCGTCCCCCAGATAACACCACGGTCATGTCTTACTCCTGATAGTAAAGACTTAGAAGTTATAATATATATTCATGTGTTTCCATGTGATTTATTCCCCCACAAAGAGTTATCTGTGACTTATATATTACAAGAAAATATTCTTACATTGTTTTATTTGCCTCTAACTTTAGCATTTTGAATCGGTTTCTCATACATGGGCATCAATATCATCCATGTATCACGAAGCAAGCAATCAATCCACTTCTTACATTTATGAGAATAAACTCAATATTTCATCTATTGAAATGGGCTGTCCATTGATAACTTCCCGGGAGACACAGTGATCGCCAGAACGAGGAATCTCTTATCCCCGATAGAAAATGAGGCAGCAGATCATTCTAAAGTGGGTAAAACAGGGGTGTACCGCCCATAGTGGCAGATCACGCAGCTGCTATGGGCCCGTGATCTTGGGGGGCACTTCCTGTCCTTGTAATTTAAATGGTATGTGCATCTGTAGAGCCGCTGAATAGAATGGTGCAGGTTAGGGCCGTCAGCTCCCAGCTGCACCACTCTGACAGACGGAACATCAGTCGGCACACTGCAACAACCAGAGCAGACATCGGGGGAACAGCGGAAGGCGAGTAATTTTTTATGGTCAGGGGCATCATAGTGAGTGTGTCTGTTTGTCTCTGCAGGACTATCAGACTGTGTGTGGGGGTCCCCATACTGTGGTGGCAGCCCTTATACTGAGTGGAGGGCTCTGGGTGCCATCATGATGCGCGTGTGGGTCCTCAAACTGCAAGTTGCGGCTTTAGGAGACATCATAATTTGTGGGGGGCATCATATAGTGTGTATGGGTCCTCATACTATGTAGAGGGTTGTGGGGACCCTCATACTGCATGTTGAGGTTGTAGGGGACATCATATTGTGTGTGGGGGTTCTCATACTTTGTGGTGAGCAGTGAGTAACATTATACTGTGTGTGGGAGCCCTCACACTGCCTGTTGGATTTGTAGGGAACATCATATTGAGTGGAGGAGCCATGGGGAGCATCATACTGTGTATAGAGGGCTTTGGGTCTTCCATGCTATAAATAGGGGAGCTGTGGGGCCATCACTGTGTGGAGAAGACTTAGGGGCATCATACTGTGGGGGAAATTATACTATGTTGGGATTACGGTGCGTCCATTATTATGGGAAGTGCCTTGGTTGGGTTGGAAATAAATAAGAGGATATCATCGGCAAACGCCGCAATTTTAACTGCAGCGTTCCCTACGGTCATTCCCTCATACTCTGACATACCCTGTAAAGTCCTAATCAATGGATCCAAGGCTATGTTAAATAATAGGGGTGATAAGGGGCAACCTTGACGGGTGCCCCTTTGAATCCTGAAAGCCGACGATAGTGACCCATTTATGGCCAGCCTAGACACTGGTTCATGATATATCATAGTGATGGCCTTACAGAACCATGACCCAAAGCCTCTAAGTGCCAAGACATCATCAAGATAGTCCCAAGCGACCCTGTAGAATGCCTTATCGGCATCCAGGCTGACCACAATAGCCCCCAAATGCCCACTCACTCTCCCATAAGAAATAGCCCCCAGAGCCGTGCGTATATTATACGTTATTGATTTCCCATGGACAAAGCCAATCTGTTGGGGTGATATTAATTGGGGGATTAGTTGTTGGACTCCGTTTGCTAATATTTTCGTGAAAATTTTGAAATCTGAGTTCAGCAGGGAGATCGGACGGTATCCATCTACTCGCAATGGGTCCCTGCCCGGTTTGGGAAGTACAATTATATCTGCATCAGTAAACCCATCAGGTAGCCGTCCCGTTTGGACAATTTGGTTGAAAACCGCACACAAGTGAGGGCCTAGTGCTCCTCCCAGTATTCTGTAGTACTCATTACTATATCCGTCAGCGCCAGGGGACTTAGATATTTTTAGGGTACTTATGGTTTGGACGACTTCTGCTATGGATATCGGAGCATTCAAGGTTTCTCTGTGCTCCTCGGTCAATTTAGGTAGTACATCCGGCTTCAAGAACTCAGGGGCATCATTCCCTGTCTTTGGCGCTGCACTATAGAGAGACTCAAAAAAAGCTCTAAACTCTTCAATAATTTCCTCATTGCCAGTCCGGACGGTGCCATGCTTGTTTTTAATTTTGTGAATTCTTGTGGCTTTACAGTATGGCCTAGCAAGTGATGCGAGCAGTTTGCCAGGTTTGTTGCCCCACTTAAAATATTTTTGTTTTTGGTAGTCAAGATTAAAGACTGCTCTCTCATGGGCCAGAACGTCCGCTGCTCTCTTTGAGCGCTTTTTCTTTGTGGTATTGTCTGTTTTGATATATTCCCTTGTTTTCATATTATCACAATAAAAGTTAGGTTTTAAACACCCTACTAATATCTATCTTTGCTGCTGCTAGTAATGAGAGTAGCATGATGTAGGGGCAGAGACACTGTTTCCAGCAGTATGTCACTTAAGCCATATGCACACATTCAGTATTTGGTCAGTATTTTACATCAGTATCTGTAAGCCAAAACCAGGAGTGGAACAAGCAGAGCTAAAGTATAACAGAAACACGTCACCACTTCTGTATTTATCCCCACTCCAAATTCTGGTTTACAAATACTGATGTAAAAAACTCAGCAAATACGCAATGTGTACACGTGGCCTCACTGGTTTGCCTGGTGTAGTTTTCTTGCAATCACAGTTTTCTCTGCTGCAGGTATGGCAGAGCTCTGATTGCTGAGCAGTGTATAACCCCGCCCACACCATTAATTGGCATCTTTCTGTGTATACGGTATATTGACAAAAACTTGCTAATCAGTGATGGGGGAGGGGTTCTACAGAACAGTTGACTAAGGGTCCCGTTACATTTAACGATGCACCAGCGATCCCGACAACAATACGACCCGGTCAGCGATAAGTGATCCGTCGGCGGTCCCTCTTTCCTGTCACACCGCAGCGATGACAACTTCCGCCTGCGTCCATGCGTCGTTAGTCGGCGCCAGCGGGCCGCCGAGGAAAAAATGGCCCAGGACATTCGAGCACGATCAGCGATATCCAACGAGGGGGCCGGTCGCAGGTACGTGTCACACGAAGCGAGATCGCTAGCGATCTCGCTATGTGTAAAAGGCCCTTAAGAGTCACAAGACATCTAGTCCTGTAGTGATAATCTCCTGCTGATAAAACACTGATTTTTATTTAAACACCAAAACACCTAGTAAGTGATGTAAGTGCTGGATTCACGCTCTCAGCGCCTAATATCATGGTGCTCACAGATTAAATAGCAAAAACCGACTGACAGATTCCCTTTAAAGGGCGGGTGCAGTGGGTGTCGCAGTCCAGTCCGGCGCATCCCACCTTCTAGCGATGACATCCTCCTTCTTACTTCTGCCGCGGCTCCTGGGCAGTCAAACTTTCTCTGCCCTATTGAGGGGAGAGTAAAGTACTGCAGTGCGCAGGTGCCGGGAAAGGTCAGAGAGGTCCAGCGCCTGCGCACAGCAGTACTTTACTCTGCCCTCACTCAACAGGGCAGATAAAGTACGCCTGCGCAGGAGCCGAGGGAGAAGTAAGAAGGAGGACGTCATCGTTAGAAAATGGGAGGCGCCGGACCGGACGGCGAAACCCATCAGACTGGACCGGACCCCCGGGTGAGTATAATCTAACTCGTTTTTCTTATCTTTCAGGTTACATCGGGGGCTTATCTACAGCATTATAGAATGCTGTAGATAAGCCCCTGATGGCTGTGGCCGCATCTTATAGGCCAAAAATGGGGTGACAGATTCCCTTTAAAAGGTATGAGTTTAGCATTAGCTGGCTGTGACAGTTAACCCTTGAAGGACAGAACAATTTGAGCAATTTACCCTTATTAAAACAAATGGATATACTTTGTATTCTTTTTTCTAATAAAGTTGATATGTTAGACAAAGTTCTTTTGTGAAAATTCATTTTTGCCAGTTCACAGGCTAAAGCTGTAATAATTGTCTAATAACGTACCGTATTATGAAACCAATCTCCACGGTCTGCTGAAGCCTGTGTAGGAGGACCACAGATATTCAGCAGCTGGACAAAGCCCCCTTGGCTTTACAATATTCCATATTCTGTGCCAGAACAGACAAATGCTCATGCACCACTGGCAGAATCAGCCTGAGGTTTGCTGCCAATGTTATGCTCAATTATTTCTTCACAGTAGATATAGATTTTCATGAGTTTTATTGTGAATACACACATTTCATTATAAAGATCTAGCCTTCCTTATCAAACTAACTTAAATTCAGCAAGAAGTCAGAAAAAGTTATACACAATACTCTATGGGAAAACAATGCAAATTCTGAGTCTATAAGAGAAAAGGCTGCACATAAATCGGCTGGGCAGTAAGCCAACATCTCCATCTAAAAGTCTCGATAAAGTTTTAGATAATGGTCCTTTGCCCCTCATCAGTACATAGCATGAATCTGGTTAGGAATGTAATGTACAATTCAAGAGAATGAAATGCATGGTAGGGAGAATCTCCCAACTAACCAGATGCCAGCTCTACGATTAGGTGGTCCAAGAGCAAAATAGTTGACATGTTGAATGCAGAGTTAGCACAAATTGATTCACATGTTCCACTTTATAGGCCATGATAGAGGTCTACGACTGCTGTGTGGGGGAGGGAGTACCGCCTCTTACCTGCCAATATCCTTGGACCTTCTTTTGATTAATCAGCCTGGTGCAACATCAGATGTGCGTCATCCCGCAACAATGACATTGTGCCAGGCAAAAATGGGACGTGAAAATTGATTCTCACCAACTCTAGTAAAAATTGTTTTGACCTCTAGTCGATTGTCTGCATATGGGTTACTGAGGGGTCTTTTTTTACTAGCGTTTTCTGGTAGTTCAGGAAATTGCAGCTAACTGTCCTGGCCACTATTGGGTACAAATCTCCTGGGAGTATACACCTGGCACTGGCCACATACACAGTGTGCACAAAGCCTTATTCCCCTTCACATAACACTGATAGTAGCAGTCACAAGCTGTCAGCCTGATGCCTCAACCCAATGACATATCCTCTTCAAACCCTTTGAGGGCACTTTAGAGGTAATGTTTGCCCTTTTAAAAGAGTGTTCGTTACAACTTTCTAATGTTACAATCACTCATATAGTGACTGTTAGCCGTATTTTTCGGACTATAAGACGTACTTTTTTCTCCCAAAAATGTGGAAGGAAAAAGGGGGGTGCGGATGTACCGGCTCTGGAGGGGAGGTGGGGCAGCGGCATCGGTGGAGCAGCGGGTCACAGAGGAAGTAACTGGCTGCTGCGGATAAATAACTCCTGTGCCCGCTGCTGAAGAGAAATGAATATTCACTGCATTCCACACCCATCCTGGTATGCATGGGACCATATATACCAGGGAATACTAAGGACAGAATTAAACACATTTTTTGCTTCAATTTTTTTCCCTAACTTCCTCTTCTAAAACCTAGGTGCGTCTTATGGTCCGATGTGTCTTCTAGTCCGAAAAATACGGTAGTTAGCTGTAGGTTTATGGAGAAGGTCCGGGCTAACCCATATATGCATTTGATTCTGTTTCCTATGGTACTTCTACAATTGTATAAATAAGATACACTTATAAATACATTAAAGGAAGTCTGTCTCCCCAGAAACACAATTGAACCTATCCATAACCTACTGCAATGCCCTGCACATGGGGTAAGTGACCTAGCAAATCAGAAGAACTGTACTACATTTCTAATTGGAGGTATTTTCTATCATTATTATTACACAGATTACATATTGGGATAATATGTTGGAGATTGGAATACCCCTATAATTCAGTTTATTTTGATCTGAGGATCATGCACTAATATTGTCCTGCAGCCGTTTTGCGATTATTTTTGCTAGAGAATTACAAACAGTCTTCATTTCAGAAATACATGCAGTTTAAGGTGAACATATTCTTATTTCTTACCTTAGGAGGCACATAGAACTCAAGGAGAAATCTTTCCCCTTCCATTTTCACAGCTTTTCTCAAAAGCAAACGACATTTTTGCCACTGAGAGCTACCAACGCAATTGGTGTCATCAGCAACCATGTACCTGAGAGTTCCTTCTCTCTGGACATCGACAGCGTCTACCTTAGCAGCCTGCATTTTTGATAGACGCAATTTGTGAGTCCATTTTTCCCGAGGCTCCACTTGTTCCTTATTGCCTGATGGGCAATGTTCCCGTTCCGACCGCTTCATTGTTCCATTGTCTACGCCAGGCTCCGGAGAGGACTTTCTGTGCCACATCTCCTTCATGCCATCCACCACACATAAACTCATATTCCGCAATGAGAAACCCTTTTTAAATTTTGCCTTGGAGCTTCCATGAACTGAAACATCCTCAGAGCTTCGCGAGTGTCCATAGGATGAAACCTTGTGAGCCCTGGCTTGAGTCCGATATTTATTAGTCATAGAATTCTCCATGCTATCTAATGACTCGGTGGAAGTTTCCTCTTTCCTGGAGACAAAATCCCTTGCTAAAGGCACCTGGCAATTTTGTAGTCCTACAAAGGGTACAATGTTATATTTTGTTGGCGAATCAGATACATATACCCTGTTAACCTCAAAACTGAAGAAATCCAAAAAATTGGCAGCAAAATGGTGGGAGAATGAAGTCTCGGCTCCCGGAGCATTATAGTTAGGGTTCTCCTTTAAAAACTGGCAGAATTTCTGAGCAAAGTCCACGGCAGCGGCCTGTGCGTGAAGTTCACAGAACTCCTTCCAGTCAGGAAGCTGGGAGGAAGAGTCTTGATTAAGTGCATCACCATTCATGGCTGTTCCATTCCTCTCTAAGAAATCTGCAAGGCAAAATGAAGAAAATGACCAGATGGAAGAGAAAAAAAAAAAGCTGGAAGGCATTGATAAAAGGTTGTGTTGAGTTGGCATCAAACATAGAAGAATACAGAAAATTTATGTGTAGGTTTCAGGTTTTGTGCTACTTTTTGCATTTTTTTTCTTTCATTTACATAGTTAAAAATGTTATGTGCTCATTAAATCCAAAAATATATTTTTTTAAAGGGGGTCAGAGCTCCATTTTTCATAGGAACAGCCCTATCCTCTACTTCGCTTTACACAGTTACATCACAACATTCTGGCTGCATGAAGCCACCAACAGGGGGAGCTCTTGACACTAATTGTAGATCTGTATTTAGTAACCTCCTAAGCTCACCAGGTGGCGCCTGCTTTAATTTGAAATATGTCAAAATAGTATTAAATTGCTTACTTTGAAAAACAAGTAAGAAACAGACCATTTAATAATATATCCAAATTAAAAAAAGTGCTTTTTTGTCCCAAGTCCCGAAAGGTTCATATGTTGAGTTTGTCCCTGTAGAGAGCACCCTGTATTGGCACATAGACAGTGTTGTGGAAAGGGTGCTCATTATAATTGATAAGCCAGCCCTCTTTGCTGATGAAGATATGGTGAAAGTAGACTGGCTGGGGTATTGGGATAAGCCAGCCGCCTCCATACACATCACTAGTCGTATGCCAACACAGGACTCTTTCACAAGCGGAAGTGCCGAAACTGGAGCTAAGCTAATAAAAATGGGGACAGATTTTGTTTCATGGTTGATATGGGGATAACTCTGTTCAGCTATGACCAGAATCATTTCTATGGGAGTTATGGTATTGGTATAGCTCAGACTCTCCCGGCTAATGTTTATCTCCTGTAGGAAAGACCAGTCCTTCAGCTCCTGAAGTGTACGCACTCGAGGAACACCAGTTCTGACTTCATGTAGGTAAAAAACCTCAGCACCGAAATGAACATAAAGTATTTTATATTTATCTGGCAAGAAAAGATTCAACGTTTCGACCAATAGTGGTCTTCACCAAGGACCTTTGTATTGTAGAGGAGCCGGGTGTCAGGTAGATGCGGCTGTGTGCAGGCTGTGGGTCCATGGTCTGCACACAGTCACATCTACCAGACACCCGGCTCCTCTACAATACATATGTCCTATATGAAGACTGTTCTTGATCGTAACATTGGACCTACTGTATTCTGGCCGGATCAAAATAAAATACTAACTTCTTGCATAAAGATCTTCCTTCTCGATCACCATTTCGGTGCTGAGGTTTTTTGCCTATAATTTGTAGCTCCACCATCAGTGGTCAGATCTGGATGGAGTTATTCTCGTTTTAGCAATGAAAGGCTGAGATGGGAATAACCCTTTAAAAGATTACTAAACTTTTTTCAAAAACTATTCATAAGCCTTCCCGAAGATGAATTTTTTTACGTATTACCTTCTTGTGCCTCCCAAACACTACATAGCAGTGCTGGTTACTGCCAAGCAAAGAGATTCAGACAAGGAAAGCCCCGAACACAGATTTTGTGTAACTAGAATATGGACTCATCTTTTTCACTTGACAAACAACAAGACTATTTTTTTTCATGCTGGACAACCATAAAAACATCACTATTTTCTGTCTAATGATATCGTTAATCACATTATACTGCGTACATCTCAACGTAATTTTCTTTTCTCAATTTTAACAATGATTCTCTTAATGGGCTCTAAAAATAATTTCAGCAGCGATGTGTATGGTGTGAACTGAACTGGAGCAGTAATAAGCAAAAAGACACTTCTGCCAGCATTGGGCAACCTATTTGAATTACATCCATTTTAATAGCTGTAAATTTTAGCAGGATGACCTGCAGCAATGGCGCACAGAACACTGTCAAGAACTGTTCATCTCAATTTTTTTGAAAGATTCAGAGAGTTCAAGGAGTAGCAAACAAAATCTGAATTTTCAAGATATTTAGCTTGACCAAGATTTGCCTTTCATAGCGCCTGACATCAATAACTATTTGTGCATTAAAAGCTAAACCTGGAGAAAAAAAATAAAATTTTTATATATATATATATATATATATATATATATATATATATATATATATATATATATATATATATATATATATATATATATATATACACACACACACACATATATAGTAATTATATATATTATTGTACTTAGGATGAATTAATAACATTTCTTCAAATATTTCAAAGTTGTATTAAGGGGATCAAAGTCTATAAATTAAGAGAATGGGAAATCAATTCTACTTTAATCACTTATGAAAAAGGGTATCAGCATCTCGGAAATCACACAAAGGTTAGCAATATAGCACACTAACTTGTGACCCTTCTTGCTCCTTCTCTTTTTTATCTAATTATTCTTTATCATTCATTTACATTAAGAAGAATGTAACAGATAATTCAAGAAACTGACATTGGCGTTTTTCCTCAATTACTACTGACTAGGGTCATCCTAACAATATGAGTTTAAAAGTGTATAGGCCAGAGCATTTTCATATTATCTATGGTCCTTGGCTGGAGTCCGACCTGGACCCCAAACTTTGAAGAGTTGTCTCTCTTTCATTGCAGATCACCTTCAACGAAATTGATCCTTGGATCATTGCTCCATGCGCCTTAGACTTCTACATATTTATGTCGCTTTCATGCATTATGTAAATCTGATCCCCATTCCTGTCCTCTATTACCTTCACTTTATTCTTGTTTGTAAAAATGTATCTGACCCCCTTTGAGGGGAGCAATTTCCGGAAAGCTACTTTATAATATCTATCCCAATAAAAAGTTTGAAACTAAATGCGTATAAAGATATATAAAGAACTAGCAGGGCTAGTGATTGGCAACAGTTCTAAAAATGCCAGGGGCTAACTGGGAATGGAAGAAAATAGGGCAGGGGGGAGAAGCACAGTAGAAAAATTTAACCTAGAAACTAATGTGCCTGAAACAGACATTCGTCAAAATTCTGCAGAGAACAAAAGGAGGGAAATTTCCAGCTGATTTCTTTCAGTTTCAGCTAGTTATTATGGAGTTGCTTAAAAGGTTTGTGTGACAAAGCAGAGGGGGGAGGCTCCTGCTGCAGCCATCTGTCTTACAACTAGACACAACATAGTGAGGTGGTGGGGAGAAGGAATAGATGAACTCTGTTGTGAACACTTTTGACCTGGCTTCTGAGTTTGGGCTCCCTCTGGAGGTTGCTGCTGGTAATGGAGCTGGTCTGGCCGACAGAAGTCAATCACCTGAGGAGGATGATTGGAGGTCAGGTGTTACAGACTGGAGAGATTTAAGCGAGCAACCTTCCCTCGGTTGTTGCCGCTGATGTGGTTTTCTTCCTGAGGATTTTGGAAGCCTGTTTGCCTCCTGCTTTGTCCTGCATCTTTCAGATGTTATTTATCTGTTTGAATCTTTTTGCATTTGATCCATTTTTGCTTTCCTCTGATTTCTGCTTTGCTGTGTGGGTTCAGCATTGATCCCTGCTGGGACCTGTGTTGGACTCTGTTCCATATGCCACAGCTTATGTCAGTCTTTTCAGTATTTCTAATCCACTGTTATATCAGTATCTTTTGTTTTGCGCCCAGTTCACACCAGAGTTCTGATTTAGTGGGGGAAAGGTCTTGTGGCCTCAGTATTTTTGTATATCAGACGTGTTGGATTTTTTATTAGGGTTTTTCGCGTGATTGCAGACAGTATCCTTTCCTGTCCTATTCTATCTAGACAGTTTGGGCACCATCATTTGTTTACTCTATTTTCTGCCTGTGTTTGTGCCTCATCTTGTCTCACCGGCAATATATGTTCGGGGGCTATCTATTCCTTTGGGGTTCTACTCCGGGGCAGTTTATAGCTTTCCCTTTTCTCTCTTTAGGCTTAGTTAATTCTTTGGCTGTGCCGAGGCATCTAGGGCATCGTAGGTACGTCCCACGGCTAATTCTAGTTGTGTTGTCAGTTTAGGGGTCTGCAATCCGATAAGTTACCAACCTCTCTGGTTATCTGGTTGCCTAGTCTATTCCCCTGCTATCCTCCTCGGTTACCTAATCATAACAGAACTCCTATGACATATTAAGAACATTTCTGTACATATTTCTTAATTTTAATAGAAATAGTAGATAAAATAGGATCAAAAGAATGAGGTGGTAAATGTATGATTGCAAAAACCACCACAGATCTAGAGAATCCGATCTAGTGTCCCCTACAAGCAGAGGTCGTACATGTGCACTACTGCTCTATTCAATGTCTATGGGATGAAAGAAGATAGCCAAGCACAAGGCTAAGCCACCTCCTGTCAGTCACACAGATTCTGGAAGACCTCACCGATCTTTATATTCCATCAGTGATAAAATGATACGGGAATAAACAGGTGACTAATTTTGGATTTTGTTCTTTTAGACCATTTCCTGCTGTCAGATTAATTTCTTAAGCCAGTTAAACCCTTTAAAAAGGTCACCCAATTTAACCCTTCACACAAGCACTCTAAAACACTAGGCCTTCTTAACATAGATCACAAAGGTCAGGATATTTTTGTACCGCACAATATAGGTGATCCGAGCAATACTGAAAGAAAATGATCATCTAAGATTTACAGTAATTACAATTCTTACTGGTAAGACATCTCTTGTCTTTCCTATGGACATTACAAGAAACACCGTCACCCAGTAATCCAAGAAAGTGTGTCAGATTATTTCACATACAGTGTTCTCGAGAAAACACCAACTCCCCTCGTACTTCCTCAATCTGGTCAGTGCCCACTGCCCAGAGAAGAACTTGAAACTGGAAAGACCCCAGGAAGAAGTATGGCAATGAGTCAGCGTAAGCAAGAATCCTGGAGACAGTAATACCGAGCCAACTCACGCAGCACAACGCCAACCATGTATAATGGTGAAAGGCAGAGAGGGAAGTGGGAAGAGATCACGACAATCAGTGCAAAACAGCAACTTCCTCACAGGGAATAAATTAAAGACTCTTTCATTAATGCTAAAAACAGGAATTAGGAATTGTCTATGGTCTCAAAACAATTCAGAAACATTTCAGAATAAGAAAATAAGGGAAACGTTAAACTACTTCCCCAGACCATTCACTGGACACACAACAAAAATCTATTAATCTGACACCAAATATTGTCTTCTCAATTTTTGTGTCTTATTAGAGGACGATCACCTAGTACCCCACTGCTGAAATTAACAGGTGTAAGGCCATGTTCACACATTCAGTATTTGGTCAGTATTTGACATCAGTATTTGTAAGCCAAAACCAGGAGTGGAACAATCAGAGGAAAAGTATAATAGAAACCCGTCACCACTTCTGTATTTATCACCCACTCCTGGTTTTGGCTTACAAATACTGATGTAAAATACTGAATGTGTGAACGTGGCCTTACACAGGTGACCTTCATTCTTGCAAATAACGAGGACAATAAATTATAAACTCCATATAATAGGCCTTTTATTTATTTTTGTAACCAGACAAACCCTTTTCACTAGCACACGTTTTATCAGCTACGTTACATTTTATTTGCAGTGTATTAAATGGGTTGTCCAGTCACATAATATTGATAATCTTGGTAATGCTTAGGGCTCATGCACACAACCATATTTTGGGTCCGACTGCTATCCCCATTAAAAGAATGGATCAATGAAATTACTCCGAAAATGGCATGAGACTCACCCATACAAGTCTATGAGTGTGAGAAAAAAAAAAAAATCGGATGCCATACAGAGCCTCAGTACTGCACCTGATTTTCATGGATACATTGCAGTTCTGTAAACTAGGAAATTGTTAATGGTCTTGTAAATGATTCATAGATGCTGAGTAAAAAAAACGGACTGTACACAGATGACAAGTGAGAAAAAAAATTGTACCACTTTTCTGGATGAAATTCTGACCAATTTTTCACACTTTCATGTGACCCTAACCTTAAGATACGTCATTAGTATCAGATCTGTGGGGGCCGATTACTGGCACCCCCACCAATCAGCTGTTATCAGCTCCATTGGAATGATGTAAAGGCTAATAATTAATAATCATAATAAATTTTATTTCTATAGCGCCGACATGTTCCTCAGCACTTTATATTTCAGAGGGGGACTTGTACAGACAATAGACATTACAGCATAACAATAATCACATAGATCACAACAGATACCAAGAGGAATGAGGCCGTGCTCACAAGCTTACAGTCTATGAGAGGATAAAGGGCCTGTCACACTAAGCGATATCGCTAGCAATATCACTATAACATCACTGGTTTTTGTGACGTTATAGCGATATTGCTAGCGATATCTCTGTGTCTGATACTTACCTCCGACCGCTCCCCCGCTGGTTATCGCTGATCGCGCGAGATCGTCCTGGACCGTTTCTTGTCGTCAGCTTCCTGCTGGGCTTCCTGTGGCGCCGACGAGCGACGCGTGGACGCGGGCGGGAGGACGTCAGGATCGCCTCATCTGACAGGTAAGTAGCGACCCCCCGACCCCTGCTATGTCGCTGGTAAGATCTGCCTGTGTGGCAGCTCACTAGCGACCACTTAGCGATGCACCAGCGATCCTGACCGCGTCATATCGCTGGTGCATCGCTAAGTGTGACAGTACCTTAAGGCCAAAGGCTAATGTTAGCTGCACTGCACAACTCTGTAGCAGTCGCTGCCAAGAAATGCAGGTCCTATTATCTTACATAGGAGCTGATGTGCAGCACCAAACAGCACCCGCCGCGCACTGAGCGGAGCAGTGCTGTTCTGGCTCTATACAATGTGTGTACTGGCTGCTCCTGGAACTAACAGCAGCAGATTGGTTGGGGTGCTGGACTCCCACCAATCTGATATTGCTGACCTATTCCTGTCACTTAAAGAAACACTCCCATCAAGGTTTTAATGACCTGAATATATTGCAGTCATAATATAATACATAGCACTGTGCACTTGCTCATTTTGCCTACCCAGTTAATTATTCTCTTTTCCATTAGGTCTATAAAATCATGTGATTAAAAACAGACTAACGGAATCCTTCTAAGCTCTATGTAGAAACAGGAAGTCTCTTTTCTCTACATGAGTCATCATTAGAACTACAATTCTACATCACTGCAAAGTCCACAGCAATTCAAAAAACTAGGACACTGAAGAACATTGTGTGATTGAAGCGGTGGTCGCTCATGCACACTGCCGCTCTGTTCATTCTTAATGGGAGAGCCAGAGATAGCCAAGAGCGGCGCTCAGCTGTCTCCAGTATGAAACCAGTGGCAGTGTGCATGAGCGGCCACCGCTTCAGTCACACAAGGCTCTTCAGTGCCTCGGTTCTCAGGATTGGTGGAGGTCCTAGCGGTCGGACCACCAGCAATCAAGGCTAACTTCTACACTTTAGAATACCCCTTTAACAGCTAATTAAGCAGTGTACTAAATCTATGACTGTTCTACACTTGTATTTGGCGCTTTAATAGCATTCAATCGTCCTTGCTTTTAGGGCACACAGCCCTTTTCATGGCACTGTGGTTGATCCATGCATCACAATAAAGCCAGAGATGACTCTGGCCAGTGAAGTTTTCCTCTGGGGGAGAACTTTCTGTGGTCTGCGCTCCTGTTTTGTATTTGGCATGAGGCAGTGTGCTCATCTTTTATTCAATGTTTACTGCTCTGCACATGCCGGAGTCTCATCAGTGGCCCCTAGCAATGCCACTTCACAGTCCCTTGAATGCAAATGTAACACTATGTTCCTGTCTAATGGCAAGCTTCTGGTTTTGAAATTTATGAAGCAAACCGTAAGATTCACGCTCGAACATTCCTGGGCTTTCCAACAAGGCATCTTTTTCAGGCTATTTTTTTTTTCTCCACAGTGTTGCATCTATTCATTCAGCTAGTTTGGAGCTCTCGTGTGTTGCCTTTGCTGACTTATCTGGAAAAAGATCAATATCTTTGATTGATTTCTTTAGAAAACAGCATTAAATATTTAGAACGTGTACATTTTTTTCAGCCTCATACATTTCATGTTGTTAGAGGAAAATATCAAGACCATAAAAGTCATAATCACATTACAGGACAATAATTCTACAGAATGAGATTTTTATTTGGAATCCTACTTGGAATATTATGGTAAACTGTGAAGCACAATGTGAGGATTAAGATATTTTATGGTGTTGTATGATAGATCTAGAGATGGAGAGATGGTCACGAGCCCCATTCACTGCACCCACCCGCCCCCATCGTAGTATCACCCAGAGCCCCGACTACTGGTATAATGGCGGCCAAAGCTTCCCCCCAGAAGGCACCTTGTGCCATCCTCCCTTATGGGCAGTATACTTATAGCCAGGGGTTCCCACTTCACACCCACTCAGCATTCCCACCAAACTATCACATCCAGCTGCCACACCCCTCTAATTGTATGATCCTGTCTTTGGCTTACTATATTTATTATCACCCATGCCAATATATGAGCATCCCCATATGCACCCCTATGCAGGTCAACTCCTAAAAGTCACCATCGGGAGACCACTTCATAGTCATAATGCACCAAGTTGGCAGACAGTTGCGAACCACACTTCATGGGCCGGCAAGCCACATGTTGCTCCTGAACCACAAGTCTGAGACCCCCTATCTATACAATGAAGCCTTATTCAGACGTCATTTTTTTTTCCCATGCGTAAAAAAAAACGGATTGATTTCCATTACTGTTTTGGATCAGTTTTTCTTCAGCGTTTGGTTAGTATGTCAGTTTTTACCATCGGCGATTATCTCATATGCTCAAAAATGAAATTTGCCAAGCTTCTTCTACCCATTACAATGCTACATATGGATAGCAGATGGATTACACATGGATGAAATCCGTTGCCCTTTATTTTGTTGGACCCATAAACCTTAATAGGTGACTCAGTTATAAAAACTGACATGCCTTTGATATTTTGGTGGACGAGTGGTCTGCCATAAACCAAGACATGTGAGCAGCCCATAGATTATACTATCTGTGAACGCATAAAGAACCAGACATCTAGAGGCCAATAAATAGCTGAAAAGTTCAGGTGCTCAAGATCACGTGAACTCAGGGTGCTTTCACAGTGTTCTTCGCCATGTCCAGTGACCCCGTTGGGGCTTACGTGAAAACAGTCTGCTAAATGAGATTCGGCTTATGCGCTAACGGGGCCATTGACTAGAATGGTGCAGACGGAGTCACCAAGCGCTCTGTCGTGCATCATTTTCGGGCATAAATGCCTACTGGAGGCGGACACTCAGATTTAGTCCATTACATTTGGGTGTCCGTCTCCAGTAGGCTTATAAAGCCGAAAATGATGCATGACAGAGCACTTTGACTGTCTGCTCCATTACAGTCAATAGCCTCGTCTGTTCATACCCCGAATCCCGTTTTGCAGGGGGATCGGATGCAAGCCCCGACAGAGCCACTAAACATGGCGAAGAACGCAGTGTGAAAGCGCCCTAATAGTTAAAAGCCTCATTCAGACATCCATTTTTCATAAATAATCCATTATAGTCTAAGGAGCTGTTCACATCTCTGTTTTTTTCATACATATATTTTTGATCTGAGCCATGAATCAAAATTATCAAAACAAGTTTATGGGTCCCTGAAAAATCACTGACCGCACACAGATGCCATCCATGTGCAATTCGCAATCGCGTGCTGTCCATTTTTAACATTGCAATGGATAAGAGAATCTTTATAAATTTTTGGGTTTTTTTTTCCATACGAGAAAATCACTGATGAAACACTGATGGTCAAAACTGAAACACTGATCAATCTTTGGTGAAAATCTGATCCAAAACAAAAATAAAAATCCTACCATTTTTTGCATTAAAAAATTCACTGCATCCTGAAGAAGGCCTCAGTGTGCATTTACACTGGT
This sequence comes from Dendrobates tinctorius, assembly GCF_039654945.1. Taxonomy (NCBI): domain Eukaryota; kingdom Metazoa; phylum Chordata; class Amphibia; order Anura; family Dendrobatidae; genus Dendrobates; species Dendrobates tinctorius. Next base: position 32,965,942 of record NW_027361684.1, on the reverse strand, counting down.
CGATTATCGTGAATTAGGCTGGGTTCACATTACGTTTGTGAGCAGCGTTTAACGCATCCGTTACATAGTGGCATTAACACTATGTAACGGATGTGTTAACGCATCCATACACTGCTATAGACGAGCGCATCGCTAACGCATGTCATAATCGGCACGCGCTAGCGATGTGCGGTCATTCTGTGACGGACCCTCGGACGCGGTCTACAGCGTCCGTAGGTCCATCACCGCTAGCACAGATAGGGAAGCTGCGCTAGCGTGATTGCTAAACGCGATCACAATATGACAGTAGCATTAATGCAGTCCGTCAGCGCTATGTGTTGAACGGACTACATTAACGCAATGTGAACCTGGCCTAAGCATTTCCCTATAATCGCCCAGGCTAGCAATAACCTGACAAACAAGAAAAATGCTCGTACGACAGGTGAAATGATTTTTTAAGCTTGCTTTAAAAAAAAAATCACCGTTCTGAGCAGTACATCATCATGTGTACACAGGACATGTGCCGCAGAGAACAATGACAGTCCATGCGCACTGAACAACCAAGTTAACGCAGGTTGACTAGTCTAATTCCTCCTGAAAGCAGCCACTTCACAAGGTTAGAAAATGAGCAAATGTGTGGTCGCTTGCCATAGGCTAAATAAGGTTTTTCATTCTGTAAGGTGAAAATGACTTAACTGGTGACATGGAAAATTAATTGGCAGAATGGAACAAGAATATGAAAACAGAAAGGGTGAGAGAATGTAAGGATAAAGAAGCAAGATGAGGAAAGGGCTATTAGGGCTTAAGGATGTCACAGAATGCTGTCTATCTCAAATGATAGTCACGGCCTTCTTGGGGTCTACGCTCGGCCATGTGTTACATAGATTTCCATTCACTTACTTTACATTGACGATGGGGCTCAGAGTATGGGATGGGCTGTGATCTAACAGAATGTGGACGTATGATAGATTGGGGAGGCAAAATATAGTTAACTGGGTCAAGGTAAATAGGCTAAAGACTACCTATTATTTGCAAAACCTCTAACGTGTCATCATGACATGTCAATAATTTTGATCAGTGCGATCTGTGTTCTGAGACCCTCATTAAAAGCAAAAACAAAAAAACAGAAGCACTCACCTAAATGCTGTGCCCCAATATTTCTGCCCTGTTCAGCTGATGTCGTACACAGATTCATAGGATGTGCAAAGACTTCTCCGCTTCAGTCTCACTTGACAGCTACTTACTCCTCTACCTCTTCCCGTCCGCATATACTTCTTTCGGCAACTTGTGTCCTTAAAAGTGTTGTCTGGCAAATTAATATTAATTGCCTATCCATAGGATAAGTCATCAATACCAGTCTGGTGGTGTCGTACACCCACGATCATCTGTTCCTGGTGCCACCAGCTGCTGGATGTGATGGGTGGGTGAGCTGCCCAGCTAAACTCTGTCAGCTATATAGTGGTCACAGCCGGGTACTGCACATCTGCCCCCATTTGAATTATGCAGTTGACAGAGCTGCACTGTTCCACTACGCAACTAAGCACATTTGGCCACTGCTAGCACCAATAACAGCAGACCGGAGTTGCACCCCCCACCAATATGATATGATGACTTATCCAAAAGGAAGAGGTATTTTCCCTACATTACAAAGTTTCTTGCCTCTTTGCTTGTATCAAATCAAAAATAGCTAACCATACCTATTCAATCTTGTGAAGGAAGGCGAGCAATATAAACAGAGCATAAAAAAATACATTTTATTGAAGGAATATAAATTACAACAAAGATTTTTTAAAAACAATAGCAACGTAGGGGGAGAACCTGACAAAAAATACCCATGGACGCTAGCAAGATAATAAAGCCCATGTGTGCATAAGGGTAAAAATAACAATTATTACCAAAAAAAGGGCCTGGTGCAAACTCACAGCACAATAGTAATAGCTAAATACAAATACCAGTAAAAGGGATAAAACCTATAAACAAGGTTTGTGTGGCTTTTAGCAATCTATGCCCCTGCATAGCATACAGGCAATGGCAAAAAGTAACAAAGTGCAAAAGTGCATGAAGGTAGTCAACATATAGCTCAAAAGTGCATGAAGGTAGTCAACATATAGCTCAAAAGTGCATGAAAGTAGTCAACATGTAGCTCAAAAGATAAAGTGACAGCGCATGCAGGAGAGTTTTAGCACATGAATGGCCAGTATAAATGAATTACATTACCTCTTAGTGGGATCTAGGCATAAGCTAAGGGTTTAGTCAGGTGTTCCCTGGTCCCGATGCGCATTTTGATAACATTTCCTCAGGGGGCGTCAGTGGACACTCACAGTTGCACTCGCATTCCCAGGTGGTGCTTGTGGTTTCGCAGACCCACTGTGCCATGGGATCAGGCTTACTTAGGATGGGCATAGCTAAGCGGCTACCATGTGTTCACTGGAGCTCCTGATGGTGGAATCAGGCTTGGCTGCAGGTAGCCGCCAAGTACCAAACCTAGGCAGTCCCCAAAACTGCAGCTGCTGTCCCCAGGGGTCAGGTACGCAGACACAGATAGGACTAGGGCTCCGTTCAGACTATTGCGTTCTTAATCCTCTGTAGAACTGTTACTGACATGGACTTGGGCTCCGTTCACATTATGGTACTCGGTTTAGGATCCTCTGCCGAACAGTTACAGACACGGAGTCTTAGAGAGGACTGATTTGGAGACTGGTTGTAGCAATCCGGATATACGGGGTACTAGCATAGGTACACGATCAGACAGAGGTCTCGGATACTGATCCTCCAGGTACTGGTTGCACATCGATCAGGGGTCAAGGTTAAGGAACTGGCCGCACTAAGACCAGGGACTTCAGCTTCAGGACTGGCCACACAAGGACCAAGGACTACGGATTCAGGACACTGGCCACAACAGGACCAGAAGGTTTCCGATTCAGCTAATAAAAGACCTTTTGGAAGGCACACATTCAGAAACACAGCTTCCAGATCCACGGATTCAGGGACTAGCTGTACATGGACCGAGGGACAAGGTTCAGGCACTGGCCACACCCAGACCAGGGACTACAGGTTTAGAACACTGGCCTCACCAGTACCAAGGGACCTCACAACTCACTAGGAGACCATCTCACTCACTAATGATTCACTACGTTGCTTGGCACTTCCCTATTAGTGAGGGTGCCTTTTAAACAAGATGCATTCCAGCTATTGGCAGGGAGCCATCTTACAAGTGTATTCTAATACGAAATGCCTCCCATTGGATGGGGGCATTTAACTATATGCACATTGGCCCTATAAGAGTAGGGAAGTGTGTGCACTAGGCGTGCCGCCAGGAACTGCGGACCACACACAGCTCGAGACAAGGAGCACGCTGGCGTCCCTACATGTAGGGGGAAGGGAAACCAAGCAGGGGCGCCTGCAAATAGAGTTACATGAGCCCTACACCCAATCAGCGCTGTCATCACTGTTCCCGACTATGGACTGTTCCCTCCCATGTTCATGTTCAATACATCTGAAGGTGGGGAACGTGATGCTCCGGTGGAGTCCGGGCTCATGGACAACACTATTAAACCTTTGTTGGCTAAATTTGCATCCTAATATATACTACTGAGAAGATGCAGACAGGAACACAGTTGGAAGGGTACAGATCTTTCAGAAGGAATACAATGTAAGGGTACCGTTACACATAGCGATGCACCAGCGATCCCGACAACGATATGGATCGCTGGTGCATCGCTAAGTGGTCGCTAGTGAGCTGCCACACAGGCAGATCTCACCAGCGACATAGCAGAGGTCGGGAGTCGCTACTTACCGGTCAGACGCGGCGATCCTGACGTCCTCCCGCCCGCGTCCATGCGTCGCTCGTCGTCACAGCAGGAAGCGCCGCAGGAAGCTGACCACGAGAAATGGTCCAGGACCTTCTCGCGCGACCAGCGATAGCCAGCGGGGGAGCCGGTCGGAGGTAAGTATCACATGTAGCGATATCGCTAGCAATATCGCTGCTATGTCACAAAATCGGTGACTTTACAGCGATATTGCTAGCGATATCGCAGTGTGTAACGGGGGCTTTACACTAACAACTAACTTTTGCCCATAGAGTCAGAGAGAAGTAAAAAATAAAAAAAATTGGAGTTTTTCTTACCGTACCCAGGTTCAGCGCGTTTTTTGCCTCTGCCCTCATCTTTGTTCAGCTGCAGCATTGAAGTCAGTGTTGTGGCTAATCATTGAGCTCATCTACATCAGCTGACCTGCTGAACCCAGTGATTGTGTGATATCACGACTGCAGCCCATCTACAAAAACTGGGCGAGGAGCAGAGAAACAGCGCTGGATTTGAAAGGGTTAGTAATGCTCAAGCTTAGGTTTATTTTTTAAATTCTCACTGAGATTATGGGTTAAAATTAGTTGAAAGGGATAGCCCCTCTGTATGGTAAGCTGATTACTTTGTACATTTTCCCTTTTTTGTTTTAATTTTCAATAAATACATAAACCATTAAAATGATACATAATATGGGGACAATCATGCAATAACATACTCCGGTTGTTACTGAGGGTGTTAAAGGCATCACATCAAGAATGGTAATGGCTTCCTTGTTGTTAGACGCATAACTGAGTGTTTTGTATTTACGTCCCTTGCAATCCATCATAATTTCTATATAATTTACTTACTACAACGTAGAACACAAGCAGTCACCCAGCAATACTGATTTCAAGGGACGCGAAACCTCATGTCATCGCTCTCTTTTATTTCTAATGTTCCTTATCACTTGCATCTATGGCAGTAATTCCTGGAAGAGAGAGATCTCTGCCAAGCGAGCGCACAGGAGTGCCAATTAGTAACAGAGATTGATGATATAGCCCGTGTTAATTGGTTTACCAATATTAGGCTTTGTGATGGCCATGTTGGATAAGAGGAGCAGTTATTCATGGAAATCAATCAGCTTCTATGATCCTTTGTCATCTGATTTAAACACTATGCTGTGACTTGGTATATATTTTTGTAGCCAATGACTGGAGAGTTGTCCAAAAACCTGCTGCTCTGGCGTTAAAAGAAAAATTGCTTATGTAAATGTAGATACTAACAAAAGTAAGAAAGTAAAGGGCCCTTTACACATAGCGATATCGCTAAAGCGTCAACGATTTTGTGACGCAGCAGTGATATCGCTAGTGATATCACTATATGTGATACTCACCTCCGACCCGGCTCCCCGCTGGTTATCGCTGATCGCGCGAGATCGGCCTGGTCCATTTCTCTCCGTCGGCTTCCTGCTGGCGCCGATGAGCGAGCTATGGACGCAGGCGGAAGACGGTCACGCTCGCCGCGTCTGAAAGATAAGAGCGACCGCCGACCTCTGCTGCATCGCTAGTGAGATCTGCCTGTTTGGCAGCTCACTAGCGACCATTTAGCGATGCACCAGCGATCCTGGCCAGGTCGTATCATGGTCGGGATCGCTGGTGCATCGCTAAATGTAAAGGGGCCTTAAGTGTTCCTTTTGTTGAGGAGAGCCTTAAGATCAAATACTTACTTAACCTCAAGACCTAAGAGATTGAGAGGAACTACCCATAAAGTGTATTATTTCACCTTACATGAGCTTTTTCAGATCAAAGTGTGACACTAAAGATGGCTGCCTTTTCCTGTTTCACCACACACCATGTGCTGGTATCCAAGATGATGCCTACCCTGATGACCTCATGGACTCGCCCACGACAACGCCCACTCTGATGACCTCATGGACCAACCCAGCATGATGACCTCATGGATCCACCACTGCCCAACCCACTAACCAATGGAATACATCCGATCACTCCCATTTTATAGCTAACTGAGCCCCCTTAAAGGGGATATATAAAACCGATGTTTGGATTAATAAAGGGCTCTTGGAGCTGTGCCATTGATTGATCAAAGAGAGATTACATCCGACTGTCTCTGGTGTGATTTCTTTAGTGCGCACTGATCAATATCCATTGGGCCAGGAGCAGGCAACTAGTGAACATTTCCTATTGTTCAACCTAACACTCCATGCTGCAATAGTCAAAATATGTGGTTGAGTGTCCATAATATACAGTACGGGGCAAAAGATTTAGGCAGGTGTAGAAAAAAGACTGCAAAGTAAGATTGCTTTAAAAAAAAAAAATAAAAGTGTCAATAGTTTATTTTTTTTTATCAATTAACAAAACGTAAAGTGAATGAACAAAAGATAAATCTAAAATGAAATAAATATTTGGTGTGACCACATTTTGCCTTCAAAACACCATCGATTCTTCTAGGTCAATCTGAACTTTGCACACACTTTTTGTTGGAAGTCGGCAGTGAGGTTGTTCCAAACATCTTGGAAAACTAACCACAGATCTTGTGTTGATGTAGATCAGTAAAATGTACACATTGTATATGACTGCACCTTATTCTAGATCTAGGATGAACGCAGGATCTATACAATGGGTAATTACCTTTTACTGATTTCACTTTTATCATAAGAATCTTTTTCCCTGGTGTAGACTTCTTGCAATGATTGAATATTTTAGCCATGGTTACTAGGTACGGATCATGACTTCACCTTCTCTGTTGTTTAATATATAGGCAGCAGTTTGGCTCTAGGCTCCTATCTTACATATATCTATAATATAGATCGGCATTCCCACTCTTTATCTGCCACTATACAGGGTATCAAATTACTTTTCTTGTGATATTATTCATCTTATTGTATCCTGACCTGATCGGTGTCCTATCATTCCAGTTATCTTTTTACTGGTTCTTATCTGTACCCATCATTGTTACTGTAAATGTAACTGAATGTGCATCACATTTCGAGCATGGACTGTAATTTGGTCACGGGTCTCCAGATAGCTTTATAGGCACATATGACACACGGATGTCTGAATTATACTTTACTAGTTCTGTTTTCTTAGTTATGTGTTAAAGAGAGAGTCACTATTTTTGCATTTATGGCGTATCCTTGGGACAGGTCATCAACGTCTACTCGGCCGGAGTCTGACAACCGGCACCCCCGCCGATCAGCTGTTATCAATGTCTACAGCGGTGGCCACCTGCAGGAAGTACTCACTTGCCGAGCTGCTCCGTCTACTTGTAAAGGCCGAGGCTTGTTACTATTGATTTGAATAGGAGGCGGATGTGCAGTACTCTGTGGCGGCCACTACCAGAATACGGAGCAGCTGAGCAAGTGTGTACTTCTGGCCACCACCGATAACAGCTGATGGGCAGGTGTGTCGGACGCCGGACAATCAGACAATGATGACCTATCCTAAAGGGCCTGTCACACTAAGAGATATCGCTAGCAATATCGCTATAACTTGTGACGTTATAGCGATATTGCTAGCGATATCTCTGTGTGATACTTACCTACGACCGGCTCCCCCGCTGGTTATCGCTGGTCGCGCGAGAACGTTCAGGACTGTTTCTCGTCGTCAGCTTCCTGCTGTGAAGACGAGCGACGCGTGGAGCCGGGCGGGAGGACGCAGGATCGCCTTGTCTGACAGGTAAGTAGCGACCCCCGACCCCTGCGATGTCGCTGGTGAGATCTGCCTATGTGGCAGCTCACTAGCGACCACTTAGCGATGCACCAGCGATCCTGACCGCGTCATATCGCTGGTCGGGATCGCTAGTACATCGCTAAGTGTGACAGTACCTTAAGGATAGATCATCAGTGTAAAAGTAATGGACAACCTACGTTAGCTTATTTTTAAAAGTGATCGGTCACCAGTTTTTTGCCATCCCAAATTAAAGCAGCATGATCTAGGAGCCGAGATTCTCGAGGTGTGCCACTTGCTGGGCTGTTTGCTACAGTATTGCTAAAAACATGGTTTTATTGCAAAACTGATTGACAACTCTCTGTTTACACTGTGCACAGGCTGAAAGCTGCCAATTAAAGACGGAGGCGGGGTGATATAGAGCTTATGAAGGACATATGGTAGCAGATTTTCTAGTCCTCTAGTGATAATAATCTGCTGATAAAATAGTGATTTTATCAAAACTACAGCAAGAATCCCATGAAGTGTTATATGGCTGGAATTGAGGTCTCTGTATTTACATGATGCTGCTCTTAGATAAGGTAGTAAAATCCTGGTGACAGATTCCCTTTAAGAAAGATCTTTGAAAACTATATGCAATACTGAAATCAACAATTTTATAAAATGAAGATGGCTTTTGACAGAAGAAAAAAGTTAGCAAAATACAAGTTTATTTCAGGTTCAATAAAATAAAAAATGGGCATGCGTTTCCTCTTTAACTATTTTTAATCCAAATTTGATTATATTGACGATGAAATAAGGCTAGTTTCACGCTAGAGTATGGCAGAGCTGCGGAAGGATGCGGACTTCCTCTGTGAAGCTCCGCCCACTGCCGCGCCTCCTCCGTTCAGCTCCGCCTACGTTGGCAAGCGGCCTGCATACCCTATCTTTAGCACTGGGTATGCAGGCCATGCCGATGTATGCGGATGCCTCCGCATGCATTGTTTTGATGGTACGGCGACCGCAACAAAATCCAACACGTTGCGTTCGGCGCACGTCGCCGCACCGTCAAAACGAGGAGGCGCGGCAGTGGGTGGAGCTTCACAGAGGAAGTCCGCATCCTTCCGCAGCTCTGTCATATGCTAGTGTGAAACTAGCCTAAGCTTGTATTTTCATACTACCTTTTTTACTTCTGACCACATTTGTGGACGTGGACTCCCGCACCAGCATTAATAGTTACTGGATGACTTTTTTGTTGATGGTTTTTCCTTTTCTGACATACACATTAAGCATACTTATATGGCTCCAAGCGCCCCACCCAGGTCTCAATTTGGTTTCCATCAGGCAGGTGTATGCAAAAAAGAAAAGTATGGGTAGGGTATTAGACTGCACTATTATTTAGAACTGTATAGTGCACTTTTTTGTGCAATAGGGCCTTATGGATAATGTACCGTAGTTTATATCTATGCAGTGAGATATGTGGAAGTCCTCTGTTCGAGGCAGGTGTCGGAATGTGAACAATACCTAACGAGGACAATCTATGGTCAGCAGTAGCGGGCACAGAAGAGGGCCCCTGTTCTAGAACTGTATAAGGGCCCTTTGCAGTCCAATATCTCATCATAATGCATAATTCACCTGATTTGGAGGTAGAAGTGGCCTTCTTACCTCTTGGGCCCCTGTGCGGCAGCACAGTTTACATCAATGATATGTCCGCCCTTGGTGGTCAGATAAATAATGCACACATTTCCCTGGAAGTGCCATACGGTGTGCACGTTTTTGGGCCGGCTCTGTACTCCACTGTATTGCTGGCAAACCTTGCAATGGCTTACTGATATTTCCAGCCTTACATTACGTTGTCCAAGTGCCAAAGCTCTGCACAACCTAAGAATTTGGTGAGATGGGAGAAAGGACACCTGGGAAAGTGGCCATTAACAAGGAATGACCTTATGGACCTTTTGATCACTTGAGAGCCATATTAAGAGATATGAAAATGTTTTACTAGGCAGGGAGATGAAATTTCAAAGAAATATACCCAAAACTTAGGTATATTCCAATATTTGACAAACATGAATCCCATTGGTGTCACTAGAAATTCATTACATGATCACAGGTCTGAGATCTCCATAAAACATCTGTTTTAGAGATAAGCGCTTTACCCTGCAGTGTGTGTCTCTCCTGGCAGTCAGCTATAGAAATCCTGGCAGTTGAATGCACTGCTTGGCCGAACATAGAAATAAGCTGAACAGGTGCAAAGTACGGCTGCGGGATCTTACGGCGTCTCTGCTGAATGCCACTTCCTTTAAAAGACTATGCCTCCTTTACACACCATTTTACAATTTGCATAAAATAAATCTGTGAGATGTAAATTTATTGCATGACTTATGTTGTATTAATCCTGAGTTATAGCCTGTCTTATAGTAACAGATTTGCTAATTGTCGGACCTAGTTCTAAAACAACAAACTGTGCTTTACTCACTGTCCCCTGGTTCAATGCGGATTCTCCCCTGCTGTTCCTGGTGTCTGTTACTGGCGGCAGCCTTGCAGCCAATAACTGAGCTCCCTGGTCCTGCCAGAGTTAACAGCATGAGTTATCAGGTCTGCTATGCTCAGTTATTGGCTGCAGCGTCCTGTCAAGTTTTACAATAGCGGAAGGCGGCCGTTAAATTTCAGCTGACTGGTTACATGTTTGCCGATCGCCAGTAGTTTAACAGCTTGTTTAGAAAGGCTGACTGTGCATACCATAGTCACAGAATGACCACTCTGTGCGCACAGACGTTTATTGTACTCGGCAGCACATGTCCTTCCTGATTACACAGGAAGTAGCATTGCCGGGATTATTTTTTAAGCAGGCCAAAATCTAATTTAATTTAAAAATTAGCACTTGGCTCCTTCGTCAGGTGACTGCTGCCTGTTTATACTGCACACTTATCAGGCAGCTAGCGTTCTTAGAAATGCTTGTTCTTGATAACAGACCAGTGTGCATGCTTCCTAAGCAGTGTCTCCTACATCAGATTCAGGGGCGGACATACCGCCACTGCGGTTTGGATGCTGCAGATGTACACTATAAATCTTGCCAAATCAGACAAGGTGATTTTCTGGATTTGTTTTCTCATTTTGACGCTCATAGTTGTGGTCTACCTATGATGTCCATTACAGGCCTCTCGCGTATTTTTAAGTGGGAGAACTTGTACAATTGGTGGCTGACTAGATACTTTTCCCCACTGTATATTGTTAGAGGTGTGGGGGCCCAAATAGAACTTTTGCTATAATGCCCTTGAACTCCCATGTTCCATGATAATGAGGGCAATCTTTTCTGTTGCTCAGAGCCTGAGGCGCCGGGGGTCTCATGGCCAGATTGTCCTCATCATAAACGGCATGCCAGGAAGGGAGGAGGGCCCAGACACATTTCTTGCACAGGGGAAAAAAAGCTGTCAGTGTCCGCCTCTGATCAGATTACTGTACAGCCTTTGATAAAAAAAAAAAAAAAAAAAAAGAAAATTTCCTAGAACGTAAAAGCAAGCGAAACAATTTAAGCTGAAGAATTGTAATTTTGTCTCTGAAGTTTACAAAGAATATGGAAACTGTAAAAATCACATCAGCGATGTTGAATTAGTTTCTTCACTAATCCGAAAACTGGTTCTAAAATGAAATTTCGGTGTACCTGTACATCCTCTAGAAAGTACAGACATGTATTGACATGAAGCACTTTGCCAGATACAATACATCTTTTTTCGAATCACACAACTGTGTTTCTGAAGTGGCAACTTTTAGCAACAGTAAGGGTATGTGTACATGTTGCGGATCCGCGATGTAGTGCACAACCAATGTTTTTCTTTTCATGTCAATTCTTTTTGTTGATCTACAGGATTTCTGCACCCATTGAATTCTACTGAGTCAGTCAAATCTGCAGAAAAACCGCAGGTGTAAAAAGATTTGCGGATTTCCTGCGGATGTGCGTTCGAAAAACGCTGCAGAAAGGCAGGAGGAAGACATACTGTACAGTACATACTCAACAAACAGCTAATCCCCGACGCCCTCGATCGCCTAAAAAATTAAAATAAACCAACAGTATACTCCCTGTTCCGATGTAATCCATTTAATAACGAGTGTCCCACGACAATCTCCCGTGTAGAGCTGTCACATCAGGAGATGTATAGTGCAGGATGTCCCGGTCGCAGGGGAACACAAAGGACATGGAGAGGGTCAGCAGATTAAAACATTTTCTACTGACCCTCTCCATGTCCTTTGCGCTCCCCTACGACCGGGACATCCTGCACTATTGATCACATCCTCATCTGAGGTACCCGGCAGGAGCTGCATCGGACTATTCTCAATTGGTGCTTCCTGACCTGCCAGCCTGGCACTCCATCAGGTTGTCTCACCTTTTTTTTTTTTTTTTTTACACATTAGGAGATGTGACTGCTCTACAGGGCCTCTGATGACACCCTGACTCAAGATAATACTCCCGCAGTGTAGTTCATCAGAGTTCGTTCTCTTACTTTCTCACTTTACGGCACAACCGCTGAGTGAAAATTTTCTCACACAGCGGTGCTGCAAGTGTGTGTGTGTGTCTTTATTTAAATCTTTATGTATCAATTTATTATGTTCATTACTAAACATCGGGCATGGTATTATATATCTATCTATATACAGTATATATACACAAAGAAAAGTATTGAGTGAGGAAAAGAAGGGCTGAATTCTGGCTTTACTAGCAGAGGGATACAGTGAGCGTCATGTTGCCTCCATCCTTAATATTTCTAAGATGGCAGTCCATTACAACAAGGTCAAGCAGCAGACATTGGGGACAACAAAGCTACAGACCGGCAGAGGGTGAAAACGATTCTCCACTGACCGGGATGACCGTCAACTTATTCGAACGTCATTCAGCAACCACAGCATGACATCAAGTGACCTACAAAAGGGATGGCAAATGGCAGCTGGGGTGAAGTGCACGGCAAGAACAGTTCGCAACAGGCTCCTAGAGGCAGGGCTAAAGTCATGTAAAGCTAGAAAAAAAGCCTTTCATCAATGAGAAGCAAAGGAGAGCCAGACTGAAGTTTGCCAAAGACCATAAGGATTGGACCATAGAGGACTGGAATAAGGTAATCTTCTCTGATGAGTCTAATTTTCATCTTTGCCCAACAACTAGTCATCTAATGATTAGGTGGAGACCTGGAGAGGCGTACAAGTCAGTGTCTTGCACCCACTGTGAAATTTGGTGGAGGATCGGTGATGCTCTGGGGATGCTTCAGCAAGGCTGGAATTGGGCAGGTTAATGTTTGTGAAGGACGTATGAATCAAGCTGCATACAAGGTTATACTGGAAAAAGTTGATTCCTTCTGCTCAGGCAATATTCCCCACCTCTAAGGTCTGTTTTTTTACATCAGGACAATGGGCCATGCCACACAGCTAGGTCAATCAATGTGTGGATGAAGGACCACCACATCAAATCACTGTCATGGCCAGCCCAATCTCCAGACCTGAACCCCACTGAAAACCTCTGGAATGTAATTAAGAGGAAGATGGATAGTCACAAGCCATCAAACAAAGAACTGCTTAGATTTTTGTACCAGGAGTGGCATAAGGTCACCCAAAAGCAGTGTGAAAGACTGGTGGAAAGCATAAAGCATGCCAAGACGCATGAAAGCTGTGATTAAAAATCATGGTTATTCCACAAAATATTGATTTCTGACCTCTTCCTGAGTTAAAACATTAGTATTGTTGTTGCTAAATGATTATTAACTTGTTTTTGTAGCATAATTTGAGGTCTGCAAGCAGTGCATTTTTTTTTTGTTCTTTGACCATTTTTTATTTTCTGAAATTAATTCCAAATTTTAGTTTTTGGAAATTTGGAGACGTCAGTAGTTTATAGAATAAAAGAGCAATTTACATTTTACTCAAAAATATACCTATAAAAGAGAAAAATAAGACAAACTGAAAAATGTTGCAGTGGTCTCTTAATTTTTGCCAGAGCTGTATATATAAATATTCACTTATATTTGTTTTGGGTGTATAAACATATTTTAACATGGTATGTAATGATATTATGGTCTTCAATGGCGAATGTAAAAGGAGAGGTTGGACAAGAAATGATATCACAATTCTTTTTTTTGTTAATGTATCCTTATTTAGCCTACAAAAACGCATACAAATCTGAATGAAAATCTGCATCAAAAACGAATTAAATCCGCGCAGATTTTCAACTGCGTTTTTTGCCAAGAGAGGAAGAATCAGTGCAGAAAATTCCACAGGCAAATCCGCCACGTGTGCACATACCCTAAGGGTTTACAGACACTTTTTTTTTTTTTTTTAATCAGCCCCTGTGCTCCATACTTCTCTGAATTAAGAATTCACACATCCTTCCACAGTAAACAATAATTCAGTGCAAAAGAAAAAAGTACTAATTCTATTAATACCGTACATGAGTACGTGAGACAATAGCAGTTTTTCATTGTGTACTTTCATGCATGACAGAGGAGCTTTTTTTCGGCTGTGCAACCACATAAAAAGTAGAACTGAAATTTTGTTTTAACAAAAATAATTTAAAAAAAAGGAGTTATGCAAGTTCTGAAAATAGAAGTGCTGAAATATGCTAAACTGTTCCCAGACTATACATGCATGCTACCCAAAAGGTAAACTAAAAATTGTGACCCATGAAAGACAAAATAGTTTAGACATAGTGCAGAATTTCTATGGATGGTCCAATTGTACGTCTGCAGTGCACATGGCACAGTTTGTCTATGATGAGGTTATATTCACACTGTCTATTGCTTGAAATGCAGGAAAAAAATGTTATTTAATTTAAAAAAAAAATTATTAAAATTTTCTTATATGTATTGGCAGTTGTATAGGGATACAATGGTCCCTGAAACAAAAAAAAACTGCTGCACTTTTTCAAACACACAATAAAACAACTTTTGATGTACATTCCTAACTTTCAATCCACTCTTGTCGAGTGGTAGATCCCCTTCATCGGCATTTTGCCAGCACTCTAGGTGCCAGAACTACTACTTTTTCCTCATTACACATTTAACAACTCCCACAAATCTAAAATGGCTTGTCTCCCCTGAACTGAAAACGTACCTCTCTGCTACACCATTATCCAGTCTGAGAGACAGCAGGTTAGGAGCAAAGAAATTAAAAGAGTCCAAGACTGGTGTAGAGCACGCTGGGGTAGAAGGAGCCAAATTCATTAAGCAGCACATCCCAGTTCTGAGTTGCGAGCGCCTCTGTTCGCCGCGGTGCGCCAGAGATGCATGCTAGTCCAGTCACAGAATATAGCAGCATTTCTGGTGTACAAAGCGCCGACACATTTGATGAATCTGACATGCGGTCATGTCCTGCACCGGCTACTCCCCAGCTCCACCGATTTTATCGGAGCGGATTTAAACTGACTTGAAAATGACAAAAGCTGCAACATTTTAACGCGACTTCCCATGGTGTAAAAATGTTGCAACATTTCAAAGCTTTTGAGCCAGTTTTCGGATGTAAAAGCTTTGATTAATCAACAAAAAGTCTCTGCTGCTACAGGCTGATTAGAGTTGACATTAGTCAGTGGACAGCAGGTTTGACAGAAAGGATACACTTCCTGACCAGAACTTTAGAGTCATTTATCAGGTATAAAACAATTTTTTTTTTTTTTAAATAAAAAAAGTTATTTTTTCTTATTGCTGGGGGTCCAATGGCAATCCCGTGGTGCACATATACGGCATTCGTTCCATTGTCTATGGAACTAGCTGGGCGCTGCATTTGGCATTCCCATAGACGATAAATGGAGCGGAGGCTACACAGGCACACCTCCACTTCATTCAGGGTTTCAGAGCCTCGTTCTTGGGATTGTTTTTATACCTCCTGCAAATCAGCATATTATCACATATCATAGATACGGTATAACTAATTTTTTGAATGAATAAACTTTTAACTATCATATGATATCAAGTTGTCTGAAAGTGCAATGAGCTAACCATTAAAGAAAGCATTAAACGTTAATAAAAATAAAGGTAAAGGTAGTATTGAATTACTGAACATAATTTTCAATGCAGCACAAAAAACAACAGTATAATGGTAAAAACTTTCCAAGTGTATAACAAAATGTTAATAGAGTCTTATTGAATGAGGCTGATCATGAAGCCTTATTCTGGGGATATAAAGCTACTCATTGGATTTAGGCACTGGAACCGCTGGCTGGCTTATATACACATGATCCACCCTACCATCCCTGCTCTCATGAACAGAGGATGCCACATAAAGAAGACTTGTGGGTTGGGAGCTAAATCTGCATCATTTTCTTTTTAATTTTCAGACTTTGATTAGGACTTATTTAGGCCTTTGCAGTTCCTTTGAATTTGTGTCAGCATATAAGCAATAGATACAGATTTATTTTTTTACATAGAGAGAGGCAAATGGAAAGGTCTTCCTATAAAAACAGGTAGAGAGAGATAAGGCTGGAATTGTGTAAACTGACCCACAAACAAACCACAGGCATATGCAAAAGCTCCTGGGCCCAAATGCAACAACTAAGGGCTCATTCACACATCTGTAATGTTTCTTGTATGAAAAAATAAACTCCTCAGTTTCATCACTGTTTTGATCAGAGTCAGCGTTTGTTCAGTGTGTCAGTTTTTTCCATCAGATTTTCATCAGTATTTCTCAGATTAAAAAAAAAAAAAAGATTGATGGAAGTTTTTTAAGCTTCTATCAAACAGTCCATGAAAAATGGACAGCAGAATTTTCACTTTATTACTGCACTGATGAGTTTGTGTAAGGAGGTGGCGGGGAACCTCAGTTGCCTCCTCTCTCCTACACACTGAGCCCTTGAGGCACCTTAATGGTTCCCTCAAGTTTTATGTGTAATGTGAAGTACATACGGTAGTTAGTTCAGGGATAGAAGAAGTTAAAAATGGGGATGGTCCTATAGGCTGACAGGAAAGGGATTTCCTGTTCCTGGAGCAGAGCCCGGGCAGGCTTGCTCGAGGCAGGACGCTCTTCAATGCCAGGAGCAGAGGGTGGTCGGGGGGGGGGCACAGGCTGCCACAAGCTTTGGGCAGTGTGGTTGGGCCCTGGTGTTGTGGGACTGACCCCAGAAGTATTTTTACGGTTCCCAAACCTGGATGGGAGCTATTGGAACTGTGCCGTCTCAGAAAGTTGCAGGGACAGAGCAGGAAGCATTGCATTGTTATAGTAAAGTTTTCCCGTTGGATGGAACCGTGGACTGAGGTGTTTTCCTGCGTGCTCATCCCAAGCAATTGGAGTACACGTATGTCTGTTTGTGTGCAAGGGGCCGGGGTGCTCACTGACTGTGTCTTAGTAAACTCGGCCATGACAACCACCCCGTGCTCCCTTGTTACATTTGATCCAACACTCGAATCAATAACAGTGCTTTTGTGCAGACCACTTAGTCCGAGGAAATGTGAACTACCTATTAGACTATCTCAGGTACAAAAAATACATAAATAGTTAATACAGTAAAAGTGAGGTGTTGCCTTTCTTAGACTATCTCTTTGCAGAATTATTATTGTGACGTTAGTCACTACTCACAGACTAGCTGTGAAGCAGAGTGGTCAAGAGGTCCAAGGTCAAAAGCCAGAAAGCTACGTCAAAGAGAGTGATGGATAAGGCAAATGGATAGTCAGAGGCAGTCTAGTAAATAAAGGCAAAATAAGTCAAAGGCAAAAGGGGTTATACAAACAGGTATTCGAAGGGCAAATAATAGGTCCAGGCAACAAAAGATCAGAATATCAAAATACAGGACACATAGTACGCACACCACGGAGTTGACGCTACAATTGGCAATGATCTAACATGGTCAGCCAGTTAAATAACCTTGCAATTATCTGGAAAGGAAACCACCTGGAGGAAACCCAAACACAACACTGACAGCCTGACACGTCAGTTCTATACATAGGGACGCGCTGAGTGACAGCTCAGCCGGCCTAGGACACAGCAAGTGGAGCAATCGTGACAATTATGCAGCCAAGTGAAAAACGTAAATTTTCCATCTCAATTGTTTTTTGTATTACTTTTGCTTCAGTATTCTGACTGATAAAGACTTCCTTCTCATAGCCTTCACCTTTCTTCTTTAAAGAAAGTATTTTCTTTCTTTCTCAGGTCATGACATTTCTCTTCCATGTGGTGCCATTACTGACAGCATGAAATAGGAAGAGGCTTTCTTTATTAAAGAGGTATTCCCATCTCCAAGATCATATCTCAATATGTAGTAGGTGTTATAATAATAATGTTAGCAAATCCCTCCAATTAGAAATGTAGTATTGTTTTTCTGTTTTGCTATATCTGTCTATTTTCTTAAATACGAGAATTACAGGACATTAGGTATCCATGGTTACGACAACGAGCAACTAGCTAAATGTCACTATATTAGTGGTTGTAGCCAAGGCAATTACAGCTGCAAGTCACTTTGGATAAACCTCTATGAGCTTTCCACATCTTGCCACTGAGATTTTTGCCCACTCCTCAAGGCAAAACTACTCTAGCTTCTTCAAGTTAGATGGTTTCCTCTGGTCAACAGCAATCTTCAAGTCTGACCACAGATTCTCAATTAGATTAAGGTCTGGGCTAAAGCCCCCGTTACACACTGCGATATCGCTAGCAATATCGCTGTAAAGTCACCGATTTTGTGACGTTACAGCGATATTGCTAGCGATATCGCTGCATGTGATACTTACCTCCGACCGGCTCCCCCGCTGGTTATCGCTGATCGCGTGAGAAGCTCCTGGACCATTCCTCGTCGTCCACTTCCTGCGGCGCTTCCTGCTGTGTCGACGAGCGACGCGTGGAGCCAGGCGGGAGGACGCAGGATCGCCGCGTCTGACAGGTAAGTAGCGATCCCCGTCCCCAGCGATGTTGCTGGTGAGATCTGCCTGAGTGGCAGCTCACTAGCGACCACTTAGCGATGCACCAGCGATCCTGACCGCGTCATATCGCTGGTCGGGATCGCTGGTGAGTCGCTAGGTGTAACGGTACCCTTAGACTAGGCCTCTCCAAAACATTTACACGCTTAACCTTAGACCACTAGGATCAAATCACTGACATTCTGAAACAAGGTTTACTCAAGAAAATCTCTGTATTTGGCACCATTCATTTTCCACACGACTCAGACGATTTTCCCTGTCCCTTTCCTTATTACCCAAAAACATACCCACAGCATGATGCTGCCACCACAATGTTTCACAGTGTGGAGGGTGTTCTTCGGTTGGTGAGCAGTGTTGGTTTGGCGGCAAACATAACGCTTACATTGGTGGTCAAAAAGTTAAATTTTGGTCTCATCTGAACACAGTACATGTCTCCATACATTTTGGGAGTCTCCCACATGTCTTTTGGCAAACTCAAAATGAACCTTATTCACAAAAATTGTAAGTATTTTTTTCTGCCCGCTTTTCCATAAAAGGCACCTCTATGGGGTGTACGGCTTATTTATTGTGGTCGTATGGACAGATACTTCAGTCTCTGCTTGGGAACTCTGAAGCTCCTTCACGGTTACCTTTGGTCTCTGTGCTGCCTCTCTTATTAATGCCCTCCTTGCTCGCTCTGAGAGTTTTGGTGGGCAGCCTTCTCTTGGCAGGTTTATTGTAGTATCATGTTTTGATGATATATTTGATGGTGCTCCGGGGGATTGTCAGAGATTAAGATTATAATAATTATATATATATATATATATATATATATATATATATATATATATATATTTTATAACCCTGACTTGTACTTCTCAACAACTTTATCGCTGTCTTGCTTGGAGACTTCCTTAGTTTTCAGGGTGTTGTTTGGTTAGTGGAGCCTCTTGTTTATTGGCATGGCCTTTCAGAAACAGAAAAGGTGTATATACGGACATACCATGTGACACTTACATTGTGACTTCCAGTCACTAAGCATGTGACTTATGAAGGTAGTCGCTTGCACAACAAATTTTTAGAAGCTTCATCGTAAAAGGGGTGAATACATATGCACATGCCAATTTTTAGCTATTTGATCCAATAACTTTAACCCCTTCACCCCCAAGGGTGGTTTGCACGTTCATGACCGGGCCAATTTTTACAATTCTGACCACTGTACCTTTATGAGGTCATAACTCTGGAACGCTTCCATGGATCCCGGTGATTCTGACATTGTTTTCTCGTGACATATTGTACTTCATGTTAGTGGTAAAATTTCATTCAAATAACTTGCGTTTATTTGTGAGAAAAACGGAAATTTGGCGAAAATTTTGAAAATGTCGCAATTTTCCAACTTTGAATTTTTATGCCCTTAAATCACAGAGATACGGCACACAAAAAACTTGATAACTAACATTTCCCACATGTTTACTTTACATCAGCACAATTTTGGAACCACATTTTTTTTTTGTTAGGAAGTTATAAGGGTTAAAAGTTGACCAGCGATTTCTCATTTTTACAACACCATTTTATTTTTACGGACCACATCACATTTGAAGCCACTTTGAGGGGTCTATATGATAGAAAATACCCAAAAGTGACACCATTCTAAAAACTGCACCCCTTAAGGTGCTCAAAACCAGATTCAAGAAGTTTATTAACCCTTTAGGTGCGTCACAGGAATTTTTTTGAATATTTAAAAAAAAAATGAACATCTAACTTTTTTTCATAAAAAAAATACTTCAGGTTCACTTTTTTTATTTTACCAAGGGTAACAGGAGAAATTGAACTGCAAAAGTTATTGTGCAATTTGTCCTGAGTACGCAGATACCTGATATGTGGGGGGGAACCACTGTTTCGGTGCATGGCAGAGCTCAGAATGGAAGGAGCGCCGTTTGACTTTTTCAATGCAAAATTGGCTGGAATTCAGATTGGACGCCATGTCACGTTTGGAGAGTCCCTGATGTACCTAAACAGTGGAAACCCCCTACAAGTGACCCCATTTTGGAAACTAGACCCCCCAAGGAACTTATCTAGATATGTGGTGAGAACTTTGAACCCACAAGGGCTTTACAGAAGTTTATAACGTACAGCAGGACAATTAAAAAATCATATTTTTTCCACAAAAATGATCTTTTCACCCCAATTTTTATTTTCCCAAGGGTAACAGGACCCTAAAAGTTATTGTGCAATTTGTCCTGAGTACGCTGATACCCCACATGTGGGGGTAAACCACTATTTGGGCGCATGGCAGAGCTCGGAAGGGAAGCAGCGCCATTTGACGTTTTTGGCTGGAATTGAGATCGGACACGATGTCGCGTTTGGAAAACCCCTGATGTACCAAAACAGTGGAAACCCCCCACAAATGACACCATTTTGGAAACTAGACCCCCTAAGGAACTTATCTAGATGTGTGGTGAGAACTTTGAACCCCCATGGGCTTCACAGAAGTTTATAACATAAAGCCATACAATTATAAAATCATATTTTTTCCATAAAAATGATCTTTTCACTCTCAATTCTTATTTTTCCAAGGGTAACAGGACCCTAAAAGTTATTGTGCAATTTGTACTGAGTACGCTGATACCCCACATGTGGGGGTAAACCACTATTTGGGCGCATGGCAGAGCTTGGAAGGGAAGCAGCGCCATTTGACGTTTTTGGCTGGAATTGAGATCGGACACGATGTCGCGTTTGGAAAACCCCTGATGTACCAAAACAGTGGAAACCCCCCACAAATGACACCATTTTGGAAACTAGACCCCCTAAGGAACTTATCTAGATGTGTGGTGAGCACTTTGACCCCCCCAGTGCTTCACAGAAGTTTATAACACCCGGGCGTGAAAATAAAAAATTCGTATTTTTTCCACAAACATGATCTTTTAGTCACCATTTTTTTATTTTCCCAAGGGTACCAGGAGAAATTGGACCCCAAAAGTTGTTGTCCAATTTGTCCTGAGTATGCTGATACCCCATATGTGGGAGAAAACTACTGTATGGGCACACGTCGGGGCTCGGAAGGGAAGTAGTGACGTTTTGGAATGCAGACTTTGATGGAATGGTCTGCGGGTGTCATGTTGCCTTTGGAGAGCCCCTAATGTACCTAAACAGTGGAAACCCCCCACAAATGACACCATTTTGTATACTAGACCCCCCAAGGAACTTATCTAGATGTGTGGTGAGCAATTTGAACCCCCCAGTGCTTCACAGAAGTTTACAACGCCCGGGCGTGAAAATAAAAAATTCGTATTTTTTCCACAAACATGATCTTTTAGTCACCATTTTTTTATTTGCCCAAGGGTACCAGGAGAAATTGGACCCCAAAAGTTGTTGTCCAATTTGTCCTGAGTATGCTGATACCCCATATGTGGGAGAAAACTACTGTATGGGCACACGTCGGGGCTCGGAAGGGAAGTAGTGACGTTTTGGAATGCAGACTTTGATGGAATGGTCGGCGGGTGTCATGTTGCCTTTGGAGAGCCCCTAATGTACCTAAACAGTGGAAACCCCCCACAAATGACCCCATTTTGAAAACTAGACCCACTAAGGAACGTATCTAGATGTGAGGTGAGCACTTTGAACCCCCAAGGGCTTCACAGAAGTTTATAATGCCCTGGCATGAAAATAAAAAAATCGTATTTTTTCCACAAACATGATCAATTAGTCCCCAATTTTTTTATTTTCCCAAGGGTAACAGGAGAAATTGAACCCCAAAAGTTGTTGTCCAATTTGTCCTGAGTACGCTGACACCCCATATGTGGGAGAAAACTACTGTATGGACACACGTCAGGGCTCGGAAGGGAAGTAGTGACGTTTTGGAATGCAGACTTTGATGGAATGGTCTGCGGGTGTCATGTTGCCTTTGGAGAGCCCCTAATGTACCTAAACAGTGGAAACCCCCACAAGTGACCCCATTTTGGACACTAGACCCCCCACGGAACTTATCTAGATGTGTGGTGAGCACTTGGAACCCCCAAGTGCTTCACAGAAGTTTATAACACTCGGACGTGAAAATAAAAAAATCATTTTTTTCCACAAAAATGATATTTTTGCCCCCAATTATTTATTTTCCTAAGGGTAACAGGAGAAATTGGACCCCAAAAATTGTTTTGCAATTTGTCCTGAGTAGGTGGATACCCTACATGTGGGGGTAAAACACTGTTTGGGCGCATAGCAGAGCTTGGAAGGGAAGGAGCACCATTTGACTTTTTCAACTCAGAATTGGCTGGAATTGAGATCAGACGCCATATTGCATTTGGAGAGCCCCTGATGTGCCCAAACAGTGGAAACCCCCAATTCTAACTCCAACCCGAACCCCAACACGCCCCTAACCCTAACCCTAGCCCTAGCCCTAACCCTAACCCTAGCCCTAACCCTACCCTAACCCTAGCCCTAACCCTACCCCAACACACCCCTAGCCCTAACCCTAGCCCTAACCCTAATGGAAAAATGGAAATAAATACATTTTTTCTATTTTATTATTTTTCCCTAACTAAGGGAGTGATAACGGGGGGTTTGATTTACTATTTATGGCGGTTTTTATGTTTGGCGGCTGTCGCACGCTAAAAGACGCTTTTTATTGTAAAAATAGTTTTTGCATCACCACATATTGAGAGCTATAATTTTTCCGTATTTTGACCCACCGAGTCATATGAGGTCTTATTTTTTGCGGGACGAGTTGACGTTTTTATTGGTACCATTTTCGGGCACGTGAAATTTTTTGATCGCTTTTTATTCCGATTTTTGGGACGCAGAATGAACAAAAACCAGCGTTTCATGAATTTCTTTTGGGGGGGGTGCGTTTACACCGTTCCGCGTGCGGTAAAATTGATAAAGTGGTTTTATTCTTCGGGTCAGTACGGTTACAGCGATACCTCATTTAGGTCGTTTTTTATGTTTTTGTCGGTTTTATGCAATGAAAACTATTTTATATAAAAAATAATTATTTTTGCATCGCTTTATTCAGCGAGCTATAACTTTTTTATTTTTTCGCTGATGATGGTGTGTAATGGCTCGTTTTTTGCGGGACAAGATGACATTTTCAGCGGTACCATGGATATTTATATGCGTCTTTTTGATCGTGTGTTATTACACTTTTTGTTTGGCGGTATGATAATAAATCAT